>NC_133027.1:26279285-26907857 GCF_048771995.1 Taeniopygia guttata | reverse complement strand
TCACAGTGCCAAGAATCATACAAGCAGAAACCATTTAGCCCAGATCTTCCACCTTGGATAAGGGCAGCAAACTCTCATAAAACAACTTGCAGCAGGATTATTTTATGTCCTGAGTAGGACTATCTACATGTCCTCTATACTAGCAGGGCAAAAACAATCCCTGTGGCACTGGAAACAGTGGAGTGAGTGGTGGACTGGCAGTTGGCAGCAGGAGAGTCCTGAGCTGTAACTAATCCATAGAAGCAGCTGATTTATTATGTGGCCTTAGGCAAATCCCTTCATTCCTCTGCTTTCATTTAGGCATCTGTAAAGTGAGAGTAGCAACAGGCACTTTGCAGGGATGCTGTGGCCACGGGCTGCAGTTGTGTCAGTGACTCCCAGCCACGCTTTCCAAGGAAACTTTAGCCCACCCGTGCAGAAAGCAAAGCCAGTTCATTCCCATGGCACGGGGTCAGCAGAACAAAACCAGAATTGTGTGGAGGAAATTACCAAATTAGGAAGTAGAGAATAGAGCCTGAAAAACTGAGGCTGAAAAGGCATTGCATTCAAAAAGGCATCAGCTTCTCTGGGATTTACTGAGCCTCTGGTGAATCATAAATATTTCTACCTCTGTTTGAAAGGTTTGGCAAAGTCCATGAGATGAATATTTTACCCAAGGTAGAACACAAAAGCTGTTTGATGTGACTATAATTCTGACAATAGTCAAAAGGGAACATTTTATGCAGACATTTGAGCCAACATTATCAAATCCGTAAACAATATCCATTTTCTGTGTGTCATGTTTCACTTCTGACTGGTTCTCACTATAAGCAAAGAGCCTTCATTTTTTACAGAGTACTGCAAAACACAACAGGTATTATCAAGAAAAGGAAAAAAACGTTTGACTTACTCTGTCAAAGCTTGTCATGTTTTAACTGAGTCTCAACCACAGTAAACAACAAAATGTGCCAATGACAGCAGCTGAAGGAAGATGCACTTACAAGATAAAGTTCAGGCTTCTTCATGACAAAGCACCCACTTGAGCAGTGAAGAGTGCACATGATCATTGCTTGGAGCATGTGGCTGTCAAGGTGTTCTTACAGTCACAGAACTGGGCAAAAATTAGACATGTCTGTCTCATTCTCCATCCCTATGCAACGGGACACCTGTGATATGTCTTCTGACTGCCATTCTCTGCAAAGCCAATTATCTCACTAGTTGAGTTAAACAGATTTCTGTGACAAAAAATAATTCTGAAACAGCAGCTTCAGGTGTGTCACACTCCCCTCTTGTCCCAAAGCCAGCTGTGAGTACCATGGACATAAGAGCAAGGTGCACAGCCTGAACATTGCCATCTATTCCGGCTATTTCTTTGTACTTAGTGGCTTGATCTTTAAAAACTAAGAGGCCTTCTATTTTTCTTCTGGTTGTTGAAGAGAATGCTACTTGGAGTAAATTATCCCAAACAGCTAATCCCCTGTTTATACAGCCTCAATATTTATTCAAAGAAAGAAGAAAGATTTTCAGAAAAATGTTTTACATGTAACTGTACAAGTATTTGCATGTAATTGTTCTGAAACTGCTCTGTGACGCAATTCATTTTTGTCCTTTTTGGAAGCTTTTTTTACAGGCTACTTGAATCCTTTTCAACGGCTTATGAATGATCTTCTGCACTTACCTGACAGATAGTGTCATGACTCAAGTGATTCCCATACAATTACGATAATTACACCTATTAATCTCCCAATACCCCCACAGCTTGTGCTGCCACCTTCAGTGTCATTCATCCTATCTATTTACAGAGTCATCACCTGTATTTCCCCAAAGCTGAGTCACCAGTCCAAACACAGTGACACTTCAGGTCTCTTTGACTCTCCTTCTGACATCAACTCTGTACCTGTCGTATGAAATTCTAGAGGAGATCTGTTGTGACATTCTCAGTGTAGATTTATAGAAAACCCTGTTTCTTCTTTCAACTAGCATTGATTCACTGGGAAAGCAAGGTGGAGGACATGCTACTCACATGCCTGGCTAGGTAATTTACACAGAATAAACCTTTCCAGGAACCTATCAAATTAAAATCACTTTATTGCAGTAGCGAGTGGCATAGCAAGTGTCCCAAATCACACAGCTATCAGAGTGGCATTGCAGCTGCCTAACAACATTTGAAGACAATTACCATTCAAAGCAGGGAAATACCATCCGACAGCATGAAGGTTTAACCAAAGATAAAACTATCCACATTACAGCCAATCACCCTGCATCACATGCTGTTATGTTTGTGTACACAGACCCCTGTCTAAGTTAAATAGCCCTTCTGCTATAATTTTGTCTGCAGTGGGAACACCATGCTAGGTTGTGACAGGAATAAGAGACTGTGAGGGGAAGAGTAGCTATTTTCATTCTGTTTTAACCAATGCATTAAGTGTAGTTTTTATTGTACTTTGGTTCAATAATTTATAGTAATTGTATGCAGTGCCTTCAAGATCCATTTGCACGATGTTAGGTCTGAGATAATTCCCTTTCAATTGCACAGCAAATCCTCCTTAGAGTCATCAACCCTGCCTCTTTCATCCCTACACAGAGGGCTAAGGATAAGCCAGCTGGTCACCAGGACATCAGGATGACCCAGTGGGATTTGGGAGTACCACAGAGGAGGATAACACTGACTCATCAGAGGTCTTTCTGCACAACCATTGGAAGCACAGCAGGCTCAAATATAGCAAGAGCTCCTTCATCTGCCACTGGTGTCTGAGGCAAACCACTGCAGTGCATGAGGCTTTTCTAAAAGGTTAAACAATTTATTTTTCATGTCCATGAAAGTCCATGGGCCTTGAGAACAGCTTCCATCTCCCTCATCAGTTCAAGCCTGCTACACATTAAAGTATATAATACAAAGCTAAAGCCATTGCCAGGCTGGCTCACGGCTCTGTGTTGGCTTTTCCCATTTCAGAACATTAACCATATTTGAAAAATGTGCAAGAGATGTATTTGACATATATTAAAAAAAAAAAATAAAAACACCTGAATGGATAAAGGGGTGGCTGTGCAGGGACTTCTCATTATAGTTCTTACTATAAAAAGCCTGGAAAACAAGATTAAGTCATTGAGCAATTGTTTCAAAACTAAGATGCAAAAGGAGGTGAAGAAACTGGTTCTTTAATTAAAACTGCAGATAGTAGCAGCAGTTGTGAGTGCATTAATCACAATCCCTAGTACAGCAACAACTAATGCCTTGGTTTTGACACAAGGACACTCAATCACAAAGTGCTACTATACCATCATGAATACTGAGGGATGGATGCAGTGGTTCAGAAAGCTGTTGATCCTCCCTAGATGCCAGAAGAAAAAGTTTCACTGCTATAGTGTACTTATGCTAAATTATGACACTTATGTTGACACATGGAAGAGCAGTGGGATTCTACCCATTCTTCCTCCCTTGTCTGTTTGTTCCCAAATGATGGAAACAAGAGAAATATTATCCCATTTATCCCAGCCTGGCCAACAAATTTCTTAAACAAAAGGCAGGTATGCCACAGTCACAAGACCCAGAGGTTTCAAATGCCTGAGCTGTCTAATGCTGTTCTGAAAGAAGAGTCTTGCAACTCAGGTATGATGCTGATGAAATATTACTATCATTCCTTCTGGAAGTCGATCCATTTACCAAAATGTTGTTGGCTTTTATTCCATAAATTCCAGATACAAAGTGAAAAATATCATGGTGCAAAATATTTTGCCATAATGCATTAATATACTTGCTGATTTAATTTGATCTATAAAACATGTTTAGGAGAAAACTGGTATTCTTCTAATATTGTGATATTACTGGCAGTTGATTGAAATACAAAATTAAACAGAAGAACTTCCCTTAATTTCACTGACTGTGAGTCTTGCATAAAACTTTTAAAGATCAATTATATCCCATCACTGCAGAAGTCAGGCTGAACTAAGTGATTTATGCATAAATAGCTTTATACAGTCAGTTACTATAGAATGAGCACCTCATCTGTTCAATGTGCATGCAAAGTACTGTTATTTTTGTACATATTTTACCATTACATTAATCTTTCTGACGCTTCATATTTTCTGTCATGCAGGCATCTTGTTGTGCATGTAGCTCTGTGTGACTTTCATAAAACATATGTAGTTGATCAAAAATAGAAATTGGAATACAAGAGCAATTGTTTATGGATGGGCCTGTACAATATCCCAAACACAAAATGAAAACGGTAAATTAATGCTCTTCAAAGTCACCCTCAAAAATTTTCTTTCCTTTCCTGTGGAATATAGAGGAAGATTTCTCCTTCCAGTAGAATGGCTGGGTGTGGCTTTTGAAGAAACGACATTGCAATAACTTCTTGGCCCTTTCAGATTAAACTGATGGCTTGCTAAAAACGGAAGGCACTCATCTTCATCTGGAGCAGGGCTAGTGATACTCAGACAAGACTGAAAACTCATTCTCCTGCTCAGAGAGTCTGGAAATATTGAATAGCCAATATATTGTGATAGAGCTTGTGTGCTCTGGTGAGAGCTGAAGAAAATTTTTTCTGCTTTATTTTTAGTCCTACAGTCCTAGTAGTCAGTCATTTTATCACCAAGTACATCTCAATGCTGGTGTGACACAGCAGCAGTACTGTGGGCAGAACCCACAGCTGGTGGAGAGTGGGGAGGAGCAGGGAGCCCTTCTGGATCTGTAATTTCCCTCCTGCTGCAGGGAAGCTGCCAAACTCCCTGCAAAGATAAGGTCAGGAGAAGGGATGAGGAGCAGGCTATGTCCCAGTGGGTGGCACAGCAAAGCTCTGTTCTAGTAAAGTATTATGGGCTACCTTATAAAATATACCTGCATAGCAGTGAAAAATGTAGATTCATTAAACAATTTAATTTCACTTTTTTATCTGAAGAATTAGAATCACATTCATGGTGGATTGCTAATCAGGCAGAAATGCCATTCTATTTTGCTTTTGAAGAGTCATGAAAGTCTAAACTCAAAACAGTACACTATGCAAATATTAAAGTAACAAAGAAATTCTATGACAGAGAAGAAATAAGCAATATCTATTTGGGCAATATCTAACAGAGCAAAGAACCAACATTCAGAAATCCTTTGTGTACTCTTAGGTCTTTGATCATCCAGTGGAGTAAATGAGTTGAGGTGCATCTTTAAAACCCACCTGCAAAGACTGAAACAGACTGGCACAATACAAAGCTTTACACACATCTAAATCTATTATCTACAAGGAGCAGTTACAGCGCTGTCACACCCAATAAAAACTCCCCTGAAAACCAGGCAAGAGCGGGGTTTTCTGCCAGCTGTAAGATGGGCATCTGGAAAATATGTTTCTCTTTGGGCCTGGTGTATTGTTATTTATCCAACAGCAGTGTGGCTGAGCCCCTGGGTGCTGTGGTCTCCCTAGACCCTACAGGAGGCATTGTCAGTGGGTGTGAGACCACTCTGTGCTTGGTCTGACTCAGCTCCCCTCCCTTTAATAACCATGGTCTACCTAGGGAGAGCAGAATGTCACTATCTCAGTGTGTTGCTAGATGTTATAACCAAAACTGAACAGAAATAACCATACAGGCTTAAAAGCCCTGTATCCAGCAGTCACCGGTCCTTAGGAGAATAATGAGGAACCAGGAAAGGAATTAATCAGAAAACTCTCATCTAATAACACAGCCTTTTATCAGAAGTACTTCCTCTGCTATGTCCTTGCACTCTCTGGGCACAAGGTACTTACAGAATTTCATGTTTTATTGATCATCCCAGATTTAAATTCAGCTAATGGATGGTACCAATTATTCAACGAGTTGGTCAAGGAAAGATTTTAAGTCATGCTGAAACACAGCTGACTGGCAAACCCATACTTTGCAGATTTAATGCAAGTGCTAGAGCATCACAGTTTATACTTCAAACTCAGAAAATATTTTGAAAAACAGAGAACTGTCTGATTCCACAGCACTCTACAGCCTGCAACCTTTTACATATGTACAACACATAATGCAGCCAAACAAAAGCAGTTTTTTTCATCCATGTCCTGGTGACATCAGTGAGGTACCTAACCAGGCAGATAATCTAGGAACACATACAACTTTCAACACACGAGCAATGTAATGTTACTCTCACCTTACCAGAAGGGTAGACAGAGCTTCTGCTTTGGTAGATTTGGCTGTAAATAATAGAAGACTAAAGAAAATACAGTATAATCTATTTGATAAGATCTATCAGACCAAGAAGTTTCCCACCCCTCATCAGATGCAAGAAAGTTGAGTGGCCAGTGCTATCCCCTGACAAGACACACATACACACAGATCTGAGGGCAGAGATGGCAGGAAAGAGTAGTGACCCCCTTATTTTCTGAAAGGGCTGAGGTAGGATCATGTGTGAGATGGTGTAACACCCCTAGGGTAAAGACAGGTGAAGTCTTCATGATTTTTTATTATTTGTGTTACTATATACTGATGAGACAGGCAACTTCTTTTGTCCCTCTTTCTCTGCTATGCTGATTACTTCCTGAATCACTCCTTACACAATTTTGGGTTTTGCTGAAGTTTTGCCTTTGTGAAGCAGAAGAGCACCAACATCTCCCGTGATTTAGGAAAAACTGCAAAACCCTGATTTGAAAAGACCTTTGGGTCTGCTGCCTGGATGCTTCAGGCAGCAAGGAATTCACATGCTATTCAATTATGGTCTTCTGTGGCTGAAGGGAGCAGCAAGGGAATGCTACTCTGACTGGCGGGTAGCACAGCTGTTGAAGCATCTTTTTTACAGATTTTAAACATCAGGTCTCTCTTCTATAGTAACAGTCCTGCTTAAACAGCACATGCTGTGCCTTAACATGCTGTTGCTTAAACAGCACATGCAGCCTTCCAGCTGCAGAGAACAGCTTACCCTCATGTTCAGGGAGGTTACTCCAAAAGTGTAAAACCACCGCATTACAGAATGATGTAATACACACATATAATCATGCAATCACACATTATATAAGGTAAGCATGTTTTCATGATGTATCCCAATACACATACCTCTAAAGTCCTATGGAATCATCCATTAATAGAAAGCAACATCAGACACTGTAGAACAGAAATAATTTTTGTATTACTTATATTTTTTTGTTTTAAAATTATACATGTGCAGTCTTTACAAAATTATTCAGTTATGCATTGAATCAATAAGCATATACCTAAATTGATATGTACAGCATGTACATATGCTGTACATATCAATTTCCACCTGTATATATAGATATAGATGATAGATATAGATATAGATACACATTCTCTGCAATATGAAGGTCTTATTGTATGAAAAAGGAATATAACAGCTTGTTTCCAGTGAAATTACAGCTAAGGCTCTTAAGTACATCACTGCAGGGCCCACAAGAAGAACATTAGTGATAGGGAGATGGGGGAATAAGACTAGTATGATCTCACACTTCCATGCCAGACAAGTTTACAAAGTTATGAAGAAGGCAAGGTTATACTTTTTTCTCCAGCTACCCATGACTGCTGAGCTCACTGTGACCCAGGAGGCATCTCGTCTCATAGAGACAAGACACTACTAAACTGTTAGTGGCTCCTATCTTGCTCCTCAGCAAAGTCTTCCATCAAACTGAAGATCTGGCTGTGTTTTAGAGGTAGCAATATTTCGAAAGCAGCAGTACCATGCAAGTAATTCTACTTTTCTCCTTACATACCACACACTCATACACAAAGCAAATATCTACCCCTATACATGTGAATGTAGTTCTCTAATGCATGTGTACATGCACACCAACACAGAATGGTTGTATAGGAACTCAGGACAAATAGGTTTTAAAGCACTTAAGTACACACCCACTCCTACATGTGCAGACTATCCAGGACTCTGTTACCTATAAACAGAACAAATGCAGATAAATGGAGAAAACTGCATAAAGCTGTGTTTGTCATCTATTTTATTTCTTTATAACATTTATAGACAATTTGGCAAAGCTAATTCTCAATTGTTACTTCCCATTTTGCAAACATGTTTCATCTGCTGCATCAGGTAAATGTGTAGCTATTTACCCTTCTGTAGAAATGGTGCTGAGTACATAAAAGAGCAGGTGTATTTCTTGAGAAATGCAGCTGAAACAGAAATATTTTGTCCCAGGGGAAGCCAGCCATGATGTATGAAATGTGCTGAGGATACAGGATGCAGTGCTTACTAGGAAAGTCTCAACCAATTCCCTTGCAAGGTGTGTACATCGGGAACATTACCAAGTGGTACCTGAATGTGCCGTAACGAAATACCAACACTTGCAGACTCTGTGCTTTCAACTGAGAGGCCAACAGCATTTTTTTAAATAAGTAAGAGAGACTAACTAAACCCTTCTTTTTCTCTCTCTTCTCACACAAACACAAAAACTTTGCACAGAGCAGTCCTTTATGTGCTCTTCTTTCCTTTGGCAAGCATAGATGTCCTAACTCCATGAGTGAATGTAGCAGGTCAGGAACAGGCTGTGCAATTTTGTTATTGTAATGATCATGAACCATGTCAAAATCCACCACTCTCTGCTCCTGGGCCAGTACCATCATTTGCTGTAGGTGCTTTTTGCCATATTTAACCTCAAACTGCAGCCCACACCCAACACTCTCTGCCCTGATGTTCTCGGCATTCAGGTGCCAGGTCACACTCACAGCTACCACTGCAAATTTCTTCATTTCAGCTTAGCTTAGCTTTCCTTTCATCCAGACAAAACACAGCACCTTCAAGCCATATCGCACATAGGCAGCCTGTCTTCGGATGAAGTTACCTCACAGTATTTACTACATAATTTGCTAGCTTAGTCCTTAATGGGCTCTACTGTGGCTGCAGGCAGATCTAGTCAAAGTATGTTAATTAGCAAGCAGTCAGACCTATGAAATATTGGCCTTGTGATTATCCATTGAAAATTTTCATCTTACTGAACCACTTTTAAGCCCATCTAAATTGCTTCCCATCAGCCCAGCAGGGTCGCTTGAGAGGTAGGGACTGGTACAGTACAAAGAGGGTGAACCTCACTAATGAAACTCTCTCTGAGAGTAGTATGCAAATGAGATTTGTTTCATCCTTTATAGTCAGCATCTCTAAATGCTGTATGGCTGCCCCACTCATTAGAGCAAAGGCATCATGCTGGATAAATACATTGCCTTCTATCTATTTCTTCATTTCTCAGTAAAATACACACTCTGGAAGAACTGAGCAGTCAATATTATTCACTGAGCAATGCAGCACAGAGGAACAAGGCTCTTGCAGAGAATATAGAGACATACTGCAGCCTTCTCACTTCTGAAAGCCAAAGTGGTTTCCAGATGTTGTGCTTGCAAGCTCTGCTCACAATCTGGAAATTCTTAAAAGGGTTTTAGTTCAGAATTGCACAGAAAGGGGAATGAAACATTGCCCTGATGGCAGTTCCAAGTTAGGTGCTGCTCTGACTTTATAAATTGTGAGAGACCACAGGCTCTTGCCTGATGGAGAGCTTCCTTGGTGGGTTTTTAACAACTCTTTGATCTGAGGCTTCACAGCATGTTGCAAAGATTGACTGAAAGACACAGTGATGTTACTGAAGTTTGAATGTTGTTTGGTTGCTGCTGAATTGTACTACCTCCCCTTGTCTCCTGTGTCACTTAATTTGATCTTTCTTACTCTTCCTCCCTGACTTTTCTAATCACATAGCACACTTTTGTAAAGGCCAGGGGTGTGGAGGGGGATGCAGGACATGGGGTTGTTTTCTGCCTTTTGCAGATCCGGTGACCTACCACAGTATTTCTCTCTTTTGCAGTGGTGCTTTCCTGGAGTTTTCCTCCATTCTTCCATTGCATTTGTACAAGTACATTCAGAGATGAGAATTCAGAAAAAAATATAAAGCACAGACCTTGCAGGAGGTGAGTTTCTCATTATTCTCTTTAATGGCATTGATTTCCTTTTCATTTTCACCACTGAAGAGAAAAGAAGAACTGTAAATAAGAGAATAATGCTACTGTCACTCTGACATACTGTAATGAACAGCACAATACACCTTGAATGAAAAACACAGGAAAGCAGTTCTGCAAAACTACCATTTCCAGGGTCATAGGTAATATATTTATGGAGGTTTAATTTTTTTTCTGGCTTATTGTGTAATGTAACTACAGAAATGTAGAGCCAGAAAATGCCCAAGGGATCCTGTAAGACAGCCCCCAATAAGACATTTTATGTCCTCTGAGGATAGGGGAGTTTGGCATCTCCTACACCTCTCCTGGCATGTGAGGACCAAGGCTCAGGTGCAGAAAGTCCAATTTATCAAAGTGCAGGATGAGCTGCACCTACCCAGCATGTTCCTTCTGTCCCTGCAGAGGTCCTGGACCCATGTGGTAAGGGCAAGCTGAGAGGACTTTGCCCAGAACAGACCACTACTGCACCAAAATGAGTCACCCTAGCCTCCCTAACCAATGAACTTTTGGGCAAGCCAGAAGCAGACACCAGGCTGAAAACTTTTGATCTATCTTATCTCTCCTTGTACCACACACGGTCCCCTGTCTCTGGACCCCCAAATATCCGATTTGCTTCCATGAGCCCAACAAAAGACATGGTATAACTATGCATGCTACATTACTCTACAGAAAAACTTCCTGATAGCAAAACTAAATATTCTCCTAATATAAATTAGACTAATTTATTCTGGTCTCTCAGCAGAAAGTAAACCATGGCATAAATTACTCATTCCAGAGAGATCCTCTTCCATCTTCCTGTCATACTTCAAGATAAAGCCTTACCTAAGCAATCTGAGGCATATTTTTGACATAGGACTGTCACAACATAATCCAGCGAGAGGATAATGTTGGACAAGATGACTTGAAAAAGTTGATCTAGTAATGGAACTGTGCCAAGAAAAAGTAAACATGTTTTAATTTAAATATTTCCTGAAATAACTGTTTGGAGTTCATCAGTGAGTCAGACACAAAAGGAATGAAGCTCTTTGCACTTCCTCAACCAAATCCTGTCCAAAAAAACCCCAAAAACTCCATTGTAATGGTAGAAATAGGGCTGGGGGAGGAGCAGGGGAATAGCCAGCAGGTTAAGCTAACAGTGTTTTTAAAAATGTAAACATTTTTAAAAATAAAAAAAATAGCCAAAACCCCCAAACCCTCAAATGCCTTTCTTTGCATTGAAGTAGAAGCTCAGAGGATATTGTGAATTCTTATAGATTTCAGCAGATTATCAGTCATAGTGATTTTTTCCCTCTCCTATTTAGCAATCAAATGCTCACATTTTACTTGATCCTGGATGCAGTTGTTTAATCCTTCTTATAGAGAAGACTTTCCTGAAACAGATTATTGTACAGCCCTGTTTTTAGTATTTCCATTTCTGTATTTATCTCTCCATAGATTTCTGAATGAAAATAATCAGAGTATCAGCTTCTTTCCATCTGCACAGAAACAGGAAAGGTTATGAATTTCACTGCTCAAGACTGCCTTATAGTCCAGTATTTTAGATGAGGTCATTTGAAAGAGAACCAAACCTCTGAAAATGCCATAAACCTCCTTGAAGGGTATAAGTTCTTTTACAAGTTAAACTTGCAAGGCTGAATTTACAGTTAACTTTAGTATGGATTTGCAACAAAGGGAGGGAGTAAATGTCATGATGCCATGCTGAGAAAGGCCTTTATGTGAAAGAAAAAAATACATATGTGAAATTGTGAAGTACTTGAAAAGCAGTGAATCTGAGCATTATTGTCCAGAGAGGGAATTTATGTGACACGCAGATTTATCTGCTCTTATGAGGTCAAGTCCTTTATACTGGTGTCTTAACAGTAGGAGTTTAGTTTTCGTGCTCACAGGAGTTTTGTGACACTGACTTTCTGAATATCTCTCTGCCCATCAAGCACTCACAGATAGGAGTGCACAAGAAGCCTCAGAGCAGGGCTGTGAAACAGACCTTCAGAAAAAGATAAGTTCTGCCTATAGAAAAAGATTCACAAGGAAACCTAAATGAAGGACTATTGCATGTCAGACAATAAAAACACAGAAGGAAAACCACAGGGAGAAACAAGTTAACTGTCCACCAAGAAATGCAAGCTGGGTCTAGTCAAAGACTGCTTAAGGAGGACCTAAAGAGCTGATACACCAGACAATCAGTAGCTCTTTCCCTCTGCTTGTACCAGACAATGGAACTGTAGGCTACTGACCAGGCCTCTGTAGAATAAGCTCTACAAGTAGATGGGAATTTTTACAAAATTATGTCAGTCATCAAAGGGTAGAAAAGAGAAGAGCAACCACTGATCAGCAGGATAGTCCAGGTCCAGGGTAGTAAGGCAAGCAGGAGGTGGTGGGAGCCACCGGGATAGGTGCTCTGGGCCATGCTGAGTGTGCAGAACACAAACAAGAAGAGCTTCAAAAACCTGATCATCACACAGAAGTCCAAGGTAAGGCAGATACTGTCTGAAGTCACAGCAGCAACAAAAGAAGGCTAGCTGTGCCTGAAGCAGCAGCCCAGCAAGGGCCAAGGATCTCAAGGAGGTGTGAGATTGACATAGAGAAAATGGGCTCTGGGAAGTCAAGTCTGTAATAGGGATTTGTTTAGATGATTGTAGGTGAGTAAAAGATCATGCTGACCCTGGTTTTATCGACTTGAAACATTGTCTGCTTCAGCAGGTGAAGTGGCTGCACAGAATTTCCAGGTCCAGTGGGAACACACCAACACCGGGAGGTAGCAAGGAAGCATCACCATCTTCCCCACGCACTGCAACTCAGACTTGGGTACACCACTCTGAACCAGTTGCATTTGCAACATAAGTTACTCACACTGATAGCTCATATCTATCGGTTGCTTAATCTTTAATGCTTCTCTTGGGGAGTTTCTACATATCAAGACTGGCATCCTGCACATGAGGACCCTGGTACCTGGGAGGTGGTACAATGTGTTTTAGAAGCAAAGACAAGCAGTGCAGCTCCTCCTCACAGCGGAGTCAATACAGCAGCACAATATTAGCAGGTAGCCTCAGTGACATGAAATTTAACTGATGTAAAAATGTAACCACGTACTGTTACCGAATATCTTGTACATGTCTGCCCAAACCCAGCTGCCTCTCGCTCCTGTGTGCTCAGAGGCTCCTGAGCAAGAGGAGTACATCAGCACCACCTCCTGGCAGCTGAAAACGCCAGCGATTTAAGAAATCAAACAGAAGGTGAGAGAAAAAAATTTCATCTCTTCGTGGGAAAGAAAGCAAAATTATGCTGTCCAAGCACTTATGATAATATTTCCAATTCCTATAATGGTCTTTTGGTACCGGGATATATACCTGCTGTTTGGGAGCAATGTCTTGAATGAATGGTAGGAAGAAGTGTAAGACATAAACACACCAAGACACATATTTTGACACATAAGCACAAGGTTGAAGTAACCCCAAAAACTCTTCTCACATCAAATGTTGTCATCTAAAAACCAAAGCACTCTGAAACTTTAGTGGAATGGCCTGAAAGAAGATTTGAAATGTGTGTAAGCAGTCTTTGCAGTGTCTGAGTACGTTCATGCTTTACTTGCTCTTCACAGCAGCTGCAGCTGAGACTGTGGTCTCCTTAAAAAAGTCAGAAAGGCAATGGCAGCATTTGTCTTGAGCAGAGGAAAAGCAATTCAAAGACAAGTGCTGTCAGCTTTCTCCAGAAGATGGACCCTGTACTTGAACGTGATGGCCTTACAAAGGGCAGCATGTTGATTATCAGCACTATAAAAGGACCAAACAGCTCTCTAGCTCCTTCTTTGCACACTTGACAGTGCAAAATGATGATGTAGGAGGGAAATCAGTGAGCGTAAAATGCTCCCTGACTCTGAAAAACCATGTGGAAGAAAAAAGGAAGAAACACTTGCAATACTAAATGAAATTACATTATTCTTATGCAAGTTCTTCAAGCTGTGAGATTACTCAAGCAGAACTGCTGGTAATCAGGAGGGCCAACTGGCAAATTGAAACCTGTTTATGTCTACAGGAAAGATAAAGGGCCTAAAACAGATGGGAAATAAACCTTATCATTTTTAACTAAAAGTGAAAAAGATGGTTCTGGGAGAAATCCTGACTTTAATGTCTCAGAAAGAAGTTGCAAACTTCAGCATTTCATGAAAGGTAAACAGCAAACTCAGAGGATCTACACAGAGGGCTTCTAATTTAGAGGTTAGAAAATTCATTTTCCCACTCCTGCACTTCAGTGAAAGGTTCTCAGGAGCCCTCTTCTTTTCTTGGTTTATACAGCTCCCTTCATTTTCTTGTGGCCAAATAAAACTTCTGCTTTACATAAATAGAAAAGCTATTTGCAGGCATTAGCAAGGTCTAGCACCTTGGTTTGTTTCCTGACACAGAAACAAGTCCTTTATTTCAATAGTGTATTAATCTATTTGTAATTTTTAAATGTTTTTGAAGGATAAATTCTTCTCATTCATTAAAAAAATAGTGTTACAGGTGAATTTGGGTTTTTTTGGGGGAGCACAGAATGGCATTCCAAGGATGGACTTGATCCCTCTGCTCTTCAGCTTTTGAAGAGTCACCTGAGTAAATCCTATTGCAAAGCTGCTGTAGGCTATCGTGTTAGGTTCTATTAAAGCTGGCAAGAGGAGTGTTCAAAGCTAAATCTCACAGGTCCATTTCCAAAAGTTAGTCTTTTTAGACAACAATTCAATATCTACATTCTCCTGGAATCAGGAGGTGGGAATATTAGTGAGATGAGTCACAAATTCTGTGTCTCCCCTACCACTTCCCAAGCATACTAAATACAAGGTATGCCATCTTTACCCCAAAATTAACTGAATGAGTCTGTTTTACTAGCTAGAAAGAACCAGAGGAGGTGGATACACAGCACACCTACCCCCAAAAAAGCCAGGTCAGCTTTTGCTGAAGACACTACTTTTTGTACCTTCTGTTAAGGCTTAGTAACTCAGAGTAACATCAAGTTGATTTCTTGACTGGACATCCAGCCCCTATTCCAAGTTGCAGAACTTCCTCCATTGTTGATACTGAACCTCAAAATTAAGGAGGAGCGAGCTGGATCATTCCCAGAGCTGTCCATGGCTTCATCTCAGGTGAGCACTTGTTGGTCACAGTGAGAACTGTAAGATGGAGAGCACTTGTCTCACAGGGACATTTCTCCCTAACACACTTGTATCTGTACCCTACTTCCTCTGAAATTGTTCAATGTTTTCAAAAGCTGAGAATGCAGTTTTTCTTTGTTTGGTCAACAAGTTCTTATGCAAACCACAGATTTTGTGAGACAGAGCTGAGACAACCTTCTTCACTAATATGCTCAAAGCAAACAATCACCCAGAGAGGACTTCTCATTGCACCAGATGCTTCTTTGCTATGTATGCCTTTAAACATATGGTAATGTATAGCATGTCTTTGAAGAAGGACAATAAGCTTTCATGTTCCCAAGCTGAGAAAGTTATTCAAGTCTGTTATAAAAAGCAGTGTGCAAGAATTAGTATTATTCATCAGTCTTGTAAAAAAGAATAATTATAATTGTTAAAAGGCCTAGATAGATGGAATTTAATTCAGAGGAAATTCTGGTGAACAAAAGCACAGACCCCAAATGTTTTGCTTACACTCTTTGGTAAGTAATAAATAAAAAATTTCTTAATGACAAAGAGACAGCTATAAACATAATGGTTATTTTCTCTTAAATGATGTATAAAGATCAACTGAGAAGTTTGGCTTAATAAAACATGCTCAACTTTTTGCAATCAAATTATATGATTCAAGTTAAAAACTTTTAATTAGAAGTGCTTTATAAATTGCATTCATTATGTATATTTGCAGTGACATATTTCTTTGCGCTCTGGAGCAATCTGTTTTTCTCCGTTTCTTTTTTTTTTCCCCACTTAATAAATTATCCTCATTTACACAAAATGTTAACACCAAACTCTTTCTTAACAGGATAAATATGGACTTCAGTAACAACAAATTGTGTGGTGTCACCATTAAATGATCTTCCCCTTCCCAGCCTAAGTTCACTGTTCAACACCAAGACTGCAAACGGTTTGGCAGCTGCTTTTTTCAGCACAGCACAAGAAATATTTAAAGCAAAGATTTCAGAAGTTATTCTTTTGGGATGGTCTAGCACAATTTTAGATTTCCTGTGCCTTATTTTGAAACAGGACAGTGAATATTTTCCTTTGCTGCCCTGGCTTTCTTCCCACAATGCTGCAGCAGATTAGAATACACAGGAAAGCAAGTGGCAGGACAGATTGACTGTTTCTTAGCTGACACGAACAGCTTGACATTTAAACAAATTAAGGACATGAGCCCCCAAATATATTGTGCGTCTCACAGATTTTGCCTGCTATATCAGATTTCTCATCATTACAGAAACTACACAGACAGAGGCAACTCAGTGGAAATGGGCAAATACTGCTTCCACGGTAGAATTACATGTGGCAGGACATATCCAGACATAGCAGTGTCATGCCTTTCTTAGAAAACCTTACTGATTTTTTTTCACAATAACAAAATTTCAGGACATGGTCTTGAACATTCACAACACTGGCACACAGGCAGCAAGGAGAAAACTATCACCTAATGCAAAACTAGGGACAAGAAGGACACAGTTGAAGGACTAGGTTAGGACAAGTAATGGCTAAAAATCCAGGAAAAGCTAGTAAGCTTGGGATTAGCTAAGAAAGAGGACTGACTTCAGAGGATTGGTGAAAAGACTATGATAGATGTAGCAAAGAAGGATCTCTAACCACCAAAGGATCTTTCTCTTCAAGATGCAGAGCATAGTTCTAATTTCCCAATTTTGGTAACAGTCATGGGCTATAAAGCACCTTGGAAAGGGCACTTTTCATTGTCCTTTACTGCTAGTAGACTGGTGATAACAATCTGCTATCAGTTATTCTGCTGCTGAAGTGATGGAGATCTCTGCAATAGAAGGCTCTGATTCTGTCAATAGATAATTTCTCAGGAGAAGATTTCTGTTCTTGTTGTCTGCCTTCTAAAAACCCAAGACTACACAGAAATTTCTTCTGAAGAATCAGACAGGTTGCAAAGTCAAGGATTTAAAAGTTAACGAATAGTAGAATTAAGGATTTACAGACAGCACCACTTTGTGCAAATTTGCTATGACACAGTTAATAACTACAGGGTCAGAAGAAGCCAAGGTGCAAACATCAACACTTGGATAAATCTCTTATTTAAAGACTTACATATTTTCCAGAGTCTGGATGCTTATCTAAGCACATTTTTTAATACTTTCAGTGTCAGTTGTTGGGTGCTCAGCAGCTTTGAGCATTTAACTTAAAATTATTCAGTCAAGCACAAAAACATATGACCTTTCCAGACAATGGCCATGTCAGAAAAGTCAGTGGACAAGCAATGACCAGGAGTTTTGTCGCAGAGACCAGGAGACTCTGTCCCTCCAGGGCAGTAGCATTCCTTCACCTAAGAATTTGTCTTTTTCTTTATTTACAGTTCTCTCTACTTCCTTTTCAGCATTTCCTGTTTCTAGGTGATTTTGCAGCTCATGACCCTTAGGATGTTGACATGCTTGTGGATAACAAAGGTATGAAAAGGAAGAGGAAGCTGCTTCACTGCTGTTACATGGGAAGGCACTCCTGGTGTGAAGGGCTCGAAGGGCTTGAATCCCTCTGCAGCCAGACTTTGGGGGGTTATCATCACACCGCTGTGCCTTATTTGCTCTACAGAGAAAATGGATGGTTTACAGCCATTTCACAACTGTTTACTATCTTCGCCCTTATGGAGACAAAGCAGGTTGGAGAGTGATCAAATTGTAGCCTGAAAAGAGAGACAGACAAGGCTGTAAAGACCTGCACAAAATCACATGCTTAGCTTCCTCAAGGAATAGGGCACTCCATCTCTTGGCAGGACTGTTTCTGTCTGTCCCTGGCCTGACGTCACAGAAAAAAATCCCATCATTTTTCCCTCTTTATAGACATTGATTTTAATAAAATACTGTGGTGAGTTGACCCTGGCTGGATGCTGAGTAGCCAGCAAAGCCACTCTGCCCCACCCCTCCCCAGATGAACAGGGGAGATAAAACACAATGAAACACTCATGGGTAGAGGTAAGGACAGGGAGAAATCACCCACCAGTTACCAATTAGTAAATATGGAAAATGGACTTCCTTTAGAGAAAACCTGAATGTAACCACAAAGCTAATGGGTACTATCACTTCGTGTTTGTTCATACTTCCTGATGATATTTTTGACAGGATGCTTAGCCTGGAATGGAAGATACATAAATATATATATTACATTTGGCAGCCTGACCTAAATAAATAGTATATCATTTTCATGAATACAAGATTTACAAATGTCTCTGGAGACTAGAAACTTGCTGGCCTTTTGTGTTCATATCACTTCAGTCTCTCATATGTTAAATAATTCAACCATCTATTTTCTGATAGCAAAGAGCTAGGCTTGACTCACGTTTTCTTCAGCAACATGGGCCTGTGGAGCCAAGAAATGATAGCAGCAGGCTCCTGTGTGGTAAATCACTTTTGTGACAGCATTTTGTCCATGCTGTGAGTATGTGCTACACTAGCGCTTATTTGTATTTTATTGAATAAGTCAAAAAATAAAACAAAAAATATTTCTTTTATGGGGAAAAATAGTAATTCTCAAATACATATACTTATTTTTGAAGATATGACTGAATCAACAGCATGTCTAAGCTTTACACGGAAAAGTTTCAGGAACAGTATCTGTGTTATTCAAATATTTTTTCTTCTCTAATAAATTAGGGGCAGGTATCTCTTCTTTGCACAATAGTTTGATGCAACACAAACATTATTAAACCACTAAACATGGGTTCATTAACCATTTTCCCAGAAGAAGCAATATGTTTTACTATGTTTTACATTTTGTGTGCATTAACCCCCATTAAAAAAAAATTGTTTCTTATAAACACATAGGAGGGTCATTTTAGTTTTACTTTAAGTAGAAGTTTGACTTGAAAGTATTTGGAAGAAGAGCACTGGTGACACCCTGTCAATATTAACATCACTTTCAAAATTTAGCTGGTGAGTCTTCCAAATCCGAGCTCCTCCAGAGTAGATCTGCAGAAAATAGAGCGGGAAGAAATCCTGAGATATCCCCAGCTTGTGCTAAAAGGGATGTTGTCTGACCTTCCAGAGCAGGCAGTGCTGCACAGAATTACAGCCCCCAGGCAGACTTTCCCCGAGCACAGCCTTCTCCTCACCAAGGAGAGCAGTGAGGCTACCATGCTGGACACCATGGTAGCAGCCATGGTGCCTGTGTCCCCTTCCCCCTGCTCCTGTTCCATCCTAAGCACTGCGCCATCACTGCCTGCCAGCTGCCCGTGTTTCTCAAGGACCTACTCATGTTTCTACACCCTGAGGGAATTTCATACTACAAATCAGCATCAGGGTCTATGGACGTTGGAGTTAAGACCAAAGAAGGAATGAACATGTGTGGCCTAATAAATACTTCATAGCATTGCAAACTACCGAAAATTCTTAATGCTGCCCCCACATTTCTAGGAAGCCTTAAATGCTGACATAAGTAAGTTACCCTTCACTTTTTCAAATGATGGCTATTCTAAATATGTAGCATACAAAAGCATAATATAAAGTGCTATTTTTAACATTTTCATAGGGTGATGGAATTTTTTTGCTAGGATGTGTATGTTTGAGATTTAGACTACAATATATGTTACAGCATTCAAAGGGCACATTCAGCTTGTGGTTTTGCAAAAGCCCTGCTTGGAGCCATACTCAGGGTTATCTGCCTTTGACAGCTTTATGCTCTTGTTATCAGCATGTTCATCTTCTCTTGGGGTTTTAGCATCCTCAATGTTTACAGTAGGGTGTCTTCAAATCAAAATAATGAGACAGAAGCGAGTACCATCTTATATATGTCATTGTCAATAATTGACAGGGACTGCTTACATGCAGACCCTTATGGCTGTAACACCAGCAAAGAGCTTAAACTCTATATTGAACTATAACTCTAAATTTAGAGCCATTATAGTCCTTCATTAATAATAGCAATAGTCAGCAGTTGAGCGTAGCAGCGCCTTTTATAGGAGAACCTTGAATATGCAATGAAAGCACTTAAACACGAAACACTCTTAGGTAGTTCAGAATTATACTACCCCTTCATTTTAAAAAGGAGTTTCAAAAGGTCTTTTTATAATACCGTCATCTAAATGTTTGAAAGGAAAACCAGGTCTGCTTATCTTAGTTGTTAGTAGGCTTTGTGAACCATTCTGCTTCTACTCATAAATTTTAAGGCCATGTGGAATAACTATGATCTGGCTTTATGGATAGTACAAGATTGCTTTCTGCCCAGAAGATGGACATTTTCCAGTCCTGTAGAGTAATATTATATCAATATCCTTAATATACTCATTATTCACTCTATACATATATGTCATACACAGTCTAAGTAAATCAGTCCTGTTACAATTAAATCAGAATTTCTGGGACCCATCTGTCTCTTACAAATTCACTTCACAGTTGATTTTTCTCAGCTGAGTACATGTTACTGCCAGCACCCACACCAGAGCACGGTGGTTTATGGACTGGACTCTATTCATACACTTCCATGGCCAGACATTGCAGAGGTTTGTTGCAATTAGTGTGGCATTCAGCTTGGTGTCTTATTGCCCAGAGTGAATTACATCTTTACTGTGAACAGAATATTGAGTGTTCAACAATAAAAGATGATGGATGTCTGCAAGGAATATTTTTTAACAATTATCCTGTGCCAAATGTTCTCCATTAGCATAGCAATGAACTACTCTCTTCTGAAATAACATGAAGGAAAAACCTGCCACAGAGGTTTTCCTTTTATATTTAACTCCTTTCAAACATGCATGATGTGAAAACAAAACAGACTAAGCCATTATGACAACACATGAGGATATGCATAAATTCACTGGAAAACAATAGAATGAGGGAAAAAATGTCCAAAATAAACACTAAAGGTACAAGTATGCTAAAAGAATACATACATAGCATAGCAAACTGAAACTGCTCTTTTTACTGCGGTTTCTGCAGGAGTAATTCTGCTCATATCCCCCCTTCAAGGGAGATAAGTCATGTGCAAATAACTTTATTTTTAGCATTCAAAAGTGTTTTCTATCAGGATAGGCTTTTTCCTATTAAAAAACCTTTTTCATGGGAGCCTTTCTGTCTGTTGTTAAAACAGTGGCTGATGACATTTCAGTGAAAAGACCCTCTTTGGACAGCAGACTGTTCTTCTAAATATATCTCTTTTTCATCAGAACCCGGTAGGATTTAAAAGTAGCAGTATAATATTACAGGTGTATGGAACACATTCTTGTCAAACTGTTTGCAAATAAAATCCAGGAAATGAAAAGAGAGGATATGAAGGAATGAGAAGGGAAATGCTTTCTACTCAGAGCATCTTTCCAACATATATAAATGCTTGAGGAAGGTTATTATACTCAGAGATATAAGTGGAATATGTCTTGGCAACATTCTTTTTTTCTGTAGAACAAAAGAGAGTGGCTGTTGTTTATATGTCCTGTCAGGGTCTCATATATGAAGAACAGAAAAATATCATGTATCAGCTACCAGTCTGCCTTCCAATAAACCCTGAACAAGAAAAGAAACACGACAAGGCACGTGTTAAATCAATACTTTCAATGTCTGGCAGAAAGGAAAGACATTAAATATTTTGTTGTTGAACCAGCTATAATTATGATAACAAAGAAAGGAATTGGACAGCACCAAATTTAAGGCACATAGAAACTAGTGACTTAAAAAGAATTTAGAAATAAAGAAAGAAACTGTCAGGCTCATGATGTATCTGCATTACACCAGCAGCCTGAATACAAGGCATACAGGTCCATGCAAGGAGACTTACACAAACAGAGCTGCTCCCACAGCAAAATCTCCTGTAGTTACTGAATCCTTCCTGCCCACTGTGTGGGAGGTGTGTTTTGCTGGGAATACTCTAGTATCCCTTCACAGCCAATGCTGCTAATTGCAGACCTCCTCTGTCCCTCAAGGAGAGGGGACAAATGTTACTGCACAACTGCAAACATTTATGGGATCTCTGAAAGCAGCTAGTGCTCAGCATGATTTTAACCACCCCATCTACCACCTGAGGAATCATGGGTTAAAAATACGTGTTTAACAGCTGTGGGCAGAAGGGCTCAGGTAATAGGCCTTGACGAATGAAAGGCTAAAACCACAAATTATTCCACTCTGTGAAATCAAAGTCTTGACAGTTGCTTGTAAAGGCTGCTGAGTGACTTTTCTGACAGGTCTCCTTAGAAGAGTCTGGCCTGGAGAGTAATG
The DNA here is from genome assembly GCF_048771995.1 of Taeniopygia guttata. Lineage (NCBI taxonomy): Eukaryota > Metazoa > Chordata > Aves > Passeriformes > Estrildidae > Taeniopygia > Taeniopygia guttata. The sequence continues at coordinate 26,885,609 of NC_133027.1, read as the reverse complement.
GAGGTTACACTAACTTTTGAGGAAGGCAGGAGTACAAGAATACCAGGGGCTTCTACACAGACAGCTCTGCAATGAAATTTACATAAGTGAGCAAAAGCAAGAGGGAATATGCATTACATGGAAAAATGTAGACTTCAATGCTTCAGTCTCTGTGCTTTTCCACATAGAACCATGGGAGGAGGAGATGGGGGGTTGGATGCACTTGCATTTAAAATACCACTGCTTCTTTTTTCAGGTAGAGAAAACATTGGTTTTCATACTCTTTAGAATATATTTACCCAAAAAGCAAATCATCTGTAATACAAGACACGTCTTATTACCTCCAACACACATGCACACAGCTCTTATGCTTATACAACAAAGACCCTGCCATTGATTTTTTTCTTTTTACTGAGAGCTCCCATGAGGTCAATGAAAGCTGGGAAAATGGGACCATATGTTTCAGTCTTGCCCTTGGTTGGGTAGTTACTGACACCTTCTTTATCCAACATTAAAGCCTTTCCATCACATTTTATGTTTCAAAGATATAAGTTATTTTAAAGTAATTGACTGAGATAGTGATCTCTGGAATTAAGATAGGTGCAATTTGCATACACATCTGCTTTGCTATAAATTGCTGGCAAGGAAATGCCAGCAATTAAACTTAAGCTGCTTTGATTATCCCCATTGTATTTAATATATTTGCAGTAAGGAATCTGTGGGAAAGAGGGGGGAAAGGGAAAGGGAAAAGGAAAGGGAAAAGGAAAGGGAAAAGGAAAAGAAAAAGGGAAGAGGAAAAGGAAGAAGAAAAAGAAGGGGAAGGGGAAAAAGAAAGGAAAAGGAAAAGGAAAAGGAAAAGGAAAAGGAAAAGGAAAAGGAAAAGGAAAAGGAAAAGGAAAAGGAAAAGGAAAAGGAAAAGGAAAAGGAAAAGGAAAAGGAAAAGGAAAAGGAAAAGGAAAAGGAAAAGGAAAAGGAAAAGGAAAAGGAAAAGGAAAAGGAAAAGGAAAAGATGCTTCAACCTCTAAATAAAAGCAGAATGACACTACCAAAACTTGTACAAAGACCCTTATTTAATTTTTAGCTTTTGGATGATAACAGTGTAGTTACAACTGAGTCTCCAGCCATATAGGGATATTTTTAAGATATAATTTTTGGTTTTAGTTAGGTGTTGCTCAGACAGAAGATAAACCAAAGGAGAAAAAGAAGCCCTCACATACAGAATCCTAGAATCATAAAATAGCTTTGGTGGCAGAAGACCTTTAAAATTGAGTCCAGCCATTAACCCAACACTGTCAAGCCCACCACTAAACCGTGTCCCCAAGTGCCACATCTACACATCTTTTAAATACCTCTAGGGATGGTGATTATTTTTTTGCACTTTTGGCTTATCCAAAATATATTGCCTGAAGTACATGGTATGAATCCTTAAAGTGTCGCTTGTGCATGACTCACTCAAAGTGAATTAAATCCAGCACTGAAAAAATTTCAGGCTGGTCCTACTTTTATCAGTGAAATTCAAGCTGGAATTACCCTGCACCTTGGCCATTTTTAGAGTTTTCTATTGTAAATGAAGCTAAACATAAAACACTAATTTATAATGGTGGGTACAACACTCTAAATTGCTAGCCAGCATCAAGAAAAATTAGAATACTCCCTTTACTTCCCCATCCCCCTGAAAGCAACCCCATTCTTTTGCAGTAAGTTTTCAGATAGTTTGACTTTTTTGTATTCAAAACCAATAACGTTCTAATTATTCTATTTTTAGTACCATTAGAGAAAGGCTTGTAACAGGCACCTAGGTGCCAACAAATTTAAATCCTTACTAGGCGCTGCAGAAAATCTGAGTCTCTGCTTTAAGAATCGTAAACTTAGAGAAATAACAGGCAGCCACACAAAGCAAGCATGTTGCAAACCAGAAAGAGAGGGGCACAATGAGAGGTTAGGACACTTAAAATAGGTATTTTGAATAATGACATAATCAGAAAGCCGGCATCTAACCTGAAAGGATCCTTGAGAGACAATGTAATCCATTTCTTCTCTATAAACATGGTCAAATGTGCCTATGCTGCTCCTAGCAGATGCTTGTCTAATCTTAATTCACTTAACGATTGTGCCCTCAAAACCCTCTAAGCAACCTGTTTCCATGAATATGTACCCCTTTAACACTAGAAAGACTTAGGGATTTTTTTTAATGTTTTACTGTCTCATCCAAACTTGCCTTGCTACACTGAAAGCCCATTTATTTTTGTCCTATACAGAGAGAACAAAAATTAATATTTGGAGAGACTTGTTTTTCTCTTTTCCAGAATAAAGAATAAAAATAGTCTATTCCTAATAAGATAAAAATAGGTACCAAGTTCTAATTCCTTCAGAATTTAATTTACCCTCCACAAACACCCAAAGATTAATAATGACTTCTGATTGATTCATGATTATATTTTACACTATCCTGGCACAGGTGTTATGATTCAGACAATTTGTTAAACTGCTTTAAGTGTTCTCCCGTCTGTCTTTCAACTGGTCTAACTTGAGCTTTTATCCAGTTATTGCCTGTCTAAAAAGCAGTTTGTCAAGGAACAATCTGAGAAATGGAGCTAAGAAAGATTTAAATATATTTTTCATCTGTCCACAACTTTCCCTCTTCACTGAGTGGAATAGGTTTTTTCCCTGTTGTTGTACTTATATAATATGTATTTTATACTGCATGGTCTTGCTTTGTTTATCTTCATATGTCTTAATTTTTCTGGACTTTTTCTTTCCTTCCTATTTAATTCTTTACAGTTCATCCTCACTAATTTGACCAAATCTCCACATCCTCTTTTATTACACATAGAATTTGGTTTTAGCTAACCTTTTTCTTATAGCACTTCATATTCTTTCTCTTCATTGAAACTATTAATATCTGAAGATTTAATATAGCTTCTCAGAGAACTGCCAACAATTCTTAACTCCTTTTTCCATCTCAGAGTTGTCTCCCGTGATTAGCAATACTACTACAGCCATAAATCTGAAACCACATGCAGAAACCTAACACAACCTTTTCACATAGCAGGGAATGAATTTCAGAAGTGAGAAACGACTCACAGAATAAATATGAACTCCTTCTATAAATATGAACCGGGGCAAGTCTCCTTTCAGATGGTACATGAATTTGACAGTTTTTGAAATGCATAATGATGAGTTAATGTTACTGCATTTAAACCCAGTAGTCAATGGTGAAGAAAGCATACTTCCATAAAATATATTTCTATGGTGCAGGAAGCTGCATGGAGAATTAGAACCCATTACAAGGCTTAAGAGAGCTTTTCAGAAGGGCAAGAGTCAGACACTCTGAATAGCAAGAACTAACTTTATAAAAGGTTCTGTTGTTTGGACATCATATTCACCAGATGTCAGAGTGATGTGCTTTAAATAATAAATTTTAATATTAAGTTACTTAGCAGATAACAGACAAAGGTATGTCTGACTTACATATTTCATATAAAGGTTTGGGTGTTCCCATGGAGACACAAATGAGGCTCACTGAAGTCAGTGCAAAGCCTCAGATTTACCTCAGTGGTCTCTAGATCCACCTTTAATGCATATGAAAAGACAATGTGAAGTGAAAAGTTTGAAAATAAACATAATCAAAGAATGACTGAAGAGTTCTGCAGTCACACAGACTTGTTAACCAAGTAGAGGTAGGTGGCATTGCTGCTCAGATATAGGAAAATAAATAAAGCGTATCCCATAAGTCAGGTCTGAGAAAACAGTAAGTGGTTATGTAGAAAGATCTACGGACCTGTTTATCCTGTTAGTGTTGAGCCAAGCTATGACTTGGAGAACACATTGGAGAACATGTAATTCAAGTGACTTTTATACTGGTGTATAACAGACTGATTAAATAGGCATATAAATCATTTAAGAACATAGAAAAATTATTACAGATTAACAAAAATGGGAAAGGGAAGAAAGATCTGAAAATATATAGAGGACTCTACAGCAGATATACAGGAAGTTACACTTCTCAAGTCACTGACACCCTCAATACTTAGAGGTAAGTAGACTTAGAGGTCTGTATATACTGGTGGCTTGAAAAGAAATTAAAATCCAGAAAGGCAAGCTAAAATTTGTCAAGAGTATTCATAAAAATTGAGGTTTTCAAGCTGCATGTTAGGATGTGAACATGTTTTTTTCAAAAATTAAATTATAATATGTTTTCTACTTGAACATTAAAAATGTGGTATTTAGAGCACATCTTGTCTTCTTGGACATCAACAGAGTTCCAGACAGCAACAGATTTCAAATTCCATTAAATCTCAGAATTATTAAGGTTGGAAAAATATCTGAAAAATCACCAAGCTCAACCTCTGACCAAACACCGCCTTGTCTACTAAACCATAGCACTGAGTGCCAAGTCCAGTCATTTTTTGAACACTTCCAGGGATGGTGACTCCACCACTTCCCTGGGCAGCCTATTCCAATGCTTGACAAATTTTTCCTTTAATAATTTCTGCTTGATATCTAACCCTCCCATGACACAGTTTGAGGCCAGTTCACAGCACGATATCTATTTCAGATAAAGCAAATTAATCAACTACCCATCCCAAATGAACAAGGAGTTTAGTGCCATTAGCAAATAACTTAATGCAAACCAAAAAGTAAATAATAACAAAAGACAACACGACTCCGGGGGAACAGAAAACACATTGCTCTATCCAACAGTGACTCAGCATTCCCCCATTAGTGTAACTGGCAAAATGTATTATTCTTCCCTTGAAAGGCAACATATTGCAAAGTGCTATATTGAACCAGACAACCGAGGCACATACAGCTTTCCCTTCTGCAAAAAGTTACATAAACTGCTATCCCTAGGGGAGCACTAGATTATCTAAACTCAAAGAGAGGACAGTGTTAGGAAATGGTAAGAAACTAATAGGTATTTCTTGGCATTATTTTGATCCACAAATCCTAAAGTATTCAGAAATAACTGACTCAACTCTTAAGATATTGAGAAAGGGCTTGAGTTTTAGAGAAGTTCAGGATGTAAAGGTACTTCAAGGGGAAACACCAAAAGAGTAATGACAGCTAAAATAATTTCCTTTTTTTTTTAATGTCAGCTACAAACATTTCCTTTTTTTTAATGTCACAGAGCCTTTTAGCTTCTTGGCAAAAATAAATAATTTTAAAGCCATTTCTGTAGCACAAGATGGTTGTAGTGCGAGGCTCACACCCAGCAGCTACAGGGGTTTCCTATCATATGGCAGGATGAGGACCAAGACCCTTTTACTTGCATAAAGTCTGAATTTAGCATCTTAGCATCTGAACTTAGTCTTGAACTTAACAACATTAACAGCAGTTTCTAATAGTATATAAAACATCTACATTTGCACCAGGCTTTGCTTTAAGTTGTGCTAGAGACACTTCCAAAACAGAAAGATGATCTTTTAAGTTACTTGCTGCCCTTAGCAGAGTTAGATAAAAATGTGGCCCAACAGTGCTTGTGTAAGAAAAATAGAAGGACTGAAATGTTTTTTTCTTTTCAAGAGAATTATCTGTTATCCAGTCTGTCCACACAAGAGTCATAGTCTACTTTTTACACTTCTTTTAGATCCATTTCTTCCAAAATTTGAATTTAGCTGTTCAAAATGCTTATGTTCAGACCTCTGTAAGTTTCAATGCCAATATTGCCATATTCATGACCCCAGACCTTTGTCTGGAAGTATTCAAAGTACAAAGGGTTATGGTGCAGGATTTGTAAAGATGAGGTAGTCTAACAGTATGGTGGTACTTACACAGCCAGTTGTTTATGAACAAATTAGAAAAAGACCATACCTCCCATGGGGATTACTCAAGAGGAGCTCAAGGTACTCCCAGAGCACAAAAAGCTGCAGGTTACCTCTTCCCAGCTGGCATTTGGCAGCAGAGCACATGCACTTCCAGGCATTTGCATTGCAAAATGAACAACAGGCATATAAATCACCTAAAATCTCAGCTGTTCACCTGACAATGCAACAAAGAGTAGATGATTAACAGCACTTGGCTGTGACTAAGCAAGAAGTGACATGAGATTTACTTCATATCTTACAGTCAATAGTTCACTTTGGTTTTCATCTCTGCTCTGCTTTGCATTATACTTCATTAATGGCTTCAGGAAACAGTGAGAGTCTACAGGCTGCCTGGAAATTGGGATGTTTTAAGAGAATGTACCAAAGAACATTGATCTGAGTGATATGGAATCTATTCTTCCCCAACAGCACAGAGCAACTGACCTTACCTGATTGCACAAGTCAGCCACTCTTGCATTAATTGTTTACAGCTGGTGGTTCCAGTTTTCGTCTGTTTTATATATATCATAAATCTTTTAGTTGGGAAGCAGCTAGCCAATATGCAGGACTCTGTGACACACTGAAACATCTCTTTTATTTGAAACTGTGCTTAGCTCCTAGGCATGGGTTTCTTTCTAGTCAGAAAAGTGCTTTAGCATATGCTGTTAGAAAAAGTAGAGACATGTAGGCTTCTTAATTATGGAAAAACACATCCAGCAACACCTTTAGGCAAGTAATTACGAATATACGAACACAAGCACCTACCAGTAATTTTTGTTGAATATAGGTCATCCCTCTAAATACAGTGCTGATACAGGACACTACCAGCACCTATCTCTGTCTTTTAGCATTTATTAAATTACATTATATCACATCAGTTACTTCACAGAGTATATAAAAGATTTGAACTAAAAGTTATAAAAACATAGAATGGTTTGGGTTGGAAGGAAGCTTGGAGATCATCTAGCTGCAACTCAAGCCAAAGGCAGGCGTGCCAACCACTAGACCAGGTTGCTCAGAGCCCAGTCCAACCTGGCCTGCAACACTTCCAGGGATGGGGCAACCACAGCTTCTCCGAGCAACCTGTTCCTGTGTTCACCACCCTCACAGTAAAGAATTGTTTCCTGATAGCCAATTCAACTCTGCCCTATTTCAGTCTAAAGCCATTCTCCTTTGCCTTATCACTACAGGCCCTTCTAAAAAGCCCCCTTTAGGCGCTGGAAAGCTGCTATAAGGTCGCCCCAAAGCCTTCTCTTCTCCAGACAGAGCAACCCCACTTTGCACAGCCTTTTTTCATAGGAGAGGTTCTCTAACCCTTTTATCACCTTTGTGGTTCTCCTCTGGACTCATTCCAGCAGGTCCACACCCTTCTTATGCTTGGAACCCCAGGCTGGATGCAGCCTTGCAGGTGGGGTCTCACCAGAGCAGGGTAGAGGAGCAGAATCACCCCTTCACCCTGCTGGTCAGGCTGCTTTTGGTGCAGCCCAGGATACAATTGGCTTTCTGGGCTGCAAGTGCACAGTGCTGAGACATGTCCAGCTTCTTGCCCACCAACACCCCCAAGTCTTCCCAAGTCTTTCTCAGAGCTGTTCTTAATCCATTCACCACCCAGCCTGTACGTGTGCTTGGGATTGCCCTAGCCCAGGCACAAGACCTTGCACTTGGCTTTGTCAGACTTCATGAGGTTTGCACAGACCCACATCTCAAACCTGACAAGGTCCCTCTGGATACCCTCCCTTCCCTCCAGCCTGTCAACCACACCACACAGGCTGCTGCCATTGGCAAACTTGCTGAGGGTCCACTCAATTCCATTGCTCACATTGCCGATGCAGTAATATTATGTTTTCCCTTTGTTCCTTAGCCAATGGTCTCAGATCCCCCCACAACTCAGGGCTTGACAAAACACCCCTATGAATTATTTGCAATCAGACATGAAACAGAGACACAAACTCAGAATTGCCGTTTAGCATTGCAGTTTTGTTTGAGACATAGATATTTAATGATTTGGTGGGGTTTCATCTGTCATATCCATTATTTCTGTGCCATTATATCTACAAAGCTTTTTCAGATGATCCAATAAACTAAGTAGCAGAAGTTCAGTTAATTATTTGATGCAACCACTATCCACAGAAGAGGGCAATTTTTGTCCTTGCCATTTCAATCATTTGAAATAGATATGGAAAATTTGAGATTTTAGCTTCTCATATTGTTTCTGAAGCAGCAAAGTATCAGCCACCATTAGCTATGTGCAATGTACCTGAATACAAATGAGAAGGGAAATTTCAAGTGAATCTTATATATATCAGTGCTACCAGAGAATGTAGTAGTTCAATACCCATTTGGACAAGAACTGCCAAAACAGAGGCTACCACTGCTTTTCAACAAGGTAAAGTCCACATCATTTAATCTTTAAAAAACAAAAATTCTACTCAAGTTGTAGTGGCAAGTTGTAACCAATTTGTAGTTAATAGAGATCAATATATATTTATCTACTTCAGGTCTCCATAGATGAAAATTGATGAGAAAACAGTCATTATGAAAAGAGATGTTATGCTGAAAAAAATGGATTAGGATTGCAATTTTCAAAGGGCTCTCTGTTTACTTCGTAAAACTTGTGCCTGCAAATGTTCATGAGGCTGTGATGTTTTGCACACAAGTTTGAGAAGTTTAAAGTAGGATTGGCAGTTATCCAAGATTAAAAAAAGAACGTTTTCCTATTTACCATCTGAGTAGGAGTTGCCTTGGGGCAGTTTTCCTTATCTGCTGTTAATAGCCCCATCAATGCCTTGCCACATGACTCAGAGATAACACTGTCCAGAAGCGGGTGATTAAGGACACACCTCGTGACTCATAATGACCCATTGTAAGATGCTCTGCCCAGGGGGGAGGAGCTAGGCATTCCCACCTGGATAAAACTGGGGATTTCTAGACAGAGGGTCAGCCTTTTCACAGGTTCTCCGAGAAGACACAGCAACTACATCTGCCATCCCAAGAGGACTGCAGCTACTCCAATTTGGACTGCTACCAGTACGCTGGCCAGGTTGTATTCTGACTTTGTCAGTAGTCTTTTCCTTTGTATTTTTGTCCTTTTCCCCTTTTCCTAATAAATTGTATTTCTGACTTGGAGTCTCTCACTGGTTTTGCTTTCAAACCAGAACAGCAGTGCAGAGAAAATTGAGCTGTGAATTGTTTCTCTCTTCATAAGAAACAGTTATGATAATTCCAGCGCGTCCTGTTAGAAATATAGTTATAAATACACAGACCAAACTGTGCCCTGCCCCCTGACAGGAGGATAAGAGGGCCTGCAATCCTGCTGGGGGAGACAGGGCAGCCCCAAATCTCAGCCTGCCATCTCATAGTTAAAGACAGGAATCACATGATGAAATGGGCCATTAAATAAAGCAGATGTTTTTATTGTAGCACATTAACTTCTGTGTTATTCTGGGAAAAAAATGCTTATCCTTGGACTGAGTACATGCTCTATTCCTCCAAAATCAGCCACTGAGCTTAAACCATTTGTCAAGCATTAAGGGAGTCAGATACGCAGTATCAGAGGTCATTGACTGCCTAATACCTTCATTTTCCTTTTTTTAAGCCACCAAATCACTTTTTTACAGTAACCTGCACTTGGTATCTGGCTCCTGTCTCTGTAATGTCATATAGCCCTTATGGTATCTGTAGCTGCTCCCAGGGTAATCTGGAAGATTACTCTCAAGGAACAGTTGTCCTGGTCAAGGAACAGCTTAGGTTTGGGGACTTTGGGTTTTAGGTTTAAAGTAAATATGCTGTTCTTGTATCTGTCATCCCAGCTGATTTTTCCCAACACACAGAGAAACACCCTGTGGGATTCACAGAGTGGGTGGTGCAGAGGGGGGATCTGGGTAATGGGACTGGTGCTTTTATTTTCAAGAAAAGACACTGACAACATCTTAAGAAAGACAAGAGATTGCACACAGAAAATATAAAGGGAGATAAAGGCATGCTCACATGTTTACACAGCATGCTCAGTTGTAAAATCAGATCCTTTTAGCTTCTAATCAGATGGATGCTTGGAGCTTACCTCTTTCTGCTTGAGGAGACTCTGTAATGCTCAGGTGAATGTTTTTACACTTAATATGTGCTTTCAGTTTCTGGAAATACAACATTTAGCATTTCAACTGCTCATCTCAAAAGTCATTTTGATGTCAGATTGGCATTGCTCAGCATTGTTTCATTGGAAGGGTTGTTTTTCCCCAGCACCAAAATAAATTTTTCATACCAAAGGGAAAAAAATAATGCAACAAAGGTAGAAAGACAGTAACTCCACAGAATGGCTGTGCAGTGGGATTGTGCAGACTAACCTTATTAAAAGAATTTTGTATTGGGATGGTCACCCTCTTATTTTTCAGGTTTTTTAGAACGTGCCTCTAGATTTTGGCATTGCAATGGGTCAGACATCCATTGCACCACAGGAGCGAGTCACAGATGTGCCACAGTCCAAGGAAGAGACTTAGAAATAAAGGTGCAGCAGCTTCATACACTACAGCAACGCCCTACAGCCTAGGGGATCCTCATCAGGTGTTGCCAGGGCCACATGCACATCTCCTAATCCCTTGGCATGGACACTACAGAGGCAAGTTGGAAAAGCCACTGCCAGGTGAAAACACAACTCCCCACAACTCTCCTCTTTGCACCAGGGAGGTGTGGGTAGTGAGGAAAAGATTTCTTTGTGAAAGGGAAGACGATCAACACAGAAAAATAACTGCAGAAGCCAGAAGTCTGGCTTTTTCTAAGCATCTGTAAGGCAGGAACAGATTTCCCTTCCCAGTGGATTTCACTCTGCCTGCCAGACCCATTTCCCCACAGCAGCATCTCCTCTCACAGTGCCCAGGCAGAGGGCAGGGTGGAATGCCTTGTGCCACCCGTGCTGCCAGCACATGGCAGAATTTTCCACCTAAAAGGTGGAAAATTTCCTGCTCTGTGTTCTCTTGCAATAACCTCAGCATAAAACACCCTGTTTAAGGTTGTTCAAGCAATCAAGTGTGGAGCTGCCTCGCTGTCTCTCAGTGACACAGGCAACCCAGTCCTATAGGATAGAGCAGTAGCTGGGGCTAGGGCAGGATGGAAAGCAGCTGGCCAGCCCAGGAGCAGCCTTGGAGAGCTTCATGTGCTCTCAGCACAGACACAGGATAAGGGAGTTGTAGGAAAAGAAAGGGATGCCCCTCTCGCACACAGTCCAAGGGTCAATGCAGCAGCTCTCCAGGCTCTGCCAGGGACAGAGTTTGGAAACAAGGTCGTTCTCGTAGCCCTGATTTTCTGGGCACATGCCTCCTTTATCTATGCATCAAACTACACTTCCTGACCTTTTCTGGCCCCTTTTACTTTGTCTCCAGTAAGTTAATAAATCACACGCAATGGGGTACAGGAGGGGTGGAGGAACTGCATGCTCCTCTTCAGCATGCTCCCAGGCTGAGCAGCATCAACTTAGACAAGTCTGCTTCTCCTGTGTTATTCCTCAGCTGAGGTGGAAGTAACTAAAAACTGTGGGTTGGTACTTTTTAAGCCCTTCTAACAGAAGGGCAGAGTTCCTGGCTCATACCCTTCCACAGCAAAAAACAATTATACCTTAATCCTCCCAGTTAAATGTCTATTTCTCCCCAGTATCAAAAACTTCAGTGACTAACCAGAACCTTAAGCTTACTCCAACTAGGAGATTTAGTAACTGCTACTTTGGACTGTTGAAATGTAAATTAAAATCTCTTAGGGCAGCTCTCTAGCAATTTAATTTCAGGCTGTGCAGAGCTGTGGAGGAATGCCAGGAAAAAAATCTCACTCTCCTTGCAGAAAAAAAATTTAAAATATGGAAGCTGGTTTGCAGTCTATTGTGTTGTCATTCACCACATGCTACTTGTGCCAAATAAAGGGCTGGGAATCAGGCAGTCAACAGTAAGTCTCAGAAACATCAATGAATTTTACATACAGTCTTCATGCTTTGTACTGGTACCAGAAACACTTGGCTGTATGAGTCCTCACAGATGGAGCAGAAGAGAACCAGTGCTTTACCCCTGTGGGACACCAACCTAGAGTAAAATGGGTAAGGTTTACTGCAGAAAGATTATGTGGGTGGGAAGAGAAAACATTTTGTCTAGAGCTGCTGAACTTGTCTAATCCAGGGACTTGGATTCAACTTATTTTAAGCCTCTCTTCATTGCTTTTTGAGTCCCAAAGGCCCAAAAAAGGCACTCAGGGGGAAAGGTCCAGAATCACCGGTGCAATCTATTGCTTTACATAGTGCAAAGGATGTACCCATGCAAGGCGAGACTCAGTCCTTACCTGTAACAAGGACCTGGCAGTCCTTCTGCAGCAGTTTGTGGCTCCTGAACATAGCAGGGTCAGGCCATGCCCTGCATCATGCCAGCCAGGTGGCTTCTCCTGCAGCAGCTGGGAGAAACTTTGGAGAATCTTGAAAGCAAGATCATTAGATGTGCATTTCACCATTGCCACCTTCAACAGCAAAAATAAGTCTGTAATCACAATAAGTTTGTCTTACTGTGGTGCAAATTGAATATGCTGGAAATACAGGGCAAAACAAGTAATCTGATTTATCACAACAGACACCAGTTCCCATTTATAAAAAGTTGGATTTGTGCTGTACAGTCGTTCTACAAAAAGCCTCAGTAAGTCATTCGCTATCCAATAGCTACATTGAGTTATCACAGGAGCAGCCATTACTCACAGTGACATCTCAGCACAGCCAGCCCCTGTTGGAGCAGGAGTTTGTGCCCACGTGGAGCAGATGAAGCTCGTGGATCCCCACCTGGCTGAGCCCAGCGCCCGCACAGCCCCGAGCCCGGCTGTGCACTGGGGGACAAATCCACCACACGCGCATCTTGCCAACATCAGGTACTCTGCAGGAGAAAACTGACATGTTGCTGCTTTTCTTTAGACAAGCCTGGGTTTTGTTGACTCGGGGGTGGGGTAGTGTTTCTTTGTTTTTGTTGAGTGAGCGAAAGTAAAATAACTCCTGTTTAACACTCACCAGGCACATCAGGCAACATGTGGGGGACAGGAGGTAGGGAGGGGAGTAACCTTTCAAAAGTGATGAAAACAAGCTTGGCTTTGATGTGCTCCATCAGACTTGATCTGCCTGGAACTCTGGGGCACAAAGATGACCAAAGTCCTGGCTATGAAGCCTTCTTTTGGGAAGAAAGGGGCTGGCTGAGTACTGGTGTAGGTTAGAGCAGGAGGCTATTCTAATCCAAAACTATAATCTTATTTAATTTACTCCCCAGATCCTCCTATATTATCAAACATCTTGAAAGATAAGTTTTCTAAAGCTGATACCTGAGGGAAATCAGAATTTCTTCCATGGCTATTCTCTTGATTAGGAGATATTTCCTGGCTGCAGGCAGACATTGCTGCATTTGAGTTGATCCCAAAGTATTTTTGTTAAAACTTATGACCAAGCCTTACAGTGAAAAGAGATTATCCTCTACCCAAGAACAGTAAAGAAGAAACAAAATATACACCAGTTATTTCCCTACTGTTGAAGTTTTTGTTGTAATTTTATAACTATTTCCTCCTTCTCCTAAAAAAAAAAAAGTAATGGAATCCAGTGTCTGAAAACAGAATATTCGTCTTCTGACTTTTTTTACACCAGTTTTAGGATTTTATATCTTCACTGCATATTAGAAGGAAGAAAACCCCAGTAAGTAGCTAGCGAGATTGATTTCTGGAAATGTCATTTAATCTCTGGGGGTTTTGCAGCTCATAATACAACAGAGCCAGTAGGGAACAGTCACATTTTGTGTTCATTCATCTGAGTAAGGAGAAAAAGCCAGTTCCTGGTGCCAGGCATTTAGCAGGGATTAGATGAATTACTACAGTCTGAGTCACCAGGGCTGTACCTGTGCTCCATCTGTCTCTGCACACCCTCAAGCAGGGAGCTGCACGACACAGCCCTGCACCCCTGCAACCCTGCACCCAGAGCAGCCTCCAGCCATGGCCAGCTGCCACCACTGGTAGCTGCTCCAATCCCATGGTGAGTTCTGTTCCCAAAGAGACAGGAGGAAAGAAGGACAAAGTCCTCCTCACCACAGGCACCAAGGAAACACTGCCACTGACAACAAGGAGGAAAATTATGTCTACCTGGACTCTTTTGTTTGAAGCTTTGTTTAAAAGGAACACAAGGCAGATGGGCACAGAATAAATCTGCACTAAGAAATGAAGGGGAATAACAAATAAGATGACAACACTAAACTCTGCTCTTCAGGAAGCACAACTACATTCTTTCCTAAGAGTATGTCCCTTTAATGATAATACGCTGGAAATAGTTCAAAATCACATTAATATAAAATAGAAGTTCTTACCTTCAGTTTAAATGACAAAGCTCTCTATTAATGTGAAATCCTAACTATCTCCTTCCCTGGATGCATGTAGTTCCATCCTTCCCTGGATGCAACTACATTATTCTGGGGATTTAAGCTATAAATGACCCCACCTGATGCTGCAGTGCTTTTACCCCCAGAGGGGTGGAAGGGTGAGAAGTAGGGTCTCTTCTGAACCATTGCCAAACACCACAGCACAGCAACTTCAGTACCTGATCAGGCAAAACTGCTTTTAAAAGGCAATAGTTATTTACACAGACAGTGAAGGGCCAAAAGAACAGAGCTCTGTTGAGTGGCACAGCCACAAGAAATTACACTATATCTCTTTGCCCAAAGATGAAGAACAGCACTTACAGAAACTACAGCAAAACTGGTCAAGTCATCCTCTCTATCCATCACATCTGCAGCCACCTTTGCAAGGCAGGCGAGATGATGATAAATATGGTGTGAGGGCATTAAAGTGTGTCTTTTTCCTGAACCACAAATAAAGCTGCCTGCAGGATCTGCCTTCCCAGAAATAAATGTCAAGGAGAAATCCAGGGAAAACAAAGGGAGCTGGTTAATTGAGTGATGCCCACATCACACAACAGACGTGATCCTAGAGAATGGAGCATGCAGTTCCAATCTGGCACTGTTTACAAACATGATGCAACTGGCATCATTTCAGTATTGTTGTAACAGGTGAGAACACATAGAGCCTGGGGAGGAAATAGCATTTTTATTGACTGACAGATTGTGGTACTACATTACATTGAACATCCCAATAAAAAAAGGAGTGAGCCTTGCCTAGAACATGGCACTGCACTGTGCAAAGGTTAGCAGTGCAGTGGTCTCTTTATCAGGGTTCAGGTTGTCCTGCAAAGCTTTTCTGGAACAGCTGTGCTGGTTATGAATGGTAAATAAATAAGTAAATACAAATCATATCTCAAAGCTTAGCTCTCCTAACCCCTAGAGCAGGCACAGATATGCTTTTATCAGATCAGTTGGGCTGTTGGAGGAAGCAGTGCAACAAAAGCAGAATCTCTGCGTGTATCTGCAGGGCTCAGCAGACACATGGTGCCAGCACAGCTGCTGCTCCCACACTCAGCCAGCCCAGCACAGGCTGCATGCACCTGTGCATGCACACACAGATAATGCATGTCTGCAGGCACATACCCTGCCCTCAGGTCTGGTTACAGCTGTGGCCTCCAAATGTTTCTGGAGCACACACAGCCCTCAGCAGCTGCTGGCAGCGCCAACAGTCACCCCACTGCCACTTCCCTTCAGGCTGCACTTCTGGCCTGCCTAAAATCAGATCGAGGAAGTACAAAGCAGATAAAAATTTCTCAGGTACAAATATGACACTAAAGATTTTTCAGAGATCTGAATTGTATCTCTGCTAATTACACATCTAGTTTTTCTTACTCTGACAACTTCATGACTGACATTTCTTTGTCTCAGATTTCTGCACTGATCTTCCACCCCTACGGCAGCCAGTGCTCAAGTATTCATTGAGTAGCACTACTCTTCAAATACCATTGAGAGTAAATGTGTAAATCGTGTAGCCTGGCCAAATAAGTCTAGATGGAATTACATTCTTGTCTTGAAAGATTTCAAATGTCTCAGGTTTGGCTTTTTTTCATGCACCTGGATGAAAAGTAATTTGGAAAAAACTAGAGATCACATATTTCTCAGAAATTACTACTGTAGCAGTCAGAAAATGTACCCCAGATTGGAAAGATGTAAATTAAATCCCCCTTTTGATTCTTTCAGAACAAGAACTTCCTTCAAAAAGCATTCTCTCTGAGAAAAACATTTCACAAAAAAGTTTAAAAGAATAAATTTGGAAGTTTCTTATATTTCTGACAAAAAAATTTTGCTCTGGAGTATCAGACAAGAAGAAAAATGACAGCAACTCACATTTGTCTTAGAAACAGCTATATTTAAACTAATCTTTCACTGAAAGAAGACTCACCCTGAATGCAGACAGAGCTGACCATTTCATCACCTGCCTGTGCTCATGTACATGTGAAGGTAGATGGCTTAAAACCTGTCCATTCCTGTCCCTAAAACAACAACATAAGAATGAAGCTCTTAAAAGCCTCAGCCTTCCCTCCCATGACACTTGTGCTTTCCCTGAATCCAAACTCTCGCTGTTCCTCCCTTGAATGACAATGCTGATGTCAGCTTCTACTGCTGGGCAGCTCAGAGCCAGCCTTGACTCCTAACTGGCCAAGCAGACCTTGAGTCTGCCAGGAATTTTGCTGAAACACTTATGAACGAAAAATTGGAGATATTTCTCCTGCTTGTTATGTCAGCAGCATGCATGTGGGCCGTGCATATGCTAAGGAGCAATAAGGAAACATCATCAGAGTATTCAGATTTCTGCAAGCTACTGGTGCAGCAAAAGCTTTGCAGTCTCTCATGGATTCATAAATCCAAGGGCCTATATAACTCCCAGTATCCCTCAAACTCTACCTCACATTTAGACAGACCCAGCACAGCATTTCTTCCATGAAATGCAGATTACACAAAGCCATAAGTAAGACTCCTTGGATGAAGCACAGCGGGAATGTATTCTGGGGAAGTAAATATTTCACCACTAATTATGACACTGCTCAGGAGCAAGGACAGAGAACACCAATGTTTAGATGACTAAAAAAGCAATATTTACTACACATGGACACCCTTGTTCAGCTATAGCCAGTAATTTCTCCTGAGCTTGGGGCTTTGATAGCAAATGGATGAGCAGAGAGTGGGATCAGAAAATAAATCACTGTCTAGGAAGATGCTCTTTTAAGTAGGATACACTGATATTTCTTACAGGAGGGAGAAATGCTTTCTTGGCTTCACCTTTGACACAGGTAAGCCTGGCGGGAGCAAACAGGAGAAGGAAAAGAAAACCCTGCCTCAGGTGTCGTGCTGTGCCATGCAGCTCACACTCCATCCAGGGCTACCACTGTTCTTAGTTTTCAGAAGCCTGCACATTCTTGAAGAAACTGCCTGTTTTCATAAATAAAACCCCTGCAGTGTATTGAAAAGATGAAAAGCATAAAATTGTGCATGGACAAGTAGGGGGGAGGTTACCAAAAGTGTTTTTCAGTCTTTAGTTTCTTCCATAGTCTGAAGAAAAGCTAACCCCTCTGCAGTTGCTTCAGCCAGTTCTTGTTCTTAAAATTCATGGAAATAATAATTTTCAAAAGAGCATTTAAAGGTCACACAGGATTCCAAGCCTTTTTTTAATCATGAGACAGAAAAACCAGGCGATCACAAGAGATAAAGCTAGAAGAAGCCAAAATTCACTGAAGTTTTAAGATATCTCCAGTAGATGCAGAAGGATTTGGTCCAGAGTTTGCCTTGTAGTCTAATCATCCTAAAGGCTGCTGGCAATGACAGAGTACAATTTCTCTTTTTTCACAGTGAAAGTCACATGAATTGATAAATGCTGCCTCATTTGAAAGCTGGGTGCTTAGTCCCTGGCTTTAATAACACTCTGCAGACTTATGACTGATTAATTGACAGGCATTTGGAATACCTAGGGATAAATATCAACAACAAAGTGAAATGTCAGCAAGTGAGTGAAATATATTGCAAGGCTTGTGTGGATTATGAGAAGCTGTATTATCAAGCAAGAGAATGAAGCCAAGGGATAAGCAAGTGTAGAATCAGAACATCCAGCAGGATAGTGATAATTAAGTCCAGAGAGATAATTTTGTAAAGCTAGATTTAACAGCTTTAGTCAGATGCTCATCTATTCTTGCATAACCAATAGGTTTATTCAAAGATCATGTTGGTAATCAACTTGAGTAGAAGTGGCAACGTGAGGAGAAGAAGGGTTGCACAGTGGAATGGTTAGGCTGAAGGAAAGCAGAGTTACAGTCTCCCTGCTGCCTGCTAATGATTTAACAACCTCAAATGTGATCCATAGAGGGCTGCAAAAGAAGATGTCTTTTGAAATTCAAGAAGTTCCACATCTGTTATGCTCATTTCCAGACATAATTGTGACCACATTAATATATAAAAACATTTTGTCTGTCATTTTGGGTTCAAGTTGCAATCCTTTTATATATATATAAAATATATATATATACAACATACACACACACACACACACACATATAAATCAGGAAGTAAGAAATAATGTCCCTTAGGTTAGAATTGTGACCTCAGTGTCACCCAGAAAACAAAAACAAGCTGTGTTAATTGCTCAGCAGCAGTGCCGTGAAAACACATATTTATGAGAATTGCCCATTCTTACATACCTTTTACTGGGTGCCCCAGAAGCACCATCTTACTCTGATAATGAGTCTGGCCAGAAAAGAAAACAAAACAAAATGAAATGTTTTATATTTCACCATAGGGTTTTGCCTACCATAAGCATGAGCTGGAACAACTGTGCATGGCTTTGGGAGAGGACAGGAGAAAAGCAATAATACGATAATAAGAAAATTGCTGTGAATATCCAGTGTTAAACCACTATTCCTTGAGGTGCCTGATTTCCCAGCAGCTCCTCAAGCACAATACTGTGTGATCAATGCTCCACACTGCATGTAAAAATTAAATTATGGGCTTCCAATTTGCAGCCTTCAAACCCACAAGGAGTCCATGGGTGATTTTAAGATGTCCATGAAAGGGGATTACAAAAGCAAGCTCCTATACTCTCTGTATAAGTTAGAAAGGGAGTTTTTTGGCTCAGAGTTGCTAGAAATTGAAATTCTCTCAGTAAATTCTTTAAACAGCCTAATGGGAATGATAACCACAATCACAAGGCATGACCTGTGGTTTCATAAGACCAGCACAACTGACTGACATCAGAGGATCCCTCAGCCTTCCTGCTGCAAACACCAGCAGGAAGAACCTGAGAAGCCTTTGTTTAACAGACATCTTGTTAAAAGGTGTGCCCAAAACTTGCAATTCCAACAGACGAGCAATTCCCTACATCCATAACTTTTAAATAATAACAATGATGATGATGATGATGATGATGATGATTATGATGATTATTATTATTCAGTCTTTGGGTTTCATAAGCTTAGAATCAAATGGAAAATTGGAAAGAAACTTCAGTGTAGTGAGAGATTACAACCAGAATTATCATAAATTACGATGAGAATTAATTTGTATTCATTTTTAAAATTGTAAAGTCTGATTTCATATTTAGGCTATTGTTTCATTATGATGGCTTTTTAAATACTTATAATTACATTATAGTTACTATTGTTCAGACCATTTTATATGAACACATAAGGAAAATGCTCAGAAATAAATCCTAGGCACTGATTATTTTTAATAGTACAATGCTTCTTCTATGGCAATTACTGGGGTACAATGCCTATTAACCTATTCAGCATTCCTAGAGAATTTAAGTCAAAAGCAATCTGGCTAAGTTTAAGGTAAGGGCTTCCCATCTCTGCTTTCCCTCCCTTTTCTCTGCTTAAATAAATATAAATGTGTATTAGCTATGCAGAAAATCAATGAAATTATATTAAATTTGCAATTCAGCTAAGTGTCTGCAAATTCAACTAATTATTTATATTTTGAGTCTTGTTGATGCTGCAGTTATTGCAAAGCTCAACAGTCCATCTCTTTATTGTAACCAGTACCTGAGGCTTTTACATGTCCATTTCATTAAATTTGAAACATTTTGTGGCCTAGTTAAGTGGCATAGGCAGTTATCTAATTATTTACCAGAAATTGTGAAAAATGGTTTGAGCTCCCGAAATGCATTTTATAAAGTAACATATTTTCAATAGGTGCCACTAGCTTAGTACACATGCTTTATAAATATTTGGATGTTTGGAAAATAATCTCTGACTGATTTTAATTCCCATAGGACTTCTGAAAGGCTTTGGTGGTGGCTGGAGAGAGCAGCTCCTTTCAGACTCCACACAGCAGGCCCTACTCCAGGAAACTGTGAAAATACCCCAGAAAAATCCATCATCCTCCCTATTCCAATGTTAAAAAAGCAATTAGCTTGATGTTAGCAAATCTTGACAGGGACAAGGAAAGTCTGCCCAAAGACATTGGGCAACAATTTTCAATCTGTAATATGACAAACACTGGTGCAAATACTTCAAAATTGATTTGAATCCACAAGGAATAGTTCAATACAAAGACCTGCCATGCACGGTTGCTAAACACCCTGCAACATTCATCAGAGGAGTGCAGGTAAGACACTCACTTTTCCTTGGCAGATATCCTGCCTCCCTGAACTCAGCTTTAAAAATGTCAGTGGATTATATGTTACTCATTTCCAGTTTAAAAGTGTCCATTATTAGCAAAAATAACATTTTGGTAGAGAGAGAAACTATTTCAATGTTTACCTACAAAATTATTTGCAGCGATTTTAGCAAAGCAATTAGTGGAATTTCTGGACAACAAACACTGTAGTGTGTAATGTGAGATTTCATCTTAACTGATAGACCTGCTAGGATTTCCATCCAAAAATACAGCTGTGCTTCTCTCCTTGCCTCTAATGAATAATATCTGAAATTTTCTTCTTTGCTGTATTTTTTACTTGCACCTTATCCAACTTTAATCCATTTCAATCCTCCTGTTGTCCCACCAAACAGAACAAATATCCAGCAGGACTGCAGAAAAAGGAAGAAACTGATCACTACAGAGCTCAGGAGCCACCAAAAAGAAATGCAAATCAAATTAAACCTCTAAAACTTACCAAGTGCTCATTGGGTAAGGGGAAGCAAGGTGAACCAATTTTAAGTTCATAAGCAATCACAGAATGGCCTGGGTTGGAACGGTCCTTAAAGATCTTCCAGCTCCAACACCCTAGCTGCACTGGGACAATTTTCACTGGACCAGATTGTCCCTTTCACTGGACCAGGTTGGATTCAACCTGGCCTTGAACATTCCCAGGCATGGGCATCCACAAGTTCTCTGGGCAACCTGTTCCAGTGCCTCACCACCCTCACAGTAAAGAATTTCTCCCTAATTTCTAATCTAAACTATTCTCTTTCAATTTGAGACAGTTCCCCATTGTGCTGTTACTATGAGTCATTCAAAAAGTCTTTTCTGTAGGCTCCCTTCAGATGCAGAAGGCCACAAACAGGTCACCCCAAAGCCTTCTCTTTTCCAGGCTGAACAAACCTGATTAACCTTTCCTCACAGGAGAGGTGCTCAGCCCTCTGATCATCTTGGTGGCCTCCTCTGGACTCACTCCAACAGGTCCATGTCCTCTGAGTTCTGGGGACCCCAGAGTGGGATGCAGTGCTCCATTTCCTTCTGACTGCATGGATGATGCTGCTCCTGATGTGAGTTCAGTCTTCTGTTCTGCTGCTTGCTGTAATAGTCAGCTCAGACACAGCCATGCCAGCTGCACTGGGAGGGAACACAAGCATGGATAAACAGAACATTCAGAATAATTAGATACCCACAACACTGCAAATAATTTAAATAGGGGTTTTCACACTCTGAAGAGTGGGATGGAGCTGTTCATGGCAGATTTTTAGTGGCTGTATCTGAACCTACTATTAAAGCAAACAGCAGAACAGAAGAGTGAACTCAAAGCAGGAGCAGCCTGCGCCATCCGTGCAGTCAGAAGGAAGATTTCATTTCCTGCCTTATGTATCCTCTGCTGCAGCCCTTACACACGGAACATACCCAGCCCTGATGGCTGAAGAGGAGGTTATGTTGTGACAGAGGAGTGGGAACTGTTCCAGGTGCACTGCTGAAGCACAAATATTTGAAGGTAGTATCAAATGACAGATGGAAATCCAGCATCGCTGGATCAACATGAAATGCAGAACATTAAAGAATCAGCAACTAGGAGTGTCCCAAACACCCAGAACTTTTTGCATCAGGATGCTAGAGGAGGCTACCTGAAATATTTGTTCCCATTAAAATCCAAAGTTATTGTTCAGGTAAAATACACCTTTACATATCATGTGTCTGAAAAGAGAATTTTCATCATTGCTCATTGTCCTTGCAGACAGATGAAACAGTCTTCTCCAGATGTTACCCAGGAGGAGATACAATACATGTGGGACAGACAACAGGGCCAGAACTGGGGTAAGGAGGGATGGTTCCCTCCACCTTGCAGGTGAGGCAGGTAGACACTTTGCCACAAATCACCAGGGAAATTCGGGGTCACATCTCAAGTTGAACATAAATTGTCCCAGGCTCTTCAGTATGGCTTCTGAATGGCAAGAAAGGAGATGTTCAGTGAGACAGCCCTAAGAGCAGCAGTGGAGCTGTGCCTGCTCAGCCAACATGAACCTGATACATTTATTAGGAAGGAAAAATAAATTAGTGAATAAATTCACTGTTGTCCTGACATACAAGGGTGTCTCCATAAAAGAAGTGTCTCTGCCCACTGCTGGCATATCACAAAGAGATTAGTGAAGCAGAAAAATATGGTGTCAACAGCAAAATCTGCTACTGCAGCTGTACCACTCCAGAGCATTAAACTGCAAATCGGGTATTTTTCCCCTTCCCCACAATTTCCCGAGGAGACCACACTAAGAATACAATGAGCAAAGTGCAGATACAGGCTCAGCCCTGCCAAAATTTCACTTAATGAAGAGACGAGAGAGGGGTTTGCAATCAGCTTGTAAATCTGGAAATATTTGGTCTGAGGCTGGTATCTGGCATTAAAATGTGGTAGTTTCTGGTAAGCAGGCAAGACTATGTTTTTCTCATCATAACTTACTGGTCTTCTCATCATCTTCCAGTTCACCAAGGCAAAACCCTATTCTACCTACCTCTGACAGCATGTTAACCTTCTTTTTCTGGCAGGATTGCCCAGCTAGTGCCTACTTACCATCCTTCATAGTGCAAGCTGGATGCTGTACCTGCTTGCACACCCTGAACATGTGACTCCACAATTTTTCATTACTGTCTGAAAATCATTCTGTATCCTTTTACAATGCAGGTAGATAAAACTATTCTCTCCCTCCAGGCCCTATAATATTTTAATTTTTCAAATCTTTAGTAAAGCAACAAAAACATCATATTGATTCTTTTTACTGCTATTTATACCTAAGAGATGCCATTTTGTGGTGCATTCATAAGAAATATGTATGCCAGAACAAAGAATTACCAAGCTTCACCCACAGGGCATTGTGACAAAGCATTTATTTCTGGCTGTATTCAGCCACCACCAGTGGCTCACAGTGCATCCTGACAGCTGCCACTGGTGTGTGACCTCCTGAGCAGTCCTCATTAGTACAGTTTCTTAGCCTATCATTTCACAAAAAAGAAATTACTATGGAACAGCTCCCAAGTGAGAACCTCTCCTTGCAACTCAAATTCAAAGGATGAGACAAGAGACAGAACACCTGCCAGAGAAGAGGATATTCTGTATGTTGATCAGCAGTGGAGAGCAAATAAACCATGCTCTGAAAATAGCAAATTGACTTCCTCCAAATCAGGAGAGCATCTATGCTTACTCTGAAAAGGAAAAGCAAGTGACTGACACTGCATACAAGAGCACCCCCAGTCAAAGGCAAGGTAGCTCCCCAGCCTTGATACTGTTCAGCAGGCAGTGTTACCTTTCCCACAAAGGCTGAGGTTTCTGGATGATGGAAACACTAAAATTTCAGTGTAGGCATTACTTCAAGGAGAAAAGTAAAAAACAAAAAATTAAAATAAACAATTTGCCATTCTGACTGTTTTGGTTGGTACCTTCTAGAATCTTGGATGGTCTGTCCTTAAAGCTCCTAAAAGCTCAAATGTGACTGCAGAAACAGATTTTTTCTTCTTCTTCAGCATTTTGTCAGGAACAAAAGCACTTGCTTACTGATCTACCTGTAGAGAAACAAAGCAATACTTCAAATACCCATTCCAAATCAGAAATAAAAGATAAAAGCTAAACAAGCAGGCGCCTGCTCAGGGTTCATAAATTTCTTTATGTGACTTCATTTCTACGACAAGCTTCTTTTCCTGGAAGTACTATTTAAACCTGGAAAAAAAAATTGTCGCCTTGAAAGCGATTCTGGAATGGCAGAAAATAATTAAGTAACCAGAATCCTCTTTTGAAAATGTCTCAAGTGCTTATCATGAAGTTTTTTGAATGTATTTGACTGGAAGTTCTGGAAATAAAAACTAGGGCTAGAAAGAGCAGAGCAGGAAAGAGGAAATGCTGGTTGTTTCACTCCAGACATAGCTCTTAAGCCTAATACATATGGGGAACATATCTAGAGTGTAGAAAACAGCTCTGTCATAATGTCAAAGATGAATAAAATATCAAGGTATACATTTTGGATATTCAATTATTGAAAAACTGTTTGTTGCTAATTATTAGGCTGCATGTAAAAAGATAAATTAACAGAAAAATGAGTTCGCTTATTCCCTAGTCAACCAAATCTGTCAAGCAAAAGATATTTTCATTTATTTTTTTGGCTGGGTAGTATTGTTGTATATTACAAATTGTTAACAGTTAGTTATCTGTCCCCCAAAAGATATTTTCATTTATTCTTTTGGCTGGGTAGGATTTTTTTATCTTACAAACTGTTAACAGTTAGTTATGATTACAAATTAATTACTAAAATATGAGATTCATTTTATGGCATCAGTCCAAAATCATTTGCTACAGCACATAAGCTAGTATATGAAATTTGCTGAAGCCAGGGTTTCGCTCCAGCTATACAATCACAAGACTAGAATACAAAACAGTTTGTTCAAATACAAAGACATTTATGAACATTAACTAACTGTATTTAGATAATATGAGATCAGAGATGCTCAGAACAAGAGGAAGTGTTTACAAAGTATACACAATCCTATTCTTTGGTCAATCTGTAATAACAAAAATACTTTATATTTGGGGTATTTCATCCAATCTTCAAGATCTCTCATAGAGGAGTACAATGATAAAACATGGGGATGGCTTTGGCTTTCGCAACATTGAAATCAATCAAGTACCTGTACGCAGTCCAGAGGGATGATAAATTGTGTTTGTCACACCTAAAACCAATTTTCAGGGAAGAAAAAAAGAAGTCTAACAATTTAGAGGAGCCTAGATGCCCTATATTTATTCTTTCCCTGAGAGACAGAAGTGAGGACAGAACACATCTCTCCTTTTTATATATATTAATTTTTTTAATGAACTTTTTTTTTTTAAATAGACCCTTTCTTTTTAGAGCTAGATTTCTTACTACAGCTGAAGAAGATTCTGCTTGAGGCAGAAGCTATTTGAAATGTTTGAAACAGCACTCTGGGCTCCATGTAGTGGCCTATACTATACTTCATAAAATGAAGTTATGTTAATCTCAGCATTTATCAGGAAGCATGAAAGAGGCTAAAATGCCTTATATTTTTTATGAAAAACAATATAATGAAAAATATTTTCTATTATATCTGCTTAATTTTCTACCTCCTTCTACATATATATTCTAGTTACAAGGCATGTTTGTTTTCTTTATTGGTAAATATTAGGACAATATGAGATTTTAGATTAGAAAGAATATGTGCTGCTTTGAGCTCTTAGTCACAGAATTAGTTGTTTCCACTAGATCTCCTAGATACATCACTGATCTGTATAATCCTAATAAATATTCAAGCAGGTCAGTCTCAAACACAGCTGCTTACTAGGCAGATGATGATTCTGGAGCTAAGAAAACACAGGAGAGTAATTTTCTCTGCATCATTTCCAGCCACCTTTGGTTATCCCCAGGCAAAATTACCAGGTACACAGAAGCATTCATGCAAGCTTGGTATGAGAGGTGAACTTGTGCTCTGAGCACAGGATGTGCACTGAGACTCATTAGCTGCACTGCAACAGCGACCAGACAAGTCTCTGGAGCACTGGGACTGAAAACACAACCCAAGTCCAGGGTGGAAATAAACCACATACAAAAAAGATAATAAATATGAGACACACAGAAGGACATCCGTGTGCAGAAATATCAAACACAGTAAGACTGTTCTGTTTACAAAAACAGGACTGCTAGAACTTGCTATTTTGAGAAGGTGAAACAACAGTTAGTTGTTCTTTCTCATCATATAATATAATATAATGATATGGTCAGGCACCCAACTTTAAAAAAAAAGAAACATTTTTTTCATATAATACAAAATCACATCACGGAAACACAAGAATGCTAAGACAAAAAGTGTAAGTTACTTCAAAAAACTGCTTTAAAATTCAGGACTATCCAGAGAAGGATCACTGCCCACTTGTTTCTTTCCTCTCCTAAGCATCCAGTGAGCTGCCAGGGATGAGGTATGGACTAGAAAGTTATAGAACTCACTCGGCTTCATCAGGTAGCAAACATTCATTTCAATTCAAATGTTCAGGGAGTAAAAAGCAGCAGCAATAGCATTTTAAGATTTTAAGAAAATTTAAGATTTCCCCTTTAGAATAAACAATATTCAGAATAGGCAATAAGAATAGATCATTGTTATGGCCATTCTATGCAATGAGAATTAGAGCTGGGATTGAGAGATTGCAAGTAGTTCCAGTACTCATCACCTGAGTTACAGAGCTACTTTCTAATCAAAGGTCTTTAAAAACAGAAGGTATCATGACTAGTTTGTGGCATAATATTTACTTATTTTTATTTTGACTGAAACAAAGAAATCCAGCCTCTAGATGCCTTTGTGATTAATCATAAATGCAACTGAGTGCACTAAAGCCCAATATATTAAAATAATCTTCATTAATTATGAGCTGACCCCTAAGTGCTAACATGGCTGAAATGACAAATTGTCATCTCATGATGTGCATTAGCCCAGTGTCACTCAAAGCCACTGTATTTTAACTCATATCAAATTAGAACTGCCAGCTACTGTGGACTTTTCTTTCCTTGAACAAGGTACAGCTGAAAGGTTTGCCAAGAGAAACCTGCATTTCTTTTGGAGCAATCTACAAACCTTCTGCATGTGCCATCAATGCTGGACACGGGAGCACAGCTGTTGCATGTCAAAATGCTTCTGTGGTGGAAGTGCTGCTTTGGAAAACAAACCAGGCTAATAAAAATGTGGTTTATGAGCTGAAAAAAAATATTACAAAGCTGATTGAAAGAGACTTGGACAACATCAGAAACAAGACCTGTTCTGCCTCCAAAAGTCCCAGGCAAAGAAACAAGTAAAGCTTTCTGAACACTGAGAACAGCAACAGCATGATTAAAGGCCTTGACAGACACAAAAGCATCCTTCTCTCATACATGAGAAACAGGCACATTCCTGTGCCTTTTGTTGTCATTGCAATGCCACATCAAAAACCCAGAATTAGGAGCAGGAAAGTGAAAGCTTGTTCCATACAAGAGCTTCTGCATTGTCAGAGATCCTGGAAAAGTTTGTGGACATCAAGAGAACACGGAGAGTAAGAGAGGCACAGACTTCATCTCAGCAGTTCATCCTTCATTTCAGGGTTATTTTGCACATAATTTGATTTAATGTATTTTCTTACTTTGTATTAATTGATTTTAAATCCTTCCTCAGCACCCAATTGCTCATACTGGATAGGCAAGAGGCCAGTGAAGACTATGGACATATTTAGCATCCATTTTAACAACTCACCTCAAACCTTCAATTTAAACAACAACACATAAATGTAAAAATACCACTGGTCACAGTCCTTCCCATTTTCTATTTTAATCATCTTCCCCTTATATTTGTTACATATATTCACTCATTACATCATCTCACAATTTAAACTGTAAACTGTTAGGGACAAAAAATATTCTGTCTTCCATATTCTTTGCAATAAATGAGACCCTGCCACAACAGCTGCTTTGGAAATTAATACATATAGTAATATCATTATATCCTTCCAACCTTTTCTTTATAATTTTGAAGTTTTTTATTTTTGCTATATTTTTTTAGGGGTAGCAATGGAAGCTGCTGTCTGGTTTGCACCTCTTTGCATTTTGCACAATGTGCCCCTTACAGCACACATCCTCCAAGGGAAAAGTGTGTTGTAGCAGCAGCAGAGTGAATGAATTCTATAGGGTTTGTCCTTCAGAGGGAGATGCCTTGGTTTTGTCATGCTCCATGTTTTTATGGTGCTCTAAAGTCACAGGACAGCAATCCATAGCATGCAGCATCTCAGTATTATGGTAGAGATTACAAAACAGAAATTGTGTTCTTTTGGAAAAAGCAGTTTTTCACACTACATCTATTTACCAAAGTGCTGCGACTCAGGTGGCTCATTAGCATTTTAGCAACTTCCAGGTTCCCACAGCCTGATGGAGGAAGAAGGTGAATCTCCAGATATTCCTGGTACATATTTTTCCTTTTTCCCATTCGTTGAACACAGAACACACAATGAGAGACAATGGCAAAATGAAGTTTGCCTGAATGTCTCCATTAAGCCAAAGCTATTTCTAAGAGCAAACCTGACAATAAAACTCCATCTGGGGAGTGTTTTCATCTGAAAACCGGTTCAGGGAGTGCACACACAAAAAAGGTCTCCTGCCTACCAAAAGGAAGTGCTTGTGGCATTGAATCACCCCCTTGTTAGTAACAGTGAATAGGAACAGCAGCATTTTCCTGTAACAGTGCAACACCATGCCCTGAAATGATCACTTGGTGCTATTTGGTTTACAGCCAGGTTTAACATCACAATTCTTTTGATAGTATGATTCTGTGCTTCCTTCAAAGTGAAAATCTATACAGTTTGGGGATTTTTTTGAGGTATTTGTATTCTAACAACCATGAGTATTACATGAAGTCCCTGAGGTGTCACCCACAAGACCTCCAGTTTTCCTGGGTACCTGATGGCTGTTGGCACACAGAGCCCATAGACCACGGGCCATTTACTGTGCAACCAATCCATGCAGAAAGCAGACATATTGACTTTTATCCCTCCCTTTTCTATTCCAAAGCCACCCTGTGACCCCAAGGATCGCTCTGGACTCCTTTCAGTGCTAACAACTGTCCTGAATCATGAGCAAAGCAGGACTGATGGCCAATAGAAGCCTTCTTTACACTGGGAAATGAAGATTTTACCAATCACTTACAAACATCCCACTGAGACTAGTTCAAAAGTACATCTTTAATTATTAGAGTTCAGTCTTCCACCTGGCAGAACAAACACACAAAGTAAGCCATGACTTTAATAATTTACCCTCTGCAACCACAGTTTGGTCATACAGCTAATTCATGCTGTAGATTCTGCTCAGTGAAGCACCACAAATTATCCACACAAGGGGAAAAAAAAACCCCACCACTTTCAGGGAGTAGATTTAGGTTAAGCAACATTCAAGTATTTGCATGCAAGACTTTCACCACAGTGAACCATGAAGACATTAACACCATGATGCATTAAATACCCCAAATGCATTTATTTACTTAGAGCACAGAAAAGAGCCAACTTTTCAGTCCCAAAACAGTCATTCAGCAACTGTTAAAAATTAAGACTCTTCTAAAGTACCCAGGAATAACATGTGTTGGTGTTGCTTGTTTGATTTTAATTGAAATATTTAGACATTTGGATTTTAAAGGAATGCCAGCAACCTTCAACTTACTGGTTGAAATAAATCCAGATTAACTTGCTTATCTCCTTATGCAGCTATAAACTGAGCATTCAACTTGTGAATGAATTCTCACATGAATTCAGCATGTGAGATCTGAGTTTTCTAAGCAGCTGGTCAATGCACACAGTACAGCTCACCTGACTGTCAGACCCAAATTCCTATCCTCAGATGAAACCAGATCATGAAGAACAGTTCAGTTTGATACTAGAAATCTCAGCCCTGTTGAGACAAGTTAATACCAATTGCAGAATAAACCTTGCTCAGTAAAAAGTGTCTATTCACTTCTTTATAGTGTCAATTTAGCAGCTGTTAAAAGTGGTCCTTACTA
Organism: Taeniopygia guttata; assembly: GCF_048771995.1. NCBI lineage: Eukaryota > Metazoa > Chordata > Aves > Passeriformes > Estrildidae > Taeniopygia > Taeniopygia guttata. The sequence continues at coordinate 26,855,716 of NC_133027.1, read as the reverse complement.
AAGCTTGAGATGCTATTATTTAGACAATTCTTCCAGATTTATGGACAACATCAGCTATTAGTAATTAAATGTCCTCTATAGTTATGATGATTAAGAAGATGACAACACTTTTTATTTAACTATTGTTATTTTGAAGAATAATACTGTTTGCAGGAGCACTAGTTTCTAAGATTTTGATCTTTCAAGCTACAGAAAGCGTCTCAGGTGATTTTTATTAGAGAAAATGATTATTGCAGTTACTGTCATTGAGGAAGATTCAGACAGGTTTAGGTCTACTAATACAAAGGGTAAAAAAAGTAACTTATTAGGAATAAACTGCTGGCAATGAGCTCCACTGAATTAAAAAAAAAAATCAGTAGCAAACTGTAATTAAAAAAGTGTACCATTTTTTTTCCAGTTCAAATGTAAGTAAAACTATTTTTAACAATTCTTTCTTATTAAAATTACCACAAAATACTGAATCACTACAGCTGAAGAGTGCAAGTGAAATTTTTGAAATGGCATTTAATTCTATTTAGGAAAAAAGCATTTCTAGAGTTTGCTACTTGGTGAAAATAAGATCAGCTATCAACTACCTTATAGAAAATGAATTTAAACTGTGAGCTGAGAGCACTGGTGGCTGGCATTACTGCAGAGAACTGGGCTTAGTGCTCTAAATCTGCACAGTAGACAATTTAATAAATATTGAAGTTACTAAGTTATGAAATAATCATGTGCTAAGAACACTTCTTGCAAAAATATGACAAGCCTGTTACAGTACAGCTTGTTATTCAGACATAAAACCCATTTAGAGAAAGCACTTTAGCAGAAACAGTAATACAGCTGGATGCCATACACAGAGATATGATTTTTCCCTCCCAGATAAGCATTTAAGCACCTTAAGTAAGTGTCACACAGGCGAACTGGCTTAAATAGGTTCCAGCTACCTACAGGAGACAAGTGTCTCTCCTCTGCCATCTAATTTGATACATGCTGGGAGCACACATTGCAGTCAAAAAGAGTGAATATCCCATCAAACTTGCTTGACAGCCAATTTAGATATTCCAGCTTGATGGTTGTGCTTCAGATCATTTTGGCCTTCAGGTTGGAAGCAGTTCAGCAGACTGAATATTCTATTTTCATTTCTGATAAGGCTACTGAGGTTGGTTTGGTTTTCCCTCACAATCTAAGTCCCATTTACATATGCTCCAAAACAATTCAGATATCAAAAGAAAAGCTTTGACTCTAGAACAGGCATAAATATAGTCATAAGATTTCCTCAGTGTAATTACACCCTGTTGTTTAGAAGAAAATTTACTTAATTTCTTTTCTTTTTTTTTTTTTGATTGAAGCTTTAGAAGGTCAAAAGAAGGAGTTTCTTTCATATAAAAAAATGTCTTCTGAATTTTCATTGTGTAGGGACTTTTTTCCTAGGTGATGCATGAAAGAAAAATTGAATGAAGTTGGATTCTTTAATCCAAAACTACAAAATCCTGAGGTTTCAAGGTAAGGCCTTACACAGCTCATAAGAGGGAGCTTAAACCAAACACAGAGGCAAAAGACATAAAATCTGTGAATATCAGTGGTGAATTTAAAAAGGACATTCCAATGTATTTTTTCCCATTGCATAATAGATTTGAAATTTTTACAAAACAAAATTATAACTATCTATAAATGAATGATAAAAAAACGAGAAATATACTTTTTAAGGCTCATTTCTAAACACACCAAGTAGAAATAACCTGGGAAAGGAGTACTGAACTTATTTCATATATGCTTGCACTCCCCAGATTACTATGGCTGTATTACCAACATATTCAACTATTGTAGCTCTAATTACACACCCTACAACTGACATGACAACTATATTTAAATAATTATTTTTATTTTTCTTATTTGTACGTTGATTCAGATATTTGCACTTGTTATTCTTAATGTACTAAAGTTCTGATGAAACTGAGAAGAAGACCATAGGTGAATACCTAAATCCAAGTGAAAAGTTTCCCCAACTGTAAAAAATTGTATTTCTATTAATGCTAGGTCCTGGAAAAGGAAGTTCTATAACCACTCCTCAGATATCAGAAAAGAGAGAAAAACTGCATCACTAGATAAAATCAGTCTTCAACAGTGCCTCTGGATTTAACTGAGAGACAATGTAAGAAAACCTTCACCTCCCTCCTAAGACACAGCTGACAAGGATTCTCCTTTTCTTCCATTCAAAGTCATATAGTAACTGCAATTATTACTGGTTTTCACCTACAGCATGTTAAGAACCTCACATGTTTTTAATTATGCTCCAATACCAAAGATCAGCTCAGAATTAAAGCAGGTATTTTTCTACAGCCAACCATTTCTCTGAAAACTATAGCTGGGCAAACCACCAACAATTCCAAGACCTGAACATCAAGTGGGTGAATCACACATTTCTGACTCTTCCATCGCTCTTAGACTGGCACTATATCCCACCCAAAAGCACTACTGTAGGTGCCTGAAGCAAGGACACTTTCAGCTTAGAAGATTAAATTTGTATTAAGCATAAAAATAAACCCACATGTCACAGACTCTAATGGCCAAAAGGGCAGCCAGGCCATCTACTTGGAACAGCGCAACAGAGACCATTTGCATTTCATCCAGTGCACGCATCCATTTGACTGGTTCAGTTTGAGCAAAGACACTTCAGTAAAAATAATTTAGATCAGAAGTTCATTTAATGAGTTTGGCCACTGAGCATAGCAGAGATTTTCTGTTTGCATAACATCTTCCATTATACAACTCTGATCCTGAGTAGAATGCAATATTCTTCTGAAAAAATAAACATTGTGCCATATCTTCTTCCGCTTATACTGACTTCTTTTTCATTACCCCATGTTCACGAACCATCTTAATTAAAGTTTATGATTATATGACAAAACATTCTCAACTTGGCTGAAAACTTTCAGCTAGAAACACAGCTGCTCATGATGCTTCCATTGTGGTTGTAATTTTTATTCTAAGAGAAACTGAGAGTTTATACATCTTCCTTTTTTTTTCAGTCTAATCACCAAGTCCTGCTCCCCCCCACCTGATACACACTGATACCACCTTCAAGTCTCCAGCAATTTATCTACTTTTCACCCAACCCTCTTCTAAAGTCTTCCCAGTACTTCCTCTGTTTATAAGTTAGTATTTAAGTATCTAGTCCTAACATTTCACAACTATAATTCATTCTTGACATTATCCCAACCATTTCTATACTTGTTTTTAATCAATTTACCTATATAAACACTTCAGGTTCCTTGTAGGATTGAATTATACCCACTGATCATAACCTTTATCCAATTCAAACACTGTAAATCCTTCAGCATTTGAGGGATTTAGACCAATCTCAGCAAGTGTGTTAAGGGGTGAAAGTCTTTATTTTTCTGTCAACTAGATACCACAGGTAGAAGTTTTGATGTTGAGATAATACCATTACCAAGAGTAGTTCATGAGTACAAGCAGAAAAAAAGTGATTCTTCTGTGGGTTTTTAAAGGACTTCAAATAGATATGGATTCTAGAATAGGCTATATATGCTTTAAAAAAATAAATAACAATTGAAGTATCACAATGTGAAATACACCCAAAAAAACTACTTAAAAATGGAAACCTTGAACACATCTTTCCATCTGTAACTCATTGGATTTTCCTGATATGTATTTGGGGGAAACAAGGAAAGCATCTGTAATTGCTTGCAATCAGTAAGCTTACCTGAAAGCTCACACACACCACAAACCCCTGGGGAGAGATGAGGGGAAGGGGTGAAAATCAAAGCAAAAAAACCCCCAAAAACCAAAAGCAAAACAAAGCAAAAAGCCCCAAAACCACAAACAAACAAACAAAAAACAAACAAACAAAAAAAACACTTCCTGATGGTTGAGATAAGAACTGTTTAATAACTGAAACAAACATTTAAAAAAATATTATTATAATAATAGTAATGAAAAGGACAGAAGGACAGAGAGGAAGAAAACCCAAGAGAAAGAAGTGATGCACAATACAACTGCTCACCACACACTGACTGGTAATTGGTGACTCTCAAGTACCTCCCCTCAGTTTACACACTGACATGACGTTCTGCAGTATGGAATATGCTTTTGGCCAGTTTGGGTCAGCTGTCCTAATTGTGCTTCCTCCTGGCTTCTTTTGTGCAGCTGCTCCCTGGCAGAACATGGAACACTGAAAAGTCCTTGATTGAGAGTACACCCTGCTCAGCAACAATTGAAACATCAGTGTGTCATCAACCTTATTCTCATTCTGACCCCCATTCTGAGTCCAAAACACAGAACATAACAGCTATAGGAAGAAAATTGACTCTATTCCAGCCAAAACCACGATAAATTACACGGACTTACAACTGTCTGAAATGTTCACTATTTTCAAGGCAATCTCTTAAGTCACCTCCATTTGCTCTGCTTTGGCTCACACCGCCAGCCAGTCTGCATGCATGCAAAGTGGGTCCCTTCTGGAAGAAATTCACACAAAAGGCACATTCTGCACATTCCTCTACCTGCTACTGACCACTCCAGCCACAGTGTAAGACAAAAACTAGGCCAAAGTAAACTTCCCAAAACACGCAGCGTGCTCAGCATCAGGTGTGCGGCTGCATGGATCAGCTCCTGTGCCGGGTGCCGTGACCATGGTGGCAGCTCCCACCATTCCCCTTGCACTCCTCACCTCAGTGCAGCACTTAAAGCCTCACTCAGTCTGGGAGCTCCTCAGCACCCAACAGTGACTTCCTCTTCAGCATTAGATCTGGAAAGGCGTTGAAGCCAGAGACTGTTTATTGTCTTGGATGCTTGCACTTCAAAAGCTTTGGGCCAGCATTCCTTTTGTTTCCTTTTGAACATCCAACTCCAAACTGAACTGGGATTCATTTGATTAATTTGAGATTAAAGGTTGGATGGAAAGAAAACAACTTCCTACATCAGCACGACTGCTGCACAGGGCTATGTTCTGGCATAGTGCAACCCCTCAGAAATGCAACCAAATACTATCTTAGTATCTCCTTTACTGAGCCAGACTACTGAAGTGTCTTCTCCAGCACAATTTCTAATTTTAGATATATGTCTCCTGTGTTTTATTCAAGTAGCAAAATACAATAATTTACTTTAAAGATCCACTTAAAAGAGTTGATACTTGCAAAGAAATCCATCTGCAATTCTTTACTGCAGAAACGCAATTTCAACTTGTAAAACAGGGATTGGAATTTTGAGGGCCTCTGGTTATTGGTTTATTTGGTAATTGGGTTTGTTGCTATTTTCGACTATTGCATAATTCTATCAGGGTGTCCTTTATTTTCAGAACCCTTATTTTCTGACTAAGTATAACTTCAGTAGCACTACTATAATGCAGGAAATGTTTTCAAACGAATGATTCTTAGTGATTCTGCCTTTCTAATCTCAAAAAGCTCCATAACCATAGGACAACTGATTCACACTGAATTTACAAAGCAGTAAGAGTTTTAAGCTCCTCAGCGTCCAACAGCTCACAAGGAGGATTTTCTTCTGGATTTCCCCATATAATAATTTCCAAAATATTCATCTTCCAAAGGAAAGACAAAACGGTCAAAATGTGTGAAATATGAAAATAAATTTCAATTTGTTTCAAATAGCACCAAAAGCATTAATTTCAATCTTTTGTTAGTTACCTGCAACTGTAGGCCATAATCTGTACATTTTTCTGCTACTTAATTATAGTCCTCCTGGCTAATAAAAGGAAAGAAAATATAGTTAAAGGCAATTTGTAGTACTATTAATCAAGTGACGTAAACTTACAATAATGAAGTAGGCCAATCAAGTAATGAAGTAGGCCCCATACTCTTCTTTCTTGCACTTTGGTTTAAGATTTTTCATTCAGAGGATTTTCTGCTATTATCTTCATTGTAACATACATTTATTTTTCAAAATATTTCATGCTTGAATTTCTAAAAATAATTTTATTCTAATGTAGCAATCCACTACAGAATACATGTACAAACAGCCCATTACCAACATAGATTTCAAAGCCCAAGCAACGCTCAGAAAGTAAGAGCTGGAAGTTTAATGTCTACGTGAGCAAGTTGCAGCTGAACCAGAAATTATTTCCCTTGGATTACCTGTATTCACTGCCTTGATGACCTCATCCTTCTCCCAGCTGTTTCACTTAAGACCATAAATCTCATAGCATGTCTGAAAGAGTCAATTTCTATTGAAAGAATCCATGATGTCCACGTAGGCACCTCCAAGTCAGGTATTCAGTAATGCTAAATCAGAGGACAGTTACCACTTCCTAAGAAACTTCAAAACCCAAAGTGTTTTAACCATCTACTACAACCCATGGACTTCCACACATCAGGTGAGGTGATGCCAGAAGCTTAACCAGTAGGAGAACCCATCCTTGTATTAGGATCCGTGCTTGGCACTTGGATGATTTGTTTACATCCATGGAGCCTCTGCACCTAAAATCATAGATTAATTCATTCTACACAAAGTAACTACTTAGTACTTCCTAGCCAACAGCCACAGAATTATACCAGAACCATTATAAAGATAGGCAGCACAGCACACAATTGTACAAGCTAGGCTGTCATTTGAGGAACAAAGTTACAGCTAAAACAAAGCTTCAGGCAGGACAAGGCAAGCTCAGAAAAGCAGAGGTCAGTGAGTCTTCATGTCAAGGTCTCCCAGAGCTGGTACAAGTCCCTAGCAATGACAGTACTGTGTTTATGTGATTAAAGGCTGCACTGGTAGCAAGGTCAGCCTCCAGGGAGGGCATAATGTTGTCTTGAAACTCCTTAAGCATCAGGTAAAATAAAATTAAGGTCTTTATATCCCTGGGAGAGTACTCAAACAGCATGCTAGAATATACCAGCTCTGCTTGGAGCTCCTATCCTCCTCACACACTGGTTGCTGCTGGACTGAAAGCAGTTTGCGCGTTGGGCAACCTGAGCTTTGGGAGAATGGAGGAATTTAGGTGAGCCAAAGCTTCATTCTGATGGCTGTTTATCTTAGCAGGACACAGGAGGCTCCAACCACACTCAGACATTGAGGAAACTTTAAAAGAAATATATGCTAATAAGCTTTTAGCTTCTTCATGATAAATCAGTTGGTAGAATATCTTTTTTTACTTTCTTACATACAGGTGTGTAAACTCTGATTATGTTCTCTTCCAAGCATCAAAACCAGTTCTCTAAATTTAGTGTCAAGGTACAAATTACGAAGATGATTTCCCTCAGCTCCTCATATAGAAGAGACAGACAGACTCCTCCAGAGAGTAATTTTGATTTTAAGAACTCCTACTTAATTACCATCCCAATAAATTACCAGCCCAGCTAAAAAAATGCAAAAAACTTCTGCTTTGCAATTTTCTTTATTAAGATAATACAAAGAAAAGTGATCACAAAAGGGGATAAAGGTATTTGAACTTTTTGAAGAAAACCAAAAAAAGGTAAGTTGGACAAAAATTACCTAATAATTGTGAAAAAGTTTCATTTCCCATCCTTAAACACACCCTATAAAACAGTTTCCTAAAGCAGTAAGAATAAATACTGGATGCAATTACAGCTTCAATATTTATCTATTGTTTTTTCAGCCTTCTCAAAGCACTAAATGCTTCTGTCTTCCAGGTAGTGAGGTGCATATTCTTCAGTACAGGGACAAATCCAGTTAGAGAAGGGAAATAATAAAAAAAAAAGAAAAAATAACACAAATAACACAGCTGCTTAGTCTTCAGTGAAGTATGCTTCCAGTCCTTCCAGTTCTGTATCAGCTTTTGCATTTGAAGAAGTGGGAGTAGAACTTGAATTTATGCTTTCCTGACTATTATTTTTTTGTTGAAAGTTTCCCGAGTTACTGAATTCCTTCTTTGGTTCTCTACCACCACTTAACAGCTTCTGACTCTCTATAAAGTACTGATTAGGATGATTCAAAGAAAATCCAATGTCATCCACCTGCACATAAAAGGAAAGGAACACCAAGTTATTATACTTATTTCTAAAACACATATTTTTCATATTCAAAAACAGATTAATTAATGGTTTAATAAGTTCCAATTTTGTTGAAGAAAAAGTCATTGGTTTGTAAATAATGTTTCAGTAAATGTTAGCATAACACAAATTTAGTTCCATCAGAAATTTTCTTCCTTCATTGCAGAAATAAAATAACTTTGGCATATTTAAACATTATTTCACACTATCTTTACTACAGTAAAGAAAAATAACACCCCAAAGCATCTAAAAACACATAAATAAAATGGCATCTCTTTAGAGATGTAGAACTATTGAACCTACACCTTAAAATGGACTTTCACCATCCAAAAGAGGAAGTAAGAGAAGTCTAGAGTGCAAATGAGAGTGAAAAATACTGCTAGAAGTTGTAGCAACTGTACAGTATAAATCCAGATCTTAAGTATCAGTCTGAAACTGCAAATGGAAAAGGGTAGTTTCATGTCTTTCCCTGGTTTCCCAAGAAGGCACAAATGCAGTATTTACAAGGGAGTGAGCTAAGACAGAAGCCCCAAAGATCAAACTTGTCCTTGCTCCAGCAGTGCCACCATCAGCATCCTGACTCTAGATGCACAACCAGTACCACAGAGCATTTAGTCTTCAATGCAAAAAATACAGAAAACTAGCAGCAGATTTGCATTACTACTTTTTATTTAGCAGATGCATTCTTTCAGCTCTGGAATTATTTGATAAATGAACATTCAATTAATGCTCATCAAATATTTCAAGTCAAGAAAGCTTTCAGCTTTAAAAGGAAGCTATTCTGATGTAATGACCAAGAACCAGTTATAACTTTTGTATTTCTTTTGGGAGGCTCAGAAGCTGGAAATGCTTACTTTAAAAGGTGCTTTCACGGCAACCTGCACCTTTCATCTGCCTGTCAGTTTATGTGAATTCTAGGAACATTAAAAAAAAAATACTGCTTTTAAAATACATTAGAAGTCTTACCAAACATGGGATACAACACACCATGGAAGACTAAGAGTCATACACCTGTAAATTTCTGCTCCCACTATATTCCTTTTTTCCCAGAAGGGAGTGGCCAATTCAGGCATAATAAGCAACTCTGCACACACACTGAGTCTCCCGAGGACATACTGTGGCTAATTTAATATGCCAAACCCCATCAATTTAAATTTCAGCTGCTTGTGAATAATCATAAAGCAGAGGATCAGTGTGTGCTCTAAATGGAACCCTGATTAAATGCATTACCACTGCTGAGCTTAGCTGCATTAGAAAATGGTGACATGGATAACAAAATCTAATTCAGACATGAATTGGCAACTGTAGTCAGCAACCTTGCTTAAAAAAATCTTAAAAGTAACAGTCTTAGCACTCTAATTTGGCACTCAAATGCATAACAAAAAAAAAACCAAAAAAACACCCTAACCCAAAGTCATCACTGAATTTGATTTTAGTCTTATCTGGATGAATTTCATCCAGCCAGCTTTCATCCGTCCTCCAATTTTCATTACATGGGAACTAAATTACTTCTTTGCATGAAAAAGGCTTAAAAAGAAGTGATATAGTGAAAAACTGACTTTCCTTTTAGAACCTCTTAATGAGCTCTTTTTTTTTAACCTTAAAATCTCAGTTCTCTTCGGACCAATTTGAGATTCACTTTGTAACTCTTAATTTTATTCTAAACTCTTCTCTCCCCAAAAGTCTGGAAAAAGCTGTAGAAGCAGCTCATTGTATGAATGGAGCCTACAACCATATTTTCAGAGGTGATTGATGGTATTTGTGAGTTTTAATTTGTGGGTTTTTAAAAGTTATTTACGAGTCATTAGTTGAAATTGTTGTATGAGTCCATGTACCATTTTTCCATCTCAAACTTGAATGCTACTTAAATAAAATTCTGTCAGATGAAGCTTCAACAACTCTTAATTAAAAGAATTCCAACCATTCAACCATCAAGTTTTTGTGAGAGCCTTAAAAGAAAAGGGCGAAGATTTTTTCATCATCTTCATTTGTGATATAGTGATATAGAAAGAATTCTGTTCTCTGTAATTTTCAACAGGGTTCAGTAAGCATTTCTTTGAATAAAAATATTCTACTCTGGCTGGAAATCCACAAGATATTTGAACACAAAAATGGAAGTAGTTTTTTACATTAGACTGCTCATACAACTTCTATGCAAATTTTACGAAGTTTTTAAGTAATATAGATCAAAGCACATTAATTTTAAAAGCCTCATCATTAACTTAGTTGTAAGTTAGATGAGACTTACTACAAGAAATAGAGAAAGTAGATTTCTCTAACAGCTTTGCCAATGCACTGTTAAATCTATCTGAAATCCACCGTACCCAAATAAAAATGTATTTTCTGTGCAGTCAAAACTTTAAGCTTTTAACATGCAAAAGCTTTAAAACTTTAAGCTTTTAACCAATCAAAAAGACCTGGCACTTCAGACATAACTGTATAATCCATCTAAGTAGGTGACACTAACACAAGACTTTTTTTGGATTCAGCACATTTTGCACATACTGGTTCTCATACAAACTCCAGTTTAATATTCCTACTATAGTAAATATTGTTTTGAAAATCCTGAAATAGTAATTTTGAAGCTATTTTGGGCTTTAACCAAGAACTTTTAAAATGACAGCTGATAATGGTACAGAGAAAAACCATGTGGAGCAATCATGGTGCTACAGCTTTCCCTTCGCACACTTACTGAAGAGTTAAGTTGCCTACATGTATCTTAGCCCCTGCCAGGTCCATGCACCAGACCATACAAATGATGTCTGCTTTTGTTCTGAGGTTGTGAAAAAGCACAGCCTAAGTTCAGGAGAGGTGTAGCACTGAAGTTAATAAGCCCAGGTTACACAGAATACACAGAGCATCAGCTTTTTCTTAGCCCATGCTATTCAAACCTGTACCACTGAAGTGCAAGGACACAGCCCCCACAAATGTATCTGAACATCCTCACTCTAGTGCAGCTGCATGTATTAGCACAGTGCTGGTGCCAAGCACTAGACTACTGAAGCTGACCCTGTGAACTCAGAGAAACAAAATCTTTAACAAGTCTCTGTTACAAAGTCATTCATAGTCAGTCTTACCCACATAACTTTTAAGAAGTGCAGGCAACACCAAGAGCTCTTCCCAATACAAATCAAACACTTTCTTGGTAAAATTTTTACATAATTTAGAATTCTCCATGTAAGCAAGACCATTACTTCTATGAAAATTTTACTTAAGATTGCTCCTCTACTCAAACAATCAAAGTTATGCTAACTGATTCTTCTGAAATTTCCTTCAGTGAAAAACTGCTAGTGATATACAGGAAAGCAAAGGTTTGATTGCAAGTAAAGGTCACCAGCTTCAGAGACATATCTTTTACCTCCCCATAGAAAAAAAAAATTAAAATTAATAAAGCACATAGTTGTAGACTAGAAAAATCAGTCCAAATAGGCTGGTAACAACTTGAGCAGCTAAATTCTGCAATAAAATTGCCATCATATGCATGTGCCATTCAAACGACAGTGTCTGTGTATTTTTCTTTCTCTCACTGAAATAATATCAAGAGCAAAGCAAAAAGATTATTGTGAGTGCAAGCAGAAAAGACACTTATATTACCACAAAATTGATAAAAAATAATGTTTTCCTAGAATTTCCTACAGAAGAATGGAAAGACAGCTTTCCTAAAATGCATAGTAGTGATTTATCTTTTGATGAATGTTGACCTTGGGGTCTATAGTCATCTTGAGAAAATATTATTTCTCCTGACATGAGCTTACACAGAGCAAGTGTTACCTAAATTTAAAATTATATATTATTTTGAATTTCCTTCCAGATTATTAGACTTGTTCTCACATTTTCCAAGACCGTAAGAAAAAGCGTTCCTCTCAAAATACAGCTGCCAAAACAACACTGAACACAGGCTCAGGGTACACCTTTGCTATACATTCATACATATAACTGCTGGAAATATGTAAAGATAAACAGTTCCACTTAGAGTCAATTGTGAAAACCAGTAAGAACAAAAAAGTCAGTGGTAAATGCCTCTGAGTGAGTCATCTAATCCTCATCCATATCCTTAGTAAAGCTGTTCCATAGTCTGCTGTTAGAAAGAGATGCTTCTATTTTTTGGTTTGTGAAGAGAGGGGTTTTTTTTGATGACAAGGAATCTTGAAGCAGTGCAAAAGTTGGTTCTTTAAATCAAGAAATCACATAGGAGATGGAGCGTGGCCAATTGTTATCTTAGAAAATTTTTGTAGAAAATTTCAAGATAACTTTGCTTAAATTAAGCAAATAGGAAAGATCTGAGAATGCTCATCTTGATTTAAAAAAATAATCATGCACGACTACAAATGTGAAAAAATACCGAATAAAAATTAACAAAAGGTACCATGAAGATGCTGGGAGATTAAATTAAGAGGTTTTAGATACTTTCCCTTTATTTTTTAAGGTGTATCTAAATACATCAAACTTGCTCAATGTATTAAAGCCTACACATTTGATTAAAAGCAGGATATTGAAAACACTAAATGACTTGAAATAGGTAAGATTCAACAATATTGACCTTTTCAGGAAGACAGCATAATATTTTGCAACATCTTGTAATACTGAGGGTATTAATAACGTCAATATATAAATGCAGAAAATTTCAAAGGAATATTTGAAATTACTGAAGAGATAACTAACAAGGCAAAACAGCTAATGATGGATGGGCAAACTGAAAATAGTCTCTGGGCTTCATTCATGATTTCCAAGGCCTCCCTCAAGAGAAGTAGGTGATAACAGCTGAACAAAGAGCAGTAGCTACTCACATCATGTGTCAGCTCGAAGTACTTCTGACAGGCCAGCTGGAAATGCATGCCCTTCACCAGCTCCAGCACCTGCAGGGGAGAGCACAGAGAGACTCACAAGCAGCACACATTCAACTTCCTGACACTTTCAACAGAAAGGTATTCCACAGCAGCCTTGTACAACAGCTCATGGACATTTGCAGCACACGAAACCTGTGAGTCCTACAAAAAACTGACAACATTTTAAAATGCCCTGGCAACGTTAAAAACAAGATAAAACCACAGGAAGGTACGCCCAACCCTTAAAATGTAATTCCAATACTCTTAACTTCAAGAATAAGTTGAATCTATATTTTGGTAATATGATTGTGACAGTTATTGTCAAACTATCATATTGCAACATCTCTTCTATAATTGCAGACATAAATCTAGGAATTCAAGTGGTTGAAGCATGAAGCAATCAAGGACATGATTTGTATTTTTATTTTCCACATTACCAGTTCATGCAGATGCACAGCAAAATACTACTGTGCTCCCATCAAGAAAATTTAATGCAAATCCTTTAGACATGTATCTGTGAAAGGGGAATGCTTTTACCTTCAATCAGATTTGTTCTTTTTGAAATGAAGCTATTTCTAGTCAAGCTCAGCAGAATATGTGAGTGAATAGGCTGTTTTGAACACATATTAGGAAAATCATGCCATCTTTTGTAAATACAATTTGCTTTCCAATTCTACTTCAGGTAATCTCTTCTGTGCTGCATGAAGTCCCATTCTTATCACCAGAATGCAATGCTGGTTGAAATATTTTAAAGTCTCATTACCTCCTCCCTCCTTTATATAATCAAAATGTATGCTCTCTCTGCTTATCAAACAGAGAAAATTGCTGGAATTAAGAGATAGCCTCAGTGGAAGGAAAAATAGTTTTCAAGGAATGTTAATTTCAAGCCATTTCCCAAGGTTGACCTTTGTGTCAAACACAACAATATACAGCTTAAATCCCTGCTGTACTCATTATCGGATGGTGCCTTGTATTTATTGACAGATATATAAATAAATTACATTTGCTGAATGGATAAAAACAGCAACATACTGCCAGGAAAGTACTTAGCTCCATTATTTCTCTGTAACAGCTCAGCTGATTTCATTTCTATCCCTCTTGCCACCTTCTGTTAAACCTTCTGTAAAACACAAAGGCCAAGGCCAGCTAGGCAATGAAGTCTGAAATCTGCCACTATCTGTATACATACATATATTTCCATTTTTTCTCCTCTCTCCTTGAAACTGACTGGAAAAATTAGTAGTTAAGGATTGAAAAACCTCATCTATTCTAAACATTTCAAGTTCATATTGCCTTACCTTTGCTTGTTTGTTCCTTACAATACAATCTATGCCATACAAAAGAGCCACCTCTATTTTAAAGAAAATGCTAACCATGTTATAAGTACACGCTTTCTTAAAAAGTATTTTCACCTACTATGGAGTAATTATCAGAAGACCTATTTGTCTGTTGGTTAGTTAAAATATTCATTATATTATATTATATTACATATATATATAAAACCTGAATTTTCCAGTTGAAATAAGTCAGCTAATTCAATCTAGTTCATAAATACTTCCGATTTTCTCAAAATTCTTCTTTATTTAACTAAGATTATATGCAATAAAATGATATAAATAAAAGTCTTCTAAATTTAGTTTTAAATACATTTTAACTCTCAGACCCTTCATTGAGGAAACAAACTCGGGTATGTACAAATTCTTAGTATAAACCCTTAGAGAGAAACAAAGTTAGTATACATGTTAAGTTTCAACTGGCCACACAATGGGGGACTAGTTTCCCCTTCTGCGTATGTGAAAGGGAGGGGGAATAAGGGGCATATTTAACATTTGAAGAAGAAAAGCTTTAGTAGATTAACTTGCTTTATGAGGGAAGAAGTTGCTAAGAGGAAACATAAAAGGTTAAACACTGCAAGAACAAAGCCCAGCTAGGAGTCCCCTGTGTGAGAAACTAACAATCCTCTATTAAAACAAAACAGATTTACCATCCCCAATAAATATTATGTTTTCTACTACATTTCTGTCCATAATGAAAGCAAGCTTGCAGCTGTTTTTCCCTAGTATTTCCCAGAAACAGACCTCCACTCAAACCTTAATTCACAGCAGCAATCTTTTGCCTCTACGTACATTAAGCCATTTACACTGCATTGCTTTATTTTGTAAGTAAAGGTACACACTCAAGGACTTTTCCTGTTAGTCCTTATGTGCCTTTTTCTTCACTGCCATCTGCAACTTGCTTTTCTGATGCTGCTCTACTGACTGCTAATGAGGCTGAGATGATGTTTGGCAGATGTTTGCAGCCACCTGCTTTTATAGATCCTCAGCACTCAAAGTAAAGATGTTGCATAGCAGGACAGTTGGGCTCTATAATTATCCACTGTTATTTTCAACTTACTCAAAGTGAGGTTGGGTTTGGGGTTTTTTACATTGCAGAATTAACTTATCATGAAAATCTTTCTACCATAGACTCAGTTATGTGTGATTAATTTCTAACTTTTCCTGGAAACTTTCTTTAGCTGCAAGGAGAAATATTTTTATGGACAGCAATAGCATAAAACTTTTTAAATATTAGATCAACGGGGAGAGAATTAAGTGTTTTCTCACTGTGGTGGTCTTGTGGTGAGTTTTTCTGCAGGTTTGGCAGTTTTTTGTTTGGTGTTTTGATGGGATTTTTTCATTCATAGAAACATACAGCCATATCAGAGGTCTAATCACAGACTGGCTTATGTATTTCCATCTCTGTGAAGAATCTCCAACCCACCAAAACACTAAGTCTGTTGAAGAATATGACACAAAGTTCATTACTGACAGTACTACAAAAATGAATGCAATGAAAGCAGTCTAATGCTCAGACTAACTATTGAAGTCATATGAGATCTGGCAGTATTTGCTCTTTACTATCATCACATCATCTTTCCCTTTTCACACCCAGTCTTGTGACAAAGCCCTTTAGGATGGGGTTTGTTCCTACCAAGCAGCAATCAAATGTTTTATCAAATGTATTGGAAAAACTCAGAAACTCTTCTGAACCTTAAAGGAAAGGGTGCATGTCAAGAGTATGGTCAGCCCCAGAAACAGAAGGCTGAGAACAACACCAGAAAACTGGGGAAAAACCACAGTCATTAGGGCTAGACACCAACCCCCATTGTGGCTCACATAATAGCTATGAGGAACTAGCTTCAAAGACAAGGACGGGCCTTGTTTGTGGGTTTGGAGGGAAGACATGAGTACTCTAACCAAAAGATGAAAATCCCAGTGGGGGACCAATTCATCAGTGCATAGTTACATTCAAAAGAGATGTTTGAAAAAGTATGCATCATTGCCAGAATTTTGGAACAGACCAAGGAACGAGCATAAGAGGTCCTGAGCCCTAAGAAAACATACTATTTACTGAAATACATAGCTGAAAGGTCAAGCTCTGGACCATTCACTAAAAATAGCTTTAGGCAGTTTCTAAGAGAGCTCTTGTTGGACCTGGAGTTAACAGGAAGTCTAAGAGTCAAAGGGTTGGCCAGTCTAGTTACATGAGACCATTGAAAGATTGGTAAACCATCCACCCCTAATATCTATTCACAGAGCTAAAGGGAAAAAAGCATTTCTGATACTCAGCAACCATCATCAACATCAAAAAAAGACTCCTAAAAGCCCTGTCTGGACTGAAGGATCCTGACCTGTTCTTAGTCACACAAACAATAATGGACCATGAAAATGGAGCAGAAAGCAGAGGCAGCAATAATGACAACTTGGAGACTGATGGCAACCATTTTTCTTCCTCTTCTCCTACTGGATATCTCAAAGACTGTTTAACGTAAAAGACTGATTTCTCAGAAGCCAGGAGCAACCAGCATTTTATTTTACATTATTTTGTTTTATTTTTGTTAGGTTTTGCATGGGGGGTGTATCATTTTGGGGTTTCTTTGGTTTAGCACTAGGAGTGGACACTGAAGAGCCCTTTACCCTATATGCACTTAAACACCACAAAAGTCATGGACAGGACAATATCCATTTCTGGGCAAAGAAGATGTCACTGGAGACAGTTTTTTTAGTCACTTTTGCTAAGAAAATACAAGGACTGCTAGTGAATTCAAATTCTACTTTACAAAAATAAAAAAAAATCCTAAACACATACACACACAAAAACAAAATCACAACTCACATTAAATAAGGAACTACATTAAATATGAAGATACTGCCTTACTGTGCAAATTCACTGAAGAAATAACCTCTACTAAATCCTACCCACACATACAGCAAGGCATCTAAGCTAGTAAATCCTCACCAATCTTTCCAATGATTAGAAGGATAAAAAATCCCAGACCAGCATTAATTCTTTTTATATATATATATATATATATATACATATATATATATATATATATATATGTATGTATGTATGTATATTTAAGGAAAAAAAGCCAAAGGAAAATATCTTTAGAGCCTGTCAGATAACATAAATGCTTACTGATATGAACCAGAAGAAATCAGGGGAAAAAAAGGAAAAGGAAAAAATACTGACACAAAAAAAGTACAAGTATTTCAGGAATTTGTCAAGAATTACTTTAGTGAACAATAAACTCTTTAAAACTAGTTTCTTTTAATTTGTATCTTAATTAGTCCTTCCAAGGGAGACTGCTTTAAGTGGAACTTTCACATTCTTTTCCATCTGGTACTACAGCCTGTTGATGCCTGACATTCTACATGAACTAAAGACAACACCTTAAAGCACATTTTTCCTATGGACCTAAAGCAGGTTCCAGCCAGTTAATACACAGAACTGTTTGGTCTCAGCTTAAATCTCACCAGTACCTCTTCTTTCAATGAAAATGATGACATCCTCTTACTGCCTTAAGCTCCTGCTAGAGAATGCAGTGGGAGACAGAGTTCTCAAAATTCCAATTCCTACATCTATATAAGATAGAATTTAGGTAAATTTAAGTCTACATGTTTTAAAAGCTGATAAAAATTTCTGCTTAATTCCATTAGGTGTTTTATGTGCTTTTGTTGTTCAGAGGAAGTTAGCACAACAGATAATGAGGAATGTATGGTTTTAGAAGTTATTATAGAAAAGAATTACATTTGTGTACTGACTACACAGTAGTCATCCACCAGTCACTGAATAAAATAAAAATAAAAATGAATTCTCTAAAACACAGCCAGTTTCATTTAAACTTCTTTTCTAATCACAGTGCAGTAAAACAAAGTATAAAAAAAATCTGGATTGTATCCACTATTGGAATAAACCTCCTCACAATATTAAACAATAAAAGGTGGTGACAATAATCATCACATCAGTTGGAGCATTGCAGCCAGAAAGCCAAAATTCTGGTTTAAAACTTATATAAGAAGAAATATTTCACAATACACAGTGACAAATTGCATGTTGCATTCCTACACGAATAGAAAGTACAATTGAAACACAGAATATTAATGAAAGTGTCAAACAAAATATGCCTTACCTGAGCTATTCCACTGGGAGAGATCTTGTATGACTGCAGCTTTTGCTTGAGTAGCTCGGGATCACTGTGGCGGAATGGGCACCCTGACAGTAAAAAATAAGCAAGCTCACAACAAGGCTGTTTACTCAGGAGTTAGTGCAGTAAGGCACTCAAGAGACCAGCTAAGCTGTTCCTAATTGTCTAACAGCTTATTAATAGGAAAGTTAATTACCCATGTGTACAATTGCCTTTTTTTTCCTCTAAATAATTACTTTACTGCAGAGTTATCAGGGCACCACAGGCTCGAGAGTCACATAAAATATCCCACCATAAACAGGCCACAATTCTTATTCACTGACAGGAAAAGAGTTTAAGTTAGTTTCTTACTAACAATGACAGTGTTGGTACATTTAATAGCTGTGGAAAAAAACCAAGAAAATAAAAGCAATGAGAGTCAACTGGTCCTTAAAAGCATAGTCAGTTGTAAAAATATCACCTTATAAGTAACTTACAAAGTTCCACCAGCTAAGTGGATTTTTTTGTCCTAGAGTGAGTTTTGAGACACATCTGAATGAATGACTGAGTATTAGAATAACAACAGTGAAGCAAGTTTTCCATGTTTAGTCATACATGTCGGAGTTTTTAAAATACCCTATCAAACTTCAGACTTCCTGTATAATTGAATTAATATCTCAGAACACTTCTGATTGGTTATTTCTTAAGGCATCTGCACATTTAAAGTCCCCTTGAGCTGCAAGACACAATGTATGTAAAAACAGCAGTTATCAAGTCTGATCTAAAGAGAATAGTTCGAGACCACTATGGTCTGGAAATTAAATACACAGTTTAAGAGACTACAGGAGGGAATAACTTATCTAGCCAAGACATTCTGCTGTTTGTAAATGCTTGGGGGTTTTCCCCTTAAGGAACTCACCATGATAATCCCCTTGACTTGGTGGATTGGACATGATAATCTTCATGCAGCTGTATGGGGTATAATCAGTCCTCCTTCCTTCTTTCCCATAGCTGTGGCGAATGCTGTAAGCATATCCTTTGTCAAACTGAGTAAAAACAGAAGAATAAATTCTTATAGATTGGGTCAGTAGTTCTAACTTCTCTAACTCAAATTTATATTGAATAACAAAATAAAATTTCCAAACATACTCAAACTGATGAAAATAAAAACCTAGCTGCTTGTTGCTAGCTTTGAGTTTTTTATTACATGAACTCATATTTGTACATAACGGTGCTTTACAGACACAACTCAAGAGAAGTGTCTAACTGCACTGATTTAAGGTCTTGTCAGCTGATTCTGTAATGGCTTTAAAGATAAGATGATATAAGGATCAAAATTTTGGACCCCACAGTATTAGTAAATGGAGAAAACATGGTAATTTAAAATCTTTCACAAATGTGATCGGGGGAAAAACAAACAAAAATTCAGATTTCTTTACTCAGGTTCATGTTCTTCTCCCAAAGTATAATGATACACCTAGCTTTGCTTCAGCACTGAAGTTCAGTTCTTCAGATTCTAAAATTATGTATACTTTGCTTGTATAAAAAAAGATTTTTCTCTTATGTCTACCAATAGATTACCAACTCCTCCAATGAAATGAAATCTTCTAAAGTATACTGATGTAATCTAACATTTATCTTTACAGCTGAGCACACAGCTATCAATATATCATTTTAGATAAGTCCTGTGGAAACCATTCAATTACATGAGTTTGTAATTTTTTTACATGCTAATAGGTCACATAAAATCTGTAGAGGAATAAGATTAATTAATATAAAGATTTCATTAAATTGCATTAATTATTATAAAACATCAAGGAACATTTGTTCAAAGATCATACTTCAAGTTCTAAAAACACAAATATGATAAAATAATGAAGCATCAAATTTAGAATTGCACCTCTTCAGTCTCTTTGTCTCAAAAAAGAACTATGACAATACATATAAGGAACAACTCTGCTCTTGCTCAATTCAAAATTATAGCATTACTCTCAAATTCTCCATCTAAATAATAGACAATTCCAATAAGAATTTAAGTTTTCTTCTCAAAAACAATTTTAAATTAATTTTTTACTCTGTCTCTGGTATTTTACTAATAGAAGACAATGTAATATACTGAGAAAAATCATTCAAACATGCCACTGCTAACACTACTACTGCAAGAATATTCTCATTTCTACTGATAAAAGTAGTTCTCTATTTGGCCTGTGGATGTCTAAATAGTACTTCAGAATATACCTATGAAATCTCTTGACTGGCCTAAAGATGTCAAAAACAAACTAGAAACATAATTGTATTTTTTTCCAATGATTTTGAAAATATAGTTAGTTAAAACTCTATAACATAACATGCAAATATACATGATAAATGTGTATAAAAATATACACAAACTTTGAGAATAAAATCCTAAATTTCACCTGAATCAAACAGTAAAAATAAAACTTCTCCATCAAGATGCTGCACATAATCAGGTCAATGCAAGAAGACTAAAATTCAGCACTCATCCCTAATAAAGCTTAAGACATCCAAAGCTCTGAACAAACATTGACTAATTAATCCATATTGTGCATTTGACAAAGTGACTTTACTTTAAAAGACTTTTTAAAAAGTAAGAAGGGGAAGAAAAGAGAGAAAATAGCATTTAGTTTTCAGCATAGCCATAGGCAGGTTCAAGCAGGTGGGAATACTCCTTCCTATCTAGCCAACTTTTTTGGACAGGAGATAAAAGAACTGGTTGGTTGAACAGCAAATGAATGCCACTTTTTCTAGCAACAGAGTCAGGCTTACCAACTCGACACTAGAAAGAATTCTCTGGCTGTGTGCTCACACTCGGAAGGGCCAGGGAACAGCTCCCCACGCCTTCACCAGCACCTGCAGCTGCTGGCCAAGTCCTGCTGCTGCTCCTGTTGGAGCTGCAAATGATCTGGCTACTCCTGAGAAACAGCAAAGATCAAATACAAAGATGTCTGCATTTTAATTTCCAATCCCTGCATGAACCTGTTAAACTGAAGATGGAATCTGGGATCCTGTAGCCACCTGTTCTTCTACCCAGAAGCTTGGCAATATTGCCTCCTTTTCAAAAGATTAATTAAAGCACATTTTGTCTTTTTAACAAAGGATATTTGAGCAAGCAATAAAGTTAGACTAATTTTTTTTTCCCAAGGGTAAAGCAAATCATGAATGTTTCAGGATGTACTGCTTAGTTTCCTAGAAAATTAACACCCCTCTTTAAGAGTTCTGCATACTAAAATTTTGAGCTGTACTTTTCACATCACTTGCCTTAATGCCCACAGAAATTACTTTTAGTACCTAACTCATTACTTTATGCTGAGAAGCAGCTCTTGCAGTAAATAGAAATAACAGCTACATAGTAACACAACACAGCCTTGGGACAGGTTGGATATTTTCTCACTGCTTTCTTGTAATGCTGTTTGATTCTCTTTTTCTGCAGTGGCAGATGGCAGAGAATAACACAACTACGTGGCACAAGTTGGCACATGTGCAGTTACACACATCACTGAGAGCTCTCTCATCCTTGTGATTCAGCTTTTCTTATCACTAATCAAGGAAACAGGATTTTAGCAGGGCCAATATCTGACAGGCTGTGTGGTCATCCTCAGTGGGAAGAAGTCATGAATTAGGGCATTTCATTACATAAAATGCACCCTGCAGAACAGCCTTCTTGTACACTGGGGAGTAAACTCCATAGTCAGCCTCATTCTTTCCTAATATCATAATATCATTACTCTAGGTTGTGCATAAAGAAAAAAAAAAAAAAAAAAAAAAAAAAACCACCAAAACACAAGGAGCAATCTGTTTTGCTAGAAAAAGCACCAAGGTAAAATTCGACATGTTTGAAATCTGCAGAAACAAGGCAGAGGGATCTGTTCCTTCCTATTTATTCTAACACTCCAAATTGAAGTGGTTCAATTAAAATTCATTGAACAAAATAAATTATAGACAGCACATATAATGCATGTAGATGTTTGCAGGATCATTCTAATTGCTTAGTTTTAAACAATTTTAGAGAAACAGCTTAAAAATCCACACAACTACTATTACCATCTATTCTAACTGCAGTCTATTAAAAGGGCATTATGGCAACAACCTGTAAAAGGTCAGGCTCAAATTAAGTGATTTGAAGATTTTGAGGGTCTAATTGAACCCTGATATGAACTTGTTCAACAGTAACGATGCTGCAGGAGCAAGTGCATTTCCCTTGTACTCTGCAAGACAGTTTCCACGGAGACGAAATGAACACAAACCAAAAAAATTTATTCATAGAAAAGCTCGCTATATTCTACACGTTCCATCACAGTTGTGTTAAATGTCAACAGAAACTGCCAAAGTTACCATGAAACAGTAATACTGAAGCAACATCATTACACTATTGAGATGACCTACTGCTGGTCACACTTGACAGCAAGGATTCTCTCCAACTTTTTAACTGTATGGCCCACATCAGGACTATCTCACTTACTTTGCCTCTATTTAGCTCTCTGAGCTTTCTAGAATCTGTAACACATTTATAATTTATGTGTGAGGTGAATGGGCCATGGCTTTGGCAAGGGAGAAAGAGATCAAGAAATCTATCTCATTTAAGCAATGAACTGAGGCCAAGAAGCTGAGGCAAAGGCAGCCCTAGCAAAAATTGTCATTTGGATCTTGGAATGTGTAAGTCTAGGCTTTAGTAGCAGTGTGAATTTTTGTTTTAGAAGAAACTGCAACTCACCTCTCCAAGCTTTAATTTGATCACTAAAGACATCGTTTTTTAGGGACTTCTCTTTCCTTTAGGCACGGCTATAGGATGCAGGTGATGTCATGAGCAGAGCACTTCAGACCTGGCAAGCGGACACTTCTGAGGGTTTATGCACCAGTGTCTGCTGTGATGAACTGGCATGTCCATTGTATCATAGAGAATGTGCTAATGGTGATCCTGGCTATCCTGGTGAGACTGAGACTTTCTTAGGCAACTTCTCCCTCTAAGAAAAAAAACTCTGAGTACTGGTAAGTGGGACAAAACCAATAGTCCAAAGCCACAAGCAAGGAGGCTTGGGAGACAGTTCACTTGGTATAGGTAAGTGTACTGTAGCAAGGAACTTATCTTTTGCTTTTATGTGGTACATTCCCATGAGTATCAGGTAATGCAGATTAATTTGTCTAACAAATGTTACTAAAGACACACGTACTGTACTAGACAGCCTTCACTAGAAGATACAAAAGTTATAAATTATAGTATAAATAAAAAGGGCTAGGTATAGATACAGATATCTAAAAGCTATAAATTTGCAACTGGTATAGCCTAATACCAGATTCCATTATTTCAGATAGTAAGTTCTAGATAGGAAAAGATCCAGATAAGAAAAGCTTTCGTCAACAAGTTCTGATCACATAAACGCATACAAGACCTTTAGATATGGAATGAGGATGTAGCTCAAAAGGACCATTTGGCAGGTGTATGCTCTCCTTTGCAGGAAAGTTTTCAACAGACAGAGCAGGAAAGCATGGGTCATGTCTGCCCCATAATTATCAGTTTGATATAACAGAATACACTTTCAAAAGAGAGCTACAAGAAATTACATTCCCAAGCCACTCCAGTCATTGAACAATGGGCATCATGTCATCACTCATAGCTACCTTCCTAATATCACTTGCCATATTTGCAGATTATTATCTGTAAATATAACTGGGTGCCCCATAAAATTTGTTATCTAATTTGATATTCAGCATGGATATTAGGAGAGAAAATAATTTGCTGAAAGATCTTGCAAGCCCTGTATGCCTAGGTTCACACTTACACAAAACTTTCATGTTTCAGTCAGAACTACTTTTATATATTCTTGTAAGATTTTATGCATCTATTCTTTATAGGACTGGAAAATTTATTTATTTAAAGTCTATTAACTAAGCAAAATGGTGCACTAACTTTGTCTAGCTTCTTGGCTGACCACTTGATTAGTTTCAAGTCTGCAAAATTCAAAGTAATGGCTTAACACCTTTTTTTTAAACAGTCATTGGGTAATTTCCTGTCAAAAATTGTTGAGCCTGTGTAGATAACAGCTTCAGATTCATAAATTTATCACACACAGTCATGTATCTGCTGAAATAATTGGTTCTCTTTCTCATTCATTTCCTAGGCAGTCACTCAAATCATTACTGTTGACACTGCTTAGTTGGCATATCTTTATCCAAGCAACTTTTCTTTTTTTAAGCTCATTCTTAAAATAACCTCAACTTGAGATTATCTTTTTGCAAGCACAGTTGTATTGAGGAGCACAAATAAATGCTTCTCTATCTGCCAACAAAAAAATTCGTCCTAAATTACCATCCTGTAGCCCAATTTCTACCTCAAAGGTACAGATCAGAGACATCACCTAAAACGGAGCTGGAAAACTGCTACATTGTGTAGCAGTCAGCACAGACCAATTCGCAGCAGTATAAAAAACCTTTTCCCCTCCAGTTCCAGGAATATCAAACTACATGAGGCAAGAACCTCTAGGTGCTGGAGATGGTTTTATCTACTATAAGAAAATCAGATTTTTTTTTATATTAAACACCTTGTATACTACCCATATGAACATAAAGTGTGTGGCTGATGAAGTAGCTAAAATTCGATAACATAGGCTTTTATTTTCATCAGTCTAAGCTTGCCTTCATATAATTTAGCTAAATACACAATTTATTTACACAATTTTTTTCACACATTTATGTGCACCAAGATTTTGAAAAGGAAAAGTAAAACGTAAATCACAGCAGGCTGTCTTTTTCCTCAAGATACTGCATCAAATCATCAGCACAGCACATCTTAAAGCCTCCTCTATAACATGGAGGCTTTATGCCTCCATGTTTGAAGGCACAAGCTTGGTCATCTAAAAAAGATTTTATTAGTTACTTCAAAACATTGCAGTATTTCTTTCTGTATCTAAATTATTCTGATGGTTTCAGTTGGGATAAAGTTAATTTTCTTTCCAGTAGCTGGTACAGCACTATGTTTTGGATTTAGTATGAGAATGATGCAACACATTGATGATTTGATTGTTTATAATTAGTGCTTACTCAGAGTCAAAGATTTCTCAGATTTCCCAGGCTCTGCCAGTGAGGATGTGCACCAGAAGCTGGGAGGAAGAACTGACAGGACAGTTAGCTAAGGGATATTACAGACCACAGAAATCATGCTTGGTACATAAACTGCTCTAAGCTGTGTGGGTGCTGCTGGTCACTGCTTAGGGACTGGGGGGAGCACTGCTCAGCACATGGTGAGCAAATTTATTATCTAACACTTGTGACTTGTTGGGAGGGTGCTGTGATTTTGCAGGGGGGAGGAAATAGAGAGAGAGGGTCCTCTCTCTATTTTTATTTTGATAACTAAGAAAGTTTAACAGAAGGATAATAGTAACTAACTGCATCTGTAGAAATAAAATTCCACTCCAAACATGTAAATCCAGACATCTGTCATTATCATCAATGGTGGTCAATGCAATCAGAGGAGTCTGGGGAGCAATTCCATTTGCTCTGGAGGCTCATTAAATAAATCATTCTCTAGATGCTATTGACTATATAGGCTAGATTTCTATTGGTCATAATGGCAGTTTATAATCCAAGTGTAAAGAGAATGTATACTAAGGAAAAAAGAAATTTAGTATGTCTTTATCAAAACTGAGAGAAATTCATACCTACATGCATGCCACCGTACCCTGTGTGTAATACCCTGTATTACATACAGATTTACAGAGAAGAGGGATGAAGACTGGCCAGGGACCCAAAGTCCAAAAACTAATTTCTTATTGCTAGTTCAAGCTCTATCAATTCCTTAAACAAGAATACTCTCATATGATGTTCTATAATTTTATTTTAATTTTACTCTAAGCCTCAGATTTTCAAAGATAGCATCAAAGAGATTCAGTGACTGAAAAACATCCCTTCAACCAAAGTACACAGTTATCAAAATTTGATACAACTGTGACAAAACCCCCTGCCTTTTAATGAGATATGGTTAAACCTCTTGGACAAGGATCAGTGACAGAACAAAAGGGTATTAAGCCCCAGTCACATGTTTCAAGATGTCAGCAAATCCTCAGTATAATTGCAAATTATAAAAAATTTATTTATTTTCTAGATAAACTGATCATTGGAAAAAAACCCCAAATAATTCTTAAAATTACAAGGAGACTAAGTAATGAATAAATTTCCTCAGGCTGATAAGTATTCCTTATATCTACTCTAGAAACAAATACACTTAGCTTTTTTGAGGCAAAAGCAAGGCAATGAAACACATAACAGTACATGGATAGTTGATGTTTATTAACCCTCTTGAACAGAGTAAACCAGATATTGGAGCTCTCCTAACAGCATAGTTTGACTCAAGATCACTGGCATTCTCTCTCTAAAAACTCTATTGCAAAACCAGATTTTTTTGTATTTATTAACAGGATAATAAAAGACAAAAAACACATTTTAAGATAATGATCAAACAGAAGTGCAGAAAACCAGGTATCAGCCCTTGTTGTCATAATAAAGAGAACTGATTACATACAAAGAGCATTTTATATTCTACCTTATGCAAAGTGCACTATAATCAAGACATATTTCAACTCTAGACTGCAATTACAACAGGAGCTTTTCTGCACTCAACAAAAGAAAGCTTGTTTCAAAAATACACAAGACTATTTTCCTATCCTTTTAGGTTTTTTCTGGCTAAAAGATGATTTGACTGCAGAGAAAATGGGAACAGAAGAATAAAGAAGCTCCCTACTAGACTGCTCTGAACTGTCTCACAAAAAGTAACACACATCTCATTTTCAGTGCCTGCTGTAAACTTCTAAAAACAGGGAAATAACTGTGGTAACAAAGTACAACAAGAAGCCCAACTATTTTAATTGACTTTTTTTTTTAAAGTTTGTTAGATTTCACTAGTATTGATCCAGTTCTCATGACCCAAATTTAACTCCATTAAGTATATGAAATTAAAAAAAAAAAAAACAACAAAATAAATTGGAATTTAAATAGCAAAACTTGCTATAAAGACCACATGTTTCCACTCCTACATGTACAGCAGGTGACCAAAAGAAAAATAGGGAAACAGAAAACAAACAAAAAAACAAACAATCCAAAACTCAAAAAATCCCCATATTCGAGGACATTTTGGTTTTCCTTCTTTGTAAGTGGACTTAAGAGGGGATGCAAGGAGACGTAAAAGCCTAGCACATACCACATTCTATGGAATTCAGTTTCACAACTAAATAGCATTGTACATCTCATACAAAATTAGAATCCAGCCTTCTTTCAAGAAGTAGTAACACCATTGAAATACTTGAGCCCTATCAGCATTTCCCTTTCCTAAATCAAAATATTAAATTTCCAAAACATAAATTGCACGTAGAACAAATAATGTATGAAGAGCTGTTCTGTCTTTATTCATGAGATTCAACAGATTTCAAAGACAGGAGGCAGAATGTTAAATCAATTCTAAAAGCAAAAGTACATTTTTATTTACATCCTGCTTATTGTGATATATCAGCAGAGTGCACATTTGATACAATATGCTGCTTTTCTGGATGACTGAATATGAAACACAGCCATGATTTATTGGCTGAGTACAGACTGAATATGACAGCTATATGATGTTACAGCAATTACATGGACATTATCAAAAAAAGTATTCAGAATCCTGAGTTTTGTTTTTGAAAACAGTTTATACAATTCCAGGATACCTGAATACTTGATAAAATTATTTTAAAGCATTATTTAAACTAAGAGTATCAAGATTTTAAAAATTTCTATCAAAACTTTTCTGTTCAAAAAGCACAGGAACAAAACTGGAAGAGACCTGCTGAGTCACTCAGCTTGTCCTGGAAGGTAATAAAAAGATGTGGATGAAAAGATTTGCATCTCAAAAACCACTAACTCGTGTCTCAGAACTTGGGGTAAATAGCCAAAGAGCTTAAATATATTACCAAGTGGCGTGTGCAGCAATGTGCAGCAGGCATTTTTCAGCAGATGGTTAGAGCTGTATGGTTAAAAAGGTGTTCAAAAGAGTCTGCTAAAAGCTCTATATTTAGTACACTCAGATACTTCATTATCCCTAAACTTAGAAATTTATCAGCCACATAGGCAAATCCATCTATTACTTTTCTTAAAATGTCATGGAATGACTTTCTTGCTGCTGCTGCTGCAAGGGCCAATAAAACAGAAACCTCTTCTGACAAGTACAGTTCATCTACACTGATGATGAAGTGCAAGGACTGACAAGTGAGTCTAAACTACAAAAGGAATCTTAGAAAATTAAAGGTCTGGCTTCACCATTAATTTTTATACATGCAGTTCTAACAAGACACTACATCAAGTAATATCTACAGCAATGTGTGTTGCTGAGAATAAAACAAGTCATAAGAGAGCAGATTCTGATCTAAATTAGTTTTAGTACAGGAAAGATAATTATTGCTTTCACTCTCTTCACTGCAAGAACCTTATCACCAACCAGCTCATACATTAGATTATTAAATGCAGATTTCTGTGTCTAATATGCAACAACAAAAAGTGATCCTATTTTTTTTATGGTAGCTAGCACAGTGAAACATCATTAAAACTATGCCAGCACTGTTTATGTCCTGGAAGAGAGATTAAAGCTAGAGCACTTCTCTACCCCTAAGACATGCCACAGGCTGAAACACTGTCCAAAATCTTCCCTTTTAACATAATTCAGAAGAGGAAAACTGAAAATCAAACATTCTTAACAGGTTAAAAAAAAAAAATACTGAACAAATTAAAGCACTTTAAAGTGCATAATCATAGGCAAACGCCAGCATAACTTTGGTGTTACAACAAAGACTGCAGAGTTCCACTTTCAACTCGAATTAAGTGGGAAAACTGAAAAGGGGGTTGAATTTGGAGTGAAAGAGATTACATTTTAAATGTAATTTACCACTGTGATTCCTCAAATATTTATGTGCACACTATAGCCTTCATGTATATAACAGTCTAATACCCTTCAATGTTTTCTAGTACCTTATCTTCAGTTGGGATTCACTGGAACAACACCAATGAAACAAAAATATGGTGAAAAAATAATGGGTCTATACCAGATCCATTTCATTTAAGAAATACTGCTTTAAGACTTTGCATCTATTACGCAAAAACTGGTGCTTTTTTAATTAGAAGTTTCTGTAACAAAAATGCTCTCTTAAGAAAAACAGTTATAAAATGAAAGTGAAACAGATTTTTGTCAATATTCCTAAGCTTAGATAACTGTAAGACACTGATATGATGATTTTTGGCTTGAGAAAGGAAAGTTTCAGGGGGAAATACAGAGAAATATGGTTGAGTTTAATATGCATCATTAGCTGCAGGGCATAAGTAAAACATAATTATGTTCCAAAGATATTTCTTCCTTAGCATCCTTAACTTCACTGATAATCCTGTAAGCACCCTGGGTTTAAAAGGTCAGGCAATACTGGTTAAAATAAATTCTTACAAGTAAGAGGCAAAAAAGGGTTGGCTTTGTTTTTATGCCTTCTAGTGCTCAGAACTTCCAGTGTGTCAGTCAAAAAAGAAATTATATGCAAACTGAAAGAAAACAGTATCAAGTGAAGTTACAGATTATTCACCTGCTAAAAGGAACCAGTGCAGCATCTACCCTTGGACAGGGTGTGCATGTGCATTTATGTATTTATGTTCACATAGTTGTAAGTTAACAGTACCTTTTCAGTGTTGATTACCTATATAGCATATGGGCAGAAATGGTGAGAAAAAAATTACTTTCATCTTACTTTCCTGAAATAAGTGGAACATGCACTCTTATATTCACATCTGATTTTTCATCATCTGACTTCTTATGTGTCAACCATAATTATGATGTGCTTTGTTTACTTGTCTAATTTGGAACCAAAAGTAAAACAAACTAGAAGAGAAACAGCCACAGAAAAAGTCTGTATTTCTTTGTTTAGTAAAGAGGTTAGAGCAGCAATACCTACAAATATATTTGTGTGAGAACTGTGAACAATGTAGATGTTACTGGTAAATCTCTTTGCAGCAGTCATAATTTTTTATCCTTCAGGAAAGCAGAAATGGTTATCAACTTCTTTGTAATACTTGTACTATTAATCACATCAGGCAGCAACATCCACAAATACAACATGGCATGTTATTTTAATGACAGCAATTCCATATGATTATTTATATCTAAGTCCTAATAAAACTCATTATCTGATGCAAACAACTTCAAACAATTTTGATTTGATCTCACGATGCTTAATTAAATAGGAAAAAAACAGCTATCTCTAGCTCTGATTAGATGAGCTGTAGATGATTTTCTGCTGTCTTTCCAAAATCACTGTGTACACAAGACTAAACACAAGTAACTTGACAATGCTAATAGGGACTTCCCTCTGGCCACAGTTATATCTTTACGGGCATTGCTAATCATCTCTACTTCTGATACAGCAAGTGAGGAATCTTGTCCCAGTTCCTTCCTATGGTCTGGCAGAATTTAACAGGACTCTGCAAGAAGTTATTGAACTATGATCACAAAAACATAGAATCATTTATGTTAGAAAAGACCTTCAAGATTGAATCCAACCACAAATTTAACACTGCTAAGTCCCCCACTAAGGCATGTCCCTAGGTACTCTCCTCCTTGGAATACAATCAAATGCAGCCCCAGTGAGCGTGCTTTCTCAGTCCTCTCACTTCAGAATCCATTACAGATCTCCTTCCTACTGCTGTAGTCAATGGGTACGAATTTGACAAAACCAAACCATGCAGACCAGTGTGTCAGTAATCCACCAACAAGAATCCGATGAGCTTTCAAAATTCTGAAGCACCCCACAAGAAAAGGGAACAGAATGCTAGCAAGCATAGGTAAATGTGTCCAGGACACACAGGACATAAAGGAAACAGAGGACAAATTCCCACCTGTAAAACATAACTTTAGATAATAATATATGACAGCAAGAATCTTGCACAGACTTAACAAACATATTGTGATAGCTATAAAGCCAAAAACAACCCAATTTTAATGGCAACTGAAGCTTATTTTCATTCAGCTAAAGAAAGATATTAAAATTTTATGATTCTATGATTCTAAACTCCATGGCCAGATGACAGAGGCTTTTCAAGAAAATCCTACTTGTCAGGCTTAGCTCCAGCTATTCATATGGAACCAAATGGTGAAGAACAATAGCTGCCCACAACATAAGCCCTCAGGATTTTCAGTTATTTTAGTCTTATTCCTCACTGCTAATTAGCAAACTACAGTAGCCAAAGGAAAATAAATCAAAATCTTTTTCCAGATACAACAACAAGAATATTACTAATTCAGCTTGACTTAAATATAACACCAGCAATCCATGTATTTACAGCCTGATGTCATGCTTTTAATTCTCCTGCCTGACGGTATATTTTTTTCTGTAAAACAAATTAACTCAAAACACCTCTTCTGCATATTGCTTATTAAAATATAAAGGGCCCCAGACTATCCTCTTCAGCCAGGATCAAGGCAGCTCACTGATTTCAGCAGCCATCTGTCTTCATGTGAACATCACCTACAAAAACAGTTATGTCCCATTTGAACAACACACCTCTCCTCCTCCAGGCTGCCATTTGTATGTGAAAAAAAACACTGAGGAAGTTATATGAAAGGAGTAGATCTCCTGATATTTGACTTACTGATATTAAGCTGATTTCTGGAAACTAACAGGAAGAATTTTTTAACTTGGTCTTCAGTGTATCACTCTCTCAGAGGCTGTTCAATTCCTAATAACCATCTCAACATATAGCTCAATATCTTAGTTGAATCCTATTGCAGTTATGCACAAATACTCTGATTTCATAGACTTGGCTTTCTTTTCTTTACCTGGATCTTTTGCCTTTGGGGTTAAAATTCAAATTAAATATTAATTTTTAGTTCAAGCCTACATGCCTAGTATGTAGGCCTTGGATCATCTACTAACTGTCTTGAGACCCCTAACAACTGCACATTACTGTATTTTGCTTTGAACTTGCATTGAAAGAAAAGATTTAATGTAAATTAAACAGTACATTTGGGGATAAAAATGAGTCATACAAATGAAAAACACATTTTCATGTTTCTTCTGACAATTAAATTGCTTTAAGCCTGTTATTAAAGAAACTTCAAGAGCTAACTTTGTAGAATACAAAATACATTTTGACACATACTGTTTGAAACATAGTTATATTACATAAGTATCACCATTCAAAATAAAATAATGTTATGAATGGAATGCAATTGTGTCAAAACATAATAAAAATTATTCACTCAAAATCTTTAAAATTCTACTCAAAATCTTTAAAGTTCTATTTTACTACAACTAGAGCATGAAATCATAAATTCCAAATAATTGAAGATAAATACACGTAGTAAGTGGTTCTACTGAAGCTAATTTTTAGTATTGGTGGAAGGAAAAAAAACTTTGTGATTTTATGATAAGTTTAACACAAAACCACAATTTAATCAATAATGTGAATATCTAGGCCCCTGATAACCCATGAAAGCAATAACAACATTCTTGACTATATTAACACTTTGTTACCATGACACAGTCCTTCACTTCAGAATTCAGGAAATAAGATCTTACTGTCAATATATGCTCCACTTTTATTACAATTTTGTTTTATATATCCTAGAAGAAAAAACAACACCTTCTTGAAGTTCTATTTCAGTCTTTATACATCTCAGGAGAATGCAAGCCTGGCCATCTATTTACATTACACTAGTACTAATGTACAATTTTTTTTTTTAATGAGATTTTAATCTATATAGAGGCATTTCAATTTTACCTTTACCTCTTAGATGTTAAAGATTGTAGCTTGCTGTCCAAAATGTCATTCTAGCCTGCAGATTTGTAAAGTTTAAATAATTAAAGAATTAAAATAGCAGATAACATTCAATTAGAGAATTATAATTAAAAATATGAGAGAATAAAGATCCTTTTCTGATTTATGAATCAAAACTTTCCTAAAGTAGCAGCCAGCAATACCCAATATAAAGGGGGCAAGTAAGAAAAAAAATCTAAGAGCAAAACCACCAACAAATCTCTAAGAAATGATTAAGTAAAATACCAAACGCAAACATAACCAACGGACTAATAGAGAAAATATTCTTGAGGATTTGAGCGGGTGGAGGTTGTTGTAAAGAACCACCATATCATCCAAGCATTATAAACTGCCCTGGGGGTAGTTGTATATGCTTAAAAACACTGACCTGAAGATTGCCAAGTACCTACTTTTACTTTCACTTAAATACAAAGGGCTTTTTAAATAATGTAACTGTATAGATTTACAACACATTAGAGCACAAACACCTCTAATTTACATCTATACATTACATTTGTTTATTCCATACTATCTTGTCTCCCTCTAGTGGCTGGCTCTCACAAACACGAGCTTCTACCTGGATTCAGCCTTTCTGCAGAATCACAGGGCAACTCAGGCTCGACAGGACCTCAGGAGGTCCCTAGTCCACACTCCCCCTCAAGGAATTTCTGGTTGGCCTTGGCAGAAACACTCATCATCAGCTCTTTGCAATCAAGGTAAAGGCTCACTGTTGAATCCAGACTCAAGAACCTCCTAAGAGCATTTGAAAAAGAAATCAAAGAGCCAGAAAAATAAAGTCTCTGGAACTAACATTGGGGATGTATCGTCATCCCAAAGTTTTGTTGTCTTTTAACAGAGTAGGACACATATTCTTTTGCATATTGATGCAGTATATGGCCATCACATTATCTGTCCTCAGCTTCATACACATCCACCATGTGTAGAAGAAACACGTAGCATATATCAATGATCAACTGAAGTTCAAAAGCTTGACTGTGAAGGGTTTGCTTCTTTACCCATAACAGACCTTGAGCAAGGCTGAATTTAAGTGAACTTTCCTCTTCCTTCTTCCAGCAAAAAAATCTCTCATGAGGCCTTCACTAGCAAGAAGGGATGAAGAGGCCTATCTCAGACAACTAAAAAACAACGTGCTCCTTGCCATTTGCAATCAACTGCGATAGAAAACAACAGGCCCTATGAAACTACAGTAAGTTTGTCTGAAAGACTGAGTCAGGATGAATAAGAGGCTTTGCCAGCCCGAGTGCCACCACATCTCTAAAGAAAATGTCCTAGAACACAGGGGCTAAAGAGCCCTAAGAAGTCACAAAGACAAGAAAGCTGTTCTATCACAAGGATAATATTGTAAATATAGTAATACTTCAGTTTTGGAGATTTATTGAATAAATAAACCCCCACGCTCTTGCACAATTTTAAGATGTGCTTCAGTAGCACATGCAACAATAATTAAAACTAGTGCAATATCAAACTGCACTACCAAAGAATTACTTTTCAGCACAGGAGTGTATAACCAGCAACTGTTACTTCTGTACAAAGAGGTAAAAAATCAGAGTACTAGAAGAGGGCATTTTGTACCACCAGACACCAATAACTGCTAAGAAAAAAGAACATGTATCACAAGTATA
The DNA here is from genome assembly GCF_048771995.1 of Taeniopygia guttata. NCBI lineage: Eukaryota > Metazoa > Chordata > Aves > Passeriformes > Estrildidae > Taeniopygia > Taeniopygia guttata. Next base: position 26,821,008 of record NC_133027.1, on the reverse strand, counting down.
TGTAGCAATGGAAAGCAAAAGTTGAGGAGCTGCCTTAAAGCCTTCCATCTGTATAAAAATCTCAGATCCGGGCTATTAACTAAAGAAGTAACTGAATAACATCTTAAAGAAACTGATTCTGCATTCCTTCTTTCCTTTGTTCGAAATAGTGCATTATCTTTCAAGTCCTCCTTTTTGCATTCACAGATTAATCATGCAAAAATATCTGAAAACAGTAACAAACCACTACAATGATATCTGTTAGGGGACTTTATTTTCAACTATGAAAGCATTTTTACATCTGCATTCTAATTATTTGTCTTGTCATCTTACTATCTTTGTGTATTTTTAAAGCACACTGGAGTTATATCCCTCCACTTTTTTTTTTTTTTTTTTTTTTTTGGACAAGGTCAGGAGTTAGTTTTTAAGAAAGGAAAGTGAAAGAATCTGTGAGAATCAATATCTGTTTCGAGCAAGATTACAATTTATAGAAAAAAATCAGTCTTGAAATAACACCATAGCTATGAAGCCAACTGGCACAACCATTCATTCAGAAGTAATGCATCTACTCCTATTTGGCAGTTGATCTTTTCATCTGAGAAACAACAATTTACCATTTAGGCACTCAACCTAGCAACTTACATAGGAATTTTAATTGCATTGCCTGAATTAGAAAATGTTTTATTTTGCATTCTGCATTTCTCCCTCTTGTGAACATGACCATTCCCTCCCCCACTCCACCAACTGAGCATCTCTACCTTCTTTCTTTATAGGTGTTACTTGATTTTTTTTCCCCACTGACTACATGATTTCACACTTCATTCATACTTCACAGATTCCTCTCTAAAGGTAAAATATAATTTCTTAAAAGCTTTTCTACAGTGTTTTTATCAATGAGGTCTGATGCTGCAACTATTAGAGACAAAAATGAACAAACCATTTTGAAGTCATAACCATTTCCAGCAAATTTAACACTCCCTCTTTGCAGTATAAGAGTCAATAGGTAAAACATCATTAACCTTCCTCTTTACAAAGTATCATGCATATCTTCACAATGCTCCAGTAAAATGAAATAGTGTAATTAATTATCTCCACTCTACAGGAAAGGGACAATGGCATGAATGCCAGAAAATAAAAATGTCAAAAGAAGAAAACAGCAATAAGAATTGTATTAATCTTTGTTTTTTCAGGACATTAAACATTGTATGACACTACTGTGAAAAATCACAGGCCACCAACCTCAGTTAGAGACATGAAAAATTAGTTTTCTTTTTTATTCAAAATTAAAGCTGGTTATCTAGAACTTGAAAAGAACCAAAATTACATGGAAGTAGCAGCTTGCTTGTGAAAAATGCAGTAACCAAACTCCTTGTTTGATTCACAATATGCTTTCTAACTCTTGAAGCTAAACACAGGATCATAAAACTGCATTTATTTCTAGGGCCTACCAACAGAGATGCTATAACAGAAAGTCATAACCCTGTGATTGAAAACAGGATGCATACATGTGCATCAGTCGTGCATGTATGTCTTCATACATGTGCATGTACATATTTGGCCAAAGCACAAGTAGGTGCAATCAGATGTGTTCTCACAATATATTTTGAAAACAGAAATAACAAATGTGTGGGTGTATATTGTTATCGTATCTAATAGTTTAAGTCTTTTAGTTCCTTTAAGCACAGGATATGGCAACTGAAAATTCTGGATTTTCCTGAATTCAGGTAGTTTTGTGGGTTGACCCTGACTGGATGTCAGGTGCCCATGCAAGTCTATCACTCCCCTCCTCAGGTGGACTGGAGTAAGACAATACAACAAAGAACTCAAGCACACAGAGGGATTACTCATCAGTTACTGTCACAGGCGAAACAGACTTGACTTGGGAAAAGTAATTTATTACCAATCAAATCAGAGGAGGGAAATGAGAAACAAAAACAAATCTTAAAGCACCACCCCTAATCCAGGTTTGACTTTACTCCTGATTTTTCTACCTCCTCCCAAGGTGGTGCAGGCTGACAGGAAATGGGAGTTTACCACACATTCCTGCTACTCCTTCCTTCTTGGAGGAGAACTTACACTCTTCCCCTGCTCCACAGTGGGGTCCCTCCCACAGGAAACAGTCCTCCATGAACTTTTCCAAAGTTGAGTTTTCCCACATGCTGCAGTTCACAAAGTGCTACAGCATAGTCCCTTCTGTGGCATGCAGTCCTTCAGAAACAGCCTGCTCCAGTGTGAGTCCCTATGGGATCACAAATCCTGCCAGCAAACCTGCTCCAGAGTGGGTTCCTCTCTCCATGGGGCCACAGGTCCTGCCACGAGCCCGGTCCAGCACGGGCTTCCTACTGGGTCACAGCCTGCTTCAGGCTGTGCTCTGGGATGAGGGCCTCCATGGGGTGCAGGTGGATCTCTGCATACTCCATGGCCCTCCATGGGCTGCAGGGGCACAGCTGCCTCACCAGGCAGGGGAATCGCAGCTCTGGCACCCGGGCACCTCCTCCTCCTCCTCCTTCTTTTGCACTGATCATGGTGTCTGCAGAGCTGTTCCTCTCACATATTCTCACTGTCTTTTCACTGGCTGAAGCTGATACTGTGAGTTTTTTACCCCCTTTTCTTGAATGTGTTATCCCAGAGGTACTACCCACCACTGCTGATGGGCTCAGCCCTGGCCACAGGACTCCATTTGGAGCCAGTTGTCTTTAGTTCTGTCAGACAAAGGGGGAAGCTTCTGGCAGCTTCTCACATGACCTAACCCCTCTAGCCCCATTCACTACCAAAACCTGGCCACATAAACCCAGTACAACTAGTAATTAATTGGTATTCCACTGCAAAATTTACTGCCATTCTTCAGAGATGTTCATGAGACCTTTGTAAAAATATGCATTTTGAAGGTTTTTTTAACAAACTACCTATCTCCTTTTAAATCATGTTACATTTAAGGAACTAGATAAACAGAGGTTTAGATACTCATTCAAATCATATTTTTAAATCCCCTTCTCCTTCCCAAAAAAATTCTAGACAAGTTGATCTATCTTCTGAGTCTTGAAAGAGGCCATGTATGTATGAATACGTACCATAATTCATTTTAGCAGATTTTTTTTTTTTTTGCCCTGTATCTTCTATAAATAGCCACGGCCCAGAGCATCTAAGGTAATGAAAGATTGTCTACCAAGCACTCCAAAAATACTTCATGGTACTCTGGAAGGCTGAGATCTCACAGTACTAAATATGAAGTATCACACTCCACACAAAAGCGAGATAAGGCCTGAAACTCTGCTCTAACATATACCACAGGCCAGGCAGAGAAGGATGAGAGGAAGCCTGCTTCATGGTAGATGAGCTGTTCAAGATAAGAAAAAGTCCACAATCCTCCAAAAATTAGACATTACATCTTTCCACACCCACGATAGTCCCAAAAATATTGGCAAGAGACCAATGACTAATATGTCAGTAATACCTCCCATTGCACTGAATAGTATTTTCTCACTATTTCCTTGAACATATTCTTCTGTCTTCTGCCCCCAGTTTGTTCTTTCATTCTTCAACTGTAAATTTGCTAAGGCAAGACTACTTCACACAGAGCTGTCCAACTAATATTTTTTTTTTTATTAAACACCAAAAAAGTCTAACCTTGTCTTTCAGACAGTATTGGGTATGGTCACTGATCTGCTTGGTGAATTAGTTACATCATACATGTACTTCGTAAAATATACTGGTTTCCTAGTAATTTCCTGGTAAGGTTTTTCTATTTACAAAAGCCTCTTTATGGCTTCCTTTTTTACCCATAGTTCAGGTCAATAACCAACAAAATGATTAAAACTATAAGCAAAGAGTAAAAAAAAAAATCAAAACCCTCCCACCTTTAAAATGCATTACTATACCTTTTGTCCAATTTTCTACTTCAAAAAGAATCTATTCAAATCTGTAGCACAACATACACATTATCTACATCCCCACATTTACATACTGAGATACTTTTCATTAGCTGAATTACCTTATCTGCATCCACTTTTCCTCTGATAAATTCTTTCTTCCAAAATTCCAGCGCCTGCTCCAGAGTCAGGCCGATGCCTTTCAGGAAGAGCCCATACTGCATCCGGCCCCCGTGCCGGAGGTGGTGGTTGTCACGGAGCGCCCTGTGCAGCTGCCGCATGCACAGAGGGAACGACTTCACAGACAGCTGACAAGAGAAGAATTTCCGTTTAAGGCATACTGATCATTTAATTTGTAGGATATGCAATTATTATTTAGCTCCATTTGAAAATGCCAATGGCTGGAAGAAAAGATAGGCATGTACAGAGAACCCTGGGACTGAATTCATAACACAAGTGAGTCCATAAACTAACCAATTCAACAACCAACTCAAGAACAAGAGGACAGAGTAATACAGCTGGTACTATCAGACTGTCTCCAGCTACAAAGTTATACAGGTTTAATTGCCGTGAGGAAAAATATACCCATACTTGCATTACAATATTTCTTGACTCTGCTTTATTTTAGCATGTGGAATGGCAAAATTACCTTTTATAGAGTTTTGGGGTTGGGGAAGGGGAGGGGATTTTAATTCACTGCCAGAGAAACACTATCATGGTTAAAAGAGATGCTGAAAACACACGATTCCTAAAATTCATATAAAGGATTTATAATATGTTTTGAATGGACTCTGTTACTTTCATTTTATTTACTTCCTTGTTTACAAAACCCTGCCTGTAAGTCAAAAACCAGCATTGGAAAGACTAATACTGCAACATAGTAATCATAAACTAAACATCATGGTTGGCAAGATTGTTCAATAAGAAAATTTTGTTGTATTCTGCTTATAATTATGTTAGGCATTTGTGAAAATGCACAAAATTGAACAGCAAATTAAGCATTTCACTGCAACTTCACTCTGAGTCTGAATCCTTATTAGATGCATTTTCAGCTAATTCTTCTCTGTCTGGAACCACAACGCAATTTCGTTCAACAGTTACAAAGCAAATATGAATAGAAAGAAAATAAAGGCTTTAAATTTAGTTTGTACATAGAGTACTTAAATTTAAAAAGCTATATTTCAGCATCCTATATAACTCCAGAAACAACTTACAGCATCGATTTGCTCTAGAGAAATTTTTCCAGTGTTGTTTTGGACGCTGTAATCTGGGCCAACATAAGAATGGCTGAAAAAGAAAGCAAACATTATGGCATCATTTAAAGCAGTTCCAAAATATTTTTAAGTTTAGAAATTTTGAAATAAAATTATTTTCAATTATAGGCTGCAAATATTTCATATCAGGCAAAACAAGAAACCAAGTAATTAGGACTCATAAAGCCAACATTAGAGCAAACATACAGCAATGAAACCCTCTTTATCTGAAAGGAGAGGTGAGGGATCATATAGCGTTTAGATCAGAGAGACCACTGAAGATCATCTAGTCCAGCCCCTGCTCAAAATGGTGTCTGCTACAGCAGGTTGCTTAGGATCTCATAAAGCCGGGATTTGAGCATATCCAACGACAGAGATTCATAACCTTCTGAGCAACCTGTTCCAATGTTCAAACACCCTACCAAGAAAAGTGTTTTCTTATGTTTAGGCAATTTCCAGAGACTGTATATCATTCTCTGCCCATTGCCTCCTGGCCTATCACTGGATACCACTAAGAAAACTCTCACTCTTTTTTTCACTCCTTCTTATCAGACACCTGTTTACATGCACACACACACACACACTTCCTGAAGTGTATCTCCTCCAAGCTGAACAACCTCAGTTTTCTCAGTCTCTTCTCATGCTTACTGGGGAGCCCAGGACTGGACACAGCCCTGCAGATGTGGTCTCACCAGTGCTGAGCAGAGCAGAAGGATCATTTCCCCTGACCTGCTGCAAGTGCCCTTCCTAATGCCATGCAAGGGGACTGTTGGCTGTCTTTGCTTCACAGGTGGCTCACAGCTTGCTGTCCAGCAGGACCCCAAGGTCCTCTTCTGCACCCACAGCCATTCAGCCCTCAACTTACACTGGCACATGGGGCAAACCTCTCCAACTGCACACCTTGCTGTTTCCCTTTGTTGAACTTCACAGGGCTCCTGGCAGCCCATTTCTCCCACCTGCCCAAGTCCATCTGAAAGGCTGAGCACCCATCTGATGTCTGGTGCAAACCATTCTCCCCAGTTTTGTATCATGTGAGACTCGCTGAGTACACACTCAATTCCATCACCCAAGGCAATAAAGTAGAAGCTAAAGAAGATAGGACCCTAGGTACTCCTCTAGGGATTACTGTACTTAATAGATTTTTTTCATCGCACAAAAGAGATAAAGAATTTAAAGCATTTAAACCACATGTGTCCATTATTACTAATTTTACTACAGAAGCATCTAAATTCCCTTTGGTCACCTATCTGTTCACTGCCAGAGATTGCTTTTCAAGTTGCAAGGTCTGATATATTCTGTTAATTTTAAAGGAACTTCCAAATAGGCAACTTGGAAGTATTGTATCATTTTTTTCAGTTGGTGACAAAACAAACTGGAAACAGTCCCTCCATTTTCAAAAAAGCAAAATGGAAGTGAGTTACCAGCTGTATAACATATATTCCCCAAGGTAACATAACACTGTACAAAAATAGTAGCTGGCATAAATTTGGGGTATAGTATCCCTGCTGAAGTACCTTCTTTTGGAACCTTTCCTTTTTCCATATTAAAAAAAAAAATAAAAGCACAGACAAGACTGATCATGATACTGAAGGACTGTTCCACTTACATAGAACAGAGCATACATCAAAAAGAAATTTTCAATTTCTCAGTAATTGCTCCTAGAGAGCACAGGTTATAAAAACCTAACTTAATTGATCTTGATCTTCAAATTAAGAAAGGTATACCACTGAGGCATATTTTTACAACCCCAGGAAGATGTAGGGTAGTAAAATCATGGAAGGTTATTGGCATTCAGACATACCCCCAGCTATGTAACACTAACAATAACATTGCAATCCTTGTTTTCATTCATTGCTTTTGAACAAAGTTCAATCATATGCAAATAAGCAGTGATACAATTAAAGCCATTTTTCATATTCTGATTTACACTAAAAACAACAAAACATAAAACTCTTCTTATATAATAGAAATTATGAGACTTTTAAAAATCAGAATAAAATGTCAGGGTTTGGGAACAGACAGTTCAAGCAGTAGAGCAGCATAGAAAATAAGAAGCATTATCTGCAAACAAGATCTGCATCCCAATTACCCATGCAGTGCTGCCCTGATGGAGCCTCAACACTTCCATTTCTAATTCATCCAACATCATTTCAATGATCTTAATGCTAAGATGTATGTGTTCAGAAACAGTTTTCATTGCTGACATTCAATATTTAAGTAAATTTCTATCCTTAGAGACATTAAAAATTCTACAAAAACAAACACCTGAGCAACCTGATCCAACCAGATCTGCATTGAGCACAGGCTAGATTAAATCATCTCCAGAGGTGCACTTCAAGCTAAATTAATCCATGATTCTAAACCAGCTCCCTCTAATTGTATGGACCTTGTCCTCCTGCATATGACCAGGGGAAGAAAAGTCTCCCATATAAAGTGGTAAAAAGCAATCATATAGATGTATATATGAAAGAGTTCTTTACTTACCTTCTTCTACAAATAAAGTAGAAAGCTTATATACATTTATATACACTTATATGTATCTATACAAATACACACAACTAAGAGGGAGGCAAGCTATTTACTCTAACGCTTCACACTTTCAGCAATCTACATAGGTCTATTAAAAGAACATATTAGTACTCCATTCATCAATGACAGCAAAAACTTCCAAAAAGAGCAGGAAGCATAGAATATTTGCAACAATTTGGGGTTTTTTTCAGAGCCAATCACACAGATGAGGTCTGTAAAAACCTTGTACCTAAAGCATTCTACCAAAACAATTACTTTAATCTGTATGAAGGAATATAGTCATGCTTTCACTTTACACTACCTGAGATGATTAAGCAGAGGTTGAAGTCTCTCATCAGACTGTATGGAAGGTAGTGATCGTGCTGTCAGCTGGAAGAAAAAAGGAGTAAAATTAATAAAATATTAGCTTAAAAAACCTGATAGCACAAGGGAGGGATTATGTTAGAAGTCACATTGCATTGCTACAACGTTATACAACATTGGGTAAGACATAATTTCTCCTATTAAAAATAACTAAGCACAGCCTTCCAGAGTCTGAAGCTAGCAGAAATATTTACAAGTTAACAAACAGTGAAAAATCATTTTTCTAAAATTACAATGCAATTAGAATTAAATAGCAAGACATTATTGAAAGTGGTATACATTTTTCCAAACATATTTGAACTAGAAGTGATCTTGTGCCTAGACAGCCTTCTATCAATGTAAATATAATTCATGAAGCCACATTATACATAATTTACATTTGTATAAAAGCAATTTACATAGTATTTAGCACTATGTGATTTTTATGTAAACATGCCTCTGTGTACACTGTTTTCTTTTAAATGAGCATAACCTATTTTGCAATTTGATTGTTCTAAAATATTTTTTTATAATTCATATGAGTAGTTAAAACATTCAACTTTTTCTGCAAAAAAAAACCCCAGAGTTTATATGTTACACTATTGTACAATATTAGTTAACTGGTGTATTAACTAAAATAACTAGAAAAATATATGTATTAAATGCCTTCAGTATCCATATGTAAGGTGGCTACCTTCACCTACAGAGGCTACAAACACAGCACTTTGGATAATTCTGACATACATATAACTGAAAATACTGAACATAAACATGCATTTCATGATTCTGTGGCTGCCATGATTCTTAGGCTGTATGTTGAAAACTACTTTTGAACAAAGTAGAAATTTCAAGATATTTCACACTGTATAAGTAAGGATCGAGTTCTGAAGTATTTTACAGGCAACTCAAAAATACTATGCAGTATTAATTAAATTAATTATTATACATACTAATTAAAAATATGTAACTCCTGAAAGACCACCCATTTGTTACATCCACTTCACAACCTTTGCTGCTGGGCAGAAGTCAGACTGGGATCAAATTTGAAACTCGCACCTCACGCTCGCAGCAGCATCCAGCAAATAAATGAGAGGAGGTTGGAAGCAGCTGTCTGCCAAGGAAGGCTGAAGCCACTGAGCACAGGGACAGCAGGGAAGGAGGAAGGGGCCATTGCTGCCGCTGAGGGAGCCCTGGGCTGCAGCAGCCACTGTCTCACAACACGGCTCTGCTCAGCCCCAGGTAACCCGAAGGTACACAGCCCACCTGACTGCAGCAGAAAATGTTAACCTGGCACTCTCAGCAACCCATTCAGTCTCCTTTCAAGGAAGGCAGCTGTCTTAGCAGTTACAGCATGATCCACATTCCCTCGTTTTATGGAGCTAGACTGATATGCATATGATACACTAAAACTTCAGTGAACTCTGCATTTATTCAGAAGTTTCTTTTTATTAGAAAAAAACACTCATTTTCCTACTAATGAGTTTTAAAGGTCAAGATATGCATTGTTCTATATTCACATCCCGTATAAAGTAACCCTCTAACTTTGTTTTAAACACAACCAGAAAATCAGAAATTATTTCTGAAAAGAACTTGGAAGCCTTCCAGAGCAAAGACTGAACCATCTGAAATACCGCCTATTTCTTTCTCCATTATTAACTTAAGAGATACAGAAAACAGTATTTCTGTGCACACTCAAACACATAGGTATAATTTTACATAAGACAAGCATTTTTCTCTATGCAATACTTGAAATATTGCATTTAATCAGAAAAAAAGCCTGCATTTGTAACAGGGTGTTTATAAAAGTCTGACTGAATAATGTAAGCAGCAAAAAAAAAAAAAAAACAAAGTAGCATTCAAAACCTGAAAAAGTATCAAAATTCTTTTCAAAGTTATATATACAATAAACTACATTTCTGTGTAAGCACTATCAATTATCAGAAATACTAGTTTAAAACTAATTTAGGAGACTTGTAGTAATTAAGGCAGAATGAAGACTTAGTGGTCTTTAAGCAAGATTTTTCTTGACACTGCAATGAAAGAGTATAGAAGAGGTGGCCTATGCTTGGCAGTTTCAGGATCTACCATTAAAGGGCAAAAAACCAATCCCTTGAAGTCAAAGGAGAATCCACACAGCCAATATTTTCCTGAATCTGCAAATCTTAGGAGCAAAATTAGTCCTCATTTTCATCAATTATGTTGCCTGGACAAGATAATGTTCTCTACAGACCATGGTGTTGTGAAAATAAGATCTAACACTTTTCAAATCTTAGAACAAACACTTTATCCAGTTATTTCAAATGTTTAATTTCAGAAAGATGTGGTATCCTCATGACACTACTCTTTTCTATCTAACACTAAGGATAGCCTTCCTTAAACATACTTGAGGAGATCACATCAAAATGTTTGAACTACTTTAATTGAAAGAGCACATTTTTCTTCCACTTATATTGTGGTACCCATAACTGCCCCCAGCACTTGAGGTGAGGCCACCCCAGTGCAGAGCAGAGTGGGACAATCCCCTCCCTTGCCCGCTGGCCATGCTGGGCCTGATGCCCCCAGGACAGGACTGGCCCTCCTGGCTGCCAGGGCACTGCTGGCTCAGATTTGACTTTCCATCATCCAGGACCTCCAAATCCCATTCCACAGTGCTGCTCTCCAGCCTCAAATTCCCCAGTCTATGCACACAACCAGGGCTGCCCCACCCCAGGTGCAGAATCTGGCACTTTCCCTTCTTACAGGTCATATGGTTGGTGATTGCCAGCCCTCTTAATTTGTCATGGTCTCTCTGCAGGGCGTGTGCCCATCCTACTGCCAGACCTATCTGTTCCCAACAAATGCACTATTGTGGGAATTTAGGGCTTCCCTCTGGCTGCTCTGGAGGGCCTGGGACCCCGGCAGGGGGTCAGGAACCCCTCTGTACAGAGCCCCGAGAGACACAGTCTCTGATCTCTGTCCATGGAAGAGTTTTCAGTCTTACAGGATAAATTACAAGCTCTGAGTGTTTTATATGAGTAATAATTAAGTGTGGCACGGGTGCAAAAGTAAAATTTTAGGTTTCTGGATTAGGGATTCAGAGGGAACAAGATGGAAGAATTGGGTGTGTCTTGTCCTTTTCCTCCTTCTTCATGCCCTCCATGTTTCACTGTAGTGTTGGCATTTTTCTATTGGTTTAGGCTGGGGACACACTGTTTAACATAGATGATAGATATTGGCACATTATTGTAAATATAGCGCACGTAGTTTCTGGTATATAATGTTTGTAACATCCCACTGGGGGCAGAGCCCCGCACACTGCCCTGCAGGACAGACCTGCGGCAGGGCAGCAGAACATGTTAGAGATAAGCAAAAATAAACAACCCTGAAAACAGCACAGACGAATTATGGCTTCTTCTTTGGCAACGGAACAGAAAGACAGAGACTTTTTACAATCTCGGAATCATCAATACCCACAGATTCCGACACACTATGGGCTATTTGTTCCCATTAAATGCATCACCTGGTTGAGTGTGAGCCTGCACAGTAGCAAAGTGCAAGAGGGAAAGAAGGTAGAAGCTTCTTTCCATAAAAATGGAAACAAGGATATGAGTAAAATATGACATCATAGTAGTACCTGGGCAGTAACTCATCTAAAGGAATGGTATACAGTTAGAAATTACCTTTAGTGGAATGAAATAAAATTACCTTTTGCTCTACTAATCCAGCACTAGTCAGGTCTTTCTCTTGAACTTTTTGAAACAGAGACTGCCTTTAGCAATAGCTGTTTAACATTAATAGGCACTACACTTGTTCCAACTAACTCATTAGTACTAGATAAACTTTATTCAAAGATCTGTTTGCCCAGCATTTTAAGATGTTTTCTAAATGTAACCAATCTAACAGAATATCAAATTTTATGTAACCAAACCATTTATGTTTTTTTAATTGACTATACTGTAGCCATGCCATATCTGAAAGTCAGAATAACAGATCCCAGCTTTCTCCCATCACTGGGAATAACTGAGAAACAAAAGAAGACAGTAAGACACTTTCTGTAAAAGTTTTTCTATTAATTCAGGACTTTTTTTTCCTTAACCTTAGTTTACCTGTATTTGCTATCCTTCTGGAGTATACATTTGATCAAAAGAAAAAACAATCTTCAGAAGATGCTACAAAAGCCTTTGGGAAGCTTTCCTCTCCTCATTCCCATTTTAAGATAGAGAACAGGTTAAAAATAATGTTGTAGAAACATTTTAGTTCTACTCATAGTGTCATAATATTCACTTTATTCTTAGGGATACACTACACACATATCAGAGTATTCTTTACATATGTGTAGGATCAACACAGACTCATAGGATGGTTTGGGCTGGAAGGGGCCTTAAAGCTCATCTAGTTCCAAACTCTGTGTCATGGGCAGTGACACCTTTCACTATACCAGAGCCCCATCCAGCTTAGTCTTGAACACGAATTCTGCAAATATCCAGCAAGATAATGACAAATAGCAGGCATTTAAGTCTCAGTTCCACTTACACAGAGTCCATGAGTCCATATATAAGGCCGTGCCTCTATATAAAAATGGAAATTCTACCATACAATGACATTTGAAACATAAATCATTCAGGTAAAATCTGTTTCCCACTCCAATCTGCCTTCAACAACAAAAAATAGTATTCATGTACATTTTATTCTAGAATTCAGCCTAAACAGAGGAAGTAATAGTCACAAAAGACTTCTTAATGCATTTCTCTCTGATTAGAAGCATTGTTGATTAACAGAAACTCTAAAACATTAAAACAAAATCTGAATTCTAGCTGGCTATTCTCTAAAATGTAGTATTAAAGGATATGAATTCTCCAGTAAGGCATTTAAATGCACCAGGCACCAAAATACTTGTTTTAGATTAAATTTCAGACTCAATGTTTATAGAGTCCAAAAGAAAGGTTTTGTACTTCTGAGAAAGTCTTAATATTACTTTGGTTTGACTTTATTTTTTAAAAGACATTTCAGAATTATATTACCTGGTTTGAATGATTTTGCACTAAGAAGTCATGAGATGCAGATATTGCCAGGACCCAAGAATTCAAGTTAATTATGCTCCAGACAAACACCTTCAACATCCAACTAAGCTGCAGGCTGTCTCATACCAACAGAAACTGATTGATTTTGAAACATCAGCTAATGTTAGAAAATGTCACAATGCAAATACTATGCAGCTGGGGAACCTGGAATGAGAGAGCAGTGTTTGCATGCCAGTATGCTGCTGAACCTAGACAGTTGACATTTTAATACTGATCAATTTTCTTTTGAAAAAAGTTGTGGTTTAACCTTTCACAGCATCTTACAAATCTCAAGCACTGTACAAAATTAATAAGTAATTTTTGCCAAGGCTTCTTCAGCTATTAAAAGTAATTTCAGCAACACTTACACTGAAATAAGTTCAATTAAAACCACACCAAACAATTAATAATACATCTATTCCACAACACACAACCTATATAACAGCAAATAACATTGTTCAAAATGAACAAAACTATGCAAAAAATGCTTTCAACATTATGAAACTTTTCTTTTTAATTGGTCAATATAATTTAATACATAAAGCATTCAGATTATTTTCATCTAGTACCACCAAATTTATGAAAGAAAGGAAATAAATAACACAGACTAGCATTACTGGGCTTCTAGCACAAATGTAACAATTCTGACATTTCTAAAGAACAAGAAAAAATTTCCCTCTTGAATCCCTAGTGGATGTTATGAGTGTCATTATAAGGCTGAACTTGGTTTTGTGTGTTTGCTTTTGTTTTGCTATTTAATTACATAGAATTCCCCACCAACTCCTCACACACACACACATACCTGTTCACAGTAAAACAAGCTAGCCAAAAGAAAATCACATGGAACACTAAGTGGCCTTCTATGTTTAAGGAAAGCAAATCAAAGGCAGCAACTAACTTATTTAAAAAAACAAACAAACAAACAAAAGTTATATTATTAGCACTCTCATTTTCTTTTTGGACTCCAAAAGGCAGGGGACAACAGTTATCAATGTTGCTTAGATGCTGCATCTAAACATTTAAAACCTATATACAAGTATAATAAAATATAAATTATGTTGTAAAATATCTATTCTAAATTATAAATATTGCATATATAACGTGTTCTTTTCATTTTGCCAGTTAATTCAAGCTGCCAGATTACAAATTTTCTGTAAGAGAAAAAACAAATTAAGAGTTGTGAAAAGTGTCCTTGCTAGCATGTCCTAGATATTTACCTAATACTTTAAGAACTCTAAAGAAACTCAAAGTCCACTAATTTCAGCTCAGCATTTGTCAAATGCACTCAGAATAATAATTAATGTTTTCCTGAGGCACTTGCTTCTGAAAGTAATTGATTTCTTTTTCCCATTTGGAAATGTCTAGGCTTTCATATTCACACCGAGGTATAAATAACACCTGGATTAGAGTCCTTTAAAGTAAAATTTTTCGATCATTAAACCTTGTTTAATTGCCAAACGAACTGTTGCTGGGTTTTGCAGCATTATTACTTGTGCATATAATCATTTCACTTGCATTTGAGGGTGACAGCATGCAAATGAACTCATCTCTTGTACTTTTTTTGCATACTAGAATAAAGCTGAAGTTGACAGTTATGGATATGCTCATTAGATATTTTCCCCAAAAAATAAGTTATTGATTCCATCTTTCTTACAATAATGCATAGTGTGTTTCAGGCTTTAATTATATGTAGATTGAAAAAGACATTTAAGAAGCTACCCTGTGAGCAAAATCCAAATCTTCTGTTAAATAATACTGCTTCTCATATTTGTTCTCACATGTTCTTCAGTGATTTTATCAACTGTTTCACCATTAAGTCGGCCTTTACAGAGAGCTTTCTCAACTTTTAATTTAGTCCTGAGTCCTTTTTTTGTATCAACTTCCAGTTACCTAGTTATTTTCAAACCAAACAAACAGTGTACTGGAACACTTGCCTTTGCAGCGAGCATGGAAAATGAGATTGTTTCTTTTATTTCACCATGAATTCTGATTCAGGCAAACAGTTCTTCATCTCTTCAATACTGCTTACTATTCTTTGGCCGCATGCAGATCTTTTGTTTCTTCTTCTGTCTTTATTTATAAACAGTTTGTTGCCTTTCTAGTCCTTCTCCCAGGTTCACAGACTAAATGGTGATTACAGTACTCTAAAGTAACCTGAAATGTATTCCTCAGTTCAATTATACAATGATGTTAACTTACATCCATGGAGTTGATGTGGAAGAAGGTAACTCAGACAGCAGTGATTTCCCCAGGGTCTTAATGTCACGATTTTAAAGTTTCACACACACACATGCTGCCCCTTGCACTTCATTTGTGAGAAGGAAATTAAGAAAGCCAAAATCTCTTCATAAAATCTCTTCTTGGTAGCAGCTACTGGCCAGTATCACACAAGAAGCAACTGGTTAGAATAGATGAAAGATTATTATTTGAAGACCCTCAAAGTCACTGTCACAAACCATGGTAGGTGTTTCCCATCACAGACCTCATCAGAGTAGCACTGTGCTCCAGAATGCTTTGAGAACAACCACACTAGCAAAAGTTCTCCAATGCTGAAGACTATATCATCAAAGAGAGAAGAAACAACCCTCTATATATCCATCCTATATACTTGATTAAAAGCTCATTTTCCATAGTCATCGTCAGTACTATAGGGCTTCATCAATGTAGGCCTTCATAAAAACCTTCAGTTAAAAACTCTTGCTTTAGCTTTGCAAACCCTGTTTAAATAAAGCCCTATGCACTACAGGAAATAAATGTCTGCTACTGTATAAAAATCAGGTACTGTAAATCAGTTTTATTACAGAGCTTCAGAAGAGATATTTAGATTTTATTAGTAATAGGATTGTACTACTGGGAATCAATTATCTGTCCAAGTTCTAGGTTCCTCTCTAAAAGAGAGATGGACATACCAGAGAAAGACCAGCACAGGGTCACACAGATGAAGGGACTGGAGCATCTGCTATGAGGAAAGACTAGGAGAGCTGGAACTGTTCAGCATGGAGGAAAGAAGGCCCTGGAGGATTCTACCAATGCACATAAATACCTGAATGGAGGGTGCAAATAGAACAGAGCCAGGCTCTTTCCATGGGTGACCAGTGACAGGACCACATGAAATGTGGACAACAAACTGAAACACAGGAAATCCCATCTGAACAGCAAAAAACACTGTCTGTATTATGTATTGTGCATTTGGTTTTCAACAACTGTGATTCACAATGTGTCCAAGGTTTGAATGCACCTCTGAGATGATCTGGTCCAAGCCCTCAGATCAAGCAGGGTCATCTGGTGCTCTTTGACCAGGACTGTCCAGGCAAGGCTTGAATATCTCCAAAGATGGAGACTCTGCAATCTCCCTTGCTAACCTGCTGAAAACCAAATACATAATACAGCCCAAAATACAGTACCAAATATTTCTGAACTACGAAACCTTCCTGTTTTGCACATAAAAACTTCCATTCTTTTCTCTCTCTCTCTAGTTAATTGTGGTTTTCCTAACAAATTCTAACAAAGTTGCGAAGTCCTTTTTCAGGAGGATGAAATGAAGGGTTTTTTTGGAAACAAGATCATTTTACTCTTAGATTTCCTTCAAGAAAAAAATATTAACAAAAGATCTTAAAAATCACTTTTTCTTAAAGACCAGGAGTACTTACGGAAGTTGATTCTTATTAAGGCTGTGCTCTTACTCTGCCCTTAAACACTAAGATAGACACACTAACATCTAAGGAAAGAGGATACTATTGCAAAACATTTTTCTGCGTTTAATGAGCTTCACAAATTTCCACATAGTTACTTTTTTCCCTTGACAAATTTACTATACAATTTCAAATAAGTTTAAATAAACCTTAGGAATTCCATGCCTGATCTTTAGTAACAAACAACATAGAAAAGATTTCATTACAACAGCCTGCATGACAGCAGTCTCTCACTTTGAAAACTCAGAAGGCAGCATTTGAATTTCAATTGTTTAATTCTCTCAATATGTGGTACTGCTTGAAAATAATTGTTTTGTTTCTAAAACTTGGAAAAATATTCATCTTTTAAAAGTAAAATGTATTTGGAACACTTTTGCTCATTTGCGCATATTTTAAAATATTGATTATCTTTTATTAAGAAGTAAAATCAAATCTTGCCAGCCTTTGACAGAGTTTTAACCCCCAGTTTCCCATATGTTCAAGTACCAGTGATTACATTCTTCTCTTTAGTGAGTAGAGCTGAAAACATGACAGGTACACAAATTTCATACAGCTAAAACCCAGCATTAATTTGAGCCTACTTATCATCATTATTCCAACATTTTACTTCATCAGCTCTCAATTGCCAGTAACAACAACACTTCTCAGACATGAGTAAGAGTTAATGTTTAAGTCTTTTTATTCCAAAACAGAAAAGGATACCTGTATCAAGGAAAACTACTAGCAACTCCAACAACATGCAATGCTCTACTATTTTTTAAAATTATTATTTGCATTTACAATTATTACAAATATTTTACTTCTGAATTAACAAATACACTCTGACATAAGAACACTTCCCCAAGGAGTAAATTTCACAAAGCAGAAAAGCAAGTCCTCAAAACAGCTGCTTATTTATAAAAGATAAATATTGCTGCCTTAGAACTTAACTATGGAAGTGAGACCTCCGTTTGACCCTCATGAAGGCCTGTGGCTCACACCGCCAGGCTGGCCATGTACTCCTCATACACACACACTGTGCAGACATCACTGGCCTTCTCAAGAACTACACACACACAAAAACAGGCACCAGAAGACTATGGAGTCCAGCAACCAAAAGTAGAGGATTAAAAGATACAAGTTGTTTGAAGCCTGATGAATGTGCAAAGGAAAACCAACCCAAATAAATACTACATCAGGTACTGCAAGTGCATTTCAGAAGGTAAGGCAAGCTACCTTACAGTAATGCCTTCAAATACAGGAAATACTAAAAAGGAGTTTTTATGAAGAATGTGCTCTGCAAACATTAGTCTTTGAACATATCTGGTATCCATTTTCTGAAGACAGAACATATTGTTAAGCAAAACCTGTTACCAAGTATCTTTTGTCTTCTTGTATCATTCTAACCACAGTTTATGATCCATTGGGAGCCATGAAAATATACAATGGTATTGGCCAAGCGTCCTGCAACAGAGCACAGAAGTTTGGTTTCTCCTAAGTTACACCAGTTCAGCACCCTCAGGGCAGAGAAATAGAGGATGTAATTACTACTGGCAGAGGATCAGAGGCCGCAATCAGTAGTTCAAGTATTTATATTAGCCAAGGAACTCTTGCTGCTAGCATCAAATCTGTTTCACTATGGCTGCTGAGTAATTATAAAGCCCTAAAGGATCTCTAAGCTCACAATTACTTGTAGCATGCTCTCATAACAGAAAATAACCCATGTAGAGAAAGCGTACATAAAGTACATAAAAAGCTGCTTTCTACACAGCCCAGCAAAGCCATTGTTAAATATAGTATAGAACAAATCAAAAGTTAGAAGTTACTAGATCTAAGTACATATCATACCAGTCATGTTCTGGGTAGTTTATCAGCATAGCAACAGCAAATAAAAATTAAAACACCACTTACCAGTGAAAGTCAGCTTACTAATTTTTTTGCAGACTTGTTTGGCATAACCCTTGGACACCAAAATGGATCCAAAGCCCTCACTAAACTGGGACCAGGTGAACTGAGTGACATTTTTTTAATATATACCCATTAGCTACTTTGTTATTTCTTGAAACAGTGTTCACAAGTCCTACTAAGCACACCTCCTACAGCACTCAGCATATCGCATCACCCTTATGACCGTAAAAACACAGATTCCAAACCTGCTCAGTTGTTTTAATTTTGATTTTTACAACACTTTCTCTACTGGTTACTGAAAGTCATGTGAAAGCCCATTGTCCATTTTGCATAAGAAAATTAGCTTATTTTCACACAACGTGTAACTGTACTATGACTAAGCGTGAGGAAGGAAGCAGGAGGAAAATTATCTGGGACAATAAGGTTACTAAGGTTGGGAAAATCATATTGTTTTTCAAAATCACTCCTCAGCTTATATAGAATGTTGTTATAGAAAGCAAAGTTAAATGAGAAATTATTTATCTAAAATATTATCTCTTTTCTTTAAGGTCAACTCACTGAATCACAATAGAAAAACACATGCAACAAAACATCCTTATCTTCCTTTATTCAAACTTTCTCTTCCTAATGCCTTCAAGAAGTGACAGAAATAACTGTGTATTGTCCAGGTCTGCTTCGAAGTGTCACTCAGAAGATAGGAATTTGGCTACATTTGTCCAGCTCTAGCTTAGATGATACCAGTATACACTGGTAAAATGAGAAAAGCACAGGTGTAAGCTTGCCTGGAAAATAACATCTGCCTGTTTCTAATGGTTTAGGCACAGGCAGGACAAAAACAAGAAGAATGGATGAACTCATAAGAGCTTTGCATTCTTACATTGAGGCAAAATGCAAACCAATGACAGCACCTCAGGTGGGCTTTAGACATAGAGAATGTCAAAGAGACAACATCCCCAAGGAGGCCACTGACAGCTTATGCCAAGTGTCTAAACTAGAATGCAGCAAGTAAATAAAAAATAACAGCCCTGAATAGCAGGAGGTGACTCACCCATGAACACTGAACACTGCAAAAGGCTGACCCCAAGAGGGAACCACTATGCACAGAAGCCAAGCCACCAGCCAAGACCTGACCCCTCCTGGGACTGCCCTGCTCAGAGTCCATGTACCAACCACAGCTTGACAAGAGGAAATCTGTTTGATGTAACTCTCTTTACTTCAGAGAACATGAGAGCTGGTCATAGAACCATTTGGTGGGTGGACCTTGGCTAAGCACCAAACTCTCACCCAGCCATTCACATACTTCCCCTCCTCAACAGGAAGGTGGGAGAAAATAGATCTGTAAGCCCATGGATTACTCATCAATTGCCATTATGGGCAAAACAGACTCAACCTGGGGAAATGCTCATGTATTGACAATAAAAATAGATTTGGGTGGTGGAAACCAAAGACAAAAAACCAAAATGCAACCTTGCTGTAACCCTCCTCCCCAATCTCAGTTTCAGTCCTGTATTCCCAATTTCATTACCCAGCCCTACAAAGCGGTATAGGGTGAAAGGAAAATGAAGAGAATAAATCAAAACCAGCGTGTAGTGTTTTTAGTGTTTTAAGAGATTGCAATATTCTTAACCATACACTCTAAAAGATATACTAAATTGTCATGCAGATTTTTCAATTGTATTTTTTTTTGCTTTTAATTAGCCAACTATTTATATTTTACTATATTTTTCAATGATATAATCTATATATGAACAAGAAGTACAGAAAATTTACTACCAGTGAAGCAGTATTAAAGATGACTGGCTCATCTGTAGTATCTATCAAGAAGCTGTTTTCTGCCAAGTAAGGCCAAATACCTCTTATTTTCAGAAAGAGCCACTTCAGCTCTGTTTCTGACATCCATTGCCACTTCAGTTGTTCTTCACTGAATGTTATAGCTATAAAGTACTCCAGATGAAGAAGGCAATGGACTATAAAATTTTGTTTGCCTGAGACAGTCTGAAACTTGGATAAAGACAAGGATCACAGTTTTCATCAAACTAGGCCCCTTTATCTAAAGCACAAAGTAATATTGTATGGGAGCACTTGTCTTGCTCTTGAGCTGACCATTGCTAAAGCACTTTTCAACAGTGTGAAGCTACCACGGGCCAGATCAGTATTTTTCAATAATATTACCAATAATATTCAATAATATTTTCAATAATATTCAATAATAGGGAAATACAACTGGATAGTAAGACATGCCAACCTTGCACCAAACAAGCAGCAAAGGGACCAAAAGAGACCAGAGAGATCAAAAGCAACATGCAAGGAAAGTCACAGAATTCCATCAGGACTTCTGGGCAGAAACAGAAAACAAGTTATACCAGGCTAAACAGTCAAGTCTAGATGCAAGAAAATCTCCATAAAACATCATTAATTACCTCGAATATTACATTTCAAATCCTAAAAACATCTCAAGTATTTTTTGAACCAAAACACAGCAAAGATGTTTAAAATAGCATGCTTCATTTTTGCATATCACCAAATAAACAGAAAGAAGATTCTGTCAATTCCCACGTTTTCAATAAAAATGCAACTATTTTTCATATAGTCCTAATGGTTAACCAAGTACACTTAAACACACCCACCAAAAAATGAATCAAACAAAACCCCCTCTACTCAAAACAAAAGAACTTTACATAACAGTCTATCATCCACAAAACCGCCCCCCCCGCCCCAGGAATCTCAATCAAAACCCCATAAACTTTAAGTTCACAGAATGAACTAGGTTGGAATGAATTAGTCTGTTTGGATTTAATCTTCCTTATGTGTTCCTGAGAATTTTTAATGACTTAGTTGATATAAAAAAGACTGAGTAAATCCTCACCTTTTTTGAGAAAAGTACTCAGGATTGATGGGTAACATGAAAAGGTAAAATAAGCCAACAAAAACATAAACCATTCTCACCATTCACCTTGGTTCATTAATGAGGCAAATCTTGCTTAAGGAATGACACATCCAGAACTTTAATATTCAAATATTGAAGTGAATATGTCTTCTCCATAATGACTGACCACAGCAGTGACACCTATCTTCTACTTTAATTAACAGCATACTAAATTCAGTGACAATACTTATGTCTGTTTCATTTTCCTAAAATTACATATTCTTTTGATTCAAGTTTTAAATAAAACACAAGAATAAAAATACTATATTTGTGTATATATATACACCTATAAATCAAAAACTCTGTTAGTTAGTCATTACAAGCATTTAAATGCACTGTTAGATATATCAACAAAGAGCAATTATTTTTTTTGTAAGAAAAATATAATTCATTAGGACTAGCTTGAGAAACTTAGAATACCTGTTTTAACTACGGTGTAGTTTTAAGGTTGGTTTAGAAGCACTTGATATGCCAAAGATCTTTTAGTTCATCTTGCAGATAAACAAAATCTCTCTAAAAAGAAGAGTAAGTAAATTTACCTGACACTGTCCTTCCCCTTTACAAGCCTGCAGTTTCATGCGCCCATGGTAAGCAAGAGGCATGAAAAATTCTTTACAAGTGCTCAAAGTATCTTCAGCTATCTGTGTTGTTTTTAAACAGATGCCTGTTTCTTAACAGTTGTGGGGCCTACTAATTTAATGCTGCATAACCAGATCATAAGAGCTGATTAAACTATACTTTTAATTAAACACAGTACACAAGTGTATACAGCACTATTATTCTAGATGAAACTTCACAAACAAGGCTTAAAATGGCAAGTCCAGGAAAACACAGAAAAGAATTTTTACTGCGAAGGTATCACTAACAGGGTTAGGGTTTATAAAGTCAGATCTCTACTACTCAGGAAATACTATGCCTCTTATTAGTTTTATTATTTTGAGAAAGACCATTGCAAACTGCAGGAGGAAATGCTTTTACAGGAGGAAAACAGCAAAACTGAGCTATATAGGAATCGTTGCTTACAGGCAAATTATGTCAGAAAATGTGTCATATATTTTTCAAAGCTATTTTATTGCTTTATCTTGCTGCAAGAGCAGACAACTGCAGAGGCATTCCAAATTGATATATTTTTTTACTCAAGCCTCTATTTCTTCATTGGTTTACCAGCTAGAACACAGACAGTAACAGGGTTTCAGCTTGTTCCTGAAGTGTGAGACAACCTAAATTTATATTGCCATTTAAATCAGGTAGACGTGAGCTGAAGTAGAAGCAAATCTGAACTATGTTTGCACTACATTTAAGTTCACATGCAGAAAAGCCATATTATGCAGAATGATTTTCAGAATGTACATGCCTCCACATGTGCTAAACACACACAGCTTTCACTAGAGATACCCCCAGAGACAGGTATTCTTTACCTAGGAATAAAATCATCATGTTAGCATGGTACTCTGCTGCTACTTTCATCTACTTCTCAGTCACAGCTTGGCATAGCACAGACATGCTGTGGAAGGTAATAGAGCCAGGTGTCACTAATTCTGTTACCTCTGCACTAAGCTGCACATTTACCACCTAGCATAACCATTTTTAAGGCTGTGGCTCTACAAAGAATAAGTAACATGCTTTATTTATTTACTTTTATTGCAGCCTATAGTAGAATTGTAGTTTGCTTTTTTTAAGCTTGCTGAAGAATTGCATTTGCTGCCAGGCAGGGAACACACAACTCAACATAAGCTACATTTGAAAATGAAGAGAATTCAAGTAGAACACAAGCCTAGGAGAAATAAGATTGCAGATGCTACATTCTCTTCTTGAAAAGTTTTAGACATAACCTTAGAGATATTAGCTAAAATCTGGAATATGTATTTTCTACAAGCAACCTGACATGCAATTTCATAGCTGACAAGAATAAAAATCTGTGACAGAACCCCTGTGCCACTGTGGCTCCAGAGTACCAGGAATAGGCTGTGCTCTTCTTACAGTACTGAATGCAAGACAATGCTCTAAATATCCAGCTAGTAAAACAGTATCTACAGAGATCCAGTACACAATATTTGCAAGAAAAATCAAACACAGAGATCTTAAACTAGAATATTATGGTTAGGTGTGATGAATATAACTACATCAAGGCAAAAAAACAACACGCTAAACTCAGGATGACTTTTACAGCCAGCTGTCCACTGATGATGATACATCTGCAGTATTTCAGATTATAGAGGACTTGATGGAAATGTTCAAGCAATGACCTCTGAAAGCTGAAAAGACAGGCAAACAGGAACAGTTTTCAAAACAAACGAGTAGCAAGTTAATGAGCAACAGTTTTCTGGTTTTTTGGTAAATCCAGATAGCATTATTTTCCAGGATCAACACTAGCTGGTAAAAAATATTCAAAGATAAAGAACCACTCATCTTTTAAATATGACAAAAAGCTTTTAATATAGATTATTAAAAAAGGAACATGCGTCCATTTAGTAAAAATACAACGACATCAGGAAGAAAATTAACTAAAACACTAGGGAAAGAAAATAAGAACAACGATTTGACCATAGAAATCAATCAAAACAGTCTAAACAATAATAAACAAGAAAAATGTAATTGGTCATTTATGGTCAGGTATTTGGTTTAGCAGATGCTAAGTCTTATGGAATAGAGTCTACCGACTGCAAGATTAACCTGTATAGTCCTAGCATCATGGACAAAACAAAATATTACCCAGGAGCCTGGAAACTGTGAATGCACCAGATGTGACAGATGGAGCTAGAGATGACAAACACACAGCGGCTCCGGCCGCGCCGCCCCAGCGCCCGTCCGGCGCTCCCGCCGCGCCCTCCGCTGCCCGTGCCCGGAGCTGCAGCCGCGGGGAAAACGCTGAGTTTCCCGCAGGGAAAACGCCCGGCGGGTACTGCCTTAGCCACACCCACAGGGAAAACGCCCGGCAGGTGCTGCCTTAGCCACACCCGCGGGGAAAACGCCTGGCAGGTACTGCCTAAGCCACACCTGCACTGAAAACGCCTGGCAGGTACTGCCTAAGCCACACCTGCACTGAAAACGCCTGGCAGGTACTGCCTAAGCCACGCCAGGCTCAGAGGCAGGCTCCCAGACCCCACTGCATCACCCGTGTGCTGAGCAGAGCTAACTAAACCTGCCACCCTAGCTCATAAAGAGTCAGCTCACAAAACATGAAACTGAGAAAGCCGCTCCAAACTCCACACTCGGCAGGTAAAATGTCCAGTTGTGGAAGTGCAGCAACATTCAGAGAGAGAAAATTCATACACAGAATTTGTTTTTTAGTAATTTGCCTGAGCTTGCTTTTCTGAAAGTTTCCTTTAATTTGAGCCCAACACACAAAACAGTGCATTCGCAGAGCTCATTTTAAAGAGCTGAATAAAGACTTCAGGAGGCAAGGAAATCTAAGTTGAAAACTGATAGAACTATCCAAAAGTGTTTTTAAATTCCCATGCTTTGAGTCCTGCAAATACAGGAAACTTTTGAGTCCAATTATGCAGACACTGAACTTTAATTGCTATAGCATTTCCATGTAATATTTAAAGTGCATAGTTTCATTATGTTTGCTAAGTGACAGGACATAGTAAACAAAAAAAAAGGAGTATTACATATTGACTTTCCAAATTTCCAAAAGTCAACAGAAATCAATTAGATCTTATGTATTTCATCTTCTAACAGTAATGCCACAAATAGAGACAAATGCAAGTTTGAGAGCAATTCTAACATTTTTCTCTCATCTTTACTGATAAATTTCCAGACATTTACACCTTATAAAGATTATTTAAGTAAGCAAAGAACTATCAAGCAGTCATAAAGGATTCAGTAGGAGATCTACCAAGAAATGTCCTCTAATGCCAAGTCTGTGAAACTTGACAGGATGTACCTGAGGGTACTGAGAGCTGGAGTTATGAACCCACTCTCCACCTTTGCTGGAAGGCTACTCTAATTAGGAGAGCATCCTGATGACTTAAAGGCAAGTCCTCTATCTATCTTCTGAGGGAGCAATAAGGATGAGTGGGGAACAAGGCAGTCTCACTCTAGACCCTGGGAAAGTCACAGAGCTTAGAATTCTTGAAATGCACTTTTAATTACTTTGTTTTTAACCAACATGGCTCCCTTCTTTCACCAAAACAAGTACATCTGTGAGTAAGGAACAGTGGATGTCATTTGCCTTGGCTTTGACAAGACTTTTGATACTGGATCCCTGCATTTAAGGTGCAACTTTATAGTCCAGGTTAAATTAGATGGCTGAAAAGCTGTTGGAAGGTTGGGGTGATGCTAACCAGCTCACTGCACACTGTTAAATGCAAGCAGCCAAAGATTCTATTTGCAGTAAACCTGAGTAAGCCAGGCCTGGACTGTTCTACACTGCATGTGTTGCCTGGGTTTGTGTTGTGCCAACCATATTCCTTGGCTGCAGGAGAAATTCAGGTGACTAATTGTTAATTGAAATTCACCAAGCACAACTGAGAAGTCCTGCACCTATGACAAAATGGTTCAGGATGATGGCAAACTCACTGGAGAACAACTCTTCCAGAAAAGAGCTGAAAATCTGGGAAGCAGGAGGTTCAACTTTGGCAGTACAGACACACAGAGAAAACCAAAAGGGTAGAATTTTACAAAACTTATCAACATCTTTCTTGTGCTGTGAGCCCCCAAACTACACATAATATTCTAGATGTGGTCTATTAAGTGTAAAGTAAAGGGGGAATTGGTTTTCCCTACCTACCTGCTACACTTCTGTTGATACAGCCCAAGGTACTATTGACCTTCTCTGCTGCCAGGGCACTTTGCCAGCATACACTGAAACTACTGTTTGCTTATATGAACTACACTCAATCCAAAATGCTACACTTGTACTGAAAGTTTAAGCAACAGCATCACATAATCCCACTGTGGCTGCTTTTGCTATGCTATTTAAATGGCTGAAGAAACACACATCAGTGACCAGGGAAAATCTTGGTGACTGTGACTTAGATTTCAATAGTCCTACCCAACATTCAGGAAAAAACCACCTAAGGAGAAAAGCTGAAGAACTAATCCTGAGCTCAGAGTAATCACTTGTCAGATGAGAGTATGTTACCATTTGCTATACACAGTATTACATTTTTGTGGTGAGCCGCATCTTAAAAATAAAAAAAAAAATTAAGAAAAAAGAAGCAACGCACACAAAAACAAAAGCAGCTTCTTTTTCTGATATGTCCTCTTTGGCTTGTAGACACTGTCACAAAGGCAAAGGATGTTATGAAAGAAAATAAAATTGATTTCTTTTTTTCAAATATCTCATATCCTTATGCTCATAATAGCATTCATGCCTGGGGAAAACTTATCCACCTGAAAGAAGTGCTCACAATGACCCTCACACAGCTTCTGCACAGATTTCCAGCAGTTCTGGCAGAGCACCCTGCAGTGAGCAGGACAGGAGCTTTCGTTCTCCACTATTCCACATCTAGCAGAGCACAGGTTTATGCTCATGCCCTGTATGATGTATTCTCCCTTGCACCAACTGAATTCAAATATCCCAAATCCGTGCCTGAAAAATTTCTAATCTCTTAAGAGCAGAGTACTCAGTTGTGGACTTCATAAGAATTACCCTTGTCTTGGAGCCATTATAAATTCCCAAAGTCACAGATCTAAGCATGGTGCTGGTTTTAAAAACATGTAGCTTGGAAAAAATTTTTATTATTGCCTCTCTAATTATTAGTTCAGTCATCTCTGTTCTTATTGCAGGCTCTAACAGCAATTATCCTATAACATAAGAAAAATACATATATGAATAGAAGTGTCTAATAGTCTTCCACTAGAATGGGCTCTAATGATGAAAACCAGGGATTATACCCCAGCCTAAATTTTGACAAAAGCACATCATCAGATTATCCACCACACTCCCCTCTTCATTTCTGAAATAACTTAAGATCAAAAGTCCAACGGGATTTACTACTTAAAACTGGTTGGTCTAAAATTGGCAGGTTGTACTATGAGTGATAAAAGCACTGACAGGGAAGAAAGAAAAGGTAACTACAGGCATCAAGATGCCTGCTCTCCAAAGCCTTTTGTTTCTTAGACAGGAACATCAGAGAACCAAATTTATATGCAGATTCACCCCAAGATTTTCATTTGTTCAGTAGCAACAATATAGAGAAAGAATCTCAGTAAAGTTTAGAATCGCATTTCAAAGGAAATAGTGTAATTTGCCTTTGAAATCACACTTATTAAAGTATCTAACATAGCAAAATGTATCATGTGAGACAGATAAGAGGCTGATTTTAAATTTAAATATATGCTAAATTAATTCATAGTGCTTTTTTCATTTACATCCTCCTATTACATTTCTTTTATTTACTTGCCTTTGCAATATGAGCTATCATGAACTTTTATTGAAAAACAAGTATTTACTGTCTGTCAGCAAGGGGTGACACATGCCTAGCATTATACAATACTGCCTGGGAGACTCAACTCTTCCAAAAATTACTTTAAAAGCCTGTCATCTGGAGTAAGAAGTGATTAATAGTTTTATCCATTCACTCTGACAACTGGTGGCATTCTTCTCACTTTGAAAAAAAGTAATTCTACATTTCCACCATCCCCAAAGAAAATTCTCCCGATTTACACTTCAGTTTTAAAGGGGGAGGGTGGGGGGAAGGGGGAATGTGTTGGGATTTTCATTTTTTAAAATTTTATTTCTATCGTCTATAAATCAAAAGGATGGAGTACAAAGAAACGTAAATAATGTTTGGGATTAAGAAATCCGGTAACAGAACAACCTTCACCTCACTTTGCCATCGTAGCTACAAAAACTCCAGGGAAAATGCATTGGTTTTTCTGTTACTTAAAGCTCTAAGCAGTACATCCAAATTTAATCCATTTTTTCCATGTGAACATACATAAGAAAGGCTGCAGTCATTAATGAACCAGGTCATTTTGCTTAACTTGCAACAGATGGTAATAAAAAGACCTTTGCTTTCTGATATTTGTTCAAGAATACAGATTATTTAAATTAAACATCAATCCTTACAAACAGAGAAACACTAGTATTTACATAAAAAGGAATTTGTTTACATAAATACAGAAAAAAAAACTACAGCCAAAAAGATCTTTCACAAGCTACATGTAAATTAAAACTGCGTATCTTCATTGGTCTGTTTTTCCCCACTACTTCACCTTATTTTCTGCCTTTCTACAACTCAAGACACTGGACAGCTAATTCAGTGTCCCTGCAAAAATCTACAAAGCACATGCAAAATTTTACAAAATTTCACATAGAACTGGAGACTTCCAAATACATAATCACCTTCCAAAATCCATTTTTACAAAAAAAATCTATATTTTGGTACTTTACTGTCTCTTCCCTCACACAGATATCATCAGACCAATGAGATGACAGAAACATTTATGTATGTTGACACTACCGAACGTACATAACTCATGTAGGACCTGTGGAATAATCCAACAGGAAATCCAATCAAAAGAAAGCCCAAGTCAATGGTTACCTTATTTAAAACATCCCTGCAGTCAAAATATTCAGGGCTACAGCAGTACACTCCTGAGGCAGGTAGGTCAATGGCCACTTTCAAAGGAAAGCGACGATCCAGTAGGAGCCTGGCAGCAGAGCACAGGCAGTGCAGAGGCACCTGATGCTTTCCTGGAGACAAGTCACTGTCCAAGTAGGGACCTGCTTCTTTTCAAGCCAGAGGTGCAAAATGAAGGCACAGCTGGGAAGGGAGGGGGGCAGGATTCTAATGCTACTACAGCCAAGTTAAACTACTCCAGCTCATATTTGCAGCCTAATTAAATTATGTTTGTCAGAGTGTTGGTTGGTAGGACGGTTGGGACGGACAGAGACGAGCGATCTCTGAAGTCAGCTCTTGGAACACGCAGTTTATTACAAAGGGTGTGGGTGCAGGGGCCCTGCCTAGAGCTGCCAGCTGCAGCTCAGAGCAGGCCTGAAAGAGCAAGAGAGAGAGAGGCCAAGAGCAAGAGAGGGCAAGAGTAAGAGAGCCAAGTTCCAGTTACAATACAATAAATTTTCTTCTGTGCTGAATATTCTAATTTTCACTAACTAGTCAAATAATATGCAAATCCTATAGCATTTACATACAGCCTATAAGAATCATGACACTGCCATACTGTGTTACATTTTAAACCCTAAAAACTACTCTTTGAACCCCTTCTGCCAAGCTAATAGGGTCTGCTCTGACCCTTGGACCTGTCTGCAAGCAGAGAGTATTGTTTCATCAAAAGGGGATTACCTTCAGCCAGCCATACCATTGTTTTCCAGTTGTTCAGTAACTAAGGCTTGGTATCTCAAAGCTTGCTTTCATTTCAATCTCACTTATAGTTTCTATATTCTCAAAATCTTTTGCCAGGCAATCATATTTATAAGGCTTTCTTGTTTCATCTTCCCCAACAATGTTTCTATATTTCAGGTATATTTTCTGTTATAAAAATTCTGTTCTAACATACAACCTCTGAAACATACCCTACTTCCCTATTATTCAGAAAAAAGTTATTCTGAAAAATAATCTTCATTTACAAGAACTACAAAAAAGTCCACTTCCTCTATAGCATAGGTATGCAAATTAGCAATTAATTGAAGAAGCAATACATTAACAGATGAAATATCCTTTGGGAAACTGCAGTAAAATGGAAAGTCATACAATGAGGCCACCCAGAAATTAGCTACCACAACACTGACAGTGATAAGCATTTCTAAAAATATTCACTTAATCTATATTTGAAGTCTGAAAATAAATATTCAGCAAGTTCAAAAAGCATATTGCTACTTGTTTCTTAAAAGAGTTCAAAACACTCCAGCTGTGTAATCAGTAAAATTAGTGGAGCTTTTTAAAATTAGTTTACAGTAGAATTTTTTTTAAACTCATCTTGGCAAAGGCATTGCTGAGATAAAACTTGTGCATACTTTAGCCTGCCACTCATTGCTTTAAGGAGTGCTCCAACCTCTAAAAAGATTCTCTAAGTTAATCTGCCAAGACCTGAGATGAATACCAGGTGTTCAATTTATTTCAAGTCTGATTTTTATCTACTGACAGTCATTTCCAATTTTTCCTTCTTACTGAAAAAAGGATTTAAAATTTAGCCCTTCCCCAAAGGTCAGCCAATCTTTATCATTAGTAGGAATGGCAGCAAACATGCTAATGTCACATGTGCAATGTACATTCCTCAGCATAGGACATCATAACACTTTATTAAGAACAGCCATTCTTCATATTTTATTGCAAAATGTGTGAAAAAGACTCACATAATTGGAGAAGTAGTCATCACAATCTTTAGTGATTGAACCCCTTTCTTTTTGCTTGCTCCATAAACTTGCTAAGTCAGAGTACAGTGGGTGAAATTAACTCCAGATAGATACAGACTTTTGTTTACTCACCAACTGCATATGCTATTACAGTTCCTTCTCACTGACTAAAGTGCATACTTTGCAAATTATTGTTACCAGTATATTAATAAATTACATTTAATAGGTTCCAAATTAACTAACGAGTTTTCAGGTTATCACATCTACCACACAACAAAGAAATAAAATTGCACTTGCAATCAATATATTCAATTCCAATTTTTTTTTGAAATTTGGGGAACAGCTTACTTAGGCAAGCCTTCTACATGCTTCAAGTACTGCAAATCTTGTTTTGTTAGCTTGACTATGATGAAAAATCAATGTGGATTTGAAGATTGAAGCATTTTCATACAAATCAGACTAGACAGGACTATGTAGAGACCACAGCAAATGTTTATGCTGCAAATTTTGTACTTAACAAATTCTTACACTTGGTATAAAAGATGCAAGAAGACAAGAGAATAAAATATAAAGAAAAAATATTGAATACAGCCAAATTTCATTTAGCCTTCTAACATTATTCATAATTACTTTATGCTAGCAATCTATGTGGTCTCTAGAAGGAAC
The DNA here is from genome assembly GCF_048771995.1 of Taeniopygia guttata. Classification (NCBI taxonomy): domain Eukaryota; kingdom Metazoa; phylum Chordata; class Aves; order Passeriformes; family Estrildidae; genus Taeniopygia; species Taeniopygia guttata. Next base: position 26,789,561 of record NC_133027.1, on the reverse strand, counting down.
ACATGTACTTCAATTAGTAGAGGAGATAAAACACTGAAGGATGTATTTTAGAAAATAGCAATGGGACAATGGCCAAAAAAAAAAGCCACAAAGCAAAGTCCAGTAACAAGTCCACACACAAGCGTCAGTCTTCTCTTGACACACACACTCTCTCTAAATAATTTCCCTGAATATCACTTCTCCCACTCAAAATATCACCATTTTATTCAGTTGACCTGTGCCTTAAACAATGACCTTGTAATACTCAGAAACCAAGACCAGCTGCTTCTCTGCAAAATTCTCACTGCAAACTTTCCCTGAGAGATTCAGAGGAAAATGTTGCTGTAATCATGTTTTACCTTACACTGCCTAAGTTATTACCTTACTAACCTTGTATGTACATATTATAAAAACCATCCATTTATGTTACAGTGAATTACTTTAAGTTAACACTGGGAACACAACACCTGAAATGAATTTCAAGTGACACAACCATCATCAATCATACTTTCTCAGCATTAATGCCACCACATAAAGCCTTCTGCTCTACTGCTTAAAAATAGAGGTATTTTAGGAAGAAAATGTTTCACAGATGGTGCTATGTATACTGATACTTTTCTGAATTAGGAGGTTTTTTGTAACTATAGCATAAGTCAACCAAAATACCATATAGGTTTGAATAATATTTCATTTTAAAGGACAAATCATTACAAATATTAGTAATGCAACTTATTTGATTCCCATTTCTAACTGTTTAAAAGATTACATGCCAAATCAGGAAAGGAATCAAGAAAAAATATATAAAATTAGACAACACCAGTAAGATCTTCCTTTTGCAGTGAGCCTCCAAAACCCAACAATTTTATTTGTAGACATTTTTTCAGATTACACAAGATAATAATTCAAAGTAAAAAAGTGCTAGTATTAAATTAGGAAGAAAAACACTCTATCAAGATTGTATGTATTAATATTGGAATTAATTTCTTATGGCATCAATTAGTGCTATTTCTAGGTTATATTTTGATTTGCAAACAGTAAGATGTTATATTATGTTCTGACAAAGAGTTTTCACAAAAGCAACTTTTTTTGCAGTAATTCAGAGACCAGCAGAGTTATTACTTTATTACTTCATTTGCTAGGCAAAAAAAGGGGCAGTATTTAAAAACAATATAATAAGTCTATGGCTCAGTTATGCTAATGTCATGGTTTGACACGGGAAGAGAATTTTTTTTAGAAGGAAGAGGTTCACCAGTCAGGGGTCAGGTTTAGATACTGACACTTGGGGTGACCAATTGAAGGTGGACACGCCTCTGAGAACACAGAGGGGTTAAAAGCGGAATTCCCAGGAGGACTCGTCCTTCTTTGGTTCCGGTCACCGCATGGTACGGACCTCCCCCCCCCAGCCCGGGCTGGGTGGGGGAGGGGAGCCATGCGGCCTGTGGAGGTAGGCCCAAGGGTGGAGGGGATGCAATCAGACCTGGCCCCCTGCAGATGGAAGGGTGGAGAAATCTGGGATGTCTCCGTTTCCCCCCCCAGAGTCTCTCTCTCTCCCAAGAGAGAAAAAAGAGACTCGGTGGTTTTATCAGCAGTTCGCCGCAGGGAAGGAGAAGAGCGGGGGGGCCGCAAGGTGCCCAGCCGGGCTGTGGGAGCTGGAGCCTGGGCAGCAAGCCATCCTTGGGAGTTGGGACTTTTAACCCTTCCTGAGAAATGAAGGCTTTATGAAATATTACTCCTCCTGAATTTGAAGAAAAGAGAGACAGCTTGAAACCTCAGATGTTTAGAGAAGAAGGTTGGGGGCAGATGATAGAGTGGCTTTTTGGCTGGACTCTGCTTGTTTACCATAGACTGAACCACTCTTTCTTTTCAAGAGGGACTGCATTTTAGGGGGATGCATTGGTGGGCCAAGAGACCTTCTGCAGCAACTACCAGTTTTGGAGTGGACAGAGAGAGAGCTGAGGAGGGTGTGAGGATGCCCTCCATCTTCAGGAAGAAGAGAAGGCGATCTCTGTCTTTTGGACCCTCGGCCCCAGGGGAAAATGGGGGGGACTCTAGTCCCGAATTGTGATACTGGACTGTTGTTCCTGGTGGTCCTTGGCAAAGCATCCTTAAAGGGGCCCTATAAGCAGTCTCTGTCCATGCCCGGTGGTGAGAGCACTGTGACATGGAGAGAAGAGGGTCACACTGGCCGGTGTGTCTGGGCGGTGCCACGTGTGACATTGGAAACACAAAAAGTGGCAGTTGTGTTTCCTGGGGGGGTCTATGGTTGCAAGGGGGACTCCTCTCTTCCCCGATGGGCTCAGTATTGATTATATTGAAGGGTGAAAACTTGATTAAGGATCCAAATGGGTCTCGCTGGGGTTTGGTGGAGTTGGGTGGAGGGAGGAGAAATGTTTTGGAAGGTTTTCATTTCGAATTTTGTGTGTTTTTTTCTTTCCTTTCTTTTCCTTTTATAGTAGTAGTAGTAGTAGTGTAATAAAGCTTTTTCTTTTGTTATTAAGTTTGGCCTGCTTTGCTCTGTTCTTGATCACATTTCACAGCATTTGATTGGTAAGTTGTATTTTCATGGGGCGCTGGCATTGTGCCAGCGTCAAACCATGACAGCTAACATAGATAATTATAAGTCTTTGTAAAATAAAACTCTTCAACACACCATAAAAGCACTCACACAGTAGGAATATTTACACATTCTCAAACATCAGCTTATAGCTTTAAAATATATTGCTCAAAAACCACGAAAACTTTAGGACAAAGCATTTTCTGAATGCAATGTTCATGAAGGTAAAATGACAAAGATTCAATCTATTTGATTCAAACACTGCTGGGAGGCATCCCAGAGTCGGGTTTTTCAGTATCTAGGATCCCCACATCTTGAATTTATCAGGGAGCGCTTTCAGAGAAAGAGCCCAGGAGACACAGGAGCTAACATGGCTACGTGAGCTGGAACCAGCGTGCTGAGCCTCCTTTCCTCCAGTATCCAACCTCAGCAGAACTACAAGCCTCACAACAAAACATTAGAAGAACAGCCACAGATAACTCACCCCAACCTAAGGGCCAAATTCCCACACTGATAAAATTCCCATGCTGATAAAGACAGGGACATTGATAAACAATTACCACTGCAAGTGAAACAGACCCAGCGTGAGGGAAATAAATGTAATTTACTGTCAATTAGACTCAGGTAGTGAGGAGCAGAGATAAATGAGGCTTGCAAGGCCTTTGCTTCCCTCTCTCATCAGCTGCACTGTGCCCCTTCCCCCAGGATTCCCACACCTCCCCCAGGGCAGCAGGGGCAGCTGTGACTGGTCCGGAACAGCTCCTCTCCACACCTCCTGCCTGCTCAGGACCCCCCCTGCTCTGGATCAGTTTTCTCCCATGGGATGCAGTCCTTCAGGAAAACAAAAATGCTTAAATTAGCCATGGATTCTTCACAAGCTGTGGTTCCTTCAGGACTCTCCACCTGCTTCAGTGTGGGTTCCTCCTTCCATCCTGTGTCCATGTGTCAGCTGCTTCTTCCATCCTCTCTCCCTTTTGTCTCACTTCAGATTTCTCTGGAGCAATCCTTTTGTGCAGTACTGAGACCAATATAGCTCTGATATAAGTCTGTGATTAGTGTCTGAGCCATGACACTAAGCTGAATCTTCTGGGTTTTTTTAAATCAAAATTTAAAACTACTTCCCTCAAATATGAGATGCATAATTTTGTATGTTAGTGTAAACGCAGCAAAACCCTCATGAATAAAACATTAAGCAAACTTCTATGAATTTAAATTGTGTTACATTATAAAACAATTGTTGAGCTAACATTACTGCTCACATGTTACAGAAAATGTTTAAGCTTTCTACAGTTTAATCATCATTAATGGCACAAGGAAATTATGTACTATCAAATGAGTCGGAGAATACATAAAGAAGGCCTTTGCAGTATTGATTTCACATATAAAATTAACATCTTCAGTTGTACTTGGAACTGCCAAGAAGGCTTGACTAATATCAACTCCTCTTATTATAAAGCCTCAAGAAATAGCCACAGTTGGGATGTCAAACTTGTTTTTATATGATGAAAGAGAACATTTGAATGCTTCATGGGCTTGACTAGTAAGTGATTAAAGTGTAACTGACTGAACTGAATTTCTGCCAGTGTCAACACAAAACTTTTTTTAAAAGTCAGTGCTATGAATTATTTACTGTTCTTTCAAAGCTCAGAGTCAACACATCAATTCACTCTCATTCTATTCCTCCCTTACAACCCCAACTAGAATTACACTAATATGCAGGATGGTGACATACATCTGCAGTGTAGTGAGCAATGTAACAAGGCTAGGCAACCACCCAAATTATTCAATGCTTAGGAGACCTAGGAAGAGCATTTTTAGCACAAGCACACTCCCATAAGGTGTACAATTTCAGAGCGCCTGGAAAAGGCAGGGCAGGCCATCATAATATCATTCCTGCCTAGGCATAACTCCTTCCAAAAACCTGCACATGTGACTACTTAGAGTAGCACCAAATAAGCTCCACAAAGCAAAACATGGATCAAGTACAAATAATAATACTGCACAAACAACCCATACTGGAAAACTGTGGTGCTGTAACATTGAAAAATTGCGCCTCTGAGAGCTGTAAGAAACTACATGCTTGAAAAACCATCTCCCCAATATCTATAACCAGGGTATTTTGTCAAAACCAGAAGTATTGCCCAGTCACAGAACTGCAGAATCAACTATGCTACAAAAGACCTGTGAGATGATCAAGTCTAACCTATGACCAAACACCACTTCATCAAACAGACCACGGCATCAAGTGCCATGTTCAGTCTTTCCTTAGAAACACCTCCAGGGACAGTGACTCCACAATCTCCCTGGGTATCCCACTCCAATACCTAATCACCCCTTCAGTGAAGAAATTCCTTCTACTATCCAATCTGAACCTCCCCTGGCGCAGCTTGAGGCTGTCATCTTGTCCTGTCACAAATCACCTGGAAGCAGAGGTCAGCTTTGCTACAACCTCCTTTCAGGCAGGTGTAGGTAACAATAAGGTTTCCCCTGAGCTTCTGTTTCTTCAGGTTAAATAACCCCAGCTCCCTTAGCCACCCCTCATGAGACTTGTGCTGCAGACCCTTCACAGGCTCTGTTGAGGTGTGTCCAGACAAGGGCAATGTCCTTCTTGAACTGAGAGGCCCAGACCTGGACACAGGACTTGAGGTGTGGCCTCAGCAATGCTGAGTACAGGGGGACAATCCCTGCCCTGGGCCTGCTGGCCACACTATTGCTGGTACAGTCCAGGGTGTCACTGGCTTTCTTGGCCAGCTGGGCACACACTGGATCATGTTCAGCTGGCTGTCAACCAGGACCCCCAGGGCTTTTCTGCAGGGCAGCTTTCCAGCCACTCTGCCCCCAGCCTGTGGCACTGCCTGGGGCTGTTGTGACCCAAGTGCAGGATCCAGCACTTGGCTTTGTTGAACCTCATACCACTCAACTCCACCCATCTATCCAGCCTGCCCAGATCCAGATCTGCAGAGCCTTCATAGGAAGGTGTGATTCCAGCAGATGACACTCCAAACCAACTTGATAACATTCATGAATTTACAAAGAGTATACTTGATTCCTTCATCTAGAGCATCAGTAAAGATGTTAAACAGGACTGGATCCAATACTGAGCCCTGGGAACACCACTAGTGACCAGACATCAACAGAATGTGGCTCCATTCACCACCACAGCTGAGACCCAGCCATCCAGACAGTTTTTAAGCCAGTGACATCAACATTTTTAACAAAAAATACAATTTTTAATCTAATTTTACAAACCCCTTCTTTAGAAATAGAATAAACCTAATTCAGATTATCACACCATTACAGTCTTAAATTCTCAAATTCTAATACAAGGATTGTCCACTAGAAAATGCTGAGAGCAAAGTGCAAACACCCAGATGCTGCAAAACAATTAAAACACACTCCCAAAAGAACATAAAAGTAACACTTACCAAAATGGTAATGTTATCAGATATATTCATTAAGAGACAAATAACAAAACAAGTGATGATGTTCAAGGCTTTATTACTTCTCAATTAAGTCTGGCCTTGTTGCACAACTTCTGTGCAAAGTCATGAAGACCTCTGTATCACCAGAGCGCCTGAAATGAACATATTTCTCTTGGCCGATTTCTCTTTTGCAGCAGACACTAAAAAAGCATCCATGTCCTAAAAAAGCACAGCTAAATCAGCTGTACTTGCAGAACTTGGGCCTAGATCAAACAGTATTTCAACAACTACTTTTCACAAACAATACTTGAATTGTGCTATTGTGTCGTAACTTCTGCCTTTTCACTCCAGATATGGCTGAGGACAATTGTTAAGATTATCCTCTGGATTTATATATACACAATCCTTTCTTTAAAAGTGTATTTTTACAGTTCCACTGAAACGTAATTGATGTTTATAGCTTTGTTCCACTGAAAACTACATTAAGTAACCAGCTACCAAGTACCACACTTCAATTAAGCCTCTGGTGCAACAGAGTTAACATTAGACTGAGCTCTGTAAAACATGCTGGAACTTTAGCCTTCATTTCCAAAGACTCAATAATCCCTAGCATCTCTTAGCAGTGCACTGCACATGTTAAAAGTAGCTGAAACAGCTCACTAAATACAGTTTCTCAAACTAATTTAGTAATCAACCCCCCCCCCCCAAGTTCAATTAGAAACTTTGGAATAGGACAGAAATCATTAATCTTTTATCCTTTACCTCAAAAACATGGTGAACTTTAATAAACAAATCTTATCTATTAAAAGACTAATGTGAACCCAAAGCACCACAATAACTTCAAATACAATTCTGTAGAAGGTAGTTTTCCTAGGTCATGAGTGTCCAAATTTCTAAACCATGACTACAAAGTATCTTTCCTAAAAAGCAGTTATTGGCTTTAAGAAGGCAATCCAGGTGAAATGAATAATATGTGAGATGGTGTGTGTGTTCTCAGATTTCTCTTCAAACTAAGTCAGGGCCTACTCATTGCAGTTCTTACTGTTTTTCAGACTTCTCAGCAATTCACACAAGACATAAATTTCAGATGTTCACAAAGCTTCTCAAAAGTATTTTGAATAGATGCAGATAATGTGCATATTTAGCCACATTTCTGTGGAATACATTCATTCTTTTTAAATCCCACACAAGTGTTATCAGCTTTCAACAAAAACATTATGCATCAACTCAAATACAGGCATCTCTACTTGCAGTTCTGTTAAAGAGTTCCAAGGAAAATGTTCATATAAGACTATCACGATTTTCACTGTACATTAAGTAACTCCACAGACTCCAGTTATATTCAAAATAAGACTGCAGTATGCTAATTTCCTAATTTGATAAAGGAATGTATTTTTGCTTCCCACTGTTTGTTTACTAAATGTTTGTGGTCAGCCTTGGCATTAATGTAACATAACAATACAAGGTTTTGAAAACATTTTTGAAAAGCAATCCTATCTGCCTTCATGTTATTCAATGCTGCATTTTCTAGGACTAAAATTTTGTGTATTAGGCATGATCACCCATTTTTAAGCCCTGTGAAGAGTCTCAGAGATGTTGTAAAAGAAACAATTCCTGAGCTGATCAAATTACTAACAGAAGGACATTCACATACAGTGTTTACCACAGATGTCCTAACTAGATATGATAACTCAAATGTTTGTACAACAAAAACTTTACCATTGCCTGACATACTCTGGCTTATCCTCATTTGAGTTCATAGAATATTCAGGGTTAAAAGGGACCCACAAGGACCTTCAAGCCCAACTCTTAAATTCGTGACCTGTTCAGAGACTGAATGATGACTAATGACATTGGCATTATTAGCACCATGCTCTAACCAAGTGAGCTAATCTCAGTTCTTACCAACAGAACATGGAGTAAAAATCCACAGCTATTTCACTTGCTCCAACAAAAAACTATTGCAAAATGTTGTAGGAGCAAAGATAGATACCAGTAGAAAAAACAGTTGTGTGCACAGGGCTGACATGCTGAATGAAAGGGCACGTTACTATCTCTGTGTGAAACAATTGCTAAACTCCTCTAGCACAAATTTCTTTAGAATGCACATTATATGCTAAATTAATGGATACTCAGCTCACAACCAATGTTTTTCAGTGCTACCGGTACTTGTAGTAAGGTTTCTGGTAATCTCCAGATGGAAGCATATACATTTTAAACCCAAAAAGGCTGTTGTCCAGGAGTGTCGCCAAACAATACAAAAGTTGTGAAAATCAGACTTCATCTGACTTACCGCCAGTGCTTTAGACAATTTTGTTCTATAGTGATTCAAAACAATCACATCAATCTCCTTAAATGGCACATAGGCAAAACCATCTTTAATAAATACTTTTCTGGCTCTAAATAAATCCACAGCATCAGCAAGTCCAACCTGAGAAGGAAGAAAAACCCACATTGTGGAATAGGAAAATAACACAGTAACAGTAATGTTTACAGTCCTAAGATTCAAGATGGACCAGTAAAGCTTTAGGTAATTTTCTGTCTTTTAGCATTGTCTCCAGACAAAATTCAAAGACTCTGAAATTAAATCTTGATTTAGGAATAGCTAATCATTATTTTGGTGGGGAAAATATTGCTTGCTTACAGAAAGTCACGTACCTCGGCAAAATAAAGTACTTCAAAGTTTGTGTCTACAAGTATTGATCCAATTACATAGCTTTGCATCACTTACTGGTTTGATACTTGAAAATGGATTTCTGTTTCAAACATCTGGGAATATTTGATTCACATAAGCCACATACAAAAGGTTCTGCTAGCTGATCTGGAACCCAACCAGCTTCACTCCAAAGACTCAGTGGATCACATTACAAATTTTTTCCTCTCCCCTTGCTCTCTTGCAAAACAAATTTCTCACTAATACAATCAGACTGGCCCTAATTTCAGCAATAGATGTTTGACAATGTCTCCATACTGAACAATCTGACAGCAGGTAAATTAAGTCATTTGTCTGGGAAACATTAAAACTTAAGATCATTTTTGTGGCAAAAGTAGGGGATGGCAGAAGACAGAAGGACAGAAGACATCAATAGTAGTTTGAAGCTTCCTTCATTTTCCCAGTCACTCCCTCCACCATGGTACTCATATGAAGTAGAGAAACTCTCATTAGTCTTAAAGATACTTGGATGTATTGTGACTATTAGGTAAACTTAAAATTAGTAACTTTGCATTTAACTGAGAGAGAATGAATGCAGATCTGTGGGACTCAGCAATTTCTACTTACCTTATAGAACATTTGTTCTTTTACTTTAGACATATTGAAGCCAGGAGTTGACACACTCAGCTCATTAGCCAATTCATTTTTCAGGTCTTCACCAATCTAAAATTAAGAATTTGTTTTAAAACTGTTGGAATACTTTAGGATAAGGCTTTTTTATTTTATTAGCATGAGCTAAAGTATTTCTTAACCTGTAATATTATCAGTTTAGTTGAAAAAAGAAAGAGCTACATATGCAGTAAATGATCATTAATAATTAATTAAGCAGAAACCAGCAAAACACTAGTCGTCAATAGCGTTAAGGAACCTTCCCTCTGAAGTAGAAGGGCAGATTTTAAACTATAATAATTTTAAGCATTAACAAGAACTGCAAAGCACACTTTTTAGAAGTCAGCTTCTCTAAAATAAAACTCATGACAATCTTCGCTTGTCTCTAGATATGCATTAAAACAAAGCAAGATGAATAAATGGCAATTAGTAAGGACTTACCTTCATCAGATATTAACAAAAAGAACAGTTTCAGCTTATTTTTAAATACAGATAAAACAAAACTATATTTCATTATATATATAACTATACTCAGGAATTTAACTTCCCTTTTTCTAAGGAGTGAGAACAATGGTATCTTTACTGTCCTCTGGGTGTTAGTGCTTTTGCAGTTCTTGAAACAAGTAAGTAAAGTAACAATGTTCTAATTAAACAACATATTTTAAAATCACAATATTACATTTCCTAACAAAAAAATCTTAAATAGTGCATATACATTGATATACATCACACAATCATAGAATATACAGAGCTAGAAGGGACCCATCAGGATCATAAAGTTCACTTCCTTGTCCGAAGACTGACCTCATGTGCCCAAGAGCATTGTCCAAACACCTCCTGAACTCTGTCAGGTTTGGTGCTGTGACCACTGCCCTGGGGAGCTGTTCCAGTGCCCAACAACCCTGGGTGAAGAACCTTTTCCTAATATCCAACCTACACCTCCTGTTACAGTTTCAGGCCATTCCCTCGGGTCCTGTCACTGACCACCAGAGAACAGATCAGTGTCTGCCCCTCCTCTTCCCTTCATGAGGAAGTTGTAGACTGCAATGAGGTTTCCCCTCAGTCTCCTCCAGGCTGAACAGACCAAGTGACCCAGCCACTCCTCATATAGCTTCACCTCCAGACCTTACACCATGCTCCTCACACTCCTTCGGACACTCTAATAACTTCATATTTTTCTTATATTGTGGCACCCAAATCCACACACATTTTGCCTAACATGCTTTTGGTGAAGTATAATGGGAGTAGTCCCTGACTGAAAGGATTTTCAATGTTAAGGAAGGCCGAGTACCTTCTCAAAGCGTAGATGGACAGAAGTGTCACCAAAGCATAACACGTTGTGTGACACTGCTTTCCACGAACTGGATGTGTGCTCCAACACCTACAGTGAGCTATACAAGGCTGCAGTCAAGGTAGATTTTAGAAACTAGTCAGGAACCAAGCCCATGCCATCACATGCAATAGATGTGCAGAGTCCAAATGCAAGATTAAGTCACCCAATGTCTTTCCCTGGGAAGGGATGTGCTTAAGCAGTTTTATTCTCTGAATGAGGCAGAATGTCTAATTTATTAACCAACACTGATATACAGTTTAATGGGCATTTCACCAAAACTTCTTTCTTTCTCAGCTGAAAAACCCAAGAAAACCCACTTCCCAGTTCTCTTGGAAGTCATAGGAAGGACCATTTAATTTCAAACTTGGAGGAGTAGCTGAGTGAAAATTAGTGATTTGATATATGCATATGAAATAGCCAAGGCAGCTATGTTGAAAAGGCTTCTGGTTAGTTACCCTGTCTACATCTTGATATAATCTGTAGTACTGTCTCAGGAAAACCAGCTTTAAAAAATAATAATAAAGATGCCAGCAAGGCAGAAGAATGTAGCTTTGAAGAGAGAGGAAATATTACATTCAGCATTATATTTCTGAATGTAAAAATGTAAAGCTCAGCAGCCTGTAAAGAAAGCATTCTTTAACAAAGTAACTGTATCAAAACAATTAAATTTGTTTCTGTAAATGAATCAAGAAAATACTTTCTATAAGATACTCTCATGAATAATCTCATTCTTGTTAGACTTTGAAAAATTCCTGCTTTTCATGACATACTGAAACTATATACAAATTTCACACAGTGGTACCTAAACTCCAGATGATCTATTTCTTGTCTAAATAAGTATAAATCGAAGTCACTGCATCAGCCTGCAAGCCTGCCTTTCACTTACCAGAGACCTAAGTTTTCATTTTAACTCCAAAATAGTGGCTTCCATTTTCAGATATAACAGTTTTATGCATTCTTAGTAGAAATCCCTTAGGAGAGCCTGTCCACCATGCCATTCCAAACCCTCACTGACTGTGTAAATACGCTGACCAAATAAAAACAGTACAACACACTGTATAGCAATGGTGGTTACAATTTCACTACTTCTTCTAGCATATCTTACAAAAAATAACTCCATCAAACTAAGCCAAGGACAGAGCAGAGTTTTTTTTCCCAGAGAGCTATTAAAGGAGTCCAGAAACTTTTACAGACCAGATATATTGAGGGGAGAACAAGAGGGAAAGGCAAAGGTTCCTTCTTTATTTGTTCTTCCAAAACAAATCAGCTTAATTTCATCAACAAAACCATTTTTTCCAGTATTACATGTAATTTCAAGGGAGATTTATTCCAAACTTCACCAGCTATCTTCATCCTTCTTTATTAGTAATTTGACCATATCAATTTTGTACAGATGTAGTGACAATCATTTTAGATTTTCTTGCATTTCACTAGCAAATAATTTAACATTGTTGGGGTAAAAGTGATCCTGGTGAACCCTAACATAAAATAGGTTAATGGGCCATGACTAGAGATTTAGATAAGACTGTGGACAGTGTGACCAAAAATACAGTTTTATCAGAAATTTTATTTTTCAAACTAACACAAATAGTATTGCAAACCATTATTTATTATATACATAAATTATATACATAAAGCTGTTAAATAATTTATTTCTTACAGGCTCAAGTAACTTACAGGTTAGGCAAACATACAGCAGTCTCACATACACTTTGCTCCTTGCCTTTTCATGAAATTCACATTGCCTTCATGTTTTCAGCTAATAGAAAGAAAGAGGAAGAAGAAACAAGGATAATGCTAGCCCCCACCTAAAGCTGGAAAATTACTCCAGAATGCATTCAAAAATAACACTAGCTTCCCTAAAGACTGGAACATGAAAAAATAACCTTCCACTGGCATTAATGACTTCACCATTTTCACATCAAATTGGCTGAAGTTGCAGTGCAAAGGAATACACTACCCATAGTCTAAAGTCTCAAGCTTTCAGTTAGGCCATGCCTGTATTGCTGCATCCAGAGCATCATGAACACGTGTCCCAATTTTTCTTGGTTCACAGAAGCCAGAAAAGCTTCTTTTTTACTGTTGTTTTTGGGGTTTTTAATCATTTAAATAAGAGTACTACAGTTGCTATATTTAATAATCTCATCCTAAAATAGCACGTGCAAATACACATTCCAGTAAGCATTTAAAAATTAAATACAGCTTTTAGGATTCTAACTGAGATTGGAAAGATAAACAGGTTGCTTAACTTCTGACAGAACTCTGTGATCTTCACCAGGTAAAACATTGTTGCTCAAAATTTTAAAAAAAAAATAGTCATCCGAGTGTCTCACCAGGTCATCATTGACCCTCTACACGGCACTGATTAAACCCACCTCACAGAAAAGAATTCACTAGTTTTGCCTTATTCATTTGTAGCCAGTTTTGTAAGCTGCTTATCACTATGTCAGACTTTGCTTTGCACAAGCAAATAACACCAGGAAAAAGATCTTCCCTTTTCAGTGACATGGGTCAGGTAGCATAGCTTGAAACAATTAATTGTAAATTCCTGAGACTTAGGAAAAATAAAGATAGAAAAAAAGAGGAAGGAAAAGAAGCAAGCACTCAGGACAAGTTCCATTATTTCTAGTTTTCTTGCCTTCTACATGCAGTTTATTCATTGACTTTTAATCACAGAACTGTCCTGGAAACACAAAGACACATAAATTTAGATTAAAAATGAATAATTTAATATGTAGGGCTTGGTTAAACAAGCACAGTCAGTGAGGTAGCCCAAAAACTTCAAAATAAATTGATATCACTACTCTGTTTTAACGAAGAGAAAGATGCATGCACACATTATACTGCTATATATGGGTGCAACTACTTAGCTGTACTGTTTCTACAAGTAAGGAACAAGAACTCCATGCACAAAGTCCTTTCCTTTTTCAGGACTGAGCTTCAGGTATTTATGTGCACATGCCACTGGTGTCCTTAGAAAATTAACTTCTAAAATTTGCTTTTAGTCAAGAGAGCAGCTGGTACTCAAGTGGCACAACACCCTTCCCAAAAACAAGTGATGCCAATCTATACTTTGCTGAATTGCAACTCTAGGCATGAAGCAGAAAAAATAATAATTTCTTAATCAATCTTCTCCATTGCCACACATGACACTACAAACAAAGCTAGCACTAGAATACCAAAGTATTAACCTAGATACCATTAAATTTGAGAATATAAAGTGTAATCAGCAAGCTAATGAATTGCTTGATTAGCAAAGGACACCATTCCCAGCTCTCCTACCAATTAAAAGGATGAAGAGCCTTAAAGAAAACATTCTAGAGGCTTATAAATCTGTCATTCACAAACCTGATGATTATCAATTTCATTTTGGTCAAGCACAAATTAATTAAAAAGAAAATTTTATCTTTTAAAATACTACAACTTTATATCTTAGCTGAAGTTCAGCTTGCTGGCATACCTAAAAATATAAAGGGCAGCACTTGGAATTATCTGTTCTTATCCATCAAGTGAAACATTGTTTGGACTTTTTTTTTAGAGTCAAGAGTGGGCACAGAAAGAACATTTTATGATCTGCCTCACTATGCAGCTAATTCATGGTTACCAATATCACAGCAAAAAAACTCAGTTATACAAGTTCAGCCTCATACATTCCTGACAAACATTTCTCTATATCCATTTAAAGGAAAGCTGAACTAAACAATTACTACTGAATTACCTAGAAACACTACCACATACAAGTTAGAGTCGCACATGACGGAAATGCTAACAGAAAAATAAGAGCTTCCAATAAATATATCAACAAGTTTTCTTTCATTTACAAATCAGGATAGTAACATCAGAAGCAATTTTAAAGAAACTTGATAACAAATGTTTCTCTAGATTCAATCACAGGATTAGCCAGGAAGAGTGTTTCAAAGTTGGCAGACCATTTTCTGAAGTTTATCCCAAACAGCTTGTCAAAAACAGCAGTTAGTAAATTCTACTTGCAGAGTAATTATATCCTGCAGAAACCATCCTGTCAGCTTTTGTGCTGCTGTATTAAGGAACAATATAAACATTTCCAAAGCTACTGCATTCACTGCTATGTAAAAAATAAATTCATTTTTCAAACATTTTGAACTTTAACCACTACAAAGGAACTTAACACCTTGATTATTCAAAAAAAAATATTCTTGCACAACATATTGGTATCATTTTTTAAAAAAAAGTATTGATTTCTCAGTTTTTTTCTTTTCTCATTCCCCGAAAGAATCTCTAAAATATTTACAGAGAAAAGATGAGACACTTGATGACACCTTTCTGCTTGTCTATACCAAGTTTCTTCCAAGAATCCAACATTACTAATTGTTAAGAACTGAAAATCTGTAAGGATGAGGTTAGGATTTGCTATTTTTTCACCTTTTCTAAGCCTTTAGATAAATGGCAGTCAAGTATGACCTGGTCAACTACTGAGTGCTACAGCACATTATCACACAAGTAGTGTGGTTCCCCTTCCCACTTCTTCTACCTTAAGCTGAGGAGCCTGGTGTACATGATCCTATTTTCCACTACATTTTTGGCACAGCTGTCATTTCAATTTTACTTTAGAAATCCAGAGTTACAGAAGAATATCTGCCTCATGATTTTCCAAATGTTGTCTAGCTGCTTTCAGCTAAATTAAGAGAATGTTTTTATTCATCGTAATCTTTACTGCAGCCTTTTCTGCAACTTTTATTTCAAAGAAGTTAAGAGAATGTACTTCATCTAGAAAGAACATATATAGTAGTGAGTACAGAAGGATTCAGCCTTACAGTGGACTGTAAAGTTCCTGTTTAACTCAAATGATGAATTACACAAAGCCATTTAGTAAGAATCATAGTGCCCCAGTGCTCTAAAGGGGCCTAAGTAACTGCACATTTTGTAGAGTAGTTTGACTTTACTTCCACAAGTCAATTTTAAGCAATAAGGAAGATATTCTAAGGGTCCATTTAGATTTCTGCAGATAATCAGCATCTGCTTCTAATCAAACTGAGATGATTGCCAAATTAAAATTTTAATTACCATTTTGCATCATTTCCAAACTGTTGTTCATTAAGTTTATGAAGGTGAAAAAGGACATCCCCAGTAGCTATATATTCTTTAATCACATCTATTACCCAATTCTACAATTTCATAGAATATCAACACCATATGTGCAAATAAATACATGCAACTAGAATTACTGCAGCAAAATGCACCAGTTTTCTCCATAACTAGTAACAAAATAATGCTTACAGCTCAAGGATCCATTAGAGAAGAGTAAATAAAGAGCCCCCCATACATGCTGTCAGTGCACCAAAAAAACAAGAAAAAAAAAATCAAGCTTTATTTTAAAGTTTTGTGAGAAAATATTAAGCTTATTTTAAGCTTAAATATTTGAATCAAACCTCATCCCATCTACCCATCCCTCAAAATGTTAGCTCACTAGAATACCCAGGCTGTTGGGCAATTAACCCAATTACTTTTAGATGAGAATAACTCACTACGCTTATTAAAGCACTAATACTACATGTTTCACAGTCTTATTTAACAAACTCTAGCCCTTAATGAACCACTCTTAACGTTTCTACATACAATTTTGTTGTCTGTTATGACTCTAAGAATGGAGTTAAATGACAGAAAACATACTTTTGGCAGTAAGGCACATTTCTCACTTAGGCATGCATCCGTTACGCCTTTTGCTGTCAACTATAAGATAATCATCACTGGTTTTCAAGCAAAGGGACAAATAGAAGATTTAAGTAGTGGAAAAGTAAGATACAATTCAGAACCATTTCCTTAGCAAATGTAAACTATAGCCTACTTGCATAGCTATTGTCATAGTTTGGCCTGTTTCCACACAGTAATATAGACTCCAGATAGTTTCTAGTTTTCCTCATCCTGTTTAGGAAAGCAAGAAATATTATTTGATGCCCTTGAAATGAAAAGCCATATACCCTATCAGAAGAACATTCTGGATTAAACACCTGTTCCAAAATGGATAGTTACAGTCACAGCCCCTTAATGGTTAGAAATTATATTGAATATTCTCTCAAACGTATCTGTCCTTAATAGGGACACAAACTAGTCCCCATTCTCATTAATCCACACCCAACTGTAGGATCTTCTGTACCAAAAAAAGGCAGTCATAAAGCGTTTTTTCAAGGAGCCGAACTACGAATATTTATACAACTGCCCTACTACCAAGATAAATGTTTTTGAAGACAGCATAATAGTGATATCAGAAAGTCTCTCATAGGACTACTCAGATCATAAAAATGGAAATTAAAGAAGTTTAATTTCTACTGCTTAAAGCAGCTAAAAAAGCACTTCAACTGTATCATCAAAGAGCTATTGTGGAAAAAAATTCCATCGCTAATGCATTTTGCTCTTTCCATTTTATTTTGCAGTTCTTATTCCTTCCTCTCAAATGCCTGCAGATGCACTGAAGAACTCTAGCTCCCCCAGCTGACTATTCCCATCTGCCATTCCTTCCCCATTACTATGATCCAAAGCATTTGTTAAAATAATGTGCTTTACAACAGCATCTAAAAATTAGGACATCTGATTCTGCAATAACTGGCTGTTACCCAAAAAATAAGGCATCTAAACGAGAAGTTATTAAAAAGGTCATAATATTTTTTAAATTCCAAGAGGCTACTCAGAAGTAATAAAGTTCAATTTAAATACGATTTTTTTTCTGCTCTGTGGTGTGAAAACAGCAACAGAGAGGTATTCAAGATTAAATATGTTACACTTAGAAGTTTATTTCTTTTGCACAATGCAGAAAAATAGTGAACAGAAGCATTGCAGGAAATATAAATCCAATTATACAACATCCTGACACAACAATTTAAGACATGATAATGTCTATTAATTTTCATTTTTTCTGGGAGTAACAAAGAGATACTAACAGACTGAAGATAAAGAAACCAGAATATTCAAAATTATGACCAGAATAACACCAAAAAATAAATTCAGAATTAAATTCTGCATTCTACTCCACTCCATATTCCAGTATGCAAGTCAAATTCCTGGAGAGGTATAGCAACAAAGCAAAGCATCCAATAGTACTTAGGAAAAAACATGAGACAAGCAGCTATCCACCTGTGCCAAAAAAACCCAACTGTGTTAAGCTGATTTCACGGCCTTTATCACAGTGTGAAGGCCTCAGGGGCATAAAAAAAAGCAGGTGTCATATTGTGTCAAACACCTTGAGGTCACCAGAAGACACTTTCACATGCAAATGACCAAATAGTTCCACTGGATCTTCTATAGCCTGGGTTCAAAATCCATTGGAAAAGACATGTGTAGAAAAATTTCACTCAAAATAGAAGGATGGCTTAAGCCAAGTTCCACAAACAAAGTAAAATTCAATACTTCAGTTCCTAACCTGTATATTAAAAAAGAAGCAGATCACATACTAAAATGCCATGAGGCTGGGGGCACTGCAAGAGCTCTAGAGAACAGGATCAGAGAAGAAAATCTGATCTAAAATTGAAGCCTGTAAAAATGGCAGAGGACACTCACCGAAATGACAAAACATCACACAAAGAAAGGCTTAAAGAAGAAACAAGAAAGTATAACAACAGATAGAAGGCAAATATGAAGAGAAGGAAAAAACAAACAAGCAGGAAAAAAAGCCCTACCTTTCTCAACTAGTGGATAGAACAAGAAAAAATATGTTAGGTTTGACATTATTTTTAAAAAGTTAAAAGGAAAGTAAAGCAGCAGAATGATGATCACCACTGTGAAACTTGAATATACAGATGCAGGGAACTTTACAATCAAAGCTGTGACATGTTCATGGACAAGGCAAACGGAACTACTGTTATCTTCAAAATGCTGTTGAAAGTGTTGAAGAGGAAAAAAACCCACACACAGCACTTTGAAAATAACCACAGAACACTTTGTCCACCTGAAGAGACCCTAAGACCATCCCCAGGGGGAAAAAGTGTGACTGGTTAAGGTGAAGAGGCTTTTGGCCAGGTTTTTACAAGAACCAAGTGGAATGACCCAGAAGTTCATTAGATGTTCCACATCAGCACAAGATCTATCACAGACCTACAGCTGCAGATGCTAAAAGGATAACTCTTCGATTTGATGTCTAAGAACAAGTGGTAGGTCTTGGAGATTTAAAATTATGTGAGGCAAAGCAGACAAAAGGCCAAAACTTGGATTGAGAGCTTCAAAGGAGATATTTCTAACCATGTCAAGAACAGCTTTAGAGTTGAAGTCCAAGTATCAGTTACCTGTAAAACCATTTATTTTATACAATTCCTTCATATCTTGAACAACTTATGTTGAGATTAAAATATTTTCTTTAATGACTATAATATTTAAAATATTCACAAATTTCCCTTTAAAAATCTTTAAATCTGTTAGTGCCTTTTACTGCCAGAAACTGGCAGGCATCATTGATGTAATTACTCATTTTAGTAGGATTTTAATACTTTAATCTCCTAAATTGATGTAAATCTCAACTGCACACCTGTGTCTGCATATTCTCTTTGATGGGCTCTGTCACCTTAAATGTCAGTATTTCCTCCTCTAGAGTCCTGCTTAAGGATTTCTGATGCTCCCTATGTGACTGACTTTGCACATAGACTATTTAATATAACTTGAGTGCCGAAAATTACTTGCCATACATAAAAGGTTCCATATTTAACTGGATTATGAGAGTACTGTCCCTTAAACACATTTATCTTTCCTTTTTTTCAATATTTAAAGTATAGAGCAGACTAAAAACATTCTGAAATACCTTCAGAACCATTCCATTATTCTCCTTTTACTGCAATAAAAAAACAATAAATGCATCAGGGGAAAATACTCTTAAAGCACAGATTTAGTCTTGCTTTCCTTTTATCTTCACCCTTTCTCGACATTTGATTCAACATCGTGCACTCTACCTCTTGCTCATGCTGGCATACATTGGTAGGTACAAACAATAATATTTCAGAGTACTGTAAAATTTTGAGCACCCAAGTAAGGTTCCACTAGGCTGGGCAACACCAGTCCAGGCATCTTCCACACTTGTCAAAGAGACTGGCCAAAGCTGTTCCTACAAATGATTAAAATGCAATCTACATGTCAGTAGTTCCAAGAAGTATCTCAAATACAAACTCAACTCAAGCTTCATTTTTTTCTCCCAAGAAATCCAGGTCCCAGAAGCTTCTTACAGAATACTAAAGATGGACTAACTTAATCCAGTGCCAGCTTTGTAAAAACTTTCCAAGGAAGTACTTACATAACTTTCAAATTTCCATGATTTATATTAAATTTAGAGAGACTTATTTTCACAAACGTAAAAATTTTGAATTGCAATAATCCTATGCATATTCAGACATATTCATCATACTGAAGTCACATGTTTAGCCTGAATATCATGAAGTTTACAGCCTTCCTTTTTCAAGTGAAGAACATCTTTTTAATCAGGTAAAACTCCCAGAGCAGGCATTTCCTAACTGTAATAAACACTGTGCTACAAAATTTGCTCCATCAGCAATACAAATGTCAGCCACTAGATATAAGAAATCCTATTAAAAAATTAAAACATTAGTTTTCCTTAAATTCCAGTTCTATTTTAAATTACAGAAAGCTCTTGCTCTTTGATTAAAAATTTCTTTAACCATGAGATGACAACTACTATCATTTCAAACTCTCTACAGCTGCCTATCACATAAAAGCTTTGGAAATTTGGTATTTTTTTTCTTCTAGTTGTCAACAATTTTACCCTTTCTAAAATTTGCTAAATAAGATGTTTTTATTAAGTATTCTAAGACCTTAAATATGGAAAGATCCTAACAACTTCTTAAGCATTATCCATTAGTGGGATTGAAGATTTCTCAATTCTATAAAGCAATAATTCTCAAACCACAAATCACAAACTCTCAGAAATTAGTCCGCAAACCCCTGCAAAATATATATGCAAGTACCACTTCCTCATGTATGTAAGCAAATAAAAAAAGGTGAGAGGTGACAGTTATTGAATTCTCAATTTTAGGTTCACTTTATTGGTGCTGTAAAAGACGACAACTGTGACAAAACTGTACAAGACAATCCATTTATTCCTTCTCCCCACAAAAGAGTTGACTCTTGATAAATACTGAGAATAATTTCTTACAGTAGTTCTTAGAATTGTTAACATTGCTATGCCAGCTACACCAAGGTCAAGCTTTAGCAGCTCTGACCTTTCTCAGATTACAGTTCTGAAACCAGAACTGTATCTAGAAAATGCAAAGGCACCTCTCTCTCTTCTATAGTTAAAGAAATTTAACTATAAGTTTCTTATTGCATCATAAGCAACTGAAAGATAAGAAATAGAATTTCTATCCATTTACTCATATAGAAAATGGATTGTAACATCAGAACTCCCTTTTTCTAAAAACCATCTTTTTTTCTAAGAGGCAGAACACAAAGTTTGATTTCTGTCTTGTTTTATGCACAGTAAGGTATGAAAACACTGCAACTTCTAACAGAGAAGCATAAGGAGAACAGTTCATCCTAATTTCCTTTTCAAAGGAAGTGTCTCCTTTTACAAAGAGAATACTGAGTAAAGTAATACTGCTTTTAGAGTGGCCTTACTTTTGTAGAGGCCTCTACATACTCCATAGCATTTAGACCTGTTTCAAATACATATGGAATTCATTAATAATATTCAAATGTTTTTTACATGACAGTGCAAGGAAGGATTAATTTTGCCTAAATTCCCATGAGAATTGGAAGCAGGGGGTGAAAGAAGAAGCAGGGAAGTGGATTTTCAATGAAATGATGCTTTTTTGCTTCAACAGGAATGAGAAAGTAATACCTTCTTAATAATTTTGACATATTGAAGGCACATACAGTGGCACGGAATCAAGACATACTCCTAGCTATTTCCAGCAGCCTGAAAACATTAATTTATTCTTACAAGCCCCAATGCTGAAACTGTGACAGGAGAATATGAGGCTGGGGAATAAGCAACAAAAATGCAGCTCCACAAACACACCTTTCACTGAAAGGTCTGCTAAACCAGAGAATGACATTTCTAATAGTCTCTCAAAGACACAGGAAAGCCTCTGTTATTCTTAAAACTGTATAAATTGTGTTTTACCAACATGCACTGACACCAGATATTTCAGTCCAGCAACACAAAATGTACATCAGCCACATATCTTAGAATATTTAAGTTATTCTAATAAGCAGTATTTTAAGAGAAAGTCTTTCTCTGTAGAGTGATGATTGCATGTTAATTTTTATTCACCCAAGTTTGCAGTGAGAGCTACAGGCAAAGCTGGACTTTCTCAACAAAACAGTTTATAGCTGCAGTGCAAAATACTATTAAAATCATTAATGAAGACACTGCAATAGACATTTTCCTTTAATCAACTCAGACAAACAAAACAGTATATAACAGCAGGAACTCTTTCGTAATATCCCTAAAACACCAACAACAGTTGTTTGTCTAAACAGATTTTGCATTTTTAAAGTTTTTCATCAAAAGAAACTGAACAAGCTTAAGTCAAAAGGGGAAAAGTTTTGAATCTAAGTTATAATGTTAAAACAACTGTGGAATGAGAGCATTTACAGAATTTTGGACAACTTATATTCTGCATTCTCTATACCACATACTTAATGGGCAAAAATCAAATTGTCTATTACAAGAAAATAGGATAATTTACATGTATGTGCATGTATAAAGTCTAAGTTACAATGCAACTTACATAATTGTACATAATTTCTTTTAAAGTTATAAAAAATAAATAATCCTTATATAAATTATCCTTAACCACAATTTATTGCTACTGCATTTAACACCAGCCTCTAATTTTGTGTTATTTAAGCTAAATCGTGGTCTTGGTTATACACCTACAGCTTCAGTAACTCACATAATATGCAGAAACAGGAAAAGTCAAAATGGTTTTTAGCATGCACAAACATGCGCATGCCCCCATGGTGATGGTAACACAGAAAGTTACATTTTTGAGCAATCCATACATGATTTTCATACTTGGATTATTAAATTTTAACTATGTCCTCAACAGCTATCATAAGCATTCATTGAATGCACTTATTTTTTCACTTCTACATAGTTTTCCAGATGTCAGTGTTGACAAAAAGAACAATGCACAGTGTCCCCAGGTCATTGTAGTTTGTTGTGGTTTCTATAACACGAAGCCACATCTTAAAAGCAGTTAGAAGATTGTAAAGGTTGTAGAGCAACATTTATGAATAAAAACACATTTTGGCCACAATTACTTTTCAACTGAAGTCAACAATGTGGTGAGAACAGACTACACATGTAAGAACATTCTTACATTCATGTAAGAATCAAACGCAGCCATTGCTTTCCTTATTACTGAAACATTTAGGGTGAATTATCACACAATTCAAGAAGAAAGCAAGATATTATTAACCTCAGTGTTATTTGGCCCAGATGGCCAGATAAGATCTTATCTGAAGAACCCAAACAATGTTCTTATCTGAAGAACATAAATTTGGGACCTGATAAGATGAATCCCAGAGTCCTGAGAGACTTGGATTATGTAGTTGCCAAGCCACTCCTTGTGGTATTTGAAAAGTCATGGCAGTCAGAACTCCAAAGTGAATGGAAAAAGGCAAACACTGTACACACCTTTAAAAAGCCTAGAGAAAACCCTGTCAACTACCAACCAGTCAGCCTCACCTCTGTGCCTGGAAAGATCATGGAACAGATCCTCCTAGAAGCTGTGCTAAGGCACAAGGATAACAGGAAAGTGATTTGGGACAGCCAGCATGGCTTCATCAAGGGCAAGTCCTGCCTGACCAAACTAGTAGCCTTCTGTGATGGAGTGACCACATCAGCAGATAAGGGAAGGGCTACAGATGACATTTATCTGCATTTCTGTAAAGCTTTGACATAGACCCCCACAACATCCATCTCTCCAAATTGGAGAGAAATGGATGCAATAGGAGAACCATCAGATGGATAAGGAACTGGCTGGACATCTACATTCGAAGGGTAGCGGTCAATGGTCAACTAAAACACAGGAAGTTTCAACTCTGCATGAGGAAGAACTTCATGCTGAGGGCTGCAGACCACTGGAATAGGCTGCCCAGGAAGGTTGGGGAGTCTCCCTCTCTGGAGATGTTCAAAACTCACATGGTTCCTGTGTAACCTGCTCTAGGTGACTCTGCCCCTGCAGGGTGATTGGAGATTGGATCTCCAGAGGACCCTTCTAACCCTAACAGTTCCGTGATCCTTCCCCTCTGCTTCACTCTGCTGAGAGCCCACCTGCAGTGCTGCATCCAGCTCTGGGGTCCTCAGCACAGGAAGGACATGGACCTGTTGGAATGAGTCCAGGGGAGGGACACTAAGATGATGAGAGGCATAGAACACCACTTATGTTAGGAAAAGCTGGGAGAATTGGAATCGTTCAGCCTGGAAAAGAGAAGGCTTTGGGGTGACCTAATTGTGGCCTCCAGTACTACAAAAAGCCTAGAAAATGGAGAGGGACTTTTCACAAGGGCTATGTGGTCACAGGACAAGGGGGAATGGCTTCAAACTGAAGGAGAGTAGGTTTAGATTAGAATTAAGTTTAGAGCAGGAAAAAATTCTTTTCTGTGAGGGCAGGGATGTCCTAGAAGAGGCTGCCTAGAGGAGCCATGGATGTCCCATTGCTGGAAGTGTTCAAGGCAAGGTTGGATGGGACTCTGAACAACCTGGTCTACTGGAAAGTGTCCCTGCCCACAGCAGGGAGTTGGAACTAGATATGTAAGGTCCCTTCCAACCCAAACCATTCTATGACCTATGATCTAATTCACCCAAAATTTTGACTCAAAAATACTGAACAGCTTTACTAAACCTTGTTAACTTACCTGTGTAATTACACATTTTTTCAGCTGTGTTTGTAGACTGAAGCAGACTGAGCTTTTCTTGTTGTAGCACAAAATTACAACACTTAATCCTCACACACACTATTCCCCAAGTTTAGAAGTTCTGTGTGGTTAGGTTTTTTTAAAATCATAACTGCACTTTCTATTTTTTAAACATGATTGCTAAAACTATCTTAATGAGAATTGCAAAAAACAACAGACATGCAACACAAATACAGAAAGTAACACACTTACAGCTTCAAATGATAAGTTAACATGTTCCAGGAATTTCTGCATTAAATTTTCAGTTAGTTCATTGAAGCGATACCGGAAGAGATCCATTTCTTGTTGAAGAAACCAACGCCTGAGATCCTCACTGCAAAAAAAACAATTAAAAAACTCATTTTCTGAATCTACATTATTTCTTTGCTTGAAAACTAGACCGCAAACCTAGTGAACACAACAGTAATGCTGACTTTGGCATGTGACCCACACACACTGAGAAGCTTGGAAGTGAAGGCAGGAAACCTTCAGTAAAGCATACTCAATCAGAAAAGACTTGTGGAGAGACAATACTTTTTATTTGTTTTGGATAAAAAAAGTTGTAGGTAACTTTCTCCCCTGATATTTAAAGGACAGGTTTTTTTCTACAACATGGCACAATACTTCTTCATTGTACAATTAACATCACAATTAATGTAATGAGGCAAATACATTTTGAAGACTACTTTTTTAATTCTCACTTTTGGTTTATCTCCAGCTGAAAAATATTAATATATCTCAGTAAATGTGACAATTGTGCATTCTATTTTAGGCAACAAACAGCATGCAAACAGGCAAAATGAAAATATATGGCAATGAAGTTGGGTGAGGAACAAAAATAGAACATCTAACTCTTGACAAAAGAGAAAAAGGGGTTTAGCAACTGCAGGTAAACAAGTAGAACAACAAACAAGAACACAGGGACAGGAGTCAGGAGACATAAAACAACACTGAAGCCAACCTAAGTACTTTAAGTACTCATGGAACTCTTCACATCCTAGTGCTGATTCCCAGGCACTAGCACATTACTGAAAGCCACAGCAAGTAGGTACCAGAGTGCCAGTAAAAAAAGCTACCCCACGTGTCCCAGCACAGAATGCAGATGATGCTGTACCTCACTACCACAAGGCACTCTCTTAAACTGCCCTCTGAGAGCTACCCTGTGGGCCACTGCCATTGGAATTCACAGAGCACTGAAATACTGCAGGCTTACATATGTTCTCTTTACAGTATTTAAGCATCTTTTCCCATGGGGAATATGTGAAAAACAACAGAGTTGTTTGTGGTTTTGTAGACAAAACCTCTGCTTGAAATACGGTTTGAAGAAAAGTAATTATTACACAAAATAGCTAAACAGAAAGGCTGTTAAGGTCCTTTGTAGAATATAATCCTGTGGACAGTGCAACTTCAAATGGAAGTTAATGCTCTAATAACTGATCTGTTGCAGTTCTGTGGCCATCTTGGAGGGCAGTTAAATCCTGGGATGTGATAATTTTTTCCAGTTTCCTTGATTTACAGCACATTTGTTTCCCTATGGGGGGAACCAAACAACACCACCACACACACACATAAAAAACAAACAAATCACAAACATGATTATATATAATTTCTTTGGAGGCTGGCCAGTCTGTTGTTCCTTTCCTTCAGGAAATCAGATCAAAGGCTGTCATCCCACCTATCCACTGAAGTTACCATAACAAGAAAATACTATTTTATCTCTTACACACACACCTATGTGGACTCTTCCTACAGCTGATAAAATAGCTGACAAGCTGACCTCACACTACTGTATATGTCCAGCAAATACCTTTAAATTTACTTTCCTAGGATCACCATCATTAGGGCATTATACATCACTTCTAAAGTCAAACCATATTTTATACTGATTACTCACATGAAAAAAAATTGTACACTCTCATCTCAAACTTATATTAAGGAATAATACTTATTATCAAAACCTCACGCTTAACTGAAAAGTCACTATCATTAGATAGCTTCAGCAGCAGCTTGGTGAGTTAAGAGAGTAGCAGGTTATTGAAGTGCAGAATATCTCCTCATTTTTTGCCACTTAACTCTCTGGTGTGCAAATTATTTAGCAGTTTAAACCAGTTCATAGATTCCCAACTTTAAAAATAATGTAAGAAAACAGTCTCTTTCATATAGGGAACAGCACTTGAGGGGCTGGGGTTGGAATAGAAATACTCTTCACTCCAAGGAGGAAAAAAATCAGCATAAAGATAGAAGCATGAAGATATAAGTACTTTATAGAAGGCATGCAAATGCTTGTAAATCTGGAATTTAAGGCTAGTAGCTCCTATTCTACAATTAATACAAGAGTTCCAACAACTTAACACTGATTTATGAAAACTCCGGGCATGGGCCAGATTACTGCTTTACTAGGCAATCAACACCAATTTACTCAGAGTTTAAGTTTTAAAGACTAGACAGCAAGAAGAACATGGGTTCAGATAATACACAAAAGAAAATGCTACTCAACATAAAGAGGGAGCTATTTTAGCAGAGAAGTCTAATTTATCATTTAGGAAAAAAAAATGTCAGGGAGTAGTGAACAGGCCTTGCTAAGTCTGAAATAGAATTTATGTCCTTGTTATGTGACACAGATGCAAAACAAACCAAAACAACTTTAAAACGGCACAAAAGGATGTTTTAAAATTTCCTGTATAAAAGAAATTCCTGCTGTCAGAGCAGAGGTAAGATTTATTTCTTCCATCTTAAGACAGTAAAGTGAAAATTATGCCCCTGTGACTTTCAAGGTTCTTCATAGCTGATTTGCTGAAGTGACAAGAGATGCAATAGACAAAAACAAAAATGCACACTCCCATCCACATGCAAATAAAATTATCTCTATATCTTTCATGTGCCATGAAAGCAAATGAAACCAGGTTATTTTATTTCCTGGTCTTGACAGATCTAAGTGACATTAGAAGAGGTGTGAAAGAAGGGTATGGATGAGACTGTTCTCTTGAGACTGCAAATACTTTGTCATATGGAAATAAGCTTTAAACTATTGGATTTCAGAAAGCAGAAGGAAAGTTAAGAGACGATGACTACCTTAAAAATTTAACTGACCAGAATGGTGGAGCTGGTCACCTCAGATCACATGAAAACCAAATCAAAACAATCCAATTTACAAGTGAGGACTGACAGTGACTAGAAAAGAAAAATCGATATAAACTTTTACCCCTGGATGGCAGTGTTGGCCAACTGAAAATGCACTGTGGCAGGAAAATGTAAACACAGGTACACACTCAGGAACTGAATTCAGCCTAGCTTGCAGTTATGTCTATTTAAGTGCACTTTTTCAATCACTTCTTCTTTAACAACTTTCTTCAGTTAACCTAATGATTTGTGCCAAGCTTATTTTTCTGACGTAGTATGATAAAAACTTGAAGTACTATATGTTCTATTTGCCTCCCAATTTTATCTTTTGGAAACTTGCCAGTTGTAGACAATAGAAATATCGCCACAGTAGTTGCTTTTCAAGAGAGAATAGAAAGCACTGGGTTACAGGCCCACCTCATAGTTCTTAGAATGCTGTTTTCCATGTTATGAGTAAGCACTAAATCCACCTTTTCGAAGTATAAGTAGAAACAGACCAAAAGCTGCTTTTTCAAAATGCAGGAAGTACATAAAAATGAGAACACAAAATGTCATCTGCAAGTTGTCTAAACAGTGTCCCAGAGCTCTATTCAAAACTCCTCCTCTATAGATGTCTTTCCCCCCAGATTACAAAGCCAGGTTCTTTCCTACTGATTCTGTGACCCAAAATAACTTTTATTCATTTCTGCACAGCGGTTCACCATTAACAAGCTGCCCATTTCTGCCCTGCCTATAGGCTAATATTTAATACAGGGTTTCAAAAGTACCTGCAATTTATTTATTTACTAAGTAAGAACTTCAGTCAAATTCTCACCTTCCACAAGAGCAGAATTTTCATTAACTACCAACACCCTCAAGCATCTTGTCTCCCACAAAAAAAAAGTAATGATCTAAATAATAAAGTGTTTAAATTTTCGGCTTTGGAATTAAGCCAAATTGATTATTCATAATGTCACTAACACAAACCATTATGTTTTCAGGGGCCTTTTAGACCCCAGACTACTTGAGGATGCTACCTGTTAGGGGGTTTTGGCAAACTTACAACACATGTAAAGAAAGATACTATCAAAATCAGCAGGACTAGTACGATTAAGGGGATTTATAAAAACACAACACAGGGCACTAGAAAGAATGGAATATTACACTTAATATTCACAATCTCAAATTATACATGTAGAATACAAAGGGATATACAAAGTTGCAATTCTGTTATTCAATCTGCTCCCTTCTTTCAGGATTTCAAGCTACACTACTAGAGTCACTGCAGTGAAGGCTGGTATTGATCTCCACATCCACAACCTATTCCTCATGGTACATGCATCATGGATCTAGCAGGCTCATTGATCACACACATTGACAAACTGTCTTCAGCACAGCCCAGATGTCTTTTGAAAGGACAACAGGATGAGATGCCAATGATCTGGAAGATTTCAGGGTGTTTAAAAGTCACCCAGACTTTTAAACAAAAGGTGAGATTTAAAAAATGGTGAGATCTCATCCATCTAGAGGCAGGCTTTTGAGACCTTTGCTACTTCCTACTCTGATCAGATGTTCTGCAGCAAGAAGCCAAAGCCATTTCAAAGAAAAGCCCCATCCATTCCAGCTCCATAGCCCAGCTTACACCACAATCCCTCCTACTCACCTTCCCTGTTTTTGCTTACAAATCTGTATCTATAGCAGCACTTCAGTCATGTCAGCTATCACAGTATGGTGTGATACAGTATGCATTCCATCACAGTCACTTAATTAAAATGAAGTGTATTGCAGCCTTAAGTGCAATTGAGTCAGCAATTCAACACACTTCATATCTGCCAGTTTTAATTAAAAAAAAAAGACCACAGTGATAAGAGTTCACACAAAAGTATAACAAAACAACTTGCAGACATGAAGCACTAACAATCTCTAATTTCATCCAAAAACTACAGGAGAAACAAAAGAATGTGTTTTGCAGGATCAAGATTTTGCTCGAAATTTCATATAACAAAAAAATTGCAGTGCAACCAGCCACAGCAACGAATATGGACAAAAAACAGAGGCAGTAGATGAAACATCAAACTCAGATGGTACTTTTAGTCAGTCAGAAACAGTGCTCTCTATACAGTAATATAAAGCCTATTTAGGTAGTCAGGTCTTTGGTCAGTTATCAACAGTTAGCATATAGAGAAATTAAACTATGCTATCAATCACTGCAAATGCCTGACAAACAGTTAATACTGACGGGCAGTCATTTTAAAAAAAGTGATCAAGAGACTCAAATCAATTGCATGTGTTTAAAAGCCAAAACTTTGTAAATTTTTTAGTTATCACAAAATCCAGATCTTAATTGATTACACATATCCCTTTTCATCACAGTTGAGATCAGATTCCTAGCAAAAAATCCTCTTTGAGCCTCCTTCTCTCATTAGTAGCCATGCAACTCTAAAGCATCTGTAATGTCTACAATAAAGCACTGCAGTATCTGTATACATTTAAAATTAATAATCTGAGTACAGCATAATCCAAAAAGTACTTACGACTGGCAGTAGGCAAGGCGGAGTATGAAATGAGAGATATGATCTTTTCTTCTTGCCTCATAATCGTCCTCAACCAAAGCCTGTAGAACATATTATTTCTGATAAATAATCTCTCCTATATTAAAAATTCACAATCAATTTACCATTGCTATTTAACAGTGTATTAATAGTCATCTTTTAGACAATAAATGCCACATTATTGAGGAACATGTTTACCCTAAAGAAAGAAGAACTTCAAAGGAAACCCTTCCAAGAAAAACTACACCTCTGACAAAATCACAGAATTGCAATTTTAGAAATAGCATTTCAACACCTCTACTTTTATTCATTATTCTTGAATGGTATAAAGAAAATAAAGTGCAAGGGAGTTCTATGTCTTGATCTTTACTCACTCTGTAGGGAAACTTCAGTTTCCGGAGCTCAGCCTCCAGTTTAGTTTTGTATACGTCAGAGCCTCTTACATGGCTCACACCGAGATTTTCAATTACTTTAAGCACTGGGCAAAAAAAGAAAATGTCCATGTTAGAGACAACATGCTGAAATCAAACTAAATGTACAACAGCTTGGGAAAGGCACAAACTGGGGTAAGGCCACAGGAATTGCTTTTTAGTGGCGTGAGGAGCAAAAGGGTGAGAAATATAAAGTGTGGCCCGTGAGTCCTGAACAGCTGGTCCAATTCTGGGATGGATGCCATCAACAAGGAAAGGGAAACAGCTAATTCTCATGGACCAGTCTCAGAATATTGGTTTCAACTCTAACAAAACCTTGGATCCAGTTTTCAGGACTTCAGGGGAATCCCTGGCTGCCAGCCACAATGACCTGAAATGCAATACTGTGACATCAAATATGTCACAACATTTATAGAATGTGAAATGTGCTCATAAAATCCCCCCGTGTAAACCAAAACTACACAGTCCCGACAGCTACAATAAACGCCTCTTGGGAAATCTCTCTCGGCTCTCCGAAATGCCCAAAGCAACTCGTTTTTCTTTAACGAGAGCAGACAGCCCAGCTCCCGCTTATGTCAGGCGAACAGAGCATCCAGGCCTGCCAGAAACACACACAGCCATGACAGGAAGGGTTCAAGGCATCGAGGGAGGGAAGGGACGGCAGGGAGACGCTACTCACGCCTCAGGCGATCGACGGCAAAGCTCTCAAATTCCACCAGGGAGATGCTTTCCGTGGGGGGCTCCAGGTAAAACTGCAGGCTGTGAGGGTACTGCTCCCTCCGGTCTCCAGCCAACCGCGCATGCCTCTGCCTTGCTCGACTGGAGAACTCCATCTCCCTCGCCCCGGGGCTGCCGCTGCCTCTGTCTCCGTGCCCGTCCGGACCACCGCAGCGCCGCTCCCGCCGCTCCGCCCGGCTGGACCCGACCTGAGCCCGCCCGAGCCGAGCCCCGGCTTCCCGCGCTCCTCCGGCCCCGCCCACTTCCGCACAGGGCCACGCCTGCCGGGCGGCCATTGGCTGCTGCAGCGGTGTGGGCGGGGCTGCGCTGGCCGCTGCCCACACCCGACATGGCGGCTGCGGCGCAGGCAGGTGCCCGCGCCTGGCACGGCCGCTTCCGGTACTGGCACATTCTCCGCTGTTCTGCGGTTTTATCATTTTGTCACTTTTCCAAGAGAACTGCAGGATTTGCTAGTTTTGCCGCTGTGTTGGCAATTTTGCCGTAGCTGAGGGTATGTTGTTTCATGCCCCTGCCACAAAATGCTACTTACCAATTTTTCCCTAAAAGTTGCTTAGTGATCTCGCAAGAAGTTCGGAGCGCAAAAGGGTGGGAAATCGGAACTGGCGTACAGTTTGTGCCGACAAAGTGAGGAAAATCAGTAGTTTAGGCTGCCAAGTTCTTAAGAGCAACGAAAGGACGGCGGACCAGGCCCGCTCCAGCGCCGGGTTCGCGGGGCAGGCCAGGCCGGGCGGTGTGACAGCGGCTGTGATACGGAGCACTGCCCCGGCAGCCACAAATGTCCAAGACTCCTCTATCATTTCCAGGGAGAACTATACTATTGATTTATTTTATGTGTTTATATTTTTGTAATATTTAGTATTTAACCCAAAACAAGTTCTTCTCTTTACATATATATATATATATAAAACTGTAACCTGAAGCAACGTTTTTTTCAAATAGCCACTGCTCATCCCACACAATTTCTTCCCTTCATCACCTGGCTGCAGCCTGAGTTGCTTAGGAGTAAGGAGTGTATCTGCCTCCTAGAATCCTCCTAATATTTGTAGGAAAATGAAGCTTTTGCCTTTGACCAGTGTGTTAATACCCAAGAG
Source organism: Taeniopygia guttata (assembly GCF_048771995.1). Classification (NCBI taxonomy): domain Eukaryota; kingdom Metazoa; phylum Chordata; class Aves; order Passeriformes; family Estrildidae; genus Taeniopygia; species Taeniopygia guttata. The sequence goes on along the minus strand of NC_133027.1, from coordinate 26,757,165 downwards.
ATCTTACAGAGACTGGAAATGTACTGTCCAGAGCAGGTCAAGGAGCTCCATCTGTTCCCACATTTGCTTGGAGTGCTGTACCCAGCCCGGCCCAGAGGGGGAGAAGTACGACAATGCTGAGGAGCACAGCAGAAACTTTTCATTTTAATTTAATTTTACTTCTACTCGTGTTTTAGGTTTTGGCAGATAAGTAGCACCACACCTTTGGAAATCATGGTTTGCAGTTTGCTGTCCATCGCTAATTCTACTGAGCCACGTGCTGCTGATCTTTGACAGGTCAGCAGCTATGTCTACATATGTTGTTTTCTTTTGTTTATTTTTACTTCTAGGGTTTTTTCCTTTCTTGCTGAATATTAATCCCCAAATTGTCTGCAATTAAGTGAAGATATACCTTTTTTGTTTAGGCTTTTATTTTCATTTCAGTTAACTAATGACAATAACAGCTTTGCCAAAACTCATATATATATAAGATTACTTCAGCAGAAATTAAGAATCAAAATTAACCTCTATATTACTAGATTTAATTACTATATTACTACATTTAAATAAAACTTAAAACTCAAGACCTTACCCTTTCACCAAAAAATCATTTTCTTGGGAAAAGAAAATAGACAAGTGAAAATTTTTCACCTTGGGATAAACCCCTCCCTTCCCCCCCTTCCCCCCCCCCCAGTTTCAAACTTTTTTACCTATGCATCTATTGAAACCTACAGATGGTAATATTTTGCACTATATTTTGGTTACTTTTTTCTAAATGTATTTTCATGATGCCCACAGTAACATTACCACTGGGAGCTGATTTTTGAAGTAGCTTTTATGATAATTTTTGATGTTGTAACAACCCACCTCACAAATGTTTTACAACAAACATCCATATGCTCAGCTGTCAAGCTGTCCCCCTCATCCCATGCAAACACAGTGCAAATCAGCATACCCCAAACTATTCTGCTACTTAATTAATGCACTGTTGAGAGGACAGGGTTAAAAGTAGAAGAATGACAATGAGGAGGATGAGGACTTTAGATTCATTAAAGTGACCTTGCAGCTGGAAATGTCAGTGCCTGGAGAATAACAGTGAGAGGAGGCCCATATATTATGTCTTACTGCTGTTTATACTCTGTTTTGAGAAGCATTTCTGTGTAGAGACAATATAAGTGTTGTGAGAGACTTGGAGACACTCTCACGGACATGGTTAAGCTCCCTGGTTTTGGGAAAGAGAGGGTCAGCGCTCAGAGATCATAAAAAAAAAGCCCAGAGGAGATTGCAGCATGTTGGTAAACTACAAGTGCAGGACCCCTGATAAATTGGTACAAACAGCAGGCCTGCCTTTCACTTGGATGGACTGAGCCTATCAGTGCCTGCCTTCCTGCTTGTGTGTCTCTGCCAGGGTGTTGCCTTGGGATCTTCCAGTTAGCAAGGTAATGCAATAAATTTACTCTGCATTTTAACTGTTTTTGTGCTTGTTCCAGCTGCCTGCCTGTGTCAACACAGACACGCAAACACACACACACACAAAATCCTTATTTGCATTAAATACGTATCATTGCACAGTTGCTTCTCCCACTTTTTTTATATTAGCTGGCAGAGTGCCTGATGCTTATCTGCCAAAGCCCAGTTGTTCTCTGTTTGCCTAACTACATCTACTAATAAAAAGGTAAATATGGCGATGCTGATATGTAGTCTGTCTTTCAAACCCCATTCATTCCTCATGTCTAGGATGTTTGGATCTCTGTGGGTGGCAGTAATTAGCACAAAATATCCCTTCCCTGCTTCCAGCTCCCTTTCAGCTCTTAACTGAGAATCTTACTGCAGGTATCATCAGCCTGATTGAATTCTCATGCAATTCTGTATTCAAATATATTGTATTAATATCTTGGACTTTTGGAGTTTTCACCTCTTAAAATGTTCTTCTCAAAAAAATTTTAAACTTTTGTTTGTTTGAAATACTTATTGTCTAACTCCCTTGTCTAACTCTATTCCTTTATTGATCTGACCTTTTCACAAGTCTTTTCTTGTAGTCTATTTGTGCAAATCCTAGCCCAATTCCTATTTCATTTTTTCTGTTTTGTAGTTCTCCATGTTTTTTATTACTCCTTTAAATGTTTAACATCCAGGTTATACTGGGATTTTACTTCTGACTAAAATGCACAGATACCTCTGTACTTGCTATAAATAGCAGGGTAAATGTTCTGAGCTGACCTTTAAATTCCTGCAGACTCTGAAGTGAGTAAAGCATGAATCATGCACAGAAGAGAGGTTCAAAGGGCTGCTTCAGCTGGAATATGCTCTCAATGTTAATTTATTTAAGTGGAAAGTAACAATGATCACATCCCCTTGTGAGACTCTAAATCTCTCTTGCTCCACTTACACATGGCTTACAAATCCTATGTTTATTCCCCAAATCCCCAGTCCAAGGCTCTAGTGCAGAGGAAAAGAAAAATCTAGATGTATCTTCACAATCTTAAATTTATTCTGACAGGTAGGTCTATTATTCAGCTCTGCCTCTCACTGCATGTATCTTCTTCATACTGAAGAAGTTTAGGCTGCTGTAACAAATACATTAATTGCATTTTTCTTTGGTTATATATTGTATTTTTGATCTCTTTGCATAATTTTTCAAGGTACATATAGAGGCAAAATCTGCCCTGTCCCTGCACTAGGCTTTTTCCAAAGGGGTGTTATCCTTGTATTTCCCTACAAGATGCTCCATGTACTTGAAATAATTTTGTTTGTCATGCTGGGGCTTGGGGAAGAGAAAGAGCTGCTTCTAGTCAATCTTCCTCTGGTAACTTTTGAGCATTGAATCAATGTTAGAGAGAAGTTGAAGTACCAAAGATCGATGCACTCAAGTATTTGAGAAATGAGAGCCCGAGTAAAGACCAGAGAGAAATATTCAAATTTCTACCATGGAAAAGAAAAGCGGAATTTGGTCTTTTTTTGCGGGTGGAGCAGCAGAAAGGAGACAACACAAACATCCAGGCTGGTCAGAATAAATACATCTTGAGCTCAGTCACTGCTCCATCATCTCCACAGACAGGGGAGGGTTTGAACTATCCAGAATTAGGACCAAATAAAAGTAGAATTCATTTCTAGACTTAGTTTAATCTGCTGAAAAAGGATCTTCTTCTTCCTAGTATGTCTTTCTTGATCATATTTAAATTGTGAGCTTCTGAAACACACAAAGAAGTTTTTCAAAGTCTGACTGTTTGAAGGGATATTGATGCTTTTTTTTTCTTGTATTTTTATTACCACTAAATTAATTTACAGTAAGAAAATGCTTTTGTTACACATAGCATTTAACATTTACTGCATTTCCAATTCTCTCCTGAGAATAATCAAATTTCTCCCAGTATAACAGAGAAGAACAGAATGTTTTGTTATCAAGTATTCTGTAAGTAATTCAAAGATTTCCTTAAGCCTCAAAGTATTGCTATCGAACATAAGAACTATATAGCTATATACCTAGAATTTATATATATATATATAGCTATATACCTAGAATTTTTAATTTTTTTCCAATCAGATAAGGAATTATTTGTCAGGATTCAGAATAATACAAAAAACCTCCAAAGTTTAAAGTATTTTTACAAGGAAAATCTCTTATTGTCTGAAAACTTTTAAATATTATTTTGTCTCCATTAAAAGAAACCCACTGCAGTTGAAGGATTTTGCTCAGCCTTTTTGGTGTTCGATGAGGAGTATTGTATAATACAGACTTGGCCAGGAAGACCTCCTGTTTTAAGCCTATGACTTGATGACAAAAAAATGTCCTGTTCAGTCCTGACACATACTGAGTGTTCAAATACTCAGACACTTTGTAAAACAGTCTGCAAAATTCCAACTTAATTGTAAGTAGCCAGCCACATTCCAACTGCTAATAAATGTTCATATTAGAATTATTCTGAGCACTTCCACTATTACAAGTGAAACCCACCAAAATAAACATTGGGGTGGGATTTATTCTGCCTAGTCACTAAACCTGCACCTACCTTTTAAGCTCTTCTTTTAAAGAGTTCTCCTGAGAATACTTGGAAAGAGGTAGCTATCCTGCAGGCTTCCAAAAGGACATCTAGACTGCCTACATTGAGGTTCCTATATAGCTGATTGTTTTCCCTTTGTTTACCTCAAGTTTGTTTGGCTTTTTTACTTGCTTGTTTTCTGCGTTTTGGGTTTGTGGTCTTCTTTCAAATATACGCGATGTTCAGGAGTGGAAGCTTAAGTATTTTTGCAAATTAGGGGAACAAAGTCTTCCTTGTATGTAATATGAGGTCCTCTTCCCCATTAGAAATAGATATCAGCATAAGAGTTAGAGGTAACTGACATTCCCTATGTAAGCAAAATTCCAATCAATTGGAAGTTGCCCAAGCAAGACACGAGATGGAGATGATTAACAAACATATCAGCCAATTCTTGAGCACCCTCCTACTGTAAACTAAATATATTACTTTGGCTTAGTTCATAGTATGTTGCCTTTGTGGTACTTTTTTCATGCTCTGTAATTTCGTTTGTCTGAAACTCCATGGAACTTGAGCTAAGAAAGCAGAACTGATTAGGAAAAGTTCCAAGTAAGGTTGTGTCTCTCCTTGTTAAGTATTGTCTGAAACTGCACTGGTTTCACCAGAAGCAGAATATAGCCTCAGAATATAAAACCCCAACTCCATCCACCAGCACTGTTGGAAATCAGTTCCTACTGTAATGCTCCTTAAAATTCAGTGCTTGCTGATAAAACTTGATTTATTTTCAGACTACAGAGCTAGAATAACTATTGGCACCAGTATCTTGGCAATCTTTCTGGTACATCTATTGTTATTTTGAAAATTACATGGCACATTTACATAAAAAAATTCAGAAGCTGAGACTCATCCTAATAGCTTTTGAATAACCACTAAAATTGCCTACAATATAGCCACACTAAGTACAAGGGTTTAATATATGGAAATTTAAATATCCAATTAGAAAACCAAGTTTATCAGGTGCACAGCTATTAACAACATAATGCTTTAAAAAAACAGTGCTATTAGTATATTGAAGACCTAACATTTTTTAAACAAATATGGTAACAGTTAAACAGCAAGGGTGGATCACAATGTATCTAAATGAATCCACCTATTATGCTTTATGTTATAGGTGGTATTTATGAGTATAGTAGGAGATAGTATTTAGCAGATAATGTTACAAATGCTTTCAGTATATGCTACTGTCTCTTCATACATATTTAATTTTGATGGACCCATAACTTACATGGGTAGCTGGATGATATTACACACTTAGGTGCCTGCAGTTTTGCCCTCTCAATGAAGTTAAACAGTTAAATAGCAGTAAAAATTATGGTAGCTATGTAATTATATGTTGCACTTTCTCATCCAATACCATCTAATCTCAATACCTTGCAGAAGTGAACAGATTATATTTTCAGGGAACAGACAAGAACATTCATTTATCTACAGGCCTGTGGACTTCTTGGGTTTTCCTTTGTATACCCATGGCAGCCTACAAACTCTACACAGGGCACTGAGAAAGCCCAAGCTGTAGGAGGGTATTGTTACAGTGAGCTCATGGGCGTTCTGTTTCCCCTTCCCCAGGACCCTGTGACTCTGATCAAGATAACTCTGGATCCCTCCTTTCTGCCCCAATGGGGTTGGCGGAGAGCCAGGGAAGCCTACCCTGTCCAAAGTCTATCTAGACCCCTGACATTTCCTGTTCATCCTCTTTTGCCCCCCTCTCCCCCAAGGACATCACAGACTAAAGAGATCTGAACCAACTTATCTCGGAAATCTTTGCCATCTCCTGTTATTCCTCCCGTCACAGCCTCTGACCTCTGAGCTAGCCTGATTATTCGGGGCTGTGTGAGGGGGGGAACCACAGGGTATTACAGAGCAGGCAGTCTCAAAAAGCCACAGGTGTCCTCAGAAGTATGCTGGTTACACTGCCATCCTTAGATCCTAAGTCACCTTATTTGCCATTCCAGCTCATTTGGCACAACTCAGTCCACTCTGACAGTTTCTAGGCCCAAGGAACTCACAATGCTTATTTCTACTCTGGTCCCATCCATGTGCGTGTGTGTTCCCCCTTATTTCCTTTCCCTGCTGTCTTCTGCATAGGCAGCACTTGGGTTACTGCCTGCCCAGATAGCCCAGTTCCACATGTGTGCAGGCAAAGCTCATTTGCAGGCAGCAGTAGAACAGCAGTCAGAGTGGTAACCCCAGCAGCCTGGTGTTTGGGACCACACCACCACAGTTCACTTCTTGCCTCCCTCATGGCCCCACAGTCAATCCTATTTCTTCCCACACTTCTTTTCACCAGCATCAAACTTACTAACATGCTTATTCTGCATCTCCAGGCACTTGCCTGCAGCAGTTGCAGACAAAGTGATTTAGACCTTGTTCTTCATTATGGCTCCACCTCAGCCTTGCCATCCAAGGAGTTTACAGTGTCCAGGGAAGAGAAGCAGACCTCCTGTCTCCCAGCATTCTGCCCCTCCAAATGTAGGCATAGACCAAGTAGGCAACAGCAACACCTTCCCAATGCTGTCTCCTGACAGTACCGAAATTCAAAGAAACACATCAGACAAAGGCCTTTTCTGAACATTCATTTATGTCATATGTAAAAGGAAGAGGGAGGGGATAATGATATTTTAGATAATTAAAAATACATTTCCTCTTACAAATTATTGGTGCTAGAGGCAAAAGACTAGCTTAATTTTTCATTGCATTTATCCTTCTTCATAATGTTTTACTTCAGTGATTTTTATTGAACGCTTTCGTGAGTCTGTTATAAAAATATCTGCATTCCCTCATAAGGTTTTTGTTTCCCTCAGTAAACTAAAGCTGGGTTCACTAACTTATTTTTTTAAGGTTGCTATGACGGACTCTTCAAAGTTCAAGGGTAATAGCCTGAATATTGATGAGTTTTCAGTAGTAGCCAAAGAAAATATCAGGAATGCATTCTTCCTAGCATTTTTGATCTTCAAACAAACTGAAAAAAATGTCTGGCTAAGATTTTGCTAGACCAACCAAATTCATATATCAATTAGGTTTGGTTGTTGGGACTCTGTACTAGCCTGTTTGTCATCCACAATTTTACTTTAGGATATTATCTTTTCCATGCTGCATAGGACTGAGAAGACAGTTAGTTAGTATCTTTGATATCTGTAAAAACTACTTCAAAATAAGATGGCTCTGGAAATTCAACAATACAATTTCTATGTTGTTTTTGTGATTGACAGATCATTTTCTGTCAGCAACAACTGTCTATTTTAAATTGTGCTCTACTGATGACGGGTTGACTGTAAGGTGCTTACTCATGGTCTAAAGAAAGAGACTGACCACACAATTAGAAAAAGTAGAATATGCTCTATGATTTAATTTTAATTAGTCTTTATAGCCAGAAGAAAGTATATTTAAACTTCCTGTATACAACAGGTCATGGAATTCATCCACTGTATAGACCCATACAGTTAAAGCTGGTCTAAGTTATCTGGTTTAGCAAAGAGTGGATCTTGGCATTTTTCAGTTAAATCCAAATTTTCCAGAGTAAATTTGAAGCAAAAGGGAGATCTGGTTGTGCCAAAACTTAGGAAAGTTCACATGCTTTGGTCACAAGAACATGGAATATATATCTGAAATTTGCATCAAGACATTGCAAACAGTCCTTCAGATCAATAATTATTTATTCACATATAACAGCAAGCCTGGGGTTGGTAGAGACCATGTTCATTTTCTTATATTTAACAAAATGTAAGGAGGTTTTTTCCATGTAATCTAGCTGTAACATGCCAGAAAGTAAAATTCTATTGTCCTGTTGCTTTTAAGCAAATTGCTTTCCTCTACTGCTTGCAATAAAAGGCTTATAATGGGCAGGCCCATAAACACAGAGGCAGAATATTTCCACTGTAATCTGTACAAATACTTTCCAAAGTTGTCTGTATGTTTTCCAGTTGTTCTTTTGCTTTTATTGGTGCTAGTTAGTTTCAAATTTCTTGCCTTATTTTCCTCCTTATGAATGTAAACATAGATTTAGTTTTTCTGTCTACATTGACATGATCTCAGCCTAAGAGTACATCATGGGAAGCTGGAAGATTTATCAGCAGAAAATAGCCTATTGGAAAAAAATCTGGGTAGTGGTAACTGGAGAGTGAGTCAGTGTCTGGAGTCCAGATGTGCTTACTACTCAAACCTGACTAGAGCTGAGTTACTCACATTTTTTCAACTATCTGAAACGGGCTTTAAAAAACAAAGAAATAGACTTTATATATACTGGATATAGTTTTGGCTGAGAACAGTTGTATAAAGGCAGCAAATTATATTCCTTCTTCTTGTTGTCAGTATTGCAGTAGCATGCAAGAGCAATGCTATTGGAGAAGCAATTCATTATCTATGCACAAACCAGCATGTCTGAAAGGTGGTGTGGCATCAACAGCTCAAAATACACAAAAATAGTTTGAAATGCAATCAGTTCTGTGACTAATATTAAAAAAAACCTTGTATCCTGACCCTGGGAGGCAAAGCTTTACTAATTTCTTATTACACACATTTATAGTGGTTGAAACTTAAGAAGAACAAATCAATTCCTGGTTGGTATTATTTTAATTACTGGCCTGTATTATGAGGCTTGCTTCATCAACATCCCAAACATTGAAGTTCTAACCTTTGGACAATGCATAATTTTGAGGAAAATGGCATTTAAATGTCCTTAGGGAATATTGTAAAACTAAATACTAAATTAATAGCAGATTTTATAAAATTAATGTCTTAAAAACTGTAAATTTTATCTTTTTTGCCATACTAATAAAGAGTTATAAATAAGTTCTTCACAGATTAAAATAAGAACCTCAGTGATACAGGGGATATTTGTTACCTAATTTTGTTGCCAAGACTAAAGGAAAAGACCCAATTGTGAATCATTTACATATTTTAATTTCTTTATGCTTTAATAATTCCTGAAAGTTTTCAAACACAATTAAGGATTTTTCATGTTTTTCATGTTTTCATGTTTTACATACAATTAATGAAAAATGAATATTTAAACAGAAGAAGCAGTACAGACATGCTATGACAATTTTGGGCTACAGACAACACAGAGGCCAGGATGAAAACAATAGAACTACAGGTGCCACAGCAAAAGTTAGGATTGAAATTTGTGGGGTGGGGAGAAAAAAAAAATCTGTCAAACGCTAAGAGTCTCATTTAAAACAGAAAAAGCCTTTGACAGTCAGCTGGAAGAACATTTTCAGGCAACACTCACATTCAGGCTGAAATTTTGCCAGCAGTATGATATCTAAAACTGTTTCAGCTCATAATAAAATCTGATGTGTTTGACCAGTTTCTTATCTCAGTTTCTGGCTTATTCCTTGCAGTTATTATTATAGATAAGTAGCCTAAAGTTTCAGGAGAGCAAACATGAAAAGATAGTATGTCTTGTATTTGTTACAGGTATTTATAACACCATTTATGGGGTTTTAGATTGACTTAGGAATTTAAATAAACTAAAAACAGAGGAGAAAAGATAAGGAGCCATGTTACCCTTTCCTCTCTCTCCCTATTATTCCACACAAATGCTTCAAGACTATTAATTCCACCTCTGTGTAGCTATAAAGCCAGCAGTGTCTGCTGGGGTGTAGAGAGTTGGATGTCTAAGTAGCTTTGTTCCAGATGGGAATACACAGTGACCCATTCAGTCTGCAGGAAGAGGTCACTGGAAAAAGAAGATCTCCGTGATGCATCTGAGACCTGGCATAATTCCTGAACCCCCTATACCATTAGAAGTACAGCATTTATTCTATATATAGGAGAACACATACAATTTGGCTTTTTATGGATCACCAATTTTTCTTTCCCCTAGCTTGCCTACAGTCCTCTGCTCCATTTCACACACAGCCTCCTCCCCATCTGTGTTTCCTAGTTCCTCCTCTTCTTCCTCACTGCCTGAAGATGACAGTAAATGTGAGCATAGCCTGGACACTGCTAGGTTTAGTGGTGGCTAGCAAAAGTTATAGATAATTTCAACTGTGTTGCCCCTGGGTGAACATACAATTAGGTCTCTCTTCTACTTCAGCTATCAAATTTAGGGACTGTTGAATCTTCACCGTCTTCAAGATGTTTATCCATCTATATTAATTGAAATTTACCATTACCAGCTGGCAACTCAAACGAAATTCTGCTGCTGCTGTTGTATTCACAACAGCTGGAAAAGGCATCCAGCAGAGATCAGCTACACTACACAAACAGAATTTGCCACTCAAAGAGTGAGTCTCTATCTCCACCACAAAATGTCACGTGGAATGGGGACAATGCTGATAAGCTAATGGTGCCTATCTTGCAAATCACAGCACATTGTTTCTGATGAAAAATAAAAGGTGTTATTTTATACTTCTTTCTTGGTTCTCTTTTATGTCTTAGAGAAGGTAGTTTATTGTAAGGTCCTTAAGAATTATGACTATCAGAATTAAGTTCCATAGAACAACTGAATAGATTATCCTCCTAATTTCCTTAATTTGCCCATCCACAACTCTTTAGCAGTTTCATCCAAGATATCCAGATGTCCCAGCTACCTCAGAATAGCACAGATGCTGCTGATCTGAAGGCAGTGCTCAAGGAAATAGTAAAGTACACAGGAATTCTAGTCCTTAGGATTACCTATATGTGTTAGCCTAGAATTTTCCAGGTTTCATAGCAAAAGATTTTGCTTGCCTGATTTTCATGAAGGCATTTCCTTCATTACTATTATATTAATATGAAAATAATAAATAGTATCTTCTGACTGTAGTGAGGCAAAGAAGAAAGTGAGAAGTCACATAAAAATAGAGAGGATCAAATGGTTCTGAAACTCTCTAAATGAGAAAAAAGGGAGTTCCCTGGATGTGAGCCATGGTTAACTCAGGCTTCTCAGAAGCAACATTTTTGCATTACTGTAATTATTTTATCTTGAAGGCAGCTTAAACTACTACAAATTCACACATAAAGGAAAGCATTTAATGCCTGAGTCCTTTTTCTAAGTAACACAAGCCTGTCCTCTTCACAGTTTTCTTTCAAAAAAATGTTTGAGCTATGTGATGTTTTAGGCAAGAAATCAGTTTTGTCAATTTTTGAAATGCAAGAGAGATAAGCTCTAAAGGCAAAGTCAACATAATAAATAGAAAAGATAAAAAATAACTGCTACCAATGCTAAGGAGACTGATAATCAGTCACGAGACAGAGTCTTGGTACGGAAATAAATCTAGAGTAAGCAAGAGGACCACCATGCACTACTCCATAACTAGGACATTGGATTAAAGTGCAAATATTCTTTCATTGCCATCATCACCAAGGACATCAGTTATGCAAGAATATATGTTATGTAAGTGACATAACTATGGGAACAGATAGATATCCTTCTACAAACGAAGAAAAAGGGGATTATTTTTCATCTATAATATTGAAAAATGAAATACTGAACGACTTGACAAAAAATATCAGAAGCCATTGATCCAACTTTTACAATCACTTTCTACCCCTGTCTGCTCACTAACATCAGGGCAATGCAGAGCATTGGTGAGCTGTCTTTTCACACAGATATCTGCATCTGCACAAAGTGCAAGAGCTGCAAATACAGGAGCAGCCCAAGCAGCTACTTAATGTGATCTGGTTTTGACAGTGATTGGTTCCAGATGCTGCAAAGGAAATTTCCACAAAACCCACAAGGTAAGCAGTCATGGAAGGACTGATGTATAAGGACAGATTCTTACCAAGTTTACTGTTTACCTGGTTTATGCCCTGAAGAGTGGCATCTTATGCCCCTTCCAAATTCACTCTCTTCCATCACCTCAGTAATGTAGTTTAGTGAAGCCTGTCTCTTTCTTTCTGTACTCTGCTGCATACTTTCCCCATCCCCAGGGCTTTAGCAGTCTCTGCACCAAGGATCCTGTGACACCACAGCTACATAGCCTCTGCTCAGACTGCAGAAAATGAGTTGTGAATCCATACAGAGACAAGGAAAATAAATATGGTATGCCAGGATCACTAGCAGCTCAAGGATTTAAGAGGGAAAACACTGGCACAAGAAGGTATATAGTCATAAATTAAAACAGAGAGGACAGCTCAGAGACTATTCATGAGCTTCTTGGTCATGTCACCAGTGCCATGAATGTCAGTGGGGCTGGTGATAGGTGGCAGCTGAGCAGCCCTGGGCATCCATTGCAAGGAGCCAGGGGACAGCCTGCCCTCCCCATTGTGACTGATGGCTGAGCAACAACAACCTTGGGTACCATATCTGGAGCAGTGATTATGTCCTTAACCTCAGAGTTCATTAAATCCAAGCTGACTTTGTGAGGCAATAAGCATTTGCTTAATACCTGTAAGCTGGACATGTCACACTTGTGTAGATCATGAGCCATGGACAATAGGCCCAAACAATCCAACTCAAAACAGGGCCCATAACAACTGGTGTGAGCTTATTGCAGAAACCTGCTGGACTCTTAACCTCAGTCCTTATTTATTGAACAATCAGATCCATGGATTATGTGTTGTATAAAACACTGGTGATGTCTATGTAAACTGGGAGAAATTGCACCTTTATGGGCCTGTGTTGCAGATACCCGATTGAATCAAATCTTTTTCAACACGCTGTTTTCATTTCTGTAGAGCCAGCCAGTTCCTACCATTCAATTTACTTATACTGCAGCTATCTGACCCTTCACATTTTCAGCAGATTCACCATGGGTCACCAATTGCAACAATGTGTCTACAGTTTATTGAGTAGATAGCCCACAGCCACGTCTATTTTGTTTTTACAAGCATTTTTGTTCAGTTACACTAAAAAATCAGTCATCAGAATAATATTTCATGAGGTCATCTTTTGCATTAATGGTTTTTTTGCATTAGTAATGAGAATTTCCACAACAGAATATTGTTGCTAAGTACATTCACTGAGCCAATTTAACCACCTAAAGACTAAGTCTAATTTAACCTAATTTACTTGCCTGCCTCATTGTTTACTGCAGAGAGAGCATGGTCTCAAAGAGCAAAAGATCTCCAGTGTAATTTTGAAACTTACACTATCCCAAGATGAATCACTCTCTAGCGGTCCTCCTTCTTTCTGCTGAGTACAGAGGTAGTCAAAATGACAGACTTAAATGGATGCCTACTCCTGCTTTTATGCAGTGTACATATGAAGTTCTCTGCAGATGGACTACAAAGAAATGGCATTACCTTGACACAGCTTGAAATCACAGTCAATTGATGTGAATGAGTGGCTTAGGTCACCTAAAGAATCACTATCAAAGGTATTGGTAAAATCATGTGTAATATAAATTTGCAAAAGCATGACTTAAAACTTGGTGGGAAGTTTCACTCTATTACTTATTGCATGGATGAAGTACACAAAGGCAAATTGTATAAGGATCAATTTGTGTGGAGACAAGGGTCACAAATGGGCAAAGGGGTAAGGGAGATCCTCCCACTGAGACACAAGGCTCAGAGTTGACCCCTTACTTTCTAAACACCTGATAGTGTGATTGATTCCAAACTTCACCTCAGACTTGGTCAACAGCTTATATCTAAAGGGTTTAACAACCCTTAATAATTGACTAACTTAACAATGAATCATACAATAGGATTTACAATAATCGCAGTAGTAGCTTAACTACAAATCAGATATGGCAACATTCACACTACACTTGCTATAAGGTAATTACATCAATTCAAACAATTATGTACAAAGGTACCTCAAGTTTGGTGAAATACCACAATTAATAAAAAGAATTGGGGATGGGTATTACTAGTCCAGGCTTCATCATCAGCTTTCAGTAATGATCCTCCAATTATCTTGAGCTTGAGAGCTGGCAAGCTCTGAGAAGCATCCCACTCAGAGGGAGATGCTGCAGCCCAGGAAACTCAAAGAGCCTCACTCAGGACTGCAGTTTATATGGTGACCAAAGGTTTGGCTGTAATCATCTGTGAATCTCCATCCTGGCTGAAAATTATCCAAGATGGTAATTACTGAACTTTCCTCAGTTACAATGATATTGTTCCACTTGAGCTATGATTTAGACAAAACAGCGTTCTGAGGCTATCTGTTAGAAAACAGAAGTTTCTAAGGTAACAGAAGTTCCTGGGAACAGACAGTGTTTCTGAGAGGCACAAGAGGAGTTTAAGTGCCCAAGAGTCATTAATCAAGAGGGAGGCCTAACAAGAATTCCTAATGTCTCAGAGCAGCCTTAGGAGGAGGAGGGATGCAGCACCACAGCTGAGACATATTCGTTCAGCTGTAGGAAGAAAACTCGAAATTTTCCTCTCCAAATCAAAGCCTAGGTCTTGGTCTTTTGTGTTGCTAGGTTTAAAGTAAAATAAGTGTAACAAGAACTACAATCAAATATCCAATATAAAAAGTATATAATAAAGTGGGGTTTTTTACCTTAGTAAAGGGGAGACTAGTGGGGGAGAGTGGTGCCTGATGATTTTTAAAAATCATCATGAAGGAAAATCAATGATAACTGCAAAGAAAATTTCAGAAAAACCTTCTCAGGGTGAAGAAATTCCTGGGAGAAATTGCCAAGTTTTCTTTACTGGAGGTTATTAAAACCAAGACAAATATCTATCAGGAATGACTTAGGCATAGGTGCTCTCTTCTAGGAAGACAGAAATACAACAAGTACATCCTTCATCTGTAATATTTCATTATCTAAACTGTTTCTTGTTCATAAGAAATTTATTTCATTTCAATGTTTCTTATGACAGGAACCACACGAAGTTCAAAAAAGAGAATTGCAAAGTCCTGTACCGAGGGAAGAACAACCCCAGGCACCAGACGTGATTAGCTCAGCTGGTGAGAGCATGGTGCTGATAACACCAAAGTTGTGGGTTTGCTACCTGTATGGGCCATTCACTTATGAGTTGGGCTCAATGATCCTGTGGGTCCCTTCCCACTCAAAACATTCTGTGATTCTGTAACAAGAAGCATCTGTACCTGCTGGGGCCTCCCAGCTGGGAAGCACCTTTGGATAAAATGACCTCAGTGTCCTGGTGGACATAAGGTTCATCATGAGCCAGCAATATGTCTGTGCCACAAAGATGACTACTGTTATCCTGAGCTAGGATGCAGGAATGCTGCTGTAGGTAGGGGCAGAAATCTTTCCCCTCTACTCAGCACTTGTGGGGCCACATCTGGGGGAATATGTTTCAATGCTGGGTCCCTTCTTAGCTTCCACTAGGAATCAATGAGTTTCATTAGCCTTACCATGAAGAAGAAAACTTGAAAAGTAATCCTTAAGAAAATCAAGTCTCAGGACATTCTGGGAATGAGAGTGTATGGAATGGAGGGGGGAAATACAAGACTTTCATTTTATTGCAGGATCCCTATGGACAGACACCTTTTGTAATGGATGCTGTGTCAGAAGAAAGGGTTTAGTATGATAGGGT
The DNA here is from genome assembly GCF_048771995.1 of Taeniopygia guttata. Lineage (NCBI taxonomy): Eukaryota > Metazoa > Chordata > Aves > Passeriformes > Estrildidae > Taeniopygia > Taeniopygia guttata. The sequence continues at coordinate 26,741,773 of NC_133027.1, read as the reverse complement.
GGGTCTCAGAATAAACTTGGGCTCAAATAACAGGTTCTTTTCACTTTCTGACAGCAAAATTTGTGTTCCTATGGACTTAGAAACAGTTAGGAAGCACAGTGTATCCCCAAATGAACAGTACTGTTAAGAGCAATAGACTTGGAATTAGGATCTGATAATAGCCTCATGTACAAACCTTCACCTTTTCAAAATAATCTTATCTCTAATCTAGCAAAATAACCATATGCTTGGCTAAATACAATTTATAACCCAACTGATATCTGAGTGGGATTACTTTTTTTCTGCCAAAATTAGTTTTAAAATCAGTCACTGGTGAGTTTCCATATATTAGTTACTGCTACCACTGAAGCCATGGTTTGCTTATTTAGCAGGAGTTCAGAGATTCACAGTGCAGCTCAGTAGTGAAGTGTGAGCTGTATCAATTTCAACAGATCCACTGGCAGGGAAAGCCAATCACTCTGCTGACAGGAGCTATAGACAACCTTCTTGTGCAAGGCAAGCTTCAGTGGTTTGCCTGGTTACTGTGCCTTGCAGGTGACAGCTATGCAGTAATTTTCTCCTACTTCCAGGGACATTTTAGATTACATCAATTTTATCAATGTCTATTTTTCTTTGAAAGTTTAAGTTATATAGCTGACTCTAACAGGCATTTTGGAAAATACCTGGTGAGCTCTCCTGGGATTTACAGTAATATGCTGTCCTGGTTTTGGCTGGGATAGATTTTTTTCAGAGTAGCTAATATGGAGTTGTGTTTTGGATTTCTGCTGAACTCAGGGTTGATAACAGGGATGTTTTTTGCTGTTGCTGAGCAGCACTTGCAGAGCAAGGTGTTTTATGCTTCTCCTACTGCCCTGCCAGCAAGAGGCTGGAGGTGTGCTAGGAGCTGGGATGGAACACAGCTGGGACAGCTGACCCCAGCTGACCAAAGGGACGGTCCATACCATATGGTGTCATGCTCAGCATACAAAGCTGGGTGAAGAAAGAGGAAGGGGGGACATTCAGGGTCATGGCATCTGTCTTCCCAAGTCACACATGCTTTCCTGGAGATGACTGAACACCTGCCTGTCCATGGGAAGTGATCAATCAATTCCTTGTTTTGGTTTGCTTATGTGTGTGGGGTTTCCTTCCCTGTTAAACTGGATTTATCTCAACTCATGAGTTTTCTCACTTTTGCTCTTCTGATTCTCTCTCCCATCTCACTGGTAGGGTGTGAGTAAGCAGCTGCATGGGGCTGAGTGTGCTGCAAGGTTTCTCTTGGGCTTCCATCTTTCATCTTTTTAGCCTAATCTTATATATTAAACGTTCCAGAGCTACACTGAGAGCAACAGTACCCAGTCCAGATGGGCAGCAGCTATCCCAGTGTGACAGTTGAACCAGGCACGCCCAAATGACAAGGAAAAAGGGGTACCTAAAACATTTTCTCTTGTATGGGTCTATTTGAATGGCTTAAGGCACTAAACCTAATTGCTATATTAAACTGTCACGATTTATGCGGGATGAAAATAGCTACCACTTTCAGAGATCTTTTGTATAAAGGTCAAATTTTTGAGCACTTAACTCTGGACCAGAGAAACCTTGGATTCCAGTCATATGGCAGCTGGACAGGGTCTGAACTCACTACATCTTGCTCTCTTAACAGGTTTATGAGGGTTTTTTTGAATATGTACTACCAGTAGATCAAAAAATATATTGGCATGTAATAGCATAGACCTTGTATTCTAATTACCTATCAGCTTATATCTTTTTTTTCACTTCCAAGGTGATATTTGTCTTTGGAGGACTGTAAAATTATCCAAAAAATTAGGTCTGTGATGCCAAACTCTACCCATCAGCCCTACTCTATAGGATGTCAATAGTCCGCAACCCATCCTGCATAGCTATAACTCTGCCAGCTTCATGGGCAGCATAGCCAGAGCTAATTAAAAGCCAAGGGGCAATGATGAACATGGCACCTTATACAGAATATGGTGATACAAATTATTCCCAAAGTTTTAGCTTTCATATTTTTAGATTCTGTATTGCAGTGTGTGATTCTGAACTTCATCATAAAGTGTTGTCACCGCTGACCTTGTTTCAGAGAGATGAGACACAGTCTTTCAAGAAGCAAAAAAAGCTAAGACCTAATTTTATAGATCTCTTTATACAGAGTTTTATAAACCCTCCCATGTCTATCCCCTATTGGTCAGCAACAAGCTGTTACCCTGTAGTAATTGGTTAGTCTTGGACAAGGTGTCTTCATGCAAGAAAGAGTTGTTTGTGAGATATTGTTTTCATTCTTTTGCTGAGACAGTTGGGATTGTTGAAACACGTGCAAGAAAACAGGCCTAATCTGTAGAATTCTTTTGCAGGGAATTTTTTTCCACCATTACAGGCTTCTCTTTTCATAAAGAGCTGTTAGCTTTCTCATGGCTATGTCGGACCAAGTCAGGATTCAGTCTGCAAGGTCTTATACAGGCCTGCTGTTTGCCACCACAAAGTGTTTGCAAGTTCTCTTGACAGGATAGTTAGACAAAACAATCCTTTTCCAGCTTGAGAACTAAGGACAGCCATTGCAGCCTCAGTCCCAAAAAGCATAAAAAATGGCAAATTGCCTTCTAGTAACTATAGATTTATTTGGAATTTTGTGTTTGTGTTCATACTGGTGTTTGTGTAAAGAGGGCAGTAAGAAAGGTTCCATTTTCAGAGAACAGATTCTGTTAGGTTTTGTAAATATACTTACAAAGGTGTCTGGGATAAATGCCCATAACGTGGTGTTCCATATTTAAACTGCTTTCTATCCGCAAGTGCCTGCAAAGACTGCCATCAGAATGCAAGACTTATAATGTGGAGAACTAACACTTCCAAAAATAAGGATACAGAGATGTTGGCCACTCAATACAGTAAATGTACACTTTCTATCTAATAGAGTATGTTTAAAATAAGGTTGTATCAGTCTTACAGAAGACATTAACTTACTTCAACAATAGTTTGGACATGACTTATTGTACATAAAACTGATTTTCCCACTTTAACTAATGTGACAATTATGGATTATTCTAATGCCTGAAAAACTTCTCAAGTAGTACAAACATGGCAACCAGGCAAATCTCCTGCCTAGTTACAGGGATCCACATGCATATGTTCTCTTTTCCTGGTTCTGAAGGTGAACCAGACCAGTAAGTGTTTACAATGTAGGCATTAGGTGAGATGAATCCCAGCCACACCCCCAAGGTCTCCCATGATGAAAACAGGGAAGTATAATAAGGCACACGCCCATGTATTACTTTGGTATTAGGCAGGTAACAAATTTCTCTTAATACGAGGGCTCTCCAATTCAAGGCCTTTAGGAACAGAGAAGCCCTGGCATTAGACAGACTCTGAGGCTATGAGCATTAACAAAATGAACATATAAATTTCAAAATAGAAACCATGCATAAAATCTTACTATTCCTTTGGGATGTAACTGCACAATGTTCTAATCCAAAAGGTATTTATTTAGGGACATAACTGAGGCTAGAACCAAACTGTTGCCTTGGGAAGCCCAGGACAGGCATAGAGAGCTCTCTGTTGTGGAAGGCAGACTTAATCAACCACACTTGGCAATATCCGAGTGTTACTTGGCCATCTTTGAGTAGGAGGAGGGGCAGGGGCACTAGGAGCAACCACCCCAGCCAGGGATGTGCTCTGCAGTATGGAAAGGGGATTTAAGGCAGTGTACTTCTTTCAGTTTAACTTAGAAAACCAACCATCCAAAATACGAAAATAAGGGGTTAAGAAAGGTTAAATTTTCAGATTTTAAGACTACCACGTCTATCGTTATGCCAAAACTTGCCCTGTTTAATATATAGCCTAGGAGCTAGCAGACCACGTACCACGGTGATGGGCACATCTCCGTTTAAAAAAAAAAAAAATAGGTACTACACACAGGAAGGCAGCTGCCTTCCGTGGTAGCCTAAGGAAAACCCGTGACTGATCACACGGGTTTGTTTTCCATGGAGAATGAGGTGAGGGATGCCGTATAGGGAGTGGACCAGGGACCAGGGATAAAGGCATCCGTAGGAAAGCAAAACATCATTGTCCGGATCTTTCCTCAGGAACCCAGACGAAAACCCCTCAAAAGCAAGTTCTCCCTCGCCTCAAGCCCGACTTGGGCGCACAACCATCGCAGCCCAGGCCCGGGAGCGGCCCCGGGCACCCTCCCAGCGGGGTCCGCCGCGGGGGCGGGGGCAGCGGGCCGGCGCCTCCCCGAGCGGCGCCCCCGGTCCTGACGGCGCTTCCGGGCGGGCAGCCGGGATGTGCGTCCGGGTTGGGTCGGCCCCAGCGAGCGGTTTCCTCTCGCCTTTCCTCCGTCTGCTCTTCCCTGCGCCCCTCCAGCGCCGTGCCCTCGGAGGGAGCGCCGCCCGCCGCTCCGTAAGGGGTTGGTGAGAGGGGCTGGGCCGGGCGGGGGCCGGGGCCGGGGCGGCCGAGCCTCGCCCTCGGCGTGGCCCCTCGGGCAGGGCCGGGAGGTACCGGTGGGATGGATCCCTGCGGAGGCCTGTGGGTGGCTGCCGCTGTTTTCGCCCAAAATGGCCATCTGGCTTCCCGGTGCCAACGGGGCTTGCCGAGCTCCGGGTAGCCGGGTGTGGGCTCGTGCAGGCAGGAAGCATCATCCGTCTGAGCCAGCCGAGCGAAGGGATCGGGTAACCGCGCTCTGCCAGCACGGGTGCGAGTGTGGTGATGGGCAGAGCCTTTAAAACGGGAATATTTTCTCCTCCTTCGAAAGGAGCGTGATCTGATTCTTGGGAGGAAGTTTGCAGCTGCAAAATATTACTGTGATGCTATCCCGGCACGGCAAAACGTGGCCTAGAATTTGCTTTTATCAGGTGGGCGGTGGTGAAGTTGTAGCAAGTGCAAGGAAGTCAAGTGAGACTTCAAAGCCTTGGAACAACTGGTTAAGGGAGCAGGAACACAAGCAGTGTTCTCTTCTGGCCTTACAGTCACAGGGAGTGAAATAGGAAGAAAGTGGAAGAGCCTGGTGTTACAGGCAGAATTTTGGGTTTTGGTGGTGAGTCAGTCTACACAACAACCGTGCTTGCTGGCAGTAGATGAGGTAGATCTGTTTCAAAGGAGGAAACTACTTTTACAACACTTTTTAAGACTCACTGAAGTAGTTTTAGACTAGATGTGAAGGGGAAAAGGGATAAAAACAGGCTCCCTAGAGAAAAGTTAGGGGGAGGCACGTATTTGAGGAATGGAGGTTTAGAGAGTGGTGGTGAATAGGTTTCAATCCATCTGCCAGCTGGTTGCTAGTGGTGTTCCACAGGGCTTAGTGTTTGTGCCAGTCCTGTTTAATAACTTTACCAGTGATCTTGATGAAGCCATCATGTGCACCCTCAGTCAGTTTGCAGGTAACACCAAGTTGGGTGGGAGTGTTGGTCTGCTGAAGGGCAGGAAGGCTCTGCAGAGTCATCTGGACAGGTTGGATTGATGGTCCAAGGCCAATTGTGAGATGAAACAAGGCCAAGTGCCAGCTCCTACACTTGGGTCACAACAACTCCATGCAGAGCTACAGACTGGGGTCAGAGTGTCTGGAATGGGGCCCAGTGGGAAAGGACCTGGGGGTGCTGGGCAACAGCAGCTGAACATGATCCAGTGTGTGCCCAGGTGGCCAAGAAGACCTGTGGCACCCTGGCCTGTACTAGCAATAGAGTGGGCAGCAGGCCCAGGACAGGGATTGTCCCCCTGTACTCAGCACCTCAAAATCCTGTGTGCAGTTCTGGGCCCCTCACTGTAAGAAAGAAATTAAGGGGCTGGAGGGTCTCCAGACAAAGGCAATGAGGGGAAGGGTCTAGAACACAAGTCCTGTGAGAAAAGGCCGAGGGAGTTGGGGTCCTTTAGCCTGGAGAAAAGGAGGCTCAGGGGAAAAATTATTGCTTTCTATAGCTGCCTGAAAAGGAGATTGTAGCAAGGTGGGGGTTGGTCTCATCTGCAAGTAACAAGCAATAGACAAGGAGAAAGGGCCTCAAGTTTTGCCAGGGGAGTTTTAGGTTGGATATTAGAAAACTTCACTGAAAGGGTTATCAAGCATTGGAACAGGCTGCCTGGGGCAATGGGGCAGTATCACCATCCCTGGAGGTATTTAAAAGATGTGTGCACATGGCACTTAGGGACATGGTTTAGCACTTGGCAGTGCTGGGTTAATGATTTGATTTGCTGATCTTTGAGGTCTTTTCCAACATTAACAATCCTGTGATTTTGTAGTTCAGTGCCTCCATTTCTTCCTCATTAAGAAAAAAGCCACCAAAACATTAGTGAAATATCTTTGCATTAAGCCAAATAAATTATCCTCTACCTCCTGTTTTTATAATTTTCAGTTAGTAAGTGTCAAACCAAAGCTAGTTATATAACTTGTCTGAGGTCATTTAAAGAATCTGTGACAAAGACAGAAATAAATTGTACTATCTATATATAGGACCCTAATCTGTGTGATTATCTTGCCTCTTGCTTTCTATTCACAGCATTTTTATGAACATAATAGCTATTTACTTTGTTGACAGAATCAGTAGTTTCCTGAATAAACCAGAGAGTCACCTGAGACGCAAAGATGTTGGAAGAAGATATGGAGGTGGCCATCAAGGTGGTAGTAGTAGGAAATGGAGCTGTTGGGAAGTCCAGTATGATTCAGCGATATTGCAAGGGGATTTTTACAAAAGACTACAAGAAAACTATTGGTGTAGATTTCCTGGAAAGACAGATCCAGTATGTATTAAACAGATGACATACTATTGATTTTTACCTCTCTCTCTATTTCTTTTTTCTGTTATAATCCTGAAATTTATGAAGGCTTGGAAAACAAGGCCTGTTGTTTCTGAAGCACACTAAAAGGAGTTGTTTTCTCTCTTGCACAGTTATATCCCTTATTCTCCATCAAAAATTTAAAATATAAATAAAATCTGGAATATCTGCCATACCCGACTCTTTGACAAGTTTGCTTTGTATGCTACCACCAGTTCATTATTTTTTAATCATTTTTTTGTGATTGTGAAGAAGTGAAACTGCTTATGATAATTACACAAATTTATTAGCCAATATAGAAAAAATTGACAGTGAAAAAATTAGTGTCTTTATGCAGTATAAGCAGGTCGTATGCTATTATGTTTGGTAAAGTGGAAAGTCTTATGATAATGAGAAGTAAGAAAATTCTATAAATTCTGCAAGCTGATGAAAAAGGGAAAAGCACAAGCCTTCAGGCACCTAAGTTTTTTTTAATGTCTATCTTATATTTCATTGTAGAGGGAAATATAGAGGAGGAAGAGGAAAATGTAATACAGATTGTCTGTAAAGAACATATAATGTAGCTGAGGGACTATTGCCATAGTACATTATAAAGGTGAATCAATATTAGTAATAAGTTACATTATGTTTAAATCCAGTTAAATTTGATTTGGATTACTCTTATAGTGTAGAAGCAGAAGCATTTCCATGACATTTGCTTTGATTTATTCCTGTTACTGTATTGATCACAAAACTGTCTTGTTTATTTCAGAGTTAATGGTGAAGATGTCAGGCTAATGTTATGGGACACTGCAGGTCAAGAGGAATTTGATGCAATAACTAAGGCCTACTATAGAGGTGAAAATACCATGTTTATTGTTTGGTAGTTGGGGTTTTCTTGGTCTGCACATCTCTAAAATATTTTTGTATCTTTGTATTAAGAATTTTAGTTATTTCATGTGTGTGCAAAGAATGTTTAGTTCAGCTTTTTCAATTCTTAAATATTTTTTCTCTTTGTGCAAGTTCCTTGTCTTAATTAAGTCCGCTTTATGCAGTAGTGCCCTTTAGGAAACATTGAATGAAATGAGAAAAATGTCTGCACAGAAACTGGATAGAGTGTAGACATTCAAACAATCAGATGCAAATGTATATTTCTCCTCTAAAAGTGCTTCATTACTTCTGTGAGACACATATTCATAAATATTCCAAAAACTGTGGATGAGGCACACAGTAATTAATCTAAGGGGAGGAAATCCAACAGTCATTCTAGAAAGACAGTTTACAGGGCACAAGAGTTCTTTTGCTAGTACAGTCTGCCTCGAATACATTAAAACAAGAGCAGTAACAAAAGTGTATTTACTGCATAAAATAAACTATATTATTTGTGTAAAGGCAGCTTATCTATTTAACCAGTTTCAAATCGCATACTTAAGCTTTCTTTGCTTATAATTTAACTATGGTTCTGTAAATATTTCTCTTTGGTTTTTTTAATGGAAGAGATACAAATTACTTGGTAAATATTCCACTGTTCAGTTCTTGCAAACTAATTACCTGAGATGGGGGAGAAATATACTGCTATAGTATAGAATTACCTCATTTGGAGATAAAATAATGATTATGCCAAGCTGTTTCAGGGTGCTACAGTCTTATGATTGTTTTATGTTTCATAATCAATTTGCTAATAGGTGGGTTTTCTTGGTGATACTTCTTGTTATTGCCTGTGATTGATGATTACTGTTTCCTCAGAAAAAGATCTTCTTTTGTCATGTAGATATAAATAATTTACAGCTGACAAGTTGAGCATGCGAATTTTAGATGGTAGTAGCTGATTCTCTTGAAGCTTCCTTTTCACTGTCCTGGCCTTTGATCCTTTTGTGTGCTTTGCGCTCCCCAGTTGCTTCAAGCCAAAGACTTTCTCCTAATTACTGAGACTGATAGGTTAGGATGTGGAGCATTGAGAAGAACTCAAGACTACACCTACTGGCCTCACTTACCACAAGCAACCTGCTGGTTTAAAAACAAAATTTAAAAATCGCATTACTATCTTGAAATCTTGGTCATGACTCATGCCCAGAGCTGTTAGATCTCTGCCTTGGAGTTCTTTGTACAGAAGTTCTTTCAGCACAGTCAGCCTGTACACATTGTAGCACCATGATGAGTGTACAATAAATAGTTCAAGGTGTCAATACAGAGACTGCTCTACACTAGACTTTGGCTTATGAAGGATGAGGGAAATTGGAAGAGCCTGGAGTGCAATTCTGGTCTAGCCTCAACAATCACATTATTATAGAAGCAAAAAAGTCAAGCTTACTTTGGAAATGTCAGGATTTTGTTGCTAATTATTGCTGATAAGGGGAGGACACTTCTAAGGTAAGATAGATGCTGGCTGTTAATTTAAGGTTTGCTTCTCCCACAGGTCATTGTCACACTATCATTGCACTAGGGCTTATGTACTCCCCTGGGACACTGTGCATTGTCAGTTCTTCAGTGCTCACACATGAATGCTTTAGAGCCTGTCTCTGAGTGTTTCTTGTCCAAGGACCAGATTCATTCAGCCTTGCACAGAAAGAGAATTGGAGCTGACAGTGGATTTGTTGTGTGATTTCCTATGTGCAGGCAAGTGTGTGCAGCCAATGTAGTTGCATGCCCACAATCACACAGTGCAAGGAGTCCAGCAGCCTAAATTCAGAGTTGAAGGAGGCACTGTATATATTTAATAATTTTTTTGTATTGTCCCATGCATCTTCTCACCAGTTTCTATGTGATTGAAGTCAAATGCTTCTCAAAGCATTTTTTGATAATTTTTTTGTGTATGTATCTTCTTCCTTCTACTACCACTGGTATATCTTGAACATCCTTGTTAGGTTTTTGATGGAAAACAGACGTCTTACTAATTACTGTGTTACACAGTTGCTGATTAGTCAAATTGTCAAGATCCTCATTTTGTTGCAAAATAGTTCATTCTTTGTAATCAAGCCTTCATAGGATTGCTTTAGTTTGCATTTGTTAAACCCTTTTGTGTGTAGCAAATATGATAATGGAAGGCCTGCAATACTGCCCAGGTACAGTTCTTTTAGATACTGTTAAGGAGACATTAAATCCTGCTAAGACAGCCAGGACCCACAGAGGTTAGAACATCAGCAGTAAACAAGAATTTCTGTAGGATGATACTGGGTTTTGATCTCAGTGTGAGATTGAACAAGTCACCATCAGTTTTGTAGGGAATATGTGCTTTCTATCATAGCCTGGAAAAGGTAATGCAAAGTACTGAGTGAAATGAGTAGGGTCAGGTATCCTGTGAGAGTCAGGTACTCACAGGTACCCTGTGAGAGTCCTCTCATGGCAAGGAATTTCCTTAGACTTTCTATTATAAACTCTTTGTACCATTATGAAAGGCAAAAAATGTGGTTATGTAGTCCATGGGGATGAGATAGTGTGCTGAGGATCTTTGAGACCAATTCATGAGCTGACAAGCTCATGCTTTACTTGAATTAAGTAGCACTGGTGTCTAATTTCTTTTTCTGAATTGTTCTAGGTATAAATATTATGTCAGTGATGCTGCAGGCAGTTGAAACATTTAAAAATATAGAGGAATTATCAACGCAGTAATTGCACACCATGTCATTTTCTCCAGTACTTTAAAGTTGCTTTATGGAACAGCTTCTTGCAAAAGAGGCTTAATTTAAAATATTCTTTGAGAACATCCTGAGCTGTTATGCTCCTGTTTGATACTATCCTGAGCCTTTGCTGCTGATGCCTGTTGTTGTATGTAATCTGTGGTATGACAGAGGTGGTGTATGACTCCATTAGCAGTGAGTGGCTGAGCTAGTAATGTTACTGAATAGTGTCAGTCCCTGCATAAAAAAAGGTGTTTATGTGGCTTCTAGGGTTTGTCTTTTTTTTTTCTCCTTAGAACTCTTAGATACATATTATAATTTCTTAAATTGTTTATGTTTTCAGTAAAAATAATTAGTATTTAGCGGATTTCTTGAAGAGGAAAAGAATTTGCATATTAAAATCTCTGCCCTGTGGTATCTTCTGTTGAACTCTGTTGCCATAATGACTTCTTCACCATACTGAAGCACATTTCAGAAAGATCACAGTTGATACTGTTTTGCATTGAACCTGAGAAGAAAACTACTTTTGTCTTCTCTTCTTGAATAAGCATCTTACAGAGTTATTGGATTAGTTAAGTCTGATACTTATGATCCAGTGATTGAAAACTTTGGCAGATGTTTGGAAATATATAATGACATGAGTGTATAGAATTAGTCTTGGTTGATGATGCTTTGTTTTACTGTTTGTTGTAAAAATCTTGAAGGTCCTCAAAAGTATTTCAGTTTGATTCTTTATTAAAGCCTGTCATATAAGTCCCTTTTGAAACAAATATGGGCAAGCTGAGGTATTTTTACTGTCCATGGCCACTGCATTCTACCTGTACTATATGTAAATTGAATACGGTCTGATGTAGTATACTACCTTCTCTTTACCTACAACATATGAGGGCTTTTCCCTCTAAACTTATTGTTACCTGTGGTAGCATTCAGAAGGAATAGGTAGGAGGAGAAAGATGAGGTGAAGGTGTCTTAGTTTGCAAACTTCACAAAGGATTTCTTGGTCTTGAAACTGAACAAAGTGATGCATGTACAGATGGTGGGAGTAGTTTAATAAATGCTCTCATCTCCATTAAGGTACTTTGTGAGATAATAGGCAAATCCAAACTAACCTGCTTTGGAAAGAATAATAATGAATTTTACACCCGTGACAATGAATTTGTCACAGGAATTGCATCAGAATAATTGCGTACTTTAGAATACAGTGTGGACAGTAGGGAAAACAAAGAGTTTTACAATACAAATAATAGGGAAGATTATGGAAGGCTGCAGTGCTGCTTTTTTACTGGTAGAGCTTCAGTTGAAGTTCTTAGGGCAGTTCTTATTGTTTTGTATAAAACCATACCAGAAGAGTCTTAATATGCATGTGGAAGAATGTTAAAGAGCATAGGAAATCTTTCTGAAAATAGACTCTGAACCTGGCTTTTAAAGAGCTAAATAAAAGCAAACCTAGTAAGACAACTTGGGTGGTTCAGAAAAATAAAAACATGAACAGAATACAGGAGTCAGGGATACTTCATGAAACTCAGAGATAAAATTCATACTGATGAAAAATTTTTCATGCTATATGATATTAATGTGAGAGGTTCACCACAAGATTATACTAGAGTCTCAAAAACCCTGGCTATCTATTCCTTTCATACTGTCTTATTAAATAACTAGTATATTGAAGGCGTATAATTCTGAAGAATTAACAAAGGGCTACTGGACAGTCAAAAGATCACACACTAATATTTCAGCTGTGGAGTTTAACTATTGTTTATTTACAAAACTGTAACAAAAGACTTTGTAACATTTATTGTAGTGCTCTAATAGAACTATTAGACTATCTGGTAGTATTAATTAGAAACACACTAATTTTCACCAAAAAGCTACTAACAATTTACTTGAAATAATCACATCTTCATCTGAAATATTTTTTTAAAAGTTTTCTGCTTTTCAGAATCCAAATTACTGTACCACAAAGAATAATGTGAAATGTGCTTTGCAGATGCTGCTTACAGGAAAAAAATTTGCCTTCTGGCCTCCATTAATCTGTCTGTAAAACAGCAATAAATGAACCTCCCCTTCCCTTTTTCCAGCCTTTCCAGATCTCCTCCTCTTCTTTTCCCCTGCATGCATTCAATATGCTGGAATTAGCTTTAAAGGTAACAGACCCATAGTCATCATGAAGATGTCTGTAAAGATCAAAATAATATGGCAATGAATTTTCATTTAGGGAATCTATGACCAGTGGTTTACAAACTGGTGGTAAATGTGCATGTTCATGGGAAAGACTTAAAAAATCCATCATATTTTAAATAGATGACAATTTGTTTTTTCTATTGTTTATTGGCTAATTTTTGTATATTTGTATTTCTAATTTATTTGTATATTTCTAGGAGCCCAGGCTTGTGTTCTTGTGTTTTCTACAACTGACAGAGAGTCCTTCAAAGCAATCCCTACCTGGAAGCAAAAAGTTGTGACTGAAGTTGGAGACATTCCCACAGTTCTTGTGCAGAATAAGATTGATCTTCTTGATGACTCTTGCATAAAGAAGTAGGAGTTCTATTGTACTACTTTTAAAGATCAATAGGTGCCTCCTGTATACACAAGTTTCAAAAAAAGAAGTCTGTGAGAGTTTCTGGTGAAGACTTAAGAGTATCTGGGTTGTCCCACCTGTGTCCTGCATCTAGATGTGCCCTAGAGGCAGATGTTGCTGCATGAGTGTACATACTTGGGTAGATGTGCTGCAAAGCTAGGAGCTTTCTGTTTATTTCATGCTGCATCCTGAAGCCAAAAGTAATAAAGGAAAGACGTGGAAAGTTTGGTTCTGGCATAATATGATTCACAGCCTTTTTATTTTCCCCTAAAGATCTAAAACTATAGATTTTCTCTCCTGTTAAAATTCAGTGACTTTTAAACTCTGCTGTGCACCACTGAAGGCATATTGTCTGTTTGGCTAGTGAATGCTTGCTAATATTCTTTGCTTTCTTTGATTTGTTTTTTATTATTCATTTTTATCAAAACATTGTGCCTCTATAGAAATAAATATGTGGTAATATTCTCAGACTGCATGGTGCTGAATCTTCCTTGCTGTATTTTTCTTTACAGATTTTCTTGTCAGTTCATTCTGCCCTTGTGTATGTAACCAATTTCATTCTTGTTGTAAAATCAGCTTAACAAATGTGTTTATTTACCACAGCATTTCATGTAGAAAATAGTGCATGATCAAGGTGATCATTCTCCACTTCTTCAATTTCTTTCATTTTCCTGAGAGATTTAAATTATTTCTTCTTTTTTTGTTGTTTCCCACACTGGCTTTCTTTGTTGTCTGTTTGCTATCATTGATGGCATAAATCAGCTTCTACTTCTTCTGCAAAGAATTCTGAGGATTTTTCAAAGGAAAAGCAAAATTGCATTTGAACTCCTCCTTTATTCATGGTATGTCACTTAGGTTTGGTTCTCAGAATACTCTGTCTGCCTCAGTAACATAATCTTTCTGATGATTTGATTTTCCTTAGGAAAGTATTCATAAGTTGCTTAAACTTTAACATAAGTTCCTTTTCATTTCACAGAAAAAAGTAATTCTTGATTTCATCTGTGCACTCATCTGATTGCATAGCATACTGCTTCATTAAGATATACTTAAGGTTTAATTTTTGTTGTTTAGAGTTTGCAGTGATAGTTCTGTTAATTACAGCTTCCTTCCTTTTGGTTTCACCCACACACTTCTTCAAACCCTTGGGAAGTTTTATTTAATGAAGTCAGTAAATATTGGAAAGAATTTCTTTGAGTCATAAAGAAACTGCATGTAAAATACCTTCTTTTTATAGTGGAGATACTGTAAAGAAATTAAGAATTAGGTATTTTTTGACTGTCTTGAATTTCTTAAACCACTTTGCCATGTTTAACTTAAAGCGAAGCACTTTGTTTATAAGAATAAGTTCTGACAAATGAACCAAATAAGGACTTACAAAGCTCTCTTGTGTCGTGCAGCGAGGAGGCGGAAGCGCTGGCGAAGAAGCTGAAGGTGAGGTTCTACCGAGCGTCGGTGAAGGAAGACCTGAACGTGAGCGAAGGTAGGTGCTGCCGCAGGGAGGGCACGCCCGGCCGCTGCTCCATGGCCCCGAGCATCCCCCGGGCTGCAGCCAGCTGGCACTTACACATCCTTGCATGCTGTGGCAACCCTTTTTGTGTTCCATAGCAGCACATCTTAAACACAGCTAACATTACTTGATATCAGTGGGTTGGCCTGTTTCTTCATGCACATCTTCCTCTTCCACAAACACACACAGCTGCCATGTTCACAAGTGCCAGTGTGTTAAGGCTCCTTAGTCCTAATGATTGTCAGTAAGCGGGAGTTTTGAAAACAAATACACATAGTAGAAGCTGAATTATTGCAACATAAATATTGTTGAACAGATTATTTTGTAATTGTTAATAGTTAATAAATAATTGATAGAAACAATTATTTTTTATTTTAGTCATATTTAAATGAAGTACATTAAAAGATTGCATCTCTTGCAGTGTTTTGTCTTCTGGTGATATTTGATTAGTTCCTAGGTACCACTTTTAATGTACTTAATTTCATAAGAGTAGTGTTAAAATTTTGAGTCTCTGTCTTTTGTGGGCTGGGTTTGAATAATCATGTACTATACTCCCTAATGATATATTTTTGTTTAATTAGCCATGATTAATAGTAAACTCTCTGTTTCTTCTCTATTAACATCATTCACCATGGGAAAAATCTGCAAGAGAAAATGTAAAACTCTTGTATGATTTTTAAATGAGTTGAATTACAAATGTAAATAATCATAACACATCTAGGTTCTGCAAATTCTGCTTTAGTTGTATATTTTTTCAGATTCCTAGGTCAGCTTTATATAAGCCAATAGAAATGAGGGTAGCATTAGTTAATTAGAAAAAACCTTGTTGCCAAGTTTTATTAATAGACTTATTTTACATTACTACTGTTTTTCTAAGGCTTCTTGCAAAATATATATGTATTAAATTACTGCATAATTGTAAGAAGTTCCAAGTTGCATTAATTGAAACATTTGGCAATATGTATTCACCAGGTTTTTTTATAAGAGCATTGAGATATTTCTGTGCAAGGCTTCAGTACTGCAAACTGCAGGAGCTGGACCAATACTGGGGTGACCTGGATTCTGTCTAGGACACAGGCTTGCCCAGAATCACTCATCAGGTTGTGCTAAACCTGGGGTGTGAAATGCACTTTGGTCACCATGCAGAATTTTGATATAATGGCATTATGATGATGATTATTTTTAAGCATTCTGTGATAGACCTTTTTTCTTTTTTAATTTTCCAGTTTTTAAGTATTTGGCTGATAAATATCTTCAAAAGCTCAAGCAACAAACAGCAGAAGATTCAGAAGTAGTACATACAAGCAGTAACAAGATTGGTATGTATACTATAATAAAAAAAACCCTAGAAACGGTATTTTGTGCAATCAAAGCTTATGGTCTCATCTGTTTCCTTATGGAATTAATACAAGGTGAATCAGAGTCAATTATTACCTCCCTATCTCAGGATATCATCTCTTTCTGTAAAATAACTTTGTGATTCTTTAAAATTACAAGATGGTCAAACTGATGCACAAAAGTTCCTAGCTAATGCTTGGCAAGCGTCCTTTTACTAAATTAATTTAAACAAGATTGTGCAAGGATTTGAGAAGGATGCTTGTTGGGTTTTTTTAATGTAATTAGCATAACATAGCATTGCTCATCTCAGTGTGGACTTAGAAGGCTCATCAGGAAAGAATCTGGCATGTAATCAGAAGGTGTTTGTATGTTGCCTTCTGTAAGAAAGCACTGAACTTCTGTAGGTCTTCTTTAAAGCATTTCTGAGTCAGGTAATTTATTTTCCTTAAAGCACTCAGTTTTTATTCAGGCCTTTTACTTACCTTTGTATCAACAAAGTTCTTGAATTTTAAATCAGTATGTTTTTCTTCTATTATGTTACTCAACTAACCACAACTTTTTGCAGTTAGTAACATACACAGATGAGTGCATATGCTGCCCTTCAATTACACAGATGCATACTAGCTTTAAATTCCAACTAGATAGTAGTTCCAACTGTTTCTACTTCCACTTTAGCTGCAAAATTGACCCAAAATAGATTTAAAAACTAGTTTATACGTTTGAGGTGCTCTACTATGCCTTAGCAGGTGTTGCGTCTAAAGTGGTAATGTATTATGCTGCAAGCAGTAAACAAATACAAATACTTCTCTTGTCTGAATTCTGTAGGTGTTTTTAATACAGCTGGTGGAAGTCACTCCAACCAGAATTCTAGCACTCTTAATGGTGGAGATGTCATCAACCTTAAACCCAACAAACAGAGGACCAAGAAAAACAGAAGTCCTTTTAGCAACTGCAGTATACCTTAGACCACTTTTGGAGGAAGTTAAGCAACTCAGAGAATTGGATGAAGTTGTGCAATTGAATACAGAATAAAGCCAGCTGTAGAGGTATTTTTACCGGTGCTTTAGCAAATCTTGTGCCTCCTAGAGAGAGCGTGGATTTCAATGAACTTGCTGATGCCGTGGGTTTGTTGTGTGGCATGAGACACCTGGTGGCGACACACAGAACCATGGCTGCCTTGTGCACTTTGTACAGATAGGTGAGCTTTTCCTTTTTCAAGGAATTACTTACAGAGCTATGAACTAGGTATTACTGAATTGCAAAGCACATTTAATGTAAGGATAGTACTTACATATATAGGTACGGACTGTAACTCTATGGCCCAAGGTAATGTAGCAACCTTGCCATTAAATTTCAAAGAAAATATTAGAATTGGTTAGTCAGGATACTACCACGATAAATGAAGAGCAAAAAAGCACTACTTCATTTTATGCCTGACCATATTAATGTTCTGCCAGGATTCTGGCAGTCCTGTGGGTGCAAGATCCTTGCATTATATATGTATGTGCTAAGGTATATGTGTAAACATTTGGGATGAGTATCTAGGCTTGGCTCCAATGTGTACGTTACTTAGATATCAGCTAGTGATCATCAAATGGCATCTTCCAATTGTCCTTTAAAAATGTTGCGTTTCAGAAGAGGCTTTCCAAGCTGCCACTGTGTATGTTTAACTTGCTGTATTTCAGGCCTAAAAGCTTAGATTTAAAAATGTGTGGTGCCAAAAATGCTCCTTTTTACCTAATGCTATGCTGCAGATGTTTTGTAAGTTTGTTTTTCTCAGTCTTAACAGGTTGAACAAATAACACTAATAGTTGTTCTAAAGGAATGAATAATCATATTCTTGTTCAATTTTGATTGTTGTATCTTATTTGTTGTTGTCATCTTATGAAAAAGGAATTTTCAAAGTGTTGTTAGAAAGTATTTATCGTATTTGAAATTTTTTCATAGATACCATAAACTAAGTTACAGGGATTCAAAAAATTGCAGCTGATTATATTAGGGAGACATTCTTGAATGTTGTCTCAGATTTAAAAATAAGGAAGTCTAATTCTGCAAGATGAGCGACATGGCAAAAAATTTTCAAAGTGCTTCAGTAATTTTACAGAACTGATTTAGATGTTTAGGAGCCCAAATCTAACTTCAAGGTTATTTGGGCTAAGGCTCCTAAATCACTAAGGTGCTTTTAAAAATTAGATACCTTTTGTTTGGCAAAAATGAACACTTTATAATCCTCTTTGAGAGCTTGCATGCCTTATAAAAATGATCCATTTTGTTTACATGTTTTTGTATGGTATGATATAATTTTAACTTTCTAAGATTTCTACAAGTCTGCCAGTGACAAATGCAAAATCTGCTGCTTAAAAAAGTCAGAGTTTTAATAGTTTTATAAATGGTGTATAAGAATGAAAACTGGTTGAGTGATCCTGTATATTTCTGAAGGAAGGACTTTTCACTATGTGAATTCTTGTAGAAAGCTTGACTGACTTTGTTTCCAAGTCAATGAGTATGAAAACTGAAATGTATTCTTATTCCCACTGTCTGCAGGGAGAGAAGTGAGTGGCAAGTTATGCACAAACACTAAAGATCTCTGAATTCTGTATTTTATGTTTACTGTATGAGGCTTTCTACCGAGTACCGCAGTTACTTTGACAAACTGTTAGAGCTGTCCTGTTGCTGGCAAGGAGGGCACCCCATCCCCTTTGCTCTTGCAACAAAACCATGTGTTCTTCACCATAATGTCTCCTGTATTTTCTCTTGGATAAAGGCCTCTGTTTTTTAACAAGTGCATTCAATCACTGTATGTATAAATGGAGTCAAGTCCTATCTGTCTTAGCAGTTTAAGAAGTAAGGTACTTGGGATAGGATGGTTATAACATCATGGGGCCACCTCACAACTTAGGGGAGAGTGTATGCATGAAGAATTTTGACAACTGATTTTAATATGGCAACTTTTACATTTCACTGTCTGTCGACAAGTTTCATGGGGTTTTATTCATTTTTCATGAAAAGCAAACAAAACCACGAAGTGTTTGAAACATCCCTTTTTGCCTTGTTTGACTTTGTACAGCATACTGGAAAGTAAGTATTATACATAATGACAATTTGTACTATTTTATGTTATACTGTAACACACTGTACAATTGATATAGGCTGTTTGTATTTACAGTATGTCACTAAGCTACTGCTTTTAATGACTCAGAAGTTGTTTCATAGATGGAGACTTGACAGACTTGATGAATTTAAGATATGTTGAAAGGTAGTGCATATACTTTAATGTAGGAATAGTTACTTGTAGCACTGGGTAACTGAGTTTTCATTTTACTCCCCCCCCCTAAATCTAAAGTGGATTTTTTTTTTTTTTGAGACCTTGCAGTGCTTGTTCTCTAATATGACTGTGACAGACACTGCTCAAATTAGCATCTTTCTGGGAAGTGCCCTGCATGTATGTTGCTTGAAAATTTTGATTCTTTATTCTGCTGGGGTTAGTGTGTAGATGTAAACCAGATGACTTGTAGATTGCAGGAACCCTTAGGTATTCACATCACTCTTCAGTGGCACTAACGTTTGCCTTTTGGAAGAAGACACATGCCTAAATGTTTTAGCACTTGTGTTCTCCCTCATGAATAATTTTTATTACAAACATTACTTCATTCTCCACTCAAAGTGTACCCATTAAAATATCATATGTTTTAGTTAGCAAAACCTACAGGTGCAGGGCTGCTAATAAAAATGCTCTTCTCTTTGTATCCCTGGGACTGCATGGTGGGTGTGGATGTAGCTCTCTTACGTCCATGATACTCTGGATTAAGAGCAAGAGATTCTTGTGCCACAAGACACAAAATTCATTGCACTCCTGTATATTCTTTGTATATCTTGAAGAGCTCATTGGCTGTATTATCTGGATCTTGCCACAATTTTTTGCCCTTGGCTGATAAAGCTACCACTAGCAGGAAACTTCAGTGGTTGTTAATGTCTTAGTGAAATAGGGATTCGCTAAAGAGTATGACACTACAGCTTTGTCACTTCTCTGTTGTATCCATTCAGTGAATGGGTGTTCTCCCAGTACGTGGGGCATCGTTAGATGCAGAGCAGTAATGCTAGGGATGTATTTCCAACTGGAAATAGCAAATCTCAAAGTTGTATGACTGATCACACGAATTTTTGTGCTTGTGTGTGTGTGGTTAATTTAAGAAAAACTTTATATATTCCACTTAAGACAATTTTGAAACTTTCTTATTTTCAGTGTTTCTTAAGGCAACACTTTGGTAGTCAAAATGCCTGAATTACCACACTGTCAGTCTGAATTCCTGTTTAATTTTTATGCTTCAGTAAAATATAACTTTTTATTTTCTTCATTATTGGGCTGCAGCACATCTGACATGAAGTTTTCATTCACATTATTTCTGTAGAGGTGGGATAATCTAAAGAGCATTGAGCAGCTGAACATGCAGCACTCGGGGGGGTTATGTGAGGTACATGCACAAGACTCAGCAAGCCTGCCCTTGAAGCTTCATGCGCCCTTCAGGCTGAGAGCTCCTGCTGTTAACAGGTGAACATCTGCCCTTCTCTGTGGGAGTTCATCATGCAGCAAGCCAACACACATGCTGCTGCATTCCAGTGACACTACCTGAGCCCCTGCTGCTTTTCTAAGTGTAGTCATAGGCCTTCGGTTGAAGTTCCAGTACCTGAATTGTACCGAAATTAGAGTGCAAGGATGGTCCAGCAAGCTCGAATTCATAGAAACGACCTTGCCATCTTTTTGTAGGAAGCAAAAGTTGTGCAGATCTTCTTTCTAATGCACAAGTAGTATTGAGAGAATAAAATAATTCTCTGTTAAATATGGCATCCAAGCATATAATCACAATTATAGAATGAAAAACACAGCAATGCTTAAGATGAAAGGTGCTATTAATGGAATAAGAGAAACCTGCTAATGTTCTATGTTGAAGTGTTCTATATGAGTTATCTCAACACCAGGTGGGTCCTAGTACTGAACTTGGCTCATTCTCAGGTTTCTTGTAGAAGGGTAATACTGATAAATAGTTTGTCAGTTCTGCAAAACTCACTAAAGTTGATGAGAAAAATTTAAAATTACTGTGGACCAGAAGAAACACCACTCTCATTGTGAGGATTAAGATGCATTGTCACTAATGGCTTAAATGTAACTGGCTAGAAGAGGAAATGTACGTAACTGGTTTTATCACCATCATGATCTCAAGTAAATGTAACAGATTTGTTAAACAAAAGTCAACATACCATAAATCTTCAATCAGAAGAATCAGTGTTTAAAACTGAGTGTCTTGTGTGTGTATGCTATTCTGCAAAATCCCTACAAATTAATTCTGCTGTTCTCTTGTAAGTGACACTAGTTGCATCATGCAACTTAAAACATTTGTTTGCTTATTGTTGGGTCTGATATAAGTCACTACTTTTGTGGTTATATTAAATTGTCAGTATATTAAATTTCAAAAATTGCTGTAACTACAAGCTGTGCAACCTCAATCTGATTGAGAAACGTGTGCTTGCTTCTTGGGTGTGTGTTGCCAACAGCTGGGATCCAAGGCAGCACATGAGAGCACTGAAAGGAACGAGTGTGGATGCCCTAGACAAACAGAAACAGTGTTTCTTAGCTCTTGCCTCTGATTTCTTTACCATGTGGTTGAAATACAAAATAGGGATTCTTTTCTGGTCATTTTGCTTTTTTTGATTGGTCTGGCCAATACAATGACAATGTTTAAGATTGTAGACATTGGAAGTGGCACTAAAGTATTATTAATATATCAAAGATGCCTGGTACATTTTCTGAAAATAAACAGGTAAATAGTCACTAGTGATGGTTAGTTGGGGGTTTTGCATTGTTTTGGTATTTTTTCTTTTTTTAGTAAAACACAAATCAGCATTTGCATCTGCCTCTTTACACAGGTATCTGAAGAATATCAGAAGTAACATACTCCTGCTTCCTCTTGCATGCAGTTTTAACACAGAAAATCAGTGTGTTTGCTTAACACCCTGCTAAGGATTAATTGGCAGGGTTTTAGGCTCATTCCAGAGGCATTAGACTAGATGGCCTTCATCACTCCCTTCTAACTCACCTCTTCTGCAATTCTGTGATAGCACAAGTGCTATAAAAAATTTTTTTCTAGGTATCAGTACAAAGAGGATCTAAGAAAGAAAACAAAAATACTTTTTTTGCCTGAATAACCTTATAATGGCCTTAAAAACCCAAATATTGAAGGAATAATCTAAGCAACAAGACGCTATTCAACTTAAATGTTGCACAGCATGAGTTCTGAAAACAGCCCAGGCTGTGTATTACTGTAAAGGGTTTTAATACTGTTGAACAGCTTGAAGAGTTTTTAAAGTGGAATTACAGAATTAATGTCACCAACTCTTACAAACTTCTCACAATCTCGAAGCTGAAACTTGAACTGCATTTGAAGCACCCACCTGAAGTGCCATTTCTGCAAAATAAATGCAGCGACAGTGATCTCATAGCAGGTGAAGTTTCCAAGAAGGACAGCTCTTTAGTTTTCCTGCAGAGCCCCTGAGGCCATTCAAGGCATTTAAAACCACAGGCTCCTGACTGTTGGCTGTGCAGGAGCCTGATGTGCAGGGTCTCACCGTGGCCCCAGAGCATCCAGGTGTGACACTCCAGCTGTAACACCCTAGGCACTGCCACCAAGGCAGCTGTGGTGGGTGGCATCACTCAGACCTTTTGGGCTCCTTCAGCTGCGCTTTAACCTGAGGCAAGTTGAGCAGGCTGGTGGCTGAGCAGAGAGCACCCTGCTCCCCTCAGGGCACAGCCACCCTTGGGTGAAGTACTGCAAGACTGGCCAGGCTCCAGGGGGTGACAAAATTTCAAGCACACCCTAAAATCTGCAACTTTTGACCCACAGCCACAGAGCTCAGTGATGATGTGCAGCAGTTACTGTGAGAGACTGGAAGATAAAAAAACAAACCAAAAACCACTCACACAAAGAGGTGAGTAATGCTAGATGTACAAAGCACCATCCTACACAAGACACAAAAATAGTGTTTGCCTGGTGAGAAGTCAAAATGTTTTGCTCCGTGGCTTCATAGATGATGAAAAAGTGGAGTAGTAGCTGATGTACAATTCCTCTTTCTATTATCTTTAAAAAAACACACAGCAATCTCAAATGAGCTTGTGGGAGCAGAATGGTTCAGCAGGCATGGGGATTTTGAGAGGTAATTTCTAGCCTAGCTAGTAATCCCTGGGATACATGTGTTGCTTTTCACTTAGTTACAAACTGGAGGTAGCTGTCTATCTCTAACAAAGTATTGTGATTGGTTTATTCAAAATATTCAAAAAGTGCAAAATTATAAATGGTGATGAGTAGAACACTGTGTTGTTTATGAAAATACCATAAACAGTTTATTAATTATTTTGATTTATTGTCATAATTTGTCTTTTGTCCCCAAAAGTCTGGTTCACACACTACATATACAGGAGAGAAAAGCTGAAATCTCATGATAGGACAAAACTTTAGTTTAAAAAACCCAGGAGAATGGAGGAAAGGCTAGATTTTCAGTTTCTGTCAGTTCAGCAGAAGCACAATTACAATTTGCAATAGAGCAGTATCGACTCTACAGAAGAACTGATATCATTCCTTACTGCCAAAAGAAAATGCCAATGCTACCAAAACCCATTAAATGCCTGCACCTCGCAATCAAAGATACTTTGGTGCATGTGGATGTGTATATACGTGTGTGCTCGTACAGAGAATTCTTTTCTTGGCTACTGTGTGCTTTTTATGGGCACTTGCTCATCCTGTGGTTTGCCAGAAGTAGCCAGTAGGATACGTTAATCCTGTTTGCTGTTGCAAGACTGCCGAACAGATGATTTCTGATGCTCCAGCAACGTGATAGACTTTTCAGAATTTTCCAAGTTTCTGAGCAGAGTCTCTAGGCGCCTTTTGATTTTCTTCTGATCCTCAATGGCACATCCGATGACCACAGACTGAAATTTCTGATCGATGGGTCCTGCTGGCACATCGGACGTGCAAGCACCGTAAAGTGACATTAAACGCATTTTGGCGTCTTCCAAATCATCAAGGAGTTTATTGACGATCTCATCAATCATCTTGGTGGCATGCAGAAGGGATTCCTGCTGCTGCGCGTTGCGGATGGTTTCCACGGAAACCTCCACAGTGAGGGTTCGGCCCATCAGGCGATTAGCAGTCAAATTAAGTTCTTCTCTCTCACCTCAATTCAAAACAAGAAAATATTCTTGGTTACAGGCAAATACTTTCCAGTGCAAGTAGCATCATCAAGACACTCAAACTGCTATAACTTAGCAATAAACAATTTTTTTTTTAAGTAAGTGACAATCAACAAGATTTCCAGAATGCAGAAATAAGCTTTTTACATTTGCCCAAGTCATACGCATTTCATAGAGTATGATTTGAAATGAGGCATTAAACTCTACTAAAATTGTAAGCAATGTTTTTCCACTGCTGACACAATGCTCGCTGTGTCACTTCAAAGCAAAACATACAATATTATGAGGAAACAGATTCAGTAACAGAACTGGGTCATTAAGGACTTCTGTGCCATTCTGAGGGAGAGATTTAGACAATACCCCAGAAGGCCATAAAGAGAGAAGTAGATATAATAAGAGGCCATGAAAAAAATGGTTTTCTGAAAGCATAGCTGCTTTTCAAAAGTATGAAACATAGGCTCTTCAAGAGCCAATAAACTAGCAATTTAAAGCACCTAATAATCAGGTTTAGGGAATATATTTAAAGACATGAATCACACAACTACAATGATCTTAATCATCTGGTTCTTGCAGGCTGTACACTTTGTAGCACTCATGCCTGTCCAGTAGTCAAAATAATTTTCAACTCTGTTATCATCATCATCATCATCAATGTCTCTTCTGCAGGAGAGCAATGTTAATCTTAATTTTGAAAATGTATCCATGAACTGAGTGTAGGCTTTCACATATACAGTAGTGACGTTCATGGTACTCCATCCACCTAATCAGCATGGATTTAGTCAAGAAGAGGAGATCTCAGGATAATGAGTGACACTTCAACAACCTCAGCTGGCTCCAATGCTGCACCTTTACCAGCGGCAGAGAGCTGCTCACAGAGTTGCTCCCTAAAAGGTGGGCTGATTAGACTTTGGGTCAGTTGGAGGGTACAGGACAGTAGCTTCTCACCTTCACTGATGTGCCTCATATCCTGGCTGTTCTGTATATTGTGGATCATTTCAAGCAGAATTTCTTTCTCTTGCTCCATAGCAGATGCTGCATCACGGAAAGCCTCTACCCTGTACATGGTTGAACCAAACAAAATGTTTAAATAATAAAATAGCTGTTCACCTATATAGCTGCAAAGTCACTTATTTTAAACTTCAGCTTAGAGTAAGTACAGTCAGTTCTTAGTTATCCATGAGACAGACTCTGACTTATTACCTTCTCTATCTTAACTTCACTTTTCAAGACTCAGTATAATTAAACAAACAAATGGAGGGGCAAACAGAAACAACAGCAATTCAATCAGACTTAAATCTTTAATTTTACTGATGGTGCTGTTCTATCCTACTCTGTGGTTATCTGGATATGGAGAGCCTGATGGTACTACAGCCCCACAGCAGAAGTCCTGTAGCCAACTGGCAATTATTGTCAGCTGCCTAACTAGGAGAGAAAGGGACTGAGTCCCCATCAGGAAACTTGGCAGTGAGGGTGGCAGCTGCAGAGATGGAGGCAGCAGGGGGCCCTGGCTCCCTGTGTGATCACCAGGCTGGCAAAACCCATAGAATCCACCTGCAAAGCAACAAACACTCCTGAAAACTGCAATGTGCCAAACCACCCCTTTCACAAAGGAGAAAACCCTGTGAGTGGGACAAAGCTCACACTTTTATTAACATGACAAGGGTTTCCCTGACACAAGTGGTGTGCCTTGGCCACTGGGAGAAGATGCTGGACTGCCTGCTCCCATTCTCAGTGGTGCTTTCCATGGAATGATGCTCACTGTGACTCACACAGGGAGGAAGCTTCTGTGGGAGCAGCTCCTATTTCTGGCCTAGCAAGGAGGCATGAAACAGTCCCTCCTGAAACCAGACCCCTACTCCAGTCCCGTTACTGTGCTGAAACTCACATGTAATACAGTGAGGATAAGGGAAAAGTCCATCAGAGACTGCTGTCCCTGTAACTACTGGGTCTTGGTAAGGTGTGTGGTTCTGTGCCCACAGCCTGCCCTCCTTGTGGCATAAAATGCAGACTCAGCTCACCATGGCCAATGTGAAACTGCTGCATGAGAAATCTGAGTCCAGTTTCTTAATTCATATCTTATTCCCCACCGCAGTTCTAAAGAGGGGGCTTTTGCATTCAGCTGAATAATGGAAAAGAACACTGGAGAACTCTAACGCAACACTTTACTTGACCTGATACAAAAAAGGGAAATGTCCCACGCCCTTGGCTTTTCTTTGAGACTTGAGGATCTTGCAGAGGACTTTCCAAGCTGGAACTGGCTACAAGAGTTGCACCAAAACCATCAACTCTGCATTCACAGGCCGCACAGAAAAGCAAGAGTATCATGTGAACCTGGCTGACGGTTTGACATGCTCGCAATGCACAGCTTGGGAGGTCTAGCTGCATCACGAGAACCCATCCATCTCTCCTGAAGTGTTTATGAAACCTGGCCAGAAAAGGGGAAACAAATCAAAACATTGTTAAATCTCTTAGGTGCTCTACACTCGTCAGCGTTTCTGGGCACTGCCCTGAGACAGCAGTGGCTTGCTGCTCTCTCTGCAGATGAGGGCGCGTCTCCTGGGACAGGAACGGAGCTGCTGCTCCCTCACAGGCTGGCTGAAGGCAGGTAACTTCAGGGAAACAGCAGTAAGAGAAAAGAGGGTGAAAGCAGAGGAACAGGAGCATTTGAGGATATAGTCACTCTTCACATGCAGCCTGCTCACGAAATGATTCTGTTTTACAAAATATTTAGCCTAATTTAGTCACTGAAAGCACAGGCTTCAGGTCTTGCCTTTAATGTTTTTTCTGAGGAGGAGTGGGAAAAGCTAATGCAATGCAAATCCAAGAGCAAATACTTTTAATTATTATTTTGGACTGGTTAGTAAGAGCAATGAGGCAGGTGGAGTCATTTCATACTTCAGATGTCTCTATAATTTAGGAAGTCTAGTAATATTTTCAAAACGCCTTGCCATGACTTTTTATAAAAACTAGTTGCTGGAAAGATGTAAATTAAAGTTCTGAAGTGCAGACTTTCAATTTTGATAGTGTTTTAAAATCAGATTTTGTATATCATTGTACTGACATAAAAACTGAAGTTCTGCCTTCAGTAGATAGATCAGTCCGTGACTTCCAACAGCTTTGCTGGGTTCTAAGATGAATGTGGAAAAGCTGCATTGCAGGGATTTATCCTGAATTGGTACAATTCTAAAGAGATGCCTAAAATATCACTGCTTCCAAAGGCCAGTTTGGTATGCGAGGTAGGACCTAAAAGCCAAATTATCAGAAGTAATGTGTACTGCAAAAAAAGAAAAACACAGTTCACCAACTTGAGCTTTGATTGACATTAATTTACTAAAGGTAATATAACCAAATCTTAAGAATTATTTTATTTGCAAAAATTGCTTATTCAGAATTATTTTTACCATTTCCTAAACTGCAATACAGAGTGCCAAACAACAATGGGACAGGGTCATTTCAGAACAGTGCTCTAGTGGGGAAAAAAAACCAACACCCAACAACAAAAAAAAAAAATGGAAATCAGTTACACCAACTTCAGGAAAATAATGTGTCAGGATCACACCATGCAGTCAGTTCTCATAACTTCTTTCCTAAAATTAATGGTTTCTTAACTTCACAGGTTTCTGTAAATCTTTTCTTCCCTTTCCTTGTGTGTGTGGGGGGGGGGGGGGGGTGTAAAAAAAAAAACAGTTGGGAAGATTTAAACTTCTAACAGAGGTGACTGATGTGGGAAGTCATGGAAACACAATCCAAGTCTCAAAAAAACCAACCAAATAATAAAAGGTGAATAAAAGAGAACACAAAATACTCATATTTATTTATAATTGATAACTAGGCATACTTATGCCTAGTTATCAATTATTTTGAAGCAGCAGTATGGTCTTTTTTCCTCAGAGATGAAAACCTCCAATCATATTTTTACTTGGATTGTATTTGTTGCTTTGAACATCAAATAAATATTCCATCTATTACCTAACACTGAAAAACACAGTCCTTACTTCTGATTTTCCCTGTTTGTGAGCAATTAGCTGAGCAATGCCTTTTTTTGCTACATACCATTTACATGAGCAGAGCATTCCCCTGAGAAACAGGTGGACCAGGCTGTGCTTTTGTTTCCAGATGAGAAACTTGACACCTGCTTTCTTAGGACAGCTGCAATAACTGTGTCCTTTAAACTAATGACTGACTTAAACAGCCCAGTATTAAAGCCCACGTGCTGGAGGTCCAGATAAGCTTTCAAAGGAAATAAGAAATATCCGAGGAGGAGCAGCTTTTTTCCTGATATAGAGCTAATCAGGCACACTGGAAGGAGACAAAACAGGTGGTTTCACCCTGGCATCCTCAGCTCCTTCAGCTGAGTGTCCACTCCCAGGTAAGCAGTCCTGTGAACACTGAAATGAATGGTGGTGGAACATGGTTGATCCAAAGAACAAGACAAAAAGTACAAAAAAAGAAGATAAAAAATAGCCAGCAAGAATCTGACTTACCTCGTGTATTATCACACCTAAAACTGTGTTTTCACTTTACACAACCAACAGACTCATAAACAGAGCCTCTGGTCTGGCTTCCAGCTGCTCCTGAGATATCTTGGCAGTCACGGCAACACGGAGGTCCAAGCCCTTACAAGGGGCAAACGTGCCACCTGCCCCGCTCACCACCTCTGCCTCGGGCACTCCCTCCCAAATTAACTCCCCTTCCCTGCTCACTTTCCATACAGAAGAAATGTGCTCGGCAAACACCTATCAGGGAGGTACAGAAATACCCCATTACTGTTGGAAAATAAGCTCTCACAGTGGAAAGAAAGGGAGGAAAAGGAAGGCTGTCCAAACTGGAGCAGTTTACAATGCCTTTAAACTGAAAGAAGGTAGACTTAGATTAGGTATTAGGAAGAAATTCTTCACTATGAGGATGGTGAGACACTGGAACAGGTTTCCCAGAGAGGTTGTGGACACTTGGAGGTGTTAAAGGCCAGGCTGGATGTGGCTTTGAGCCACCTGGCCTACTGAAAGGTGCCCCTGCCCATGTCAGGGGGTTGGAACTAGGGGACCTTTAAGGTCCCTCCTAACCCAAACCATTCTGTGATCCTGTGACTTCCAGAGGGATGAGGCTTGTTTTAGAGTTCAGCTGACCTTAAGCAACTCGAGAACTGAGGATTGTTGAGGGTTTCAATTAAAGGCTGTAGTTCAGTTTGACAAATTTTCAGTGGTTGTATTAACAAGCAACATCTTGAGGGTCTATAGCAAAACCAAACAAGCTGGAAAAGAAGAAAGTTTGGAAGTTTTTCCTCCTGTCATTCAAATAAATTTGAAATGAAGCATGTTGATTAGTTGTGAATAGGAAAAAAACCATAAGACTTGAGTGACTTTTATCAAATTAGACTTTTTTTTTTTTTCTCATTACTATTCCACATTTAGAATTATGGCTGTCTGAAAGAACCACAGCAAACTGGGAAGTTTAATTGAGGGTTTAATTGCTGGCTAACCAAACTGTCTGCTTTGTTTCAGAGTCACTCAGCAAATCTAAAACACATTTTTGCATATTCTCATGCTAATTTTTTGATTATATATTCATCATACGCCTAGACCTGGATGTAAGCAGTGAGACTTGTTTGCAGACAGTGATTTTGTTTAGTCAAATTCAGAGAAGTCTGCAAAGGACTTCAAGGAGATTTAATCAAGCTAAGTGAAAGGCTAATATAACAGCACATCGAGTCCACTCCTGAATAATGCAAAGTAATGCAGACAGAAAGGGGAAATAAAACTCCTGCAATCCACAGAGCTCTTTTAATTACAGGAAAGTCCTAGAAACATTCTGGGTGGCTCTATGAAAGCTGCTGATCAATATGCAGCTGTAATGAAGGAAAGGGTGTGTTGAAACAGTACCAGAGGAGGTGAATCAGTGGCATTCTGCACATCCATCCACCTCAGAAAGGACACTATGTAATTTAGCAGAGCTGAGAGGACAGGGAAGATGATTAAAGGCAAGGTATCATCTCTCATGAAGCCAAACTGGGAAAAAAAGTAAAATGGTATTATTTAGGGAACGTCAAGTAGCAGAAAAAGTTAGGACATGTCTCGGAACAATTATGAAATTCACATAGCATTTATAATAACTTTGGAAAAACACACCTCAACTGCAGAATGCAATGCTGTTCACATTTTATAGTGACACGTTTTAATACACCTCAGAGAGGAGGCGGACACAAACACAAGAACATCCACAGCTGAACCAGTAAGTGCAAAGGGAGGTTTGGAAGACAAGAAGCCTCACACGCCAGCATACAGCACTGCAGCTTAAAGGCTTGCCAAAGTCTCCGAGAGCCTGAATGACACCATGTTTTATCCTCGGATTTCCTGCATCTCCTTATAAAACACCTGCCCGCAGGTGCGGGATAGGGGGACAGGGTGGGACGGCAGTCAGGATGCAGCGCGGGCTCGTCCCCGCCGTGTCACAGCTCCAGAGCGCAGCCCCGTCTGCTAAAGGCTCCCCGCACCCTGAAGGGTAATAAATCCGACACAGCCCTTCGCGCTTTCCCTGAAAAACGTCCACTCTCATACATTCGTATACATATTCCTATTTTCGTGTATTTCCAGGCCACGCTAACTCACCTTTGAGCAGTAGCTCCCGCTTTTAAACTTTGTCCCCCATGAAGGAGAGCCTTCCCCCCTCGGTCCCCTCCAGGAGCCTCGCACCGCCCCCCAGCCGGGGCAGGGCTCCGCGGTGCGGGGCCAGCGGCTCCCGGCCCCCCCAGCGCCCGGCCCGGGCCCCACCTGAGCTCCAGCTGGTCCAGGTTCTCGAGCAGGCGGCTGGAGCGGTCGGCCATGGAGGTGGAGCGGTAGAAGCGGCCGCGGAGCTGCCCGCCCGACTGCTGCTGCTGCTGCGGCTGCTGCGGCGCCCCCTCGCTGGCCTTGGCGCTGATCCGGGCCTGGGCCATCCCACCCGCCGCTGCCGCCGGCGGAGCCTCGCTGCGGCCGCTCCCTCCCCGCGTCCCGCAGGCGGCGGCGGCGGCCGAATGCCGGCTCCTCGCTCATGGCCAAAGAAGGAGCCGCCCCGCCGCCGGCCCCGCGGCCACCCCGCCCCCGCGCCGGGCCCGCGGGCGCCGCCTCACGCAGCGCGGCGGGGCCGCCCCGCCCCGGCTGGGGGCAGCGGAACCGCCGGACGGGCCGGGCTGGGTCAGCCGGGCCGGCCTCCCTGCCCCCTCTCGAGCGAGGGACGCTCCACAGCCTCTGTGGGCAATCTGTTCCGCTGCTCGATCACCTCGACAGTGAAGCAGTTGTTCGCATTCAGGTGGAACTTCCCTCCCTGTGCATCAGTTTCTGCCCATGTCTCTTGTCCTATTACTTGGCACCACGGAGAAGAGGCTGCTCCGTCTTCTTGACACCCGTCCTTTGGGTACGTAATCACATTGATGAGGTCCCCTCTCAGTCGCCCCTTCTCGAGGCTGAACAGACCCAGCTCCCTCAGGCATCCCTAGTACGGGAGATTCTCCAGACCCCTGCTGGGTTCGCTGCCCCAGGAGCTCCCTGTCTCCCGTCTCTGCCCTCTCGCACACGGCCGCGCGTGGGGCTGAGGCCGCCGCAACCGATTGTGCCCGGCTGTGCCCGGCACCGCGTGTCACCTGCGGGCAGGTGCCCGCGCAGCTGTCCGGCCCCGCACCGACACACGGCAGCCTCTGCTGCCTCTGCTCCTCGCTGGCACCGTCCGGGGCACACACCCGGGCTGCCCCGCTCCTGTCTCCGCTCCCCTTTGTAACAAAAGCAACAAAACCTGGACCAGCCAGGAAGGAAGGAGGAATAATGATGCTTTCAATATCTGTATTAGCTTTGTGGGAGATGGGAGCTATTGGTATGAGGATTTGTGTTCCAGAACTGGTCTGTGTGGCTGGTTCATTGGTTTGCTCTTTCATTAAAGAAAACAAGAAACCCACAACTACCCAAAGGTTATTTTTATTTAAGGCTAATTAAACAGTAAACTACAAAACTGAAAACAGTGGAAAGTGCAAAAAAAGGGAGGAGGAAAAATAAAGGGCTTTAAAAATCCAGAAGCTTGAAAGAAGAGAGAAGTTAAACCAGAGACAGCCCTTACTGCAAGCAGAACCTAAACAAAATTCCTAAAAAAAAAAAAAAAAAAAAAGGTACTTTCTATGCTACTTATAGTGCATCTTTCTCCTGCCAACTGCAAGAGCCCCTACTACTTGCAGAAAAGCAGCTGTTTAACCAGCTGTTATTGTAAGATTCTACAAAAAAAGCTTACTGGAAATAAAAGTGGTTTGTATTCTCTTTCTATGCCAGAGAGAAAAGATACATCTATTTCATGGTAGCCAAGGTAGCTGATCTACATCTAGTAATGACTTGTCCCAAGAACATATTTAATTTGCCTGTATAAAACGGTTCCTTCTTTCTCACAAGCACCAGCAATTCAAGTCACATATAAGTTTTAGTTACCACTACTGTGAGTATTTAAAAAGGAATTTGCTTATCCCAAAAGACGAGGTTTGGGCAAATACCCCATGGCTCTAACAGACCAATTTTTGGCACCCAGCTAAGAGGGATTTTGTTGCACAGGGATACTGTTTTGTATGCTTATCCTGCTGTGATTCAAAATAGCTGTTTTCTCAGGCTCGTCCATTCAGAATGATATCATGTCCCGAGTACTCTCGTTAAATTAATTGCCTGAGTTTTCTTTGTTTTACATGGTTGGATAAGCAAGGCTCGTTGCCTGTGAGCTCATGGAAATAGCTTCATTTGAACAATTGTTCCATCCATCTCTCTACAGTCTCTATAGAAGATAATTAAAAACCATTTCCCACCCCAAACAGAACCCATTTGTAGCCATGACACATAGTTTGCTACCATTTATTTCCTGGGATCCTTCTATTCATCCCATGCCAATTTATTAAGCTTCAATTAGATTGGGTTTAAAAAGTAGAAATCAAAGTAGCTGAGCAGCTCTGAACACTTTTTTCCTCCACACGTAAATAGGGGTTTAATTCCACACAGGTAGAAGTCACAACAGCTGAATCAGAGGCGCAGAACAGCTCTGAGTGTCCAAATGTATCACACTTGACTTACCCTCTTTAACAGCAAAAGGACACTTTACACAAGAAGGAGAAATAGCAAAACTTTGGAAATGAAATGCAAATTTAAAAGTAAAAATAGTCTTCCAGGACAAGTCTTGAAATTACTGCCTGTAAAAACAGGGATATTTTCCCTTACAGAGGCTTGGAAGGACCTTGAAAACTGCTTTTCCTGCTCTTTAGAGTAGGTTGCCCCCACCCCCTCTATTTTTGCCAAGGTATGTAAAGGGACAATTGGCATCACTTTTCCAAAATAATAACTGGTTGGTCTAGAAAGATTGGAGTCCATCCCTGCAGGAAGGAATGTGATTCGGAGCTGAGTTGGAAGAATTTTGAGGACAAAAAGCAGGAATTGTGTCCTTTAGGGAGGCAAGGAGGCAGAAAGGCCCCCACACATGAAACAAAGCACAATTTCATTCTCCTCCTTGCCATCACTGGTGAAGCATGTTTAGGACTGCTGGTGAAGCCATGCTACATCCCTGTCTCCTCCCATGTCCGCACATCTGTGGTCATGTGAAGGACTGCACAGACCTGCTCTCACTATGGGCACCAGCAAAAACATGAGAAGAGGGTGTGTATCCCATTGTTCCTGCATTCCCATCACAACAGTGAAAACATTGTCTGTCTCTTGTTTAAACTACAGCGTTGTAAAGAATAGGTGCTGATTACAAAATAGAGCAATGAACAGAAGTCTCATTCACATGCACAAAGTCCCTTGAGACAGCAGAAAGAGCAACTTTTCCAGGTCTCACACATCTGATGTAGAAGTCCCAGAGCCAGGGAGATGACCTACACCAAAAGCACTGCAAATTGTAACACTACTAAATAGCACCTTATTTCCAGCTTTGCCTTATTTCAAATCCTGGTATATGCCTTGTCACATACCCTAACACTTACACGTGAGCTGTCATGGAAGAGGATCAAAGAGAAAGTCCACACCCAAGAAATGCCATGCAGGATTATTTTCCTGCCTTCATCTACAGGAATTTAGTATTTTCAAGCTGAAAGAGGGGAAGTTTAGGTTAGATACTAGGATGAAATTCTCTTCTGTGAGGGTGGCGAGGCACTGGAACAGGTTGTCCAGAGAAGCTGTGGATGCTTCATCCCTGAAAGTGTTCAAGGCCAGGATGAAAGAGGCTCTGACCAAACTGGTCTACTGGGAGGTGTCCCTCTCCACAGCAGGCTGGAACTAGATGATTTTAAGTTTTCTTCCAACCCAAACAATTTGGTGGTTAAGAACCTTCCTTGTGCGCAGGTATTGTGGAAGCAGTAGTTCCCAGACGTGGCTGAAGGATGCATCCATGGCTCAGGCCAGCCAACCAAAACCAGCCTGCAGCCTCTCCTGCACTGCAACAATAACAACAATGATGGGCCAACCTGACTTTTCAGGCTATGTTTTCCATCAAAACACATCTGCTATCACAGTAGGCTGCCCCCTCACTTCACACCTGCTGAAGCTGTGCTGCTGTGTCTTTACTGCTGCTCTTACCAATGCTAATTAAAACTAGCCCGGGTTTGCCTCTACATGCTGCAGTTTTTACTGTGTAGGCAAGCCCTGAGGTCCCAGGCCTGTTAGAAGTCTGAATGAAGTCCTCTGTCTCAGGAGCAATCTGAGAGCTGCTATGACCATTTTGGGGCATGCAGCAGTTCATTCTCACTAGAGCAAAGTCGATGATTAAATGAGGCAGTGCATTCTGTACAGCTGCAGATGCTCAGTCTATTGACAGTGGAGCTCTGAGCTAAAAAGCAAAGGGAAGGACCACCAGAAATCAGGATGCTGCAGTCAGTGAAAGCCAATTTGCAGATTTACAAAAGGAACTTTACATTAAATTTCCATGCACGCAGAGCTTTGCTGTTCAAGTACACACTTGGCATGTTCTTGCCATCTGCCATAAATTTTCTGACTTGTTTACATCCACTTTTAGAATTATCTCAGACCATATAATTTGACCCAGATTGTTACTACTGAGCACCAAACCCCTTGAACTAAGAATTTCTACAGGAAACTTCAAGGGGTTTAGAAGTACCAAAGAAAAATGCAGATGCAGACTTTTCTAAAGCTGCTTAGCTGGAAAGAATTGCCAGAAAGTATATTTGTGCTAATGTAAGCCAATTTTTTCAGAATTAATTTTGAAACAATTAATCATTCATCCTCCTCACCTCTTTCCAATTTACAGCAGTCTCTGTAAACATAGCCAGGACACTGCAAGCAGATGATAGAACACTTTCCTTTTAAGAAAGATGATGGCGCAACTTCATACCTCTATGAACTTCACTATATTTGGTAAAGATTTCATAAAGGTTTGCATTCCATGACCACTACAGGAGCAGTGGTGGTCATTTCTGTATTCCTTGAAGAGCTAAGAAAATTAACCCAACACCCATAACATACATACAAGGCAAGTACCTTAAGAATCCGCTAATCTCTCTTTTTAATATTCTTAAGTAATAGAAACAACCAGGCAGATACAACGCTTCAGTGCTCCAGTGACTTTAGTAACAGTTACACTGGCTTATTTGGTGTCTCACCTTGTGTCTGAATATGACCAGAAAGGGATTTTGTTTCATAAGAATGTGGCACACAGAGCACCAAATAATTAAGAGCCTTATACCAATCTCAAGTTGTCACAATTTCATTTTTGTAAAACTTAACACATGTGCCACACAGAAATTAGGAGCACTGGCATGAACAGCTGGTGGTAGTCAGGTAGAGATTAGACTTTGTCCTCATTAAAGATAAATACAAAGAAGCACTACTGAATTACTTCAGACTAACAAAGGATGAACTCAAACATCAACACAAAAGCAAACGCTCTTGAAAAGGGCATGAGAAATAATTTCTAGTACAAATGTACTGGGCAAGTCCCTTTTAACAGACAGGTTGTGCTTGTAAACACAGGCAGATTTCTCAGCACATGAAGGACAAAGCTCAGAAATTTCAGCCAGTTAAACAAGACTCACCAGACAAAACCACTGAATTCTGAAACACATTTACAAGACTTTTTCAGTTGAAGTGTTCAGCCACAAGATGCTGGTGAGTAACAAGTCACACGTCTGTACCTGCAGTGTTTTAAGAATCCAATTTTCTCTGTTCTGGAAACAGAAGTATCACAAGCCTGTGATGGCAGAAAATTTCACAAAGAAAAATCTGAGTTAAGGGAGAACCTCAAAGAGACCAAAATTTTCTTCAAAATGAGGCCAAATTTCAAGACACTGCTAATTCTGAAGACTACTGTTATAAAAATAATAGAGAAACTAGAACTCTATTTAGTTGTTTTATAAAAGCCAAAGCAGCAATGGTTGGGGATTTGCCACTTGTTTTGTTAAGCAGATGACAAGGCCAATACAATGTGTTTAATAAGTGGAGCTTCAAGTATACAGAATATGTGTGCACACAGGACTTTTTTTTTAATGCAACCAACTAAGTCATGGCCTATCAGAATAAAATGTTATGAAAAATAAAGCACATAATCAAATTCTAACACAGCAGACTCTGGAGATCTATCCAGGTTTTAAACACTGTGGAGCCAAAGAACTTTCTCAGACTTTCTCAGAAACATCTTTTCATGTGAAAGGAATTTGAAACTTCAGGATCAAAAGCTTCTGTAAGTTAGATGGAGATGCTTTTGAAGATGAAAATTGTTTTCTGTTTCATTCCACTCTGTAACAGAAGCACTGGGGAAAAGGGTGGGTAAATTCTGGAACTGATTTAAGCTAAATACAGTAGTAAATTATGTAGCTAAAGACAACTCAAAATCTCCCAAAATAGGGCTCTCTCAGAAGGAGTGCGAACAACACACCTGAATTTTATCAGAAGTACAATTAATCCAAGAGTGGCAGTAGGAAAACAAGCAACAGGAAAAAGGGAAAACCACTAAGAGGTCGTGTTCACTCTGTAACACTTGGGAATCACACTCAAATGCACTGTAAGTGTTCGAACAATTGTTCGAACAATTTTCTGGCATTTAAACAGTTTTTTCAAGCTGTATGATTGCTAATGAGTGTTAGATAGCTCACTAGAGTCTTCTTTTATTCTACTTGCTTCAGAGATAGCGATTATATCAGAGTAATCATTAGAAATACACCAGTGTCAGTCTCCCAGCTTTGCTAACCATGATGACAAACAGCTGTAGTTATGCTGATTCTTTGGAATAGTGAGAAAAATCCAGCCCTCCCTACACCATATTCTCCACAAAAAGTACCTACTTGCATAATGAGTATTTAAGGATACAGCAGGTAGAAGCAAACTCGCAGGGTGAGTGAATCATAAAGAATTAGGCTGACATTTTATTACACA
This sequence comes from Taeniopygia guttata, assembly GCF_048771995.1. Lineage (NCBI taxonomy): Eukaryota > Metazoa > Chordata > Aves > Passeriformes > Estrildidae > Taeniopygia > Taeniopygia guttata. The sequence goes on along the minus strand of NC_133027.1, from coordinate 26,704,392 downwards.
GATTTCTTACTGATTGACAGCAATCATTAACTGAAGGATAAAAGGCTGGTAAAGCTGGACAGTTTGCATAGGTATTTTTAAACAAAACTGAGAAAGATGACAGATAATTTTAAACACAAATAATTTCACTTGAAGTAAGGACAGTACAAAAATAATTAGCACATTTACATTCATTTATCCAGTGCCACCTCTTCATGAACAGAAGAGAGCAAAGATCATAGTATACAGAAATATTACAGTTTAAATCTTCTCACATGTATTCCAAACAGAAACTAAGAAGTTTATTTAGATCCTCTTCCCTTAAAAGGTTGTTTCTGCTTCAGGTGAGGGAGAGGCAATGAAGTCATCAAACTTTAAGCCATCAAATCCAAATACTCTACCAGTATTGAAAAAACAAACATTTATAAAAACAAAGCTGGTAAACTAACTGTACAGCCTGTGGTTCTGATTCGGACATTTATAACAAACAGGACAGAGACAAAATTATGGCCTATGAAGTAAAACTGGCCACAGGCAAGAGTTAGGCCATATGTTCAACAACCCTGGGATCTAAGCTTCTCTTTATAACAAGATTAGCCAGGCAAATCTGAGATAACTGGAGTTTACTATTTTTATCTGTTGCAAAGACCACATCAAAAAGTAAATAAAGACAATGACGTTTTGTGACAAAAAAATTAAATACAAGAACCAATTTAAGGAAAGAAACCTGAACAACCAGGAACCCCAAAATACCTAGTAAGACCAGCCTACTAATTAGGCAACAATTTCAAACAGCTAAATTGGAGAGACTTAGTCATCATCCCTTAGAAACAAATATGAAACGGCTTAAAATTTTACTTTTATCAAACATAACACACTGCAATGAATATGAATAAACTCCAGTATGACAGAGGACATCAGATTATTAATCTAACAATTACAGACATTTCAAAAGTGGCATTTCTGAACCCTTGTAAATAGATGGAACAAGCTTCCATTTTTGTGAGCAGTTCTGATGGCATGGTGTTAGTGTACTGAAGTATCTTCATTTACATTTCCTCAAGGCTCCTTTTGATAGCTTCTTGCAGTTCTACATCTTGCAGTTCTGCATAAATAAAAAAATATTGTAATGTCAAACTGCTATTGATAACTAGCCATAAACACAGCTACCTTAATATTACTACATAAAGCATGAACTTACTTCTGTGGGCAATGTCAGTAGACTACAAAAAACCCCCAAGAAACAGATGAAAATATTTTCTCTCCTTGTTTTATGCTATCTTTTCAACAGTATAAAATGTGGAAAGCACCTTTACAACTTTTCACTATATTAACCAGGAGCAGCCCAATGATTAGTTTAAGACCATAATTGCAACTATGTATTTACTGGTCAAACTAATAGCAAGATAAGATCCTATTTGTATGCACCAAGAAAAATAAATCATATTAAAACAAAAAACCACAAACACATGACAAGCAGAGAGGTTTCAGTATTTTCATTCCAGTTCCTTATCCAGAGATATGCCCATACCTACATTCTGACTTGGCATCAATGTTGTCACTCTTACTAGGCAGTCCAGAGAAGAAGATAAAAAGTAATTCTCAGTAGTAAGAATAGTCTAGATCAGGGCTGTAACAGTTTTCATGGTGGGGAGGAAAATTGCACTGCACTCATCTGACTTCTTAACAATCTCAAACAGCTTTCGTAATACTCAAAAAAGAAACTCTGCTTTTGCATTACATTGAGGTTGTTTTGGGCACTAATTGTTTAGTGCTAGTGATCAAATGCCATAAATTTGACAAGGTTTGTATATACAGCAAATATTAATATCAATAATATAGCTGGAAAAATTAAAGCAGCTTTCAGACACACTGTCATTCATGAGTTATTAATCTTCTGCTTTAGGGAGGACACAAGCATATCCTATTAAAAAGAAAAATCTTGTCTATTCTTATGAAAAAGGAAATAGAATTTTAAAACTTTAATAATTGTTGGGCTGTTGTATGCGAGGATGAGATTTGGAACAGAGATCAAATCACTGACTGCTCTCTCATGCATCTGTAATATCCAGAACTACTGATAAAAGAGAGCTGCTTAAAGAAAAAATACTACATGCTCACAGAAACAAACAAAACCAAAAAAGACAGAAAACCATTTGCAGACAACTGCTTGCATTAAAATATGCTATTTAGCCACTAAGCCTGTGCAAAAATACAAAATAAGGTCCAAGCTGTGACTCATCTGAAGCCAGGCTGCTTCATTAAGTGCCTCTGCACTTCACAGATGCCTCTGCACTGCAGCATCACAAGTGGGACCTCCTGCATGCACCAAAGGGCACTGCTATCTCAGTACTAGGGGTCCTGAATGCACCAAACTTTCAGTGCTGGAGATGAATGCTGGACACTTAACAACAGTGTTTAGTAACAGCTGGTAAACTTACAACTGAATAAATTCTGGGAACATAAGATTCAGTAGTCAGTTTTATCACTGAGCTTGTACAACTTTTTTGTGTTTTTTTAGTTTATTTCCACGAAGTGGAAGGGCAGAATCAAGTCTTTCAACAAAAATTATTTTCAAAGTACACTGTGGTCTGTCACCAAAAATGTATGACTACATTGAACACCACCAGAAAACTCAACACCAAAAGGATGAAAACCATTTCAAATAATGTAAGATAGGATGTGAATGGATAGATGTGATCCTGATTCAACCTTGTGCATAACTCTACAGCACTTTCAGGAGACCAGAACACTTTATTGTGAAATTGTATCTAAATTTGAATTATTTATTCAGGAGTTCAACTATTTAGTCAATAATTCTGCTCTGAGAGAACACAGTCATATTAAACAGGTACAAAGTGAACTCAGTCAAGTCTTTAACTGATTGGTTCCCTGTGGTGTCCAATGAAATAGATTTTTAGTTTTCTGGCATACTTTTCAGATTAGGAATTTTTTTTTATAACTCATCATAGCATTCTTCATTACTCAAGACTGCCCACCATAGTTTAGAGAGTATTCCTAACAGGTCACTTACTGTAAAACTGATTGCAAGTTTAGTTTCTCTATCTTCCATAATTAATAGTGCTATTGAACACAGAAAAGTAAAAACTGACAGACCTTCCTGTTTCTTTGTTTCTTCTAAGCTCCGCTTCACTGTTTCTTTCATATCTTCATCCTCTTCACTATCTGAACCTGAAATGCACAAATGAAATAAATTACACATTGCTTCTAATAAAAGTATTAACAGCCTCTCTTGTGTTTCTCTTACTGTAACACAACTGATTCGAAGAGTACACTTGTTATGATCTAAAAAAATCAAGATAAAAATACATTCCAGTGGTAGTTTAAGACAGCAACTCAAGAGACATTTATTTTTTCAGCTACCTCCTTCCCCTTCTCCCTACAATTTAGTGGCAGACTGCTTCAATTTTTTATTATGTTAAAGCAGTAACAAGAATTAATAGGTGCAGAAGCTACAGTGCCTACTGCATTTGTGGGTTTTTTAATATTCAGTTATTAAAAATTACTCACTTTCTATCAATTACTTACTTTCTATAAAATGTATCAAGGATTTAATTATGGGAAGAAGTGCTTTAGCATGTCTCTGCCTACATGTGACTGCAGCTGTGTTTTATTGTCCAAATACTGCATTTGAAGAAGGGAATGCTAAAACTCAATTGAGCAGTGCAATTCAGCAGATGCTGCTGTTCAAGTCTCATATAAGCAGACGGCTGATAGACTTAGTTTAATCTATTAATTTATCACAACCCAACCCAGCCAAAACTCCACAACCTTTCCCTTTCTTAATAGCACTCTTCACAGGCTGGTTTCCAGCTCCAGAAGGACGACTTTATTTTGAAGTGTTTAATGCACCTGAAGTGGTGTGGGGTTTGTTTGGTTGGGTGGTTTAGTTTTTTATTGATTGATTTTCCCCCCATTAACCAGGGCACAGAAAAGTACAGGTTAAAAGCCAAGCCAATGAGTCACATTATGCATTCATGCTCTGCTACAGGCTATTGCTATTTTGGGAGATGGTCTCTGTAAGGAGGTCTTACAGTATTAGTAGTCAACAAGGTCTCCTGCAGTCACACCAGCAGAAGAACTCCCCTTAAAGTCATCACATTTATTAATACATCAATGTATTACTGATTAAATTAACCAGCAAATAACTTTCTGATATGGCCATCTAACTTACTGACTGTGTGACTTCTGACATTTTGAATTACTCAGCTTAGCTATTCAAATTGTCAGGTATGCTTCCAAAATTTGTCTTCAAACCTCTGACACACAACCTGTTTGAGCAGAACCTTGCTGACTTTCCCAATTCCAGGAATAAAAATTCCAACAGCTGTTGTCAAACAGTGATCAGCAGTCCAAAAATATGCCAGAAATAGATAGTTAAAATGGTATTTCTTCACACACTTGGCAGACTGACTGTGAATTCTTTTTGGAGCTACCACTATTTCTGAGCAGAAGATATTCTAATTTTTACATCATTTTCCAAACCAAAGGAAAGAAAAATCCACACCCCATCATTCCCCAAAGCAATCACTACAGATACTAATGAAAGGGAGGAAAAAGTGCAAAGGAAAGACTTTTTGCAAGTGGCTTCTCCCTTATTAACTATGCTTTTAATCTTCCAGCCTGGAAGACACGTAAGACCGCTCTAAAAAGTTTTATACCTGTTAGAGGTGGAATAGTTGAAGTAATCACTCCCTCACTCAATTCTTGGTTTAGTACACATGACATAAAAACATTTCCAGGGATGGGGCATCCACAGCTTTTCTGGCTAACCGGTCAAGTGCCTCACTACCCTCCGAGTAAATAATTTCTTCCTACCATCTAATGCAAATCTTTTAGCACTAAATCATTCCTCCTTGTCTTGTCACTATCTGCCCATGTAAAAAGTCCTTCCTTATTATAAGGCCCCTTTAAATACTGGAAGGTCACAATGTGGTCTCCTCAGAGCCTTCTTTTCTCCAACTCAACAACTACAACACTCTCAGCCTTTCTTTCCAGCTCTCTAATCATCTTTGTGGCCTCCTGTCGGAACTCAAAATGTCCCTCAGACATTTTTAGAGGTTCCAGGCCTTGGTCAGAAGCATTTTAGACCCTGGCAAACAGCAGAAAACAGCTGTGATTTTGAGTTTGAACCATGGAATGAATTATCAACTTTAAAGGTGGAACAAGCAGTCACAGAGGGTTAGATGATATAGTAAAAGTAGTCACAAATTAGAGGGTAAAATTTTTTAGTATTGTACAGGGGGGTTTTAACACCTGTACAGGGGGGTTTTACTTTGTACAGGGGGGTCAGGAGTTCTAAGATGGAGAAAAGTGGGCCTGATCCTGTTCTTCCTCCTTCTTCTTCCTTACCTCCATGTTCTTGGTGATGTTGGCATTTTTCTATTGGTTTAGGCTAGGGACACACTATTCAACGTAGATGATAGATATTGGCACATTATTGTAAATATAGTACACGTAATTTCTGGTATATAATGTTTGTACCATCCCACTGAGGGGCAGAGCCCCACACGCTGCCCTGCAGGACAGACCTGCGGCAGGGCAGCAGAACTTGTTATAGATAAGCAAAAATAAACAACCTTGAAACAGCACAGACGAACCATGGCTTCTTCTTTGGCAACGGGGCAGAAAGACAGAGGCTTTCTACAATCTCGGAATCACCAATACCCACAGATTCCGACAGCCTCCTCTGGACCCACTCAAACAGATCCATGTCCTTCTTGTACTGAGGACCCCAGAACTGGACATGGCACTCCTTGTGGGGTCTCATGAGGGCAGAGAAGAGGGGCAGAATCCCCTCCCATGATCTGCTGGCCACTCCTCTTTTGATGCAGTCCAGAATGTCGTTGGCCTCCTGGGCTGTGACTGCACACTGTTGGCTCATGTCCAGCTTTTCATCCATGAAATCCCAAAGTTCTGCTGTTCGCATGCAGCTCTTCTCCCAGGCTGTACTCATGTCTGGAATTATCCCCACCCAGGTGCAGCACCTTGCACTTGGCCTTGCTGAACTTCTTGAGGTTCTCATGGGCCCACTCCTCAAGTTTGTCCAGGTCTTCCTGGATGACATCCCATTCTTCAAGTGTGCCAACTGCACCGCTCAGCTTCATGTCATCTGCAAACCTGCAGAGGGTGCCCTCAATTCCACTGTCTGTGTCACTGCTAAAGAGACTGAAGAGCACTGGTCTCAAGACAGAGCCCTGGGCGTCACCATCTGTCACCAGCCTCCACTTTGACATGGAGCCACTGACCACAGCTCTCTGGCTACGTCCATCCAGCCAATTCCTTATCCACCAGTTAAGTCCACCCATCAAATCTACAGCTCTCCAATTTTGAGATAAGGATGTCATGTAGGATGGTGTCCTCTTAGCCACCAGAGCTCACATTAGCTCATAGTCAACTTGGTGTCCACCAGGACCACCAGGTTCTTCCCTACAAAGCCATTTCCCAGCTGCTTGATTCCTGGTCAGCATATACTGATGCTTGCAGCTGTTTCTCCCCAGATGCAGAACTCTGCACTTCCCTTTGCTGAACTTCATGAGATTCACTGTCAGCCCACTTCTCCTCTGCCAAGGTTCCTCCACCTCCTGTGGTGTATCAACTTCCACTCCTAGTTTTGTCTCATCAACACACTCGCTGTAGGTATACTCTGCCCCATCATCTAGGTCATTACCAGACATTAAAAAGGATCTGCCCCTGTACTGGGACACAGCTGACTCCCGACCCCCATGCCACCGATCTCCATGTTCCAGGTCAGGCTATTCAGCCAGTTTTCACTCCACCTCAGTTTTTTCATCCAGCCCACACTCCTTCAGCACATGCTCCTGATACTGCTGGCATCTTTTAATGAAGAATATTTAATTTGAGAAACCAGGCATGTCCTGTCCCTCTTGTTAAAATGCTCAGCACATGCTATAGCTCTCAACTCCTTTGGTGTCAGAAGAAAAGCAGCTGCCCAGTTTCAGAGGCAAGAGATCTTAAGATCTCTTGTACTATTCTATAGCACATTTTGTCAAATACACATCAGGTGAGAACTTCTGATTGTACCTGTTCTTTCAAAAGAAATCCTACTGCTCACTATTGTTCTCACATACTGACATATTCCTGCTGGAAGAATGAGGAAAGCAAACTCTGGATGAATATGGAACTCAGAGTGAATTTTTGACATTTCATGTCACTCAGAAACCTGTTCTGGGGAGAGACCAGTAACTTTCACAGAATGTAAGCGCCACCCACTGTCCTGCCATCAAAGCACCACAGCTTGAATTTGGATTAGCTGCCCACACAGCTCAGGGTGACATCCCCCCACTACATCTTCTTCTGTATCCCCCTAATAATCTTCTTTTGAAACCTCTCTAGTCACCACCAACCCTTTCATAATTTCCATCAGGTTTGCCACCAGAGACTCAATTTCCCTTCTCAGCCTTCCTCCTGTTCCCTTACCACACAACACAGCTCTTGTCTACTATACAGTCTCACCTTCACTTCCCTCCTAAAACACTCCTCCACTTCCCACCTAAAACTCCTTAAGTCTTTTCAGTAACTCCCAATCTCATATGCCGCTTTCCCATTCCAATGGACAGTGGCATTCACATCACACTATCTCTCCAACCACTGACCCTTCTCCGTTTACAGCTGCTGTCTGGAGCTACCTTGTCGATACCATTTATTAACTCAGTCAGAATCCCAGGAATTTCTTAGCCAAAATCTTTAGACAAGTGTGCCACCCTTACCTTTGTTAGCAATCACATTTGGTATGTGTAGCCATGCTGCCTTTTAAAATACTTTACTTGGCTTCTAGAATCTTTTCTTTCATTCTTTTTTTTCACATGCCCCTGGAGGATCCTTCCCACATACTCTTCCCAATACTTACTGCTCTAATCTCTCTTCATATTAATATAATCTGTACAGCTACTCCCTGCTGAGGGTTACCACCTCTCTTCCTCCGTGCAAAGCAAGCTTTGCTCTATGTATCTCTGCCTACAGTTGCTCATTCAAATTTAGGACAAACAAAAATAAAAGCTCTTAGGCTGCCACTCTCCTCCAAATGCATTTCTTGGAAACTGAGGCAAATATAATGATAGTCACTCAGGCTTTCGTCTAGCCTTTACCTTAGACTCCTCTCTCAAATTCAAAGCCAGATTTAAGCTAAACCTCAATAATTTTTTTTGTATGATCTCAGTGGCTTCCCAGTTCATCCACTGGTCTACAATTATTGTTCAGACTCATTATCTTAGGTCTCAGTACATCGCTTTCTCCCTAAGGCACACACATACAAGAGATGCCACTGACATACCAAACCCAGTAGTAACTTCCTGCTGTAGCTAACACAAGATTACAACTGAAAGGTGACTTTCTTAGCACTCTCTACTGCAATAAGCTGTGGCTGCTACAATAAAGGAATATATTACTAGAGAAACTATAATTCATTCATGGTGCATCACTCTGCAGATGCTCATGCCCTTCACATTCAGGAAAGTGGAGGCTGAAGGCTGTGATTTGCAATCTGTGTTAACTAAAGGTTTGGAAAAGCAGAGACAGGACAGATGTAGGATTAACACTGGACCTCGAACTGGACCACACACAGATATTCACACATACAAATCTTCATTATGGAGAAGTAAAGCAACTATTCCCAATGTTTTCTATAGACTTGTTCTTCTGTCATCTTAAATTATTTTTTGGCTGTAGGTAAAATGAAAGGTTTTGGGCATAGTTTGAGCTAGGAAGCTTGGGAGCATTCATTAAAATGAACCAGAATCCTGCTCTTTGAAACATAAAAACTCTCATGGAAGCTGCATTTGGTAGTACTTAAATACTTCAGGCAAGAGTAGCAGATAGACATAGGCTGGCAACTCCATTTGTGCCCAGTGAAATGTACTTTATGGGCCAGTGAAAGAGGTATGGTGGCTGTTTGGCAGACAACACTACATTCAGTATACCACTGACTCTGACAGGCTCATGAGACAGACTGGCTCTTCAAAAGAAAGGACAAGAAATACTTTCAAAAATTTGTTCTTATTATTTAAATGAGTCTGTTTTATATAAGAGCTCAGTCACTGAAGGATCTCATTTGAACATAATTGGAAGAAATACAGTTAAGCTAAAGACATCCACCTACAAAAAAATAACTTGTCAACCAAAAAGCTGAGGCATTCCTGTCAGTGTCCAGATGGATATGGTGACCAGAACTTACTATTAACTTTGCCCTCAACATTGTCCAACACTTATTATAAGTGTACTTTCAACACACAGGATATCATCAAGACATAGACAATGGAATAATGATATTTTTCTGCACGCTACATTTTTTTTGTAATAAAGGAAGACATTGAAAACTCTTCTCTTCCGCCCTTCCCAAACCACTCGGTTAATATACATGAAGCTCTTGTCATATGTTGTGGCTTCAGTACAAAAGCAAAAACCTTCTTCATTTATGAACTCAGACTTAGCAGCAGCAGAGAACAAGTAAGAATGCCTACTCTTTTCATACCTCAAAGAAAGTTCAAGCATCTCCTCCAGCCAAGGGCTTCCTATAGTAACATACAGTTGGTATTGTATTGCAACATATGCAGAAAATTTTATTTTTATTACTTTAAAATAAACACAGTAGTACAGCTCCCATAGCAGTTGTGCTGGTAAAACAGTTCACAAGATGCACCTGTCAGATTGCCACATCCAAACACAATCCAGGTGCTCAGAAGTTAATGATAGCTCTGTCAAGCTGATTTAGGGAAAGAGCTTTTTAATTTTGCAGCTCATCCAATACCAACAACAGTCTGATATTTTTCAACATGATTCCCTGTTCTGTTTCTCACTTACTTCTCTCTTCAGAATAATAGCCATAGGCTTGAGAAAGTCACGAAGCAAGCAATTCTTGTTTGCATTTCCTTATACTCAGCTGCTTTTCTGTAACAGGTCAACAAGTTATACCAGCCTATGATACACTGCACGACTTTCCACCTCAACCCTCCAATACTGGTTTTGCCACATTTAGATTTGCAAATGATGGCTGATGCTGCTAAGTCACACAATATGTGTGTACTATGTGGTGGCTTTATCTTTTTAAAGAAAAACTTTATAAACTCTTGGTAACAACATCATCCTAAAATGCAGCAAATACAGACCTATTACCCACAGTGAATTCTCTAATATTCTGTTTTAATACACAACAGAGAGACAAAGGCAGCTCTGGCTGCAAGGGGCCCCCCTTGCTGACACTGACTAAAAAAGGGGACAATTCTGTTCCTTACAAGTTTGCTAAGGAATGCTAACAGCCAAAGAATAATGCGTCATTCCATCAATTTCCTGTTCAAGGATTTTTAAAAATAATGACCACATGTGCAACTTAAGTGGAATGCACAATGAGCAGCCAGCCAGCAAGTAAAGGTTTGCAGCCTCCAGGTAGGGCCAATTACCATAATAGTAAATATTAATGTAGTAAAGGACATTGAAAGAAGTGTTAAATTAAGAAACGTCTAATGCCTGGAGTGGCCAGAAAACTCTGTAAGCACCTTTTCTGTATCAAAAGCACTTAAATCAATTCCAGTTCACCACATATAATATTTTTTCCAGAAAGCTATTCAGTTATCCTATTTTTTTCCCTTTTATCAGTCAATGCCAACTCATCACTCAGAGATAGCATTCCACTTTAATCTTCTTTGTGGAACAGCAGTACCATGTTATAGCTCTCATAAACCTGTATCAAGACTAGCAGTGCAAATTTTCAGAAAACAGTTTAGGGCTAATTCAAAAACAACTTTCGCTAATATTCCATGGATTTACAACCCTCCAGAACCGCAACAAGAAGCAAGAAAAAGCAAAAATGTCTACAGAGAAATGTCAAGTCCTCCAGGAAAACAGCAAAATACTTTTAAATGCTGATAAGTATTAAAACTCATCTCAGCTCTGGTACCCTGTGCATGAAAATGAGCTGGCTCAATCCTCTTCAATTCTCCTATATAAAACCAATGTGACCATTTTAGCACCCCATTAGAATCTGGCACTCTAGAGAACTTAAAAACTTCAGATTTTTTTTCTCCAAATGGGTGTGTGAGTTGTGCCAGTGAAGACAATTATCAAATGATAGGAAGTAGCCAGGAGGTCCAAGTAAAAATAGATAGAAGTATTTTGAGAAATAATGATGCTTTAGCAGAGTCACATTTGTTTCAGACACAGAATAAATCTAGCCAAACAGATTGAGTACAAACTGATAACTTCACACAAGAGTGCTTTAAACAGCTTCGCTTGAACTAGAAAGGAGTTTTCAGACTCAAACATCAGTTTTGTCTCCTGCTAGAATAGAGAATACAGGGATGACAGGGCTTTTTACATTGAAAAAAAATGCTTAATTAAGTCTGTTTTCAAAACATGCCCAAGCATAATGATTTTCTGACGTATTATTCATTGAAATGCCACTACAATACAAGAAGCACCAAGCAACAGTTTATGTTACCAATGTAAGTGTTCCATTTTTTTTATTGGAAAGAACTATCAGTTTACTGGAAAATTTGTGTTTAATGTTTACTTTCTACCTTTTGTGGTATCTGAAATGCTGTTTAGCAAGGCACACATCATATCTCCTTCAATGTGGTGAGGATTCAGGATGCGAGCTGACCGCTGGGTCATTTTAAATTGGTTTTCCAGTTCCAGGAAGCTTTTGTCTCCAGAAAGAATAGTGAAAGGAATTTGCTTGGGCAGGTGCTCATCCAGACGACCAGCCTATACGAAACAAATAACAAGTGTTGAAAAGAAATCATGTTTTTATCTCATGGCATTTAACTAGCTTTTCATCGCAAAGTTTTCTACAGATTTATTCCTGCCTTTATGATCCAAGACACATTACCTCACTGTGAAAGGCACTGTTTCAAAAGTCTGATGCTCATTTCTTCTCTATGTACAATAGATACTGGTAATGCCTACCAGAAAAGTACAGACGGAGTATGGAACAAACTCCTAAAAAGCAGCATTTTAGAACTGTCTCTACATAAAACAAGTCTTCTCTGCAGAGCATTTTAAGCATAACATAAAAAGCATGATGAAACATAAAACCACTGTTGCAAAAATGTGCTTATACAGGTAGATAGATAGTAATTTATTTAACTGATAAAGCACTATATGGTCTCAAGCTGCACTAGGGGAGGTTCAGATTTTCACTGAAGAGGTTGTTAAACATTGGAACAGGCTGCCCAGAGAAGCACTGGAGTCACCATCCCTGGAGCTGTTCAAAAATCATGTGGAAATGGCACTTCAGGACATGGCTTAATGATGGTGGTGGTGCTGGGTTGATGGCTGGATTTGATGATCTAGGTCTTTTCCAACCTTAAAATCTATGATTCTACATTAGGAACATGATTCCCTGTGGCATCCCAGATTCCCATTCCTCACCTGCACATCCCCAACCCTGCCAAAGCCCAAAGTCTACTGAATAAAGGCACTGCTCTTTGTCAGATCAACAGGGTCTGTGAAACCAGCACACATTCAACTCCGTTGTAAAGATGGCTCGAGATTTGGCCTACTTGAAGAGAGATGAAGGAGTTATGTATCACTCTCAAAGAGAAACTGTAAGAAGTGCAGGTTTTTTACTCCTCAGTCCCTAACCAGCTCCCTTCCCCTCCACAACAGACTGTCGTCCTACTCAGGCTAATTTTTAAGTCACTTCTCGACCACCGGCTCCACTCAACCCAGGTTTATCATTCTTTGTAGGGGACACAGAAGTCTCATGGAGAGAATATAAAAATATCATCTACAATTAGTACTTAACATCAACAGCAGATACCATCTGCCACCCTTCTCTGGGTACAGGACTCAAGAAGGCAAGTGTGCCCTAACTTACATGAACACAGAGAGCAAAGTCTGCTGCTTCTCTTCTGGTACTGCAACGTGGATGAAGAAAGAAACATCCAATCCTCTTAAGATAATTGTAAATTTTGCAATGCTCTGGAGGCTTCCAGTTGCTGTATCCTCCTATACAGTGAAGGGGAATAATATTAATAATAATAAAAACCAAACATGAAAAACAAACAAATATAGGCAGAAATGCCTCTATGAATTAAAAATGCAAGAAGGCAAAAAGCAAACATAAAATTGTCTTTAAAGACAGAACTTATTCTGACCAATGTGAAAGCTAAGAAAAACATATAACCCAAATCCCCCCAGCCTTCTTGTTTTTTAGATAGAAGGCAAAAAAAAAGGAGCTAGCCTGATGCCTATTTTGTACAATTTTTTTTCTTCAAATCCTGAAAATCTTATCTTCTAGATAACATGTGCTTTTAGATACAAGGATGTGTTTTTCTCCAGTTTGAAGTACAGTTACGGTTTAATGTGCAGAATCAGAAGAGCTCTGAAACAGTACAAATAACAGAAGTGCTTCTCTTAGAGAAACCTGTACCACAGGAGTTACACAGTCAACATGCACTATAACTGACATCCCATGTCAGAACTCATTAAAAAGAGGATCCAAGATCTGGATCAACAGCTGAGAGAAATGTTAGAGTCCTGAAAAACCCATGGATGCACGCAAGGACGAGCAAAATGAGGCTACAACTGGGAAAAAAGTGCAGCAACTTTTAAAACATAAGCATGTAGTTACAGGCTGAGAAAATAGGTAGATAATAAAGATGAGCTGAGTACAGACAAAACCAGTACCAGACTGGAGCAAGGGAAAGGAAAGAAGCAGGAAGTCTCTCAAGAAGAGAGGAAACACCAAGGAGCTTGCTCCATACAAATACATATGGCACCATAACAAGGCAAGCAAATGGAAGAACAATTTGACCAGCGACTACAAATTGTTTAACATTCCAAAGGTTAACAAATAATGGGTCTGCAACAGGAAGGAAAAAAATGTTGCTTTATCTGCTAGATGATAGAGTAGCTGGAGGATTTTGAAAGAAAGATTGAAAGAAAGGGATTTTGAACAGAAAATGAAAGCAGTAATTGACGGCACTTCATGTAAGGTCATGGAAAACCAATGTTCAAGTAACCAGGCTGCAGAGATGGCTTATGCCAACCTCTCCACCTGCAGTCTGATAAAGAAAAGCATTCCTCAGTAGATATCCCCTGTTTCCCCCCTGCCTTTTCAGCCTAAGATGATGATATCAAAAATGATCGCAAAGATATATTAAGAGTCTACACAGAAATTATTTAGTAGAACCTGTACATAAGAAAAAAATGCAAGTTGCTCTTTCAGCCCTCAGTCTGTTTGGGAAAGACTTGTAATCACCACCCCTTTTTTTGGCTGCATAAATGTACAACATAAGCATTTTTGTCCAGGGAGCTGAAAACAATGACAGACCTGCGTTTATTTTGTTTGTTAGCCCACATATGGATGAAAGACAACTGAGTATCTGAAGACAGAAACCATACAGAGTCCAGACAATACAATGGAAGAACATGAAGCAGAGCTAAGGCTATACTAAAAACAGGAATAATAGATATAATGCAGATATATAGTATAAAAAATAACAATTAAAAATTCAGAAATGTTATTTGGGAAATGCAGAAAAAAATGTTGCTATATTTTCACAGGTTAAACAAACAAGAACAGCATGCCTCAAGTAACTATACAAATCATTATTATGAGAGGGTACCTATAACAATAGATCCAGATGTGCCTGGGAGCCTTAGCGTTCCCAGGCTCAAAACCAATATATTTGACACTAAAACTGGTAAATTCTTCTTTACTATGAATAAGGCCCATTTTATTCACAAGTAACTCTTTAGCACGTTTTTTAAGTTCAGGTGCTTCAAGGGCCATTCCCATGAGGCAGCCTGCATGCAGCAAACCCATTAGGAAGTAAGGAATTGAGTGGTGCTGATATGGGCTGTGCTGTGCCATCAGGCACCTGGTGTGTGGAACATCTCTGGGCACAAAACTCCTAACAAGCAGACACCAGATTACAGGTTCAGGAACACAGATGACTGAATCTCTACCGCTTTACATTAACAGCTATACTTGCTCTGCCTTCATCAGCTAACTGGAAAATCTGTTTCTAAGAGGAAAAAAAAAAAGTAACCCAGGAATCACCAGGCTTTTCTGAAAATCCTGAGCAGCATGAAAACTCTCAGCTTTCAGAATAGCCCTGGTTATCTTTTATGTGAAGAGATAATAAAAAACCCTTAGCAAAGAAGCGCAGCACAATAGTGTTTACCAAGTGTAAAACATACCTGACCTACAAATCTGGTAAGATGATGCCCGTGTTCCAGGCCATTAATATTTTGAAACTATCCCTTATCTATATTTTACTGAATAAATCAATGTACCACACAGACAAAATAATTGTAAAGGTAGATACAGAACCAACCTGTAGAAAAAGCATGAGGTGGACAGTCAGATAAGCAAAAGCATCAAGTTAAAGGGATGCTACTGACAGACTTTGCAAAATTGTATGATCTTTAAGGTCCCTTTCAACCCAAACAATTCTATCATTCTATGAAACCCATGACAATGTGAGTTCCATCAATCATTGGTATCTTTAGGATGGGACATACACCAATTGTTGTACAGGATGACCAGGACCACTCTCTACAGAACAAGCCAGAGACAGAACAAAATTAAAATCTAAGAGTGCAAAATCATGACTTCTGGAACTAAAAATCCAAAGTAAAATAAAAAGTCCCAGCCTTATGAGAAAGACTTAGGAGTTAATAAAATCTCTGAGTATTATGCCTGTCCTGATAACTATGAAAGTATGATACAGCTTAAGTAAGTTCATAAGGGAAGACAGACTCCTAAACAGCTCTGCAATTCTGGAACTATTCTACAAGGACTAGTAAGAGCAGTGGAGGTTTATATGGAGTTTGAAAAGTTCAAGAAGCAACTTTAGAAGCCTAGTGCCTACTTGCTCCTGCTCTTCATTCTCTCAGATTCAAGGAATCTCTGCTCAAGTACATATGTAGACTTGCTCATCTTATCTTTTAATTTACGTCAAACATTTTTTACCTTGAAAACCCCAGACAAATGTCCCTTGGTTCAGGTTAGCTGGCAGGTGTGCAAAAAGGCTTCCCCAGTTGTCCAGATCCACCAACACAATGTGAGTCATAGTACTTAGATAGTCAAGATCAGGAAGTTCACCATCTTCAACGGGATAAAAAGGACACATTTAAAATTCCTGTGACTTTCTGGTCAACCAACTTGCTTTTGAAAATTCTTGTAGTCACATATGTAAGCAAAAGTCACAAAAAGAAAAGCTATAAAACATTATTCTATTTGGTGACTGCATAGATTTTTAAAATCAACTGAATTAGCACTTAATAATGCACAAATTAGAGAGAAAAGTGGAATCTGGCTTTATGATAGTATAGACCTGGATAGTTCTGTGGTAAGCACAGAGAGCTGTCATCCTTCACCAAGACATTTTAATAACTCATTTAATATCCAGCTGTGTACCCCTGACTATGGCAAGTCTGTGACATTCAATTACTTGCATGCATAAAAGCACATAAAATGTTTAGATATGCACTTTCTGCTGTACTTCTAATAAATGTCAATCTCTTAATCAAAACATTATGACACCAGTAGTAACCAAGAAACACTTCCCATTTCTGAACACAAGAAAACAATACATACTGGGAATATAAATTCTCAGCTGATACTGCTTTTTGGCAGGCTAAGAAAGTTGAGATGAAGGTGATATAACAGCATTGCCCACACAGAAAGCACTATCAGGCTCATAAATATTTATATATATAAAAAAGGCAAGCTTCTTTTGAATGTGTATGATAGATCACTTTTACACTTCTAGGCATTGGATCCCTAATTGGGGTATCCTTGATGGTCCTTTTCTTTTTAACACCAAATTATGCTCCAAACTAATTTGAACACCAAATGTTTGGGTCTCAGGATTCTCACATCTGCCTTTTTGTTTGTTTTTTTTTTTTTTCCCAAGACTTCATACAAATGGCATATAACAATAAATTGTGGAGTCCGAGTTTTAGAAATTCAAGTATTGAGAATTCAGTATACTAAATTCTGAGTTCACTTATAGACTGGATATAACCAAATGGAATGTGACATGTACTGACAATGAAACAGAGTGTGTTAAGGACAGCAATACTTTTCTAATGCTGAAAGAAATTTTCTACATACTTTCACTAAGTTGTTCAGACTGTTCTAAGTCCTCATTTTTAATTTTCTTTGCCTCTATTGGGCCCTGCAGAGGAGAAGACTGTGGTCTGTCCCGAGTTTTGGATGGAGATGCTTGAAATTGTTGCCTATGAGGTTTTCTAACCACACAAGCCCCACTTGCTGAAAACTTGAATACTGTGTCTTCTGATTCTGATGCAAGACTTGACAGATCAGGTTTCTGCAATAAGCAGTGTTTCATGTGATAGTGCTGATGCGCGCTTTGAAGATCGTCAAAGTTTTTGTTGCATGCAGCACATCTAACAACATACATCACTCCCTTAGATTTGACCGACGTGTGACTCTTGAGATGACTGTTCATATCAGCAATATTCTGTGCCGTTGCAGAACACAAGCAGCATCGAAACCATAAGTCTCCTTTCTGCAGCATGGCTTTCTGACAATTCTCATGATCGTTCCTCCTGTTTATTTTGGAGATGTAAGTTGTCCGGCAACCACAGGTTAAGCGGTCTCCCTGTTCCACTGGGAGGAAATCCTCATCTTTTTTTATTGACAGTTCCATCTGCTCAGGCACAAATGTATAGTCCATGCTATGAAGCGCCTTGTAATGGGTTAGAAATTCTTCCTCTGTGTTGAAGAAGAGATTACCACAAAGGCCACAGAAATATTTAGTCTGCACCTCCTGATTATGATGCTCTTGGAAGTGCCGCTGTAGTGTTCCTACTTTCCGAAAATGATTTCTACATATGCCACATGAGTACCTGTGAAATGCATGGCTTTCTAAGGACCTGCAATGCTGCTGAACACTCTCTTCAGACTCAAACATCTCCTCACAAATGCGGCACTGCCATTTTCCCACAACAGGACCACTTTCAGGGGACAGTTCCACAGGGCCAGAAATGCAGTCTTTATCTCCACCTGCATCAGAAGCAGATGGCATAGGTTCATCTTCTACAGTTTCTTGCTCATAGTAGTAACTATGTCCACCATGAAATTCAGTTATGTGTCCCATAATATCCTCTTCTCTAAGATCTACAGAGCATGCTCTGCACCAGAGAAGAAAATTAGTCAAGTGTGCTCCTCCATGGAATCGACTCATATGCAGACGGATAATGCTTGAATTTTCAGCCAGCTTTCCACACACAGCACACTTGTGACAGATCCTATTTGCTGATAAAATGTGCTTTTCTACTGACTCTTCTGTAAAAAACTTTTGAAGGCATTCACAGAACCATGCTTTTACTTTGCAAGCACTACCTTGACTGTGGTTTGCAACTTTATCTTCATTTTTATCTTTTAAATTACTCTTCCGTTTTGAAGGACTGGACCCCATTTCACCGGAGGACTCATCTGGACTCAAATGTCTTTTAAGCAGTGGTCTTGACCGTTCCACAATGTAGCCCAAATGAGACTGATTTTTGTGTTTTCCATTGACGTGGCAGAACATCAAGATTGACTCCTCCAGTGTAGTAAAAATTCTAATGTTATGTTGAGTGGTTTGTTTGTGTTGGGTCGTCTGATTCTTATCAGCAAACAGTTCATCACAGTTCTCACAGTAACCTTTAATTTTAAATATCTCTGCAACCTGGGAGATGCTTTTCTTTGACAGTGCCATGGGCCCAGAATTACGACAACGTGTTCTAGAATGGATAAAAAAAATTAAGAGGTTATATCACCACATTTGTAAACTTTCAGATGTACTCGATATATTACCAAGTAGCTACAGCAGTAATTGCATGGAAACAGTGTGCTCTGCGTCCTTTAACCCACCTACCAGCTTGCCAACAAAACCATGCAATGTATATTTAGTCTCTGAAATTTGAAGAGAATTAGGTGCTAATTTCAAAAGCTAGCATGTAGATTGATGCTTATGTTTTTGACTGTACATTTTCAAAATCAAATGCTGCCAATTTAGAAATAGTGGACCAGCAAACAGCTTTTGTTGTTCTGTTACAGAAAATACAAAAACATTGATCATTGACATTGATCATCTTTCGGCAGTGTGGGGTAAAGTTAAGGGGGCAGGCTTTTGATTGTTTATTCAGGAAGTCTACATTCAGACGGTCCTAGCTGCCCTGAAATCCACTAGTACCACTGAAAACATGTCTGCATACCTCTCATTGATCTACGGATGTTCACATTATAAAGACAACTGCATTTCACAAACCTGAAATGAGCCGTTAATTCCATATGCGAGCGCAGTATCTTGAAGCAGGACATACACTTCACTTGGAAGGAGACCTCTTTGCACAGAGATATCAAGAGGTTCTTTGCAAAGGATGGAAAAGGTAGTGGATGGCCAGACTTCAATGCATCTGTAAAACAGAAAGGCAGAAAGTGCAACCACACGTTAGAGTTTCCTAATATAATTTCAGCTCTCTGATGACATAAGTAATTGCTACTTGTCTGTCACAGGGTTTACAATGCAAGTTAACAAATGTCAGCTGAGCAACAGTAACTGTGTAGTACTGGAAGCTGTAACTAAATCCTAAATTTTTTAAACTTCTGTAACTATCTTATACCTGAATCTGTTTGCATTTTGCTTTTTCATACTTGGTGACTGATTTTACTTCCCTTTTTCTCCTTGTACAATGCCAGGTCCATATCTCTCTTAGGAAGGTTCTTACCTTCTTCTCCTCCATCCATTACCAGCAGTCTACTCTGACTAGATAAAATTTTGTTTTTAGCCATAGAGTATTTTTTCTGAAAGAGCACGCAATTTATTTAACAAGTTCCCACATACCCTGACCATCTCTTTCTCTCTTTCCCATCCTTAATGTTAATTCTTAAATTTTTAGATGCAGGACTTTCTGTATTTCTGAGTATATATTCCACAGGTAACTCCCAGTACCAGAGAAGTAAGAAAATTCTACTGGAAAGATAATGGAAAATGGTTTACGGGTTATATATTGCTCATGTTCTGCACCTTAGCAGGCAAATTTTCGTTGATTTTTCTGTTTTAGTAAGATGTCATGATCAGTATTACGCCTTTCAGCTAACTTCACTGGCAGATCTCAGGCCATGCTGATAATTATTAATCATGAAGCTTAACTAATGCAAAGTAAAACATGGAGCACTCAGTGTTTTTGTTCTGAGGTAAGCACTCTCCATCTCTAAAGAAGAAAACACTAACTTGTGCTTTTAATCTTTTCAAGGCAAGAGCTCACCAGTAACCTTTTTTTAAAACCTATGACCTGAATTTATTAAAAGCATCTGCAGTCACCAAATTCAGAATTAATAACCTATTTGAGAATAAAAGTACATTAGAGTGACAATGCATAAGGGAAAGAATAACCATGCAGCTGACTGTCACTTCACTACATGAAGGCAGCAGTACTGACTCCAAATGCAGGGGATTCCTTCAAAGCCTGCCTTTTCTATGCTTTCTATACATTTCCTGCAGCCACTCTATGGGATGGCTACACTTATGAAGATGAGAAATAACTACAAAAATCCTTTTGGCCATGTAGGCTTGTCCAGAGAGTTATAACGTCTAAAATATGGCCACTTAGTAGTTTAGCTAACAGTGAAGTAAATGCTTTAATGCCTATTGCTTATGTCAAAAATAAAATCAGTACAGCTGTGTTGGGCATTAACCCTGTTTGTAACACCATAATCAGACAGATCTTTCCTTATTAAGCATGGTTTAGAATGTTACCAGCTCACAACATAACCAGTATTTCAGCCTTCAGAAGCCATGTAGTTTGTGCAAGCCATCAGACCAGCAGCAATGTTCCAGCTAAGCACTCTAAATTTGCAATTACATGGAGAAAACCATTCTAACAAGTATTTGCCATCAGAAATGCCAAGGACACTGACAGGAAAAACAGCCTCCAAGCACACTACAGACAGAGTAAGGGGAAGGAACTCAACAGCTACTCTGACTGGAATTGAAAAGAAATTTATGTTTTGCTCTGAGTCTCTTTCAACATGCTAAATGTAAAGTTATTACAGAAAGTAGTTGCATGGAGGATGAGAAGCTTATATGAGAGACTCAACAACATCTCATTACAGCAAGTGTGATAGAAGAATCATTTCTACACAAAAATATGAATTTCAAAGCATCACATTTAAGATCTTAAAAGAAAAATAAAAATAATTAATAACAAACTTTAAAACCTTAAGCTTTTTTACTCAGCAGAAAAATATAAGTCACTTCCTATCTTAAGGCTGAATTATCAGAAAAAATTAAAAGCAGTACACTTAGTAACAACGTACCACTCAGTTCAGAAACCTGGAGGAAGTGTTTCTTTTGCGACATATGCTGCCAACACTCATCTCTTTTGGTGAAAAGGAGGAAGCAGTTTGGGCATGCAAAACACTGAATATGCTGTGGAGGAATACTTTTTTTATGCCCATCATTTTCATTTAGCTGGAAGAGAAAATTATCTATTTAGGAAAAAAATTAAGTCAAGAAACCAGGCCCAGTTCTCATGTCCTCCCATTCCTCTCTCACTTCTGTGGTAATATTTTCACTTTTAGGTTTTCAGCTACCGCATCTGTATTTATCTACAGCCTACCCATCTGCATTTCAGCTCGCAAGACACAAGGAACTGGCCAAAGTACCACTGTCAAACCAAGCTACTCATCCACCCTTACTACACCGCCAATTTCTCCATCCCCTTCTTGCACCACTGGGAGCAAGTACCTTCCCAGGGACTATGGGCTCCAGCAATTCCTACTATTTCCTTTACCCAGGCTCTCAGAAAAAGCTCCCTGTGTCAATAAAGCAGCTGTTTTACCTCATGTCAGCTCTCCTCTAATCTTGCTAACCTCTAACTCCCCAAAATGCTGCTCTTCAGAGTAGCCCTAAAGGTCTATCTTCTGTAGAAGTCAACTCCTTCCACCTGCTTTGCCTTCTACATCAACCTCAGAGCTCTGCCTTCAGGGCAAAAATTCTTTAGTTCTGCTTCTGATATTTTTGCTTGCTTCTTTCTACATCACTCCAAGAATCTTCTAGAGCTTTGATTAGGATTATTCCCCCATGCTTTACACATCAGAGTAATCCCATCTTCTCGCTATCTGCAGGAGACACTCATTGCCTTTCCCCCACCTTGCCTGCTACTCCTGCTAATGTCCCTGAACACATGAGAGGCACACAACTTTGAAGCAATGGAAAAAGTGCAGAGACACACTACAGTGCAGTCTTTCAGCTGCACTGATAATTAGTCAGGTATGACTAATTATCAAGTTATTACTACAAGCAAAATTTAGTCTGACTTCTAGAAAGTCTAACACTTCCCCAGATTTAATGCAGCTTCTGAAGACTTGGCAAGAATACTTGTTGTCAAAACACCCAATTTTGAAAATGCTATTCACTATCCAATTCTACATCAGACTGCTTAAATAAACCCCCCCCAATCTTCTTTTGGTTGCTTCTCTTTGCTGTCAAGTTATTTCACCATAATTTCCTGCCTTTCACAGTTTTGGAAATGCAAAAAAAAAAGGAAGTATTAACAACACCAATAGATGGACAAGAGTTCAAGACAGAACTATGGTTGTCTTGAAAGCATAACAAAAAGTACAACCTACTGGTCACATCTAAAGGGAATACTGTCAGGCTACACCAGGTGTTAGAAACATAGCAGAATCAGAGAAAACAGTCTTAAAGAGTAAAACAGAGAAGAGAGAAAGAGGGCTAAAGAAAAAAAAAACAAACCAAAAAACCCCACACAAAATCAATGCATAATTTTAAGTCTTAAACCCTCTGCTACATTTTGTCAGGAGAGTTATTTATCCTTATGCTCTTGCCTTAGATAAAAGATGATCACTGTACTGCTGAGAGGTTGAAAATCTTTCACAGCATATCACACAGGCAAAAGCACTATGTGGGGGTCCATGTAATGTGACTGTTGGGTCACAAGGAGAATGATCAAACCTGGAGAAGAAGAAATAATTAGCAAACTAGTCCCCTGTAAATAGTCACATAGCTTATTTTTTAATGGGAACAATTCTGTCCTTTGAAGCTATCAGACCCCATATCTAACCAATCAAAACAATAAACTAAGCTAAAAATCACCTATCTAACCTATCTAAACTATTAAAATTCCTTACTTCTATCATGAAATGTATCAGTTGAAGTGTCCTGCACAGAGATGATTCTCCCTGCAGGTTACATGTTAAAACAGCCACTCTGGAGAGAGATCATACTGCTTTTAAATTTCCTACATAGACATTTTAATAATTTATTTATTTTTATCTCCCTGTACTAGTTCTGGTTGGGATAGAGTTCATTTTTTGTAGCACCTTGCATGGTTGCTGTGTTTTGGATTTATGAACAACAGTGTTAATGGCACAGGGAATTTTTAGTTATTGCTGAGCAGTGCTTGCAGAGTGTCAAGGTCTATATTTTTCAGATTGTCCCACCAGGAAGATGTTGGGAGACACAGCTGAGACAACTGACCTCAAACGGCCAAATGGACATCCCACAGCACAGACATGCTCAGCAAAGAAAGCTAGGTGGAGGAGGAAGGAGATAGTTGGGAAGATAAATGCCATCATTCCAAGTAACTATCACACGCGATAGAGCCTCTGCTTGTCAATTCCTTAATTTGCTTCGCATGTGTGTGCAGCTTTTGCTTTACTGATTAAACTGTTTTTTACCTCAGCCCAGAGTTTTCTCACCTTTACCCTACATCCCACCAGGGTGAGTGAGTGAGCAGCTGTGTAGGGCTCAGCTGCCTATGGGGGTTAACCCATGACACTCTCCTCAACATCTCACCATCCTGCCTACACACACCTTCAGTATAAAAAGGCAGTACCTGCTGGAACTGAACAGAGACACACTGAATACTGACTAGCAAGATCAGCTATGAACACACAGCCTGTAGCTTTTGTTCCTCTTACCCTGCATTACAGGCTTTTCTTTTTATCTTACCATCAACATGTGTAAGTTGGCCATTTGGTTTATTTCAAGTTTGGACAAAGATACAACTAAACTGGAGTACAGAAATCTAACTTCTCAAAAAAACTCAGATATTAAAAAATGCTCAACAAGAGGAAGACATCAGTTCTGAATGAAAAAAACAAACCACACACACCAAGTGAAAAACGAAACTAAATCATCCAAAAAAAAAACCCCATGAAGCTAGTCTGCACAAATTGTAACATATTAACTGGTTCTCAAAATGGAGCTTTGTCAGTACAGGCAGTCTGAAGAAGACTTGATGCTGACGTCCTAAGTTAGAGCACATCCTTTCATTATTATTCCTTGCACTGAATTCTTGCAATGTTACCTCCTTACCTTTGAAGGTGACCTAGAAGAAGATGTACATTATCAAACTGTCTGTTGCAATGCATCACAGGACAACATTTGGGACTGCTGTTGACTCGAGTCTGACCTGTCCTCTTAAAAATAGCCCTTCTTCCACCGTTAACAGAGCCTGGTTTCAGACCTGTGTTCCAAAACAAAGTACTTAACCAGAACCTCAATTAGAGGCTTAAGAAAACAAGTAACACACAAGCCCTAAAACATTCCAGAATCAAATTGTAGTGATTCTTAAAAGCAAACTAACAATCTACTCACTACCCTTCAATCCTACTACAGTAAGTCTGCTCTTTCACTGTCTCTTCAATTCCCAGTAGTGCAACTTTTCAAACAGTTTGACACCCTTCCTCCAGGTCCTCCAGACGGTATTTCAAATTCATTAAACATTGTGAAGTTACACTTACTTACACTTTCCTAAGCAGCAGCTCAACCGTAGTATTTTTTCTTCCTAGCAACTTGGCTTATAAAAAATTTAGACTTTGTATCTTGAATTTTCTAAGTAGCAAAGCTTTACAAGTATAGCCTTCTTGGAAATTAACATTTAGAAACTTTCAAACCATATGCTCTAGCAAAATTAATATTGTAGGATTTGGTTATGCACAAGGCACCTGCAAGCTCAATACAACTTTCACATGTTCTACTCTGTAATGCAGGACTTAGAAACCATCACTCAAACTTAGGTTTCTACTCTTACCTGGCATTTTTAACCACTGGTCCACACATAACCTTGCAGCTTCTGTATCACTGTGTCCCCGAATAAATTCTAGTTCTTGCAACCCGTGAGCATATTGGTAATCAACTTTCTCCTAAGGGAAAAAACATACCAGACAGTGTTGTGATCAAATTGAAAGAATAAAAGAAAAAGAGAAAAAAGTATGTATCTCAAAATTTACATATGGGTTCCTAAAAAACACATCCATAAAAAACTAAGTGAGGGGAAAAAAATTCTTACAACTCAAGTGACTTTTATTTAATACAATAAAAATGGAATGTAATAGAAAAAAAAAAAAGAAAATAAAAAGGCACTTTCACTTTGAAGACTAAATTTAAGTCTGCAGATTCCATTACCTGATGAAGAATGAAGAGCCAACCAGGAGGAAAATATTCATATTTAACAAAAGGATCTTTTAGCCTTCATTCTCAAGCTGCTTTAAAAGCTACACAGTTACCTCTGACTGGACTTTACAGTTGAAAAACTGTATGTGAAGACACAAACAGATTGCCAAATTCAAAGTGGAAGAGACAGAAGGGGGATGTAGGCCTCCAGACTTCAAGGCTACCTTGGACTCTATCTAATCTAGCCTTTTACTCTGTTGTACTACAGTTGAATAGTTTACCACAGACTGCAACAAGCCACAACTATAGTAGAATTATGTTATTTTAAAAGCCTTTAACAATGTTGAGAAAATTGGGCTGGGAAGTCAGCACATTTTGCCAACTCTGGATTTACATTTATCCCTGTTCTATTCCATCAAGTTGTTGTAACCCTATTCCTTCAAGACATCCAGCTCCCACTGAGAGCAGTCCTACCATTATGCCCACTGACTGGATCTCCCAGTTTGTAATAAAAGTAAAAAGTACATTCTTTTCAAACGGCTGCAAAGTGCAACTAACAGGACTCAACTTTAAAATTATGTCTTAAACACTTAAATTTTTTTTCCCATTATGAAATACTACCTGATACAGATTTAAGGCAGCAAAGTGTTTCCCAAAAATCTCAGACAAAAGCAGATAAATAGGAAGGCTTGCTGCATGGTGGTTTGTAATAACTGTTAGTTTTCAATTAACTGCAATATTAGAATATCAGAATAATTGATACTAAGGTTCATTTGCTATCTCTAGAAACAAGAGAAGTAGTATTTGCCATTGGTTTTCTTTCATTTAATTTTCCCCCTTAGAAACTGCAATAAGACTAGAAAATTGATCAGTTAAAAGCCACTGAAAAGATAAAGTCCATGTAGTGCTTCACATGAGGCCCCAGGAGTAAAAGTCTAGTTGCTACTTCCAGGTATACCTCACCAATTTTTTTATTTAATTAGTAGGGAAAACAAAGATATTTGTGACTAAAAGGCCTTTATTATGCAATTCTTCCAAAATAAAACACATCAGATACCTTAAAGGCTTTGTTTTTCTCTTCTTTTTGCTGTTTCTCTACTTCAACATGGCGTGCCAGACGATCCAGGGTTGATGCAACTCGTTCCTTCTGATAGTCAACGTGATCCTTACGCTTAGTATTTCTCTACAATTGGAAGGTTAAAGTCTTATTTGGTGATTGTTATGTAACAGACACTAATACAATGAAAAGTGGTGCCCAAGCATCACAACATAATTCAGTAAATATACTCTTAGCCTAAGTTCCATGAGCTACCTTGTACCTTTCTCTTCCAGCATCTGTAGCTTCTGTTAAAAAAACAAAAACAATCCTCCCCTCCACATATTCAAGGCAATTCAACATAAACATTAGCCTCACCATGCAGTAGAGGAACATGCATGATTGTGCTGAGTGTCCTAGAAGTCACCAAATAAATGAAAACTTAAGTTCTTCCAAGTAAACAAAATCCCTCCTGACTTCAAAGCCAACATGCAGCCCATCTAAAAAATCTGAAAACTGTTATCATTCTTGCCCTAACGCTGCCCACTGTCTTCAAAAAGGCAGATAATGAGCTTTTTCTAGCCTTAGGGATAGACCACATACTGTAGTTTCCTCTTGTTACAGTCAGCTCTAGTAATGATCCCTGTAATGACAGCCTGTGCATGTACAGAAGATCACCTTTCCTTAAGAATCAGGTTTATTATAAACATCCTCTGCTGCAACACACAAAAAACAAAAGTCAAAATACAGCCACTGCTGCCAAAATCAACTCTAGTAGGGTCTCTCATTGTCCCTTTCAAAGGCCTTGCAGAGCAGACAAAATCAGCTTGGGGGATAGATAAACTGATGAGCCTGCTTCTGACTTGTACATTCTTAGAATGGATTAGGAAGGATTACGCTGAGCTAAACCCAGACTGTCACTGGAATAAGGTCATTCAATCCATAAAGTGTTCCTAAAAAGTTATTTTAGAAAGAAAAGGCCTTGTAGTAGACCAGGTATATTTTCAGGATAGAAACTGGACACCCCAACTTCCAAGGCTGCATGTAAAGTGACATTTTATTTCCATACACTTGTTCAGATGACTGAAAGACAAATACAAGTACCAAGTCATTTCAAGGCAGAAAAAATGGCTGTGGAAAAAGTTAAGTATTCTTGCTTTTCACTCAACAGCAAGTAGAAAAATCAAAATATTTCAATACTGGTTATTTAGTACTTGTTAAAAATACATCTAACAAGGCTTTTGTGAAGAGTAACATGATAGGAAAAATACAGAAGACCAATTATTTTATTCAGCCAAGATGTTCTAAAATACATTACAATATTACTCACATGAAAATAAGAACTGCTGTTAGGTTCTTCGTCCTCACTGCTGACAAGATCAATGCATTCAAGGACAGGCCTTAAAGGTCCTTCCTGGAAAAAAAAGTGTCAAAAACACTCACACAAAAGTATTAAATTGTCTTCCTTAGAGATAAAATGTACCATCTCTTCCATATACTGGCATATATCTCTTCAAGGTATCAACAACCAACTATGTAGGGCAAGCTAGAAAGACCTACTGCCTCATGATGAGTAGCAGAGAGAAAAGCAGCATGGAATCTCCTCTGTTGCTCTTAATGAATCTCATTCTTTACATTCTTCCACCTTTCAAGGCAGTAAAGCTGTTCAGCTGGCCAGGCATGAACAGTCCTTTGTCTCACTGGGGAGAAGAGGGATGAAATCTTCCACAGATGACAAAAGCTTCTATGAATCAAGCTGCCAGCCTCCAATTACCCACAAAGAGTAACTCTTTATGATTAAATAAAGACAACATGATTTTCTAAATGAAATAGGAAAAAAAAAATCCAGATGCAAAAAAATGCAGATTTGCTTCTGTAGACACTAACAGTCTCTGCAATGCTTTTAAGAAATTAAACCTTCCTTAAACAGGTGTTAGCAAGTAAGAGTTCAAAGACACACTGACCATCTGACTGTCTAATCAGTTCAATAATGTGTTTTGAAATGTTCAGCTCTGATCCTAACAGCTTCATCAAGGGCAGAGATTTTTCTTATTTGTGTTCACTTACTCTCAGGGCTCAACAACTAATGAAAATGCAAAAAGCTGACAGCTGAAATGCAGAGTAACTTGCTTTCGAACCTAGAAGATCAAGTGATCAAAACAATAAATTTAACACAAGTAGGATCACACTTGTTTAAATGTTTTCTGTGCACATGAAATATCCTTTTTCCTTTCAAAATCTGTGCCTTTTTCTATGCAATTTTTGTGTACTGTTTACCTCCATACAAAACAAGCCCCAAAGTGAAAGTTATGAGAGTTTTAATTACTTTGTTTTCCAGATGGTTCATTAAATAGTAATGCAAAGATGGTGCCAACCCTGAGAATCCCTCACTATAAGAGAATTAAGAAGCTGAGGATCAGAGAGATTCATCCTACCTTTTGTAAATTCCCCACTGGATGAGTGGGGGAGTAAATCTTGACAACAGTCTGCAATTTCAAAAAAGCAGTATGGACAAGTTCTCCTTGAAAAGCTGAAAGCTGGGGCCTCCCTAACTGACTATAGCGACATACTTGGCACCCAGAAAGACATAAAAGTATTTGTATGTACCAGCACTAAGATATGCTTAACTCTTCACATCTGATCAGCAGATCCTTCACACTTGAAGAAAAAAAAAAAAAAAAGCAAATAAAAAAAACGCCCAATGCCCTCCTCCAAAAAAGCAAGCAACCAAAACCAAAACAACCAACCTAAAAATATCCCCCAAACGCCCAACATGATCCACTTCTACATTACTTCCCTAAAGAATCCTCAAAAGCCATTCTTCTCACAAACCAACAGCCATGCCACTGAGCAACAAACAAACAACAGTAACTTCTGTGAGCAGAAGAATTTCTAGGTTTTTAATTCTCCAGACAGCTGTGGCATCTCTGCTGTTATTCACAGCTTTGCCTGGAAGATCAACAGAACTGTAATTTCACTATGCTACGCAAAATACTCAGTTTAACTGTTAATACAATCATATTTGTTTAACTGGTGACTGGTAAATTAATGAAAAACTGGTGACTGAAGAGGAATGAAGCCTCATGGATATCCAAGGAGAGTTTTTTCTCAAGGAGTTCTGTGAAACTCAGTTTTATCCCAAAGTTTTCTCTGAAACCCCTCAATAGTGGTTTCTCTTTCATGCCCTTCCTCATTTCACTCCATCTGTGGGTGATCTGGCCTAGCTAACAGACACCTTGTCCACTGACACCAAGCAAGGTGTTTTGTTTGTTTTAGCTTTATGTGCATTCAGACCAAATGCCCACTTTACTTAAACAGCACAAATAAACTTCTGCATAAATATACACAAACTAGCATACAGAAAAAATGAATCTAGCTTTCATGTTTGTGACCAAAAACTTTGACAAATAATTATGTGAGCATAATTGTGTATACACATGCAAAAATATTACTATCACAGAACAAGTTAACATTAAAGTAAATTTTTAAAAATTAACACAAGTTGTACTATTTGTACTCTAAATCTCTGTCCCAGCAGACTTCCAACTTCTAAAAGCTGGAAGTTAACTTTTAAAAGTTGGACTGCTAAGAACTGACCAACATTGTGAACCAACACACACTTAATAAATTTTGACTTTATAATCTAGCAAATAGAGAAATTCAAGTCCCTGGCTGACTTTGGATGGGTGCAGAAATAAGAGTTGCTTCCTAACACCACTACCATTTTATTCAGTTCCTGCTGTGATACAATTAAAAGCCAGAGAGACAAAAATTTCCTTCTAAAAATCCAATATTTAACACCACAGAGGTAAAGGAAGCAAAATCTTATATTGGTAGCTACCATGTTTTAGTGCATTACTTGATTTGGTATAGTAACTAATTCTCCTCTAAGTCCAATGCTCTTGGTGCCAACTATGGCAACTTGAATTATCTATTTGATCACAGGGCATTACAATTGTGAATTTCTTCACTCTTGCCTTATCTGTCCCAAGTAAGCAAAATGGGGACAAGATCATCCTATGTTAAGAATACAGGAGTAACAGCTTGCACTGTAGATTAAATTGTATTTGTCTGGTTGTATGTAAAGCCTAAAGTGTAATAATTTTAAATGGACAAAATATGTTTTGTGGAATATGTGGAAAATTATGGAAGAATAATTTTAAGTTTTTTTTGAATGAGGGTGATTCAGACTACAAAAGCTGAAAATCTCTGGCAGCAGCAGATTGACAAGAAGTCCTCATCTGATGGAGCAAAAGCACAGTCCCACAGTATGAATTCAAACACCCTAGTACAAGTGAATAACATAGGAAAAAATCACCCCAAAACCACAAAGAAAAACTGATCAAAGAAACAAAAAACCCACACCAGTTGACTACATCTGACTGTCAAGAAGAAAATAGAAAAAGGAAGAAAAACACAGATCACATGGCCTACAGCTAGCTGCTTGTTATCTATCAAAATGAGCACAGGTTGGGACACCCCAGAAGCTTCTCTAATTCAATTTATACAGTACCACCTTGTACACTGGGTTTTAAAGACATGTAGATAATCAGGAGGCAACCATCCATAATACTTAAGAAAAGTGTAAGTTTCCAGTCATACACATTATTATACAGAAATGATGATCTAAAGCTTGCAAGCAGTCTAGAAATCCTTTTGTAAAGTCCAAAGTCACCTTCACTCAGAGGAGCAAATGCTGATACTAGGTGATGGCCAGGGTCGCACACCTTTCCCCTCATACTCATCAATTACAATAGTAAGCCACTCACCCCAGGATATAAATCCTACAAAAAATTAAGCAGAGTCATCTTCCTATATATAGCAGCCTTGGAAGCACTAGTCACTGGGACCACAAAGGATTCCTAAAGGTAGCTGGAAGTGTTGATTTTAGTTTCTTTGTTTCAGTTCTCTTTCAGTTACTGCTCTTGGTGCTCCAGCAGCCCTTCAATCCTTACACTTTCTAAGCTATACTAGCTTCCTTGTTCATTCATTGCCCAGTTTGAAGAAAATGAAGCTTATTCAGTCATGATCACAGAATGATAGAAGGGTTTGGGTTTGGAAGATCATCTTGTCCCAACCTCCCAACCCCCCTGCCATAGGCAGGGACATATTCTACTATACCAGACTACTCAAAGCTCCCTCCAACCCAGCCCTTGAACACTCCCAGGAATGGGGGGCATCCAGAACTTACCTGGGCAACCTGTTCCAGTGCCTCACCACCCTCACAGAAAACATTTTCTTCCTAATATCTAATCTAAACATACTCTTAGTCTGTCCTCTCACTATATGCTCTTGTTAGAAACCCCTCTCCATCTTTTCTGTAGGCTCCCTCCAGGGGCTGGAAAGCTGCAATTAGGTCATCCTGAAGCCTTCTCTTTTCCAGACTATACAATCCCAATTCTCTTTGTTCTTTCTCACAGGAGAGGTGCTCCACCCCTCTCATCATCTTGGTGTCCCTCCTCCGCACTCATTCCAACAGACTGATCTCCTTCCTATGCTGAGGACCCCAGAGCTGGATGCAGGTGGGGTCTCACCAGAGACTGCAGCAGGAGCACTGCAGCAGGATCCTCTCCCTCGCCCTGCTAGCCATGATGCTTTTGGCACAGCCCAGGACACACTCGAACTTCTGGGCTGCAGGCACACATTGCCAGCTCATCCACCAACAACTCAAAGTCCTCCTCTGCAGATGCACATGAATACTTGTGTGTATATAATGAACTTTGAACTCAATCAATTTTGCCTAAAACAACCAAAATATTAAGACAGCTCAGAAATAACAAACTGCTTATAATTTTTGCAAAAAAATCCCTATCCTTCATACCAGAGCTCCTAAATTCTTCTGATTAAAGCTGAAGTTCAACATACAGACTTTTTCTGCAAATACCATACAAAATGGGGGGGGGAATCTAGTAATTCTTCAGCATATTGTTAAAAAATGGGACAAATCTACAAAAAAAACAGCCACTAAAAATACTGGCATCATTGAATCACTTAGCAACATGACTTGTTCCTTCAAGAAAAACATCTTTAGATGTGTAGATGTTGCTCCTAGGGACATGGTTTCGTGCTGGGTTAATGGCTGGACTCAATGATTGTTGTATTGTGTTTTTATATTTCTGTAACAGTTCTGTAATGGTTTGTCCCTCCACCCCCCACTTTCTCCCAGTGTTTCCACCCCGAGTTTTCCTGCCGTTCTCTCAGTGCCAATCTCCCTGAGAATGCTTAGTCACTTCCCCCTCCCCTCCCTGGTACGGGATCCATCACTCTCGGCTCCCCATCCCATTGTTCCCGAATCTTCTATCAGAGCCTGGATTAAACCAGAAACTGTTTCCCCAGCCTTGAGTCATGTCCCTCATTATCTCCTCCAAACGCCGCCTCTCCTCCAAACAAGACAGGCAGTGTGACTTTCTGCCTTAGCTGCTCCCCAACTCTCCTCGAGACACAGGGGAGTGACCCCCGCAGCAGACTGTGCCTCTGCCAGGGGGCTTCAGCTTTGCACGGCAGCAAATGATCTTAATGGTCTTTTCCAACCTAAACAATTCTATAATTCCATGTAATCCTGCCATCCAGCACCACTTCAACGATGCCATATTGAGGCCAGAACACAGACAGCATGAAAGACATTCTGCTTCTCTTGGATATTCAACAAATACAAGTGTCTCATGGTCACATAAAGCATGCCAGCATTAGACTAAGTGTTGTACAATAGAGTGCCTCACAATTTGAAAGGATTGTTTAAGGCCTCTAACCTAGTATTTCCTTCCTCTTCTACATTGAGTACAGAGATTTCAACATTGATTTGCAGAATGAGCAGTGCTTTATGACCACATTTTCTCTACAGAACCAATGACAACATCTTACACCCTTCCAAGAAAGGGCATATAAACCTTTAAGATGGAGTTGTATCTGCCATAAACATTCACAAATGAAATTATCTTTATATTCATGAGTAATGCTTTACATCAAAAGATAATCATCATCAACAGAGTCAATGAAGACCCCTCTCCTGTTTACTGGACTACTGAAAGTGTATTTTTTTACAACAAGCAGTGTATTTCCAGTACAAGGTCTACTTACTCCAATGAACTCAATCTCATCTTCACTTCCCGAAGCTGGTGATTTACTCTTGTGAAGGCTGTCAGAGTTATGAGATTCCATTATCTAAACAGAAACAAAATATACTATATAATTTCACTTTTTAAGTTTCATTTAACTATACAGCATTTTCCATTTTATGCTTTATTTGGCTTTGCAGTCTATCTGTATTCAACAAGTCTATCATTCACTCCCAATTACCAGTGACACCACAATGGTGATAAACGACTCTGACTCGAATCACGCTACTCTATTTTTCTAAATACGCAAAACATGGTTTTATCTACAAAGCATGCCAATACCTACACTCCTCCAGCAGCCGTAGCTGCAGTGTAGCAACCCAAGGACATGCCTGAACCTGAAACCCCAGCAAGAGCCGAGACCCGAGCTCCAGCCTAGCGGACCGACGAGCCGAGGCCGGCCCGTATCAGCTGCGGGCAAGCTCGGGCGTTTTCAGCAGCTGCGGCTGCTCTGGGCCGCTCTGGGACCGCGGCACAGGGCTGAGCTTCCTGCTCCAAAGCAACGCCGGGGGCTGCGCTGCTGACTCACGCCCCCGCCCCGCAGGGCCCAGGGCGCACGGCTCCGCACGGCTCCGCGGGCTCCGCACGGCTCCGCGGGCTCCGCACGCCGCGCTGCCCGCGCTGCCCGAGCTGCGGCTCGCCGGGCCCCGCCGCGACCGCTGCGCTGCAACCGCCGGCCCGCGGCCCGCCCCGGCCCCGCTCACCCGCCGGGCCCCGCGGGCAGCACAGGCCCGACCCGCCGCGTCCCCGCTTCCCCTGCGGCCCGGGGGCGGGGCCAGGGCGCGGCACGGCTCGCCGGGAGCGGGAGGTGCCGCCGCCGCGCCCCGCGTTCCCCATGGCAGTGCCGGCGCTACCGCGGCAGCACCATGGCGCGGCCTCACGGGCCGGCGCTCCGGGCTCCTTCCTTCTTCTGGGCCCTCTCCTTCTTCCGTTCTCCCCTCGTCCGCCTTCAGATGGGCTGCATCGAGTTCCGGCCCGGAGCGGGAAAAGCCGCACTCCGCTTCCGGGGAGGAGGAGGAAGAGGAGGAGGAGGAAGGGCGGCTATTGGGGCTGGCAGCCGAGGGGCGGGAAGGCGGCAAAATCGCCTCTCCGGGCCGGGCCGCCGTGCCGCTGCCGCTGCCGCGCTGTGCCTGCTCAGCCGGCCGGCCTCAGCCACCTCACACGGTGCTCGGTCCAGCCCGGGCATCTGCCAAGGTCCTTCGCGAAAATCTTGCGGGAGGCGATGTTGCCAAGGGCAATGGTGAAGTCCAGATACACAATGGTCGTTGCTCCACTCATCTACCAGGGAAGTCAATTTATCACACAAGTTTGTCAGTCTGGTCAAGCCTGGTTTCCCCTTGGTAAAGCCATACTGACAGCACAATGATTTTCTTGTCGCGGAGGTACCTGGAGATAGTTATTGGGAATGGCTGCTTCATTACTTTCCCAGGGATCAGGATGAGGCGGACTGGCCTGTGGTTCTTCCTGCCTTCCTCTTTCCTGCCCTTCTTGAAGATGGAGGTGGTATTTGCTTTCCTCCAGCCTCAGGCACCAGTCCCAGACATCATGACCCATGAACGATAATTGAGAGTGATCTTGCCATGACATCTGTCAGCACCCTCAGCACCTGTTGCTGCATCCTGTCGGGGCCCATAGACTTAGCATGCCTATGCCCATCTTGCTAAGGTGTGTATATTATTCCCTGGCTTGATCCTCTCCCACCAAGGGTACATCTTCCTTGATCCAGCCCTTCCCCCTGATTTTTGGAGCCTGAATCCCTGAAGGCTGGTCTTGGTAGTGAAGACTGAGGCATGTACTGTGTCACTATGTCATCTGTCTCATTTAGCAATGGGCCTACATTTTCCTTTGTCTTCCTTTTGTCACCTATGTTCTTCCAGAAGCTGTTCTTTTTGTCTTTGACATCCCTAGCTAGATCCAATTCCAGTCATGCCTTATCTTTCCTAACTTCATCACTCTATGCTTGAGCAATGTTTCTGTATTTCTCTGAGATAAGACATCCTTGCTTCCATGCTTTGTATGCTTCCTGTTTGTGTTTGAGCTTGACCAGGAATTCCTTATTCATCTACATAGGCCTCGTGGCATTTTTGCCTAACTTCCTGTTCACAAGGATAAACTGTTCCTGTGCTTGGAGGAAGTTCTCAATAAATATTAACCAGCTTTCTTGGGCCCCTCTTGCCTCCAGGGCTATATCTCATAGGACTCTTCCAGGCAGATCTTTGAAGACACCAAAATTCACTCTCCAAAATGATGAGCCTGCTTTTTATTCTTCACCCTCCCCTCAGGATCCGGAGCTCCACCATCTCATGCTCACTGTGGCCAAGGTGCCTTGAGCTTTATATTTCCCACAGTCCCTTCATGGGTACAGGTCCAACAAAGCATTGCTCATTCTTGGTCCTTGTTGACTCCTTTATGACTTGAAAGAAGTTACCAGAAACCTCCTGGATTACTTATGTCCTGCTGTATTGTCCCTCCAGCAAATATCTGAATGGTTGAACTCCCACATTAGTACCAGGGCTTGCAAACACAAGGCTGCTCCTACCTAGGAAAGGACCTGGGAGGTTTCTCCATTATGGTGTCTCATAGACATTTCTTTGCGTACATTTAAGAGCTGAAGGTGATCTCTCCTAAGCTCCATCTTCTTGATTTTGTGTTCTCTTTCTCCCATATCACCTTATGCCCTTTGCTTTTTTCTGTGTCCATCAATCCCCCACAAGGCTGCTGGTTACTTTCTTGCTAAATACTTACTTTCAATCTCTGCTTATATGGTCATAATCCTAATGGTAAAAATAGCTTTGCCCTGCTTAGTGAGGTGGATCTCATCTCTGTCAAGCAGAACATGATTTGCAAGCAGGGTCTCATGGTCATATAACTCAAATCCTTGTCACCAACACAAGTTCTGCCAACAAGTATTGACTTGTCCTATCAGTGCCTCCTCACTGCTAGGATTGAGAAAACATCACTCAGACCCCCACACCCATGATTCTTGCTATTTATCTGCAACTGCTCTCCTGCTTGTTCATATAGCTACTTTTTGCCACCCAAAGTAAAAGTCAGTATGAGTCATCTTTACTCAATGCATTGACTTTGAGTAAGCAATTGAGTAAGTAATGTCACCTGTGAGTTGTGTATCAGTATAAAAGAGCTGCTTGCACACCTGCAAAGCACTTCACTGGTGTGTGCTTATCAGATCCTGTAGACACAGGAGAGAAAGAATTCAAGGTTGCTTGTTAAATTTTGGTGTTATGCAAGAGAATAAACAACTATCAGCAATATCATATAATATTCTGTAGGGATTAATTAATGCACTTATTTTTCTTGAAAACACAGAGTTACTAGTGTTAGTTTTAAGCCTCTTTCCATGTGAATGTAAAAACAGCTCTGTGGTAGAAGATACACATACTGAGCTTCTTGTTGTATCTACTAGTTATATACTCAACAGCTGTACAACTTAATCACTCTTGTTGGAGTGTATAAACAACACTCATTGGTCTACTTTTATTTCATTATTAAAATAATGGAAACCTGACTGCCACTTGGAAAGTCATTGTTGCTGCCTAAACTTTAATATTTTGCATTTGTAACTTGAATTTGCTAACAGAAAATTGATAGCAGTCATTTCTGTTTGTAGCTTGTATTTGCACTTGATAACTTTTAATTCTTGAGAATAGATAATATGACAACCTGCAGTAGTAAAAAGTTACTAGGGCAGCATGATGGAATTATATTTCCAAACTCTGAGACCCTATGCAAATGATGCTCAATTAAATATGAATTTTTCAGTAGTCATTCATGTAAATGTTTACTCTTGCAATGACCAGTCCAAATTTCCTCCTTGTATGTAAACAATACAGTTAAGGAAAAAAAATAGTAACGGAGTTGCCATGCAATAATTTACAATATGCTAACAAAAATCTGAATTCCAAAATTTGTGTATTTCATCTAATTCCTGTGAAAAGTTGTCAGGCGTTGGGCCAGCTTAGGAATGTTCTTATGCAGAACTTGCTGGGGAGTGTAGGAGAGGTGAGGTAAGAAAGAGCAGGGGGTTTTGTTAGATCTTCATGAGATCTCCAAGTCCAAAGCTCAAATGAAGTCTAGATATCACATAGGTTGTGGAAGCTGTTTCAGAGCAGATGATCTTTATAAACTTAGTAATGCTCCCTAGCAACTAATTCCATGTATTCACTATATGCCCTTAATTATAGAGTAGGTTTAGATGAAATATTATTAGGAAGAAATGCCTTACTGTGATGGTGGTAAGGCACTGGAACAGGTTGCCCAGAAAACTTGTGGATGTTCTATCCCTGTAAGTGTTGGATGGGGCTGTGAGCAGCCTGGGGTAGGGGAAGATGTCTCTGCCCACGACAGGGAAGTTGGAACTAAATGATCTTTAAGGTCTCTTCCAACTTGAACAATTCTATGATTCTAATTCAAACATATTTTTCAAACATATTTCAACATTCTTGCTTCTCTCCTTGCTCCCTTTAATTGAAACACTGATTGCCTTTATAACCATTGATTTCCCTCTTGTATCAACATGGCATACTGGCACTTACTCTTGATCTAGAAAATTCGGATATCTATTGGTTTGGGTTTTTTTACTCCTATCTATATACCCTAATAATAGGGGACATGAACTTGACATGCATTTAACTCCTTGATTCATTAAACAGTATATTTTTTCAGTAAGGCTTTTATCCAATTCTTCACATATCTCAATATTACTTCTGTCTTAGAAAACAAACACTTTTCTGACCACTTCATGATAAACAGTTACCAAATTTTTTTCCATGCTAACCTTCAAATTCAATCTAATATACAGTAATATAAATAAATAGTTCAATTATTAGTTTTAGTATTGCTTACCTTTTCAGTAGTAAATCTCCAGTTGCTAAATGCCATACAGTCTAATGCTACTACTACAGCTTCTGTAGCAGCCATCAATCTTCTCCCATTCTGAGGACTGCAAACAGTGGGCCCTCTGTTGCTCATATCAGAATTTTACACTTCAGAACATCACACATTTACCTATAACCGACTAATTTTTACTTTAATCCAAAATTTTGGAGAAGCAGCATTACCAGCATAACGCTGATCTGATGTCCCTTTCTATTCCTTTTGGAGTTTCTAACCTGTGATTATCTAGTCTTCAATTTTGTATTATCAGAGTTTGTCAGGGTAATTTTGAAAAAAACAGTTTTATTTTGTACCTTTCTGGTCGTACTGCAAGATATATGGCCCTTTTGTTAATGGTATGGCTGTATAACAGCTATTTAGTTCTTTCATCCAGAGGGATAGTTTCTATACTTTAGTAGGAGGAAGAAACTGTCTTTTTCCAGCTTGCTCACTTCTTGTCCTTTGTTACAACATTAAAATATCTCCTTCCATTTGTTGTTCCTTTTGTCCAGAATACCCACCTATCTCCCTGGCCCATGCCTGGGAGCAAGTCCTCTACCCTACCATGAAACTCCTCCTACACCCTTTGTGGTGAGCTGCCAGCCCCATTGGTTTTCCTTTGACAACTCACCAAGGCAGCAGAATAGAACAGCACGAAGTGCAGCAGGATCTGCAGCACCACACCAGCCACAGGGAGAGCAGCTGCTCACCTTCAGCCCCATCTACCAGCCCAAGAGCTTCGACACCTCCCGAAGGGCAGAGCAGCTGCAGCTGTGCGACATCAGCTGTGACAGCTTTGAGGTTAGAGTGCCTTTGTAAGGTGGGCCAACTCCTTCCCTGTTATTTCTATGGTTTTCCCCCCCTCCACGCAGCCCCCCGAATGAATCCGACTAGCTCAGAGATATGGGGCTGTGAGGGGAGGAAATAGCATGAGAGGGAAAAGTATTCAAAAGAGGCTCTTTCCCAGAGTGTTGGAACAGCTCTCTTTATTCTGTGGTGTCCATGGAGAGCGGGGCAAAAGAGAAAGAGCAGGAAGTTTCAGGGGTCTATATAGGTTTTGGACAGGGTGGGCTCTCCTGGCTCCCCGCCAACCCCATTGGGGCAGGAGGGAGGATTCAGGGGTTATCTTGATCAGAGCCACAGAGGCCCTAGGAAAGGGGGACAAAAGGGTGTCCAGGAGCTCACCGTAACACTTCCCCAGGTAAAATGAGAGCTTTACAGAAGCTGGCTTCATAACAATTATTAAAGAGAAAGAAAACCCAAAAAATGAGTGAGAGAAAAACTCCAACCTTGTACGTTTTTGTGTACCACAGAGGCTGATGTAAGAGAAGGCCGATTAGACAGTGAGAACAATAAAACTGCACTAAGGCGTAGTAATATTTCATTTTATTTGATAGAAAGTCACTTCAAAAATATGATTAACTATATACATTATTATATATGCTGTACATACAATTACATATACAAAATTTACATAATAGCAAATTTCCTTCTGTTACATTTTATAGATGGTAGTTAATAGCATGAGATAGAACTAACATATTTCATACATGCTTTCATCCTGATCCTATCTACAAGGAATTGTTAGGTGAGAGATGAAAAAGGATAGCAAATCACTTAATTTGTACCCCAGCTCACAAACAAGTCTTCTCCACAGTGCATTCTATTATTGCCTTGCTCTAGAGCAGTTAGATTTGCAGCACTTCCCTTTAACAGTATTTGGCTGACAACCTTATCTTCAGATTTTTTTTGTTATATTATTTCTATTTTATTTCTGTAACTCAGATGTCCTGAAATCTTCCTTAAATCAAGCTAGATTTCTTCAACTTAATGTCACTTCATTTTTTCAATCTGATTTGTTAGTTGCTTGTTTGCCATGTTTGACGTAGATTCAGCTAATAGTACTTTCAGTTCTGGGAGAAGTACACTCAAACAGGAAAGCCATAGTCCCAAGCATTCTCTCCTTCCCATGTCAGCATGCTGGAAACCTGAAATCAGTCACCAAGGAAAAAAATCATAAAACCACAGAATATTCTGAGTTGGAAGGGACCCATCGGGATCATCTAATCCAACTCCTGGTCCTGTGCAGGACACCCCAAGAGTCACACCATGTGCCTGAGAGCATTGTCCAAACACTTCTTGAACTCTGTCAGGTTTGGTGCTGTGACCACTGCCCTGGGGAGCCTGTATCTTCCACTCCTCCTCCTAAGGCTGTTATAGAGTTTGTGTGACTGCCAGCTGCTTTCTGGAAGAAGTGGTGTCAGATCTCAAGGGCAACTGCCCAGATACTGGGATTTTT
This sequence comes from Taeniopygia guttata, assembly GCF_048771995.1. Lineage (NCBI taxonomy): Eukaryota > Metazoa > Chordata > Aves > Passeriformes > Estrildidae > Taeniopygia > Taeniopygia guttata. The sequence goes on along the minus strand of NC_133027.1, from coordinate 26,663,646 downwards.
CTCGTCCCATGAGGAATTTTCTGCCTGTCCACCTTTTCTCTCAGCAAGGGGTAGCATATCAAAATCAAAACACAGGGAGCAGAGGCTGGCAACTCTGCACTTTACTAGTTACTTCTGCTGAAGTGTCCTCTATTTCCCCACTGAAGGGACCAGGCACCCTTATCCTATGGACCTGATGGTCAGGGAAGGAGAGGAGGTAAGAGCAGCCAAACCAGCAGAGTGCCAGCAGCAGAATCCCCGTAAGAGAATGGCTACCATAACTAAATAGGCTCTCCTGGAGGATTTTTCCCTGAGCTACAAAGGAACATGGCTGCTTCCATTGCCTTTCCTACTTTGAGAGGTTAAAAAGTAACTGCCTCTTTCCTGTGGATATCTTCAAAGTTGTAGTTTCATTGGCCTAAGAAAGTTATTTTGTTTTCCAAGTTAGTAACAGCCTTAAACATCTATTTAATTTCTTCTACTCCTGTGCTGGCCCCAGTTTTCTCTCCATATCATTATATCTTTTTTGCATTAATATACAATAACTTTCTTTGATCAGTTAAACAGATTTCCCTCAGCTGTCAAGGTGAAAGCAAGGGGAATTATGGTTCCTCATACATATTCTTTTGGTAGTACTTTAAATAATGCTTTTTTCTAACTAAGGGGAACTCTACTTGTATTCTTCAGTACAAGTTTTAATTACTGCATAACATGCATATAGCTTATAACATCTTAAATTCAAATATATTAATACGCCTTCAATTTTTTTCTAGACTATGGGATTTTTATTTGTTTGAGAAAAAAGTTCTCAGGCTTCTATCTCTGTCCATTTTGGACACTACCCTACTTCTACTACAATTTAGATATTATTTATTTTTTTATCTTATACTGCTTCTTAATCTCCATTGAGCACATGAGCTGGAATGAAACACCTGTTATTCCTTGTCTGAATTCCTGAGATCCTGACCACAGCCCTGGCTGGGAGAGGGTGCTGGTGAGCTGCTGGTGAGTTGAGACTCCACCTTAGAAGAAGTGGGTTTGGGACACTCCTGCTGACCTTCTGGGGTGGGAGGTGGAGGAGTCAGGCAGCTGTCATTTTGCTGAAGTTGTGCATTAGCAGCTGGTGAATCATCATCCTGCTGGTCTTGTGTACAAGGAGGAACAGCCGAAGAGATGATGCCCTGAGGAGCAGCTGTTGAACCGCTGTTGAGACAATTTATAACTAAGTTTGAGATATTAACATTAAATGTGCAGTTAGTATTGTTCTTAGTTTCCAAGCTGCAGTTTGTTTATTAGCTAGTTAAATAGTTTTCTTCACTGTCACATTGCTCTTTTCCTTGTTTCACCTCAGCTTCATGGATCTGAGATGGAAATTTGTCTGTTTCATTGGATTTGTTTCCATATTTTTCTCTTGGATCATAATTCTACTCTATGGAAAGGTGGAGGAGGTGAGTAAGGAAGAAATAGCAGCAAGGGGGGGAAATAAAAGCTGCAGCAACACCAGTTTTTAAAGTTAGTAACTTGTTTGGAAAACCGGTTACTAAAGGTCCTGCAGAACAGAATTTTCTCTACCCCTCTCTGTACTTCATTGCTGGAAGATGGTTTGAAGGAGTAGCAGTGGGATTATGAGCACTTTTTAACTGTCTTACTTTTCTTACAGAAAATGTGTGTCATCTGAGTTAATGGAATCACTAAGTTACCTTGATTACTTAGGTGGTGCTTAACTGCTTTGACAGCAAGGGAATGCTTAACAGACGCAAAAAAAAACATTATAAATGCATAAATTCAAAAGACACTGTTCAGGCAATATCTGAATTGGTCACAATGGATATTGGATTGGATTTTACATAAACACTAATCAATAACAGACATAAGGGCATTTTTAAAATATTGAAAGGGCATTTTTTAAATATGGGGTTTAAATTGGAAGGTCCATAAACAATATTAAATAACAACCCAGAATTGTTGTAGTATAGTCAAGTTCTTCCTATCAAGGCTTCAGGACTACTGTGTACATTAGAAGACTCAGGAATTAGCAAAAATGTATGAATCCATCTGATGGAGGTAAAGATTTAAAATATTTAAGATTTTAACACTTTCAAAGAAGACAAAATTTGTGGTTTTGTGCTATTATTTTTCATGTCTGTGTTAAGGACAAGGAAAAACACTACAGTGAATCATTGCATAGTGTATATTACAAATACACAGGACCTTTACTTTATGAAGTCTTCTCTTCTCATTAAGCATTAACATAGTAAACTTCATTTTTGCCAGGCTGGTGCATTTGTTTGTTGTTTCCAGAGGGGAAAACCTGTGTATGTGAATTTTCATAACAGATATTTGTAAATATTTCTCAAATAATAATTCACAGACCACTGGTGGTCCGTGGAGTACTACCAGGCAGTTTAGAAAGGAATTTTAGAAGCAAAGCACTACTACTTTTCAAACATTTGTGTCATAACGTAGACAAATATCTTGAGCTGCTTCTTATTTGTTGTTGTTGGGGTGGGGTTTTTTTGTTGCTGTTGTTTTGTTGGGTTTTTTCTTATGAAGTGTCTTACAGCTGCAAATTTGGATTTTAAAAACATGCAGGGGATAAGTGAACCAGGAAGAAGAAAAATGCTACTCCATTATAGAAAGTCTAAGTAAAGACAAGTATCTTTTCCCTGTCACCCTATTTTAATCTCTTGTCCTGTTCCTTGCTCATTTCTTATCAGGTTCTTGAGGAGAGCTGAGGCAGCTGAGCCTGTTTAGGCTCTAGAAGGCTCAAGCTGATCTTATCTGTGTGCACTGATGCAAGAGTGTAAAGTAGATGGAGGCTCTTCTCAGTGGGGCCCAGTGGCAGAACCAGAGGCAATGGGCAGAAATGGAAACACAGGAGGTGCTGTGTGAGCATCAGCCAGCACCGTGAGGGTGGCGGAGCAGCAGCGCAGGGTGCCCGGGGAGGTGCTGGAGCCTCAGCCAAACTGTGCATGGCTCTGAGCAACCTGCTCTGGGTGACACTGCTTGGAGCAGCAGCAGCTGGACCAGCCAGCCTACAGGGGTCCCTTCCAGCTCCACCCTTCTGTGGTATGTACATCTGGAATATGTGGAAACAGTGCGGGGCAAATAGCTGACTTCACCACCTGTAGCCTTGTGTTTGGTAATTTTATATTAGTTTCACGCACAAAGCGAACATACCCAAAATAGGTAATATATTATTTAATAATTACTCTGACCCAATAATTTAAACTCCTTTGGCAATAAAGGACTGCCAGCTTAGCTCACCTACAGTACTCTTAAAAATACATCCCAAAGAGGTGTGATTTTCCCTATATTAATTTGTGGGTTAATTGGGGTACAACAGGTGACATGAAATTGGAATTGACTGGTCTATGGTGAGCCAGAGAATAATAAGAAACATGAATAATGTCAAATCTAAAATAGACATATTCAGCAAAGCAACTCCATGTGTTTCCTTCTGTTTTCTCTTCCTGTAATTTAACAGTCTTGTGCAGCTTTGTCTGGCACCAATAACTATTTTTGTGTGGTAATGTTATGCTAGACTGCTTCTGTATTATGTACTTTGTACAAATTTATGGAAATATTTACTGGCTGGGTAGTACATATACCAAGTAGGTAAATATATATTGTTATCTGAATTTTAAGACTGCTTTTAGATTTTATTACTATGAAGTAATATGCAGATTTACACAGTTCGGGCATTTTTTAATTTGACTTACCAAAAGCTATGTTTCTGAAAAGCACCTGAGTTAAGATCTTTGCTTAAAATTGGCTTCTTGGTGCAATTGTTCAATTTTTGTCCCATCATTCGCCTGATTAAAGCATCATCTGTGTTTGGAAACAACTGTTTTGTGATTCCTGCAAAATTAAGAGATGATATATATATATATGGACCTTCCAAATCAGGGAAACAAGAGATGTGCGATATAAAATATATTTCTTGCATCATTTAAAGTTCCAGCTACTTCAGCTTCTACTCTAGTTACTTCACAATATTTACAAACTCCTTCATAGATTTTACACAGCTCCTGTTTTTCTTTGTGCCTTCCACATTGCTGTGCCTGCTCTTGGCAGACTCAAAAGGAACTCCAGGGCCACAAGGGCTTCTGTAGCCAGTGATTTGTGCTTGCTAATCCTCCGTCCTTATGGTCTGCTCTTGATCAGAGTCCTTTTCCTATCCTCATCAGTCCTTATGACTCTGAATCTTACTCTTTTTTTCCTCATTAATTTTCTTTTGCAGGTGATGTCACTTTTTCTAAAAATTTCCCTTCTGTTTTGCCTGGCTACATTTTTTGAATGCAATAATAACGGGACTCAACATGAGTCCTGCACCCTTCTTTCCATCATCTTCTCTCCCCTTGATTTCTCTGCCCTTTAATTTAATTTTATTTTGAAGTCCTACAATTTCCATCTTCTTTAAACAATCTGATTTACTAACTCATTTTCTACAAGCCTAAAACTCCTAGGCTTCCTTCTCATTTTTATTTTTCTCTTGTATAATTTTGACACTTTTCTGTTTAAATTCCAGAGTATTCTCTTCTACCTTAACAAAGTTCTTTGGTTTCTTTAAAGGATTTGCCACTGAATTCTCCACAACATGCTGTATTCCATTCTCTGATTACCTTCTCTGATTCCCTTTTCAATTTTGCCAAGGCCCTAGTAGGATTTAGAATAATTTAGGTTGAAAAAGACCCTTAGTCCAACCATTTTTCTCATCCCATTAAATATTTTTCATTTTTCTAAAATGTCATTCTGAAACTGTTTCATCTTACTGCCTCTAAATATATTTTTACCATCCTACACACTCTTTCCTTTTATCTTTCTCGACTTGCAGCTTTTTTTTTCCTAACGAGGTTCTTAAGAAAAAAAATGATTTTGCAACTGATAACTTTTGAAGCTGCTGTATAACTTCAACAAAACTATACTAAGGTACAGGAACTGGAGCTAAACTGAGAAAGGAACCAAGAGAACTGCAAAATCCAAGGGCATGGCAATGGGGGAGGAATTATAGTACAGTAAGTAAGGCTATATTGTTCTAGTATTTAGTCATAGGCGTGAATCTAATTAAAATTTGGCTTCATATGCTCACAAAATACTGTTTTCTTTAAAGCTAATACTTCCATCTGAAATTATTTTCTGTCCTACGCACCAAATATTTTCTGCTGTAAACCTCAGCATAAATCAAATTTTGTTTGCTTCTCTGATTGCTATTTTTGTCTTCTATACACTCTCATTTTGCCTCTAGCGCTATTTAAAATGTCAGAATTCATAACATTCACTAAACTTCAGAACACAGCAGACATAATTTAAAATTTGATCCAAGCGTGTCCTTTTTTGCCTTCCCTTATCTGTTATCATCATGCTCCAAGTTTTACTGTTGCAGATTAACCTTGCAAGGGCTAAAACAATTTACAATATCACTGTTCCTGAGCAGTCACCTGAATAAAACGCACAGAATTCACACAACACTACTACATTGCATTTCACTGGCAGTATTTATAACAGACGGTTTTGAAAAGCATGTAGCTGAAGAAGGAAATAGCAAGCAGCTCATCACCTGAGTAGACCAGCTGCTAAGCACAACAGCCCCTCCCTCCAAGAAAGCCCCCTGTCAAGTCAGAGACACGTTGAGTAACTTAACAAGTCATCACCTATGATTTCCTGAACTTCATTCTGATTCATAGCTGGTTTTGCCGCTTTATCCTTTGAAGAGGAGGACTTTGCACCTGTCAGGCTGTGTGTAGCCATGTATTCATGTGTATAAAGTGCTTGCATCAAGTCATTTATAAATTTTTGAGGTTTGCTCTTGTTACAAAGTGCAATCTGCCACTTTTCGATCTTGAACTGGAAAACAAAATTGGTCATAGGCATAACTACTGCAGTTTTCTAGAAATATTATATACTATTACCACTGAAATATCTTTTTCATTTTCTATTTCTAAACCACTATTTCAAAATTAATCTCTGCAAACAGTGTGCTTGAGGTAACACCACACTTGCATACTGCTCAGCATTTGGGACTATACACACAGCTTGATTATTTTCCAGAAGAAATGTGGGGCAGACTAAGGACCCCATGCATCCTACCAAACCCTCCACCATCCTTATTACTCACTAGTGAAGACAGGACATGTTCAGACATAGCAAAATCCTTCTGCTTGCTCTCCATGCAGGCTGGCTGTGGTCCAGTTCTGACATGGTTTCTGTACTGCCTTGGTAGCGTGGCACTGTGCCCAAGCAAATATTCCTGCCTGCGAGCAGACATGCCCTAAGAACTGCGACATCTGGTCCTGGGCTTTGAGAGTGGCTTCTGCATGCAGCAGTGGTACAGCCAAGAGCTTGAGCTCTCCTAATAGGCAGTTTTGAGCTACCTCTATAAAGTAAGGCAGGCTGCTCAGAAAATTAGATATTTTTATTTCTTTGAAGATGTTAGGTCAAATTTTGTGGTTTCCAATATGCAGTCAAAACATACCATGATAATTCTTAACAGACTTCTTCGGATTTTAGCACTCGATGACAACACACAGGAATTATTTGCATGGATTAGCATAACCCAATGTATAATAATGTTTATTTAAATTGTGAATGCAGACTCTACAATCATTCTTTTGGTTGTGCCTTCATTTTTTTCATGTACAGCCCCTGTGTCTTAGATTTCTTAATCATGTTCTCTTATAATTGCAGAGAATAAGGGAACTTCTTTACTTAGTATCTCTGTATACACATATTTCTACTTAACTGCTAGCCAGTGTCTGGAACAGGAGAAGAAACATAGCAGCCTCCAATTACAAATTAACAGTTTGAACAGACTGCTGGTATTCATCTTAGATTATCTTTGAAATACTATTATTCCCCTTTGGCATCCAAACAATTAGGCTGGAAGTTATCCCTGGATCTTGGCATTTTCATCATGTATCCACATTCTGCCCTTTGCCACAGATATGCAAGGCCACTGAAATTAAAGAGAATTTGAGAATATACAGGACACTGAATAAAAACTAATGTTCTCATGGAAAGAGCATTCTGCACATAATTAACTCTTTAGTTATGTTATCAATGCAATGATGACAAATTATTTTACTGATGGTTATTTTTTATATTACGTTATAGCAGTAAACTTTATACTGTATAAAGTTTCATGCCTGAAATTGCCTTTTAACTGACCTGTTTTTCAGTCTGTTGCTCCTCTTCTTCCACATTCAAAGTTATTGGTGAGCTGGAGTTACTATGCATAGCTGCATAGGAATCTGCTAATGGATTGTGAGATGCCTTCCAAACAGCATGTGGATGCAGACTGGACGTAGATGATGTCACTCCCCCTTTGAGCAGTGCTTCAGCCATCCCTACCAGTTCCTCAAAATGAGTGACTGCCTGTGGCAACACTGAAATCAGATGAAAAGTGAAGGGTAAAATAGTAATGGAAGCTTTCAGACTCCAATTACATAAGCAGAGATATTTTTGCAATTAGATTCCTGTCATAATGTGAAAGACCCAAAATAGTCAGCAAAGACATTTCAATATACATTTTTCCTCCTCTCTCAAATGCTTTCCTGCCATTCTGCTGTCCCCTCCCATGAAGACCTGGGCTCAGTTTCTAGAATAGATCAGTTCAGTGAAAGGTTAAGAGGAACTATTAGTTTATGCCCATCCTGGGACAAAACAGACTATTTCTCTTTTTTCTTTTTACAATCTCAAAATCTCTGCAAGTCCATAAAGCTATTGAATATGGGCTAAGTGATGTCTGATTCTTTTTCCTTGAAAGAAATTACACAGATTGCAGAGGTTTTTCTTTTTTTTTCATCTATAGAGAATATGTTTTAAATAATCTGTCCTCAAAGTAATATTTTCAAATATAAACTTTTATTGCATCCATTAAGAAGAATCAATGCAGAGCAAAAAGGATGCAAGAGATATCAGCAAGACACAGAATCACTAAATTAAATAAAATATTGTAAAATACTAAGATAATTGCTCAGGATGCAAGGTAAATTGACTTATGTGTGAGAAAAGTTGCCCAACACAAAGAAAATGTTTACAAATAATATTTAAAAAGGTGGAGATGAATGATTCAAACCACGATGAATAACATAAGAGATGCAATCAGGTGGGAAATGAAAATGATTAACAGTTGCAAAATCATCTGACAATAAAAAAAAAAAAAGCCAGATACCACCACATTGTCTAGAATGGTGTAGCTGGCACAGGAGGGAGTAAATCCTCTTTAAAACTTATTCACTCACTAGTGGTTTGAAAGTTTGGATTCAGTTTTAGCTGCCTCAGAGTAAGGGACAGGGACAAGTGAGAGGCACTTCAGAGATGATCACTAAGAGATGAAGGATTCATGTAGAAAGGAACAAAATTTTTCATCTCTAGGGAAGAATTAAATTTGGTGCATCTGAAACTAACTCAGATTATCAGTAATGAGGAATTACCAAAGTAATTAGAAATTAAGTAATTTCAGAATAAATGAAATATCAATTGATCAAGAAAGACTGCTAGTAAATAAGGGTCACTGGACTGGTCACTGAAGTATTTGAGCTTAGCCAATGGTTACACAGCATACAGAAAGGTTCTCCTGGGAATAACTAACAGGATTGAGACACATTTTTCATTTCTAACTCTATGATTGCATGGCCTCTGTGTAAGTCAGTAAGTGCTGCTGGAATTAAATGCTGCCATGTATCACAGACTGTGATGCTAACGGTAGGCCTTGATCATGTCAGGTGCTTGAGCATCCATAATTCCCAACTAAATGGCCTCTTATAAATCAAGCTTTTCATGACCTTCAGGCTTTCCTCTTCATCAAAATACTCCCAACTTTACCTTGAAGCATGACCAGGGACTGCCTTAGGCGGCAGTTTTCTCTCATGGTATCTGTCAGCTTCCTCTTGAGACTTTTAATTTTGGCACATAGTTCCACCTTGGAGAGTTGAAATAAAGGCTCTTCATCATCACTGCTACTTTCACTATATAGAAAGTTGCTTCCTGAGTATGGTTCTCTCTGAAAAAAAACCCAAACAACTGTGATATCTAGAGCAAAAACAACATAAAATCAAAGCATCAAAACTAACATTAAAATATCTGGCTAAATAAAAAAATTCTCTTGTATAAACAGACTCAGTGCATTTTAATAAAAGCTTTTATCAAACATAGCTATTAATATTCTTATTAAAATTAAAAATGAAACATCAGTGTAATATGTAACTGTTAGGTATCTTTGTCTGTTCTCCATCAATTTTCTAGAGCAGCATCTTTTAGAATGGTCAACTTCACTACAGCAAAAATCCCATGCCTCCCTCAAAAATACCTTTCAGACTGCTTTTACTTGATATATTAAAATTGCTGAAAAGATGTTTACCTGTTTGTTAATTAAAGATGTTTCAAGTTGACTCAGGATGTTGGCAGGAGCAGGTGCCTGCAACGATTTCTTTCTTTTTATATGTTTCATCATCTTCCCCTGTAAAAAATGCATAACAGTGCCTTTGCATTCCTATAGAGACTTTCATTACAGTATTTCATAATATACCATAAGTTTTTATTCACTGTGCACTTGACAGTCTTGGTTAGTAGTTTTAAAGAATGTATCTGTAACTTTGTTAACTTTTATGTTTTCCTTGCCTATATTTTGTCACTGCAGGTCTCAGCACAAGGCACACCTCAGAAAACCTGGTCCCTTCCCTTTTTTACGCACTAGTCGGATTTCTGCCTTATGGGGGAAAATGCAATGGAGTTACAGAGCATCAAAGCCTTGAGTAACACTCATCTCTTGACACAGAGAAGGACAAAATCCATTTGCCTAAGTAATTGCTCTGGCAGATTATTGTGCTGAGGTACCATGTGAAGGCTGCCTGTGTTCCTACCTTTACTAGACATCCTTTGTGTGTTATGTCATGAAGAATCAATAGTTGCAGTCTATTTCATTCCTTTGTGGACCTAACAATATAAGGCACATAAAGACACAAACTCACCTTTTCTTTATCCAGGTCACTGTCCTCACTTTCTGAGAATATCATTTCTATCCTCTTCCTCTTGCCTTTTCCAAGGACTTGTATTTTTGTAATTTCATCTGCTCGTAATATCTTTTGCATCATTTCCACTAGCTCTTGGGGGTCATCTGAAGTGATGGAAAGGAAAAAGACCAAAGCACAGACAGTCAGGCAACTATAACTTAAAAGCATGTTTCATAGCAGACAAATGTTCTGGAACTGCACTCACCACTCATGTACACAACTTTCACCAGGTGCTTTTCTGTCTTTCTTTCTCCCACAGGCCAGTTTACTAGTACGTGCTCATTAGGCTTCAGAAGCCTTTCTAGTTCATTGTCATCACAGGGAAGGTCCTGTATCCATGAAGTCTCTCCAATTTGCAGTGAATTATCATTTACAAAATCAAAGAGTGTAAATTTTTTCATTGTTAAGTGGCTTTCTTGTCACACAGACACTTCCTGGAGGACATCAAAGGAAAAATAGCAGTTACTGTATCATGCCACAGGGATGTTACAAGAACCCTTTGGAAAGCCCCAAACAACCCTCCTTTTGCTGGATATTGGTAATTACCTTGTATGAAAATATCCTAAGAAAGTGAAAACTAGCCAAGCAGTGAGTTGTATCCCCCTCGAAAGACGGGAGATGGTCTGTTTAACACCTGTACATCAGACATTTTCCTACAAAACTATGCACAGAAAACAGCTTTCGCTCACAGAGCCCTGGCCTCCATATTACTTCTGTGTTCAATCTGGCTGGGATCTCTACTGTTTCTACATTTGTCTCAATAAAATTTTTAGTCCAGCTTCTGGCTGAAAGATACAGGTGTGATAGAACCTTTCCCTCAAATGGAAGAAAATGCTAGCTATTCATGCTATTAAGTGGGATGTATGGTTATCATTTCATGGTCAGGAAGACAATTGCAGCCACAGAAAACCAACCCAGAACTACCCAGGACAACTGAGTGGGTGAGGTATGACATATCCTGGCAGTGGAAAACTTGATGTACAAAAGAAGTGACAGGCTAAGGACTCGAAGAGAGCTGGGCTGCTTCATGAGAAATAACAGCAGCAAGGAGAACCCAACCCAAAATATACAGTTAAATAATTTGCTTTATAAAACAATACTTTTAAAGCAATATGCTGTTCTGGGTTTTTTAAAGCACTGAATTTCTCTACCAGGAAAAGGGAACAAGTCATACTTTGAGCTTTATTTTCCCAATTAGGATGATAGCTTTTCATGAAAGTATAAATTCTACTGGAAATGTAACCATTTCTTTTAAGTGTTGCCACTATACTCAGAGAAGATATTTTCTACTTTAAAATTATTAAATCAATACATAGAAAATCTGATTTTCAAACCTGAGTCTTCTTTCCAGCAAACATATGGTCAATTCATAAAGGTGAACTACTTTCACAGAGCTGAAAACTCACGAATTCCTAGATGTGACAGTGTGATTTGCGATTGACTTGGCCTCAATCAGTCAGAAGCAAATTTAGTGCCTCATGAAGAGGCTGTCAAAAAGGTAACTCAGAGCTAGAAAAGGAGAATTACATGGGGCTATTATGTCAAAGGGAGAATATCTAGCTGCACTACTCTATGAAGTAATGTCAATTCTTTTGCAGAAGTCCAGTTTGCCACTATTCCACATGTCTGTTCTATGTCTCAACAGAGCTGGCTTTCCATACAGGGTTGAACTTGTTAATTGGCAAAAGACAGCTGCAGTCTTGTCAACATGTTTACTAATACAACGGGGCAAACAATATAGATAAGAAATCACCATTAAAAGGAGTATTAAACCAAAGTTTTATGCAGAATATGCTTAGTGTGATAACAGTAGGATTGCTAAGTATTGTCTCACTGGAGAAAGGAGACTTGTGTTTGCAAGAATTGACATTATTTTTCTTTAAAGATCAGAAAACATCCATCCCATGCAAATTCTGGAAGAGGAAGCACCCTGAATATCTCTGCCCAGCATGACTCACTAGAGACTTCATTCTACCACTGATCCATGCTGGATGGATACTCATACCACAGACAGGGATCATTCAAATGAATAAACATATAGACAAAACAGAATCCAAAGGAACAAAAGATCCAGCAATGACCTCACTATGGACAGGTAAGGTCCAAATTGGAACTTCGTGTTTGTCTGAACAACAAAATACCAGATTTGAAACAGGTAGAGTATGTAATCAGTTGGGCATCAGTATTCCTTCTTTTTCAAAATGCCTTTGAGTATATACTTCACTCAGCTCAACATTTTTCATCTGGCTCAAAGATATTATTTCTGCCTCTGATAACTCAGCACAGCAATTTCCACAACCCAGTTCTTTGATTCTCAAATGAAGTACTTTGATATTTCCTCCCTAGGCCTTGGCAGTTGTGAGCTACTTCTTTACTCTCCTAAAAGCCCACATAAGAGCCACAGAATTGCAGCAAAATTAGAGCTGCCAGTGTGCTGTCTAGCAACTGACTGATTTCTATATTTTTTTAATATTTCCCTGCAGTCCTCTAACAGTTTGTCTTTTGTCTCTCATTTTGTATTAAGACAAATATTCTCTGAACCACGTTGGGACGTTTGTGTGGTCTGAACTTGTACTGGGTTAGCAAGCCAGCCCAGGATTTCCAGAGGTACACTGAATGTACAGGCTGTCACAGCATGCAGGGCAAGTGATGATCCCCCACATCAGGCACCAGGGCTAGTCCCGTACACACTGTGCCAATACCATGCACATCAGTACCAAGTGCAACAGCTTTTGGAAGGTATCAGACTTGCCTACATTTTTAAACAGCTTAATGGAGCCAGTGGAAATGTGGACTTCTGGATGTTCAGAATCCATGAGAGCAGCCTGGTGCCACTGGTAGACACCGTGAAGCACATGGACAACAAATTATCTCACACAGTCCTTACACCAGGCAAGCACCTGGATCCAAGAAAATACCTCCTGCCTCTTTAAGCGAAGGACAATTTTTACCATGGTCATGGCAGGATGCGGAGCTCAGCAATTTATCTGCATTATATATAAAGTTCTTCTGAGCTGACAAGATTCTTGCCTGTGGTCAGAGGGTGTACTAACAGCTAAACCAATTTCACTAAGGAATGTCCTGCTGTTTATAAAGGGAGCAAGGCAGGAAAGCAGTTGAGGGGCAGCAAACAACAACTGACCAGGCCCCCTTTTCTCTGCTGCAGCTCCACTGGACATAAGCCCAACTGCTTGTGTTATGGGTAAAATGATGAAATCATTACATTGCCAAATAAAAGGAACGGAGTGTAGTAGTTGATTGTAAGTATTTTTATGTTAAGGAGCAATGCCTTCAGCTCCTGCAGTAGACATTAATCAGACTTTTCATAGAATTTATTGTGACAATACATGGGCCCTGGAGATAACACCTAACTGTCTGCTGGCATCATTTCTAGCCAGTGATTAAAGGGAATGGAAAGGTAGAACAAAATGTCACTATTAAGGAAAAGGAACAGTGAAACACTTCACTTTCTGGAAGAGAAGTCTTGCAGTGTTTTCTCACCCTGACCTCCCACAGGAGTCAATGTGAATCTTGTCCAAGGACTGCTGGAGATGCTTCCCTCCAAAATCTTATTTGCCAAAACAGATCAAAAGGCAAAATATAATGTATCATCAGAAAACAAGCAAAATAACTTGGGGACTGGGATTAACATTAACCAAACCTTTACTGCCTTAAAAGTTAGAGGTTGTCTAGCCACATTTGGCTCAGTCACTGCAGAAAGGGAGCTGATTCATCTCACCCTATGACACGTGTCTAAAAGACAGCAGATGACTTACTGTCTGGGAGAGCCTGTTTCTCTCCACCAGCTACTCAGTGACTATAAAGTTGGTGTGTCTCCTTACAGAAACTGGCCTGGTCCAACTCATCTTGTATCACCTTTTTATGGTTTTGAACAGATTTTGAATAGTAGGATAGATTCCAGTAGACCAGCAGAAGTTAGAGAGCCGAAAGGATGGCATAAGAAATCTGTTAAAGTATATCTGGTTCTTTGTTTTAAATTTTTCTGACATAACTCTGCAAGTCATCAAGTAAGATTTCTGACACTGAATGCTTTGTTCAGTGGTTCATTTGGAGGAAACATTATTGTTCACAGGCATTACTCTGTGTGCAGCTACTAACCACAAAGACATTATATGACTTTTGAAAGCCACTTATGCTTTACAAGTTATTTAATTCTGCTATATGCTCTATTTGAAAACACTGCTGATTTGAGTAATACTGAAATGCAAATTTACGATTTTTCACTATTCTAGGTCATTTATAGAAGGGAAAAAAAAAAAAAAAGGAAGGAGCCATATAATTTTAAAGTTCTGCAGAGGAAACATTAATTGGACTCTTAATTTTTACAAACATGTTAACACCTCACATACTGCAAAAATGTTATAATTTTTTTAATCGTGATATTGTTACTAAGCAACACAGAAAGCCAAAACAAAACCAAACCAAAACCACACAAGAAACCCCAAAGCCACCAAAAATCCACAAAGGTCACTTAAAGATATATCTCACCCTTTGTCTGACATAGTCTGTTCCATTCAGACAGAGAACTGGCAGATGGCATGCTGAAATAATTATTTCTCTTTTCCTTCAATAGACTCAGTGCAAAGTGTTACAAGTTTACAACATGAGATTTTGCGTACCCGTTTGATGAGTCTGATTCTGTTGGCTTAAAGCAGGGCTTTGACACTGGTTTCAGCAAGTCAAGGAACTGATCCACAATTACAGTAAATGGTCAGGTTTGCTATAGAGTTGCCTTAAACTGGTGAAGAACTGATGAGACTGGTTGAGAAGAACACGAGATGTGCCCCTGCCTATCTTATACCTGGCTCAAGCAAGGTGTAAGGACTGAATGATGCCCGGGTGAAGCAGAAGTCTCAGAGAAGCCCCAGAGAAAACCTGCACCTCTCTACCAGCCACTCTGCATAACCAGCCTTGTTATAAATGTGGTCCTTTAAGGAGGCAAAGATGTACTCAAAGACTTTCTAGTGAAGGTCAGACAGCCTTTACTGCCACCTCAGCAGGTGGAGAAGGACCAAAGTGTTTATTCTACCTTTTGTGTCAATTATAAGTCCTGACTGAAAATAACCAACACACTCATTAAGCCCTATTTGCATATTAACTTTTACATCCTAAGAATGCAAATGAAGAGAAATGGAAACACACCTTACATGCATAAAGGAAGGGGGGCGGGGTTTGGGGCAAAGAAAGAAAAAAGAGAGAGGGGAAAATACCTTTGCCTACTTGGGATCGGTTGATGGACTGTCCTCCTCCCCTGAAGGGATGCCTCTAGGTGAGATTTGTGCCTTCAGTGCATTGTAAAGACCTAGGAATATTTTTATATTTCCATCTAGACATCAGCAATAGAGCTCTGTTACTATCACCTGCTGTAGTGATACACTGTAGTTAGTGCAATCCTGAATCTGCTTTCCTGTTATTTCAGGTAACTGTACTTTTTGTGAATCTGGATTCTGAAAGTTTTTATTGAACTCAGATCTATAGCACTGAACTGATAAACTGCACTATATACAAGTCTATGATCATACAATTACTTATTGAACTCAACCAGTCTGGTAATGCTGAATCAGTTCTAATCAGAAGCTAAGTCCAGCTGCACCCAACCCTTCTGAGTTCTGAGACCCAGGTGGAATGCAAGGGGATTTATTTTAGGCCAAATATCTGTAGCCTTAATGCAATACATAATAAAGCTAAGATTTTATTATGTACTAACATTTTATATTATTTACCCTCTGAGTTCAGCCTTCAATTATCCTAGTTTTCCTTGGGAAAAAAGCCAAACCAAACCCCAAATTTAACTGGTCTTAAAATAAATCTACCTCATAAAAACCTATTTATTTCCAATTCAGCATGATAAGTGGCATTTGGGTTGTGTTATTTAGACTGTCACATTTTACATCAAACGTGTCAGAATATTAAATACAATGTTGATGAAAAACATGGGCTG
Organism: Taeniopygia guttata; assembly: GCF_048771995.1. Classification (NCBI taxonomy): domain Eukaryota; kingdom Metazoa; phylum Chordata; class Aves; order Passeriformes; family Estrildidae; genus Taeniopygia; species Taeniopygia guttata. The sequence goes on along the minus strand of NC_133027.1, from coordinate 26,647,692 downwards.
CACTGAAGTCTCAAAGTTCCCAATAGCAAGTGTATGATGGAAAACATGACCAGATTTAAATAAGTTATATGCCCTGTTGCAGGTTCTAATCTTTTTTACCTGAAACCAGTGTAATGTTTACTAATGAATTCAGTGAAACTAGGTGCTGTCAGAATGCAAAAGTGTGTTACTGCTCAAAAGATTTACAGTGTAATATCTTAGTAATTTCTGAGAAAAGATGATTCAAAAGCACAAATCTGCTGCTCTCAGCTGAGAAATATAGAGTACAGATTTTCCAGAATCATCAGTATTGCTGTGTTGCAAATTCAGCTAGGAATCTGGGGGAGCATCTATCAGAGCACTACTGCAACTCTTAAGAGTATAAATGCACAGAAATTAACCCACTTGTCTTTCACAGGAAGGATAAAACTCTATGATTTTATTCCTGATATTCAAGAGGTCACTTCCTCACTGCAGATCACTATCCTGGTGTGACTCCCTGTGAAATAACCTGAGACACTTTTCTAAGAAGTGATGCTATTCATGGTAAAGCAGCAGCTCTGGCCTTATTTACCCAGATGGCCTCCTTGACTTTAAAGCCTCAGCAGCATTTACAACTCACAGGATTACACAGAGGACTTGCTGCAAACCTTGTACCACATTCTAAAATCTGTTGAATAACCCAAGGAATTAATGAAGCCATTCTTATTTTTCACAATAGTGCCCTCTTTCCACATTTTATCAACAGTTATATATATATATATATATTTATATATATATATATATATATATATATAAAATAGAACTTAGGAGTTCTATGTAAGTATATTATTTAAGTATATATTAATACTTAAAATGCCAAAGTCCTTTGTAGAACTGTGGCTTAAATCAAAAGCTTGAAGAAATCTATTGGAAAAGCTCTGATTTTTGCAACAAAAAATTAATTTTATTTGTTAAATTGAGTGATAGGAAAGGCTGAATAATTAATTTTTAAGCAGGCATATTTAATACTTCTGGAAGTACTAAACTTTTGTTCTAAGCAATAATTTATTCAACTATCAGTGAAACATGGCATTAATTTTAATGGATTTCAAGATAAGCTAGCATAATTACTGAGTTTTCAGTACAGGATTCTAGATTAAGATGCTTGCATTTAGGTGTCACTGGTGCACCAGGTGTCTTAAGTTATTGCTGTAATCACTGGAGATGCAGGGGGCAATTTGGCTTTCTAAGCAGGTGCCTAGCACTGTTATTGGCTTGGCCTTCAGCTGCTACTCTAGAAGTACAAATCTCCCACAGAGTTTTTTATCACAATTGTCATCCTTTTGGAGATGTCTCAGCCTTGAGCAGCTCCAACAGTCATAAGTGTGAAGCCCCTACTGAACACAGCTAAAGCTTCCTGGAGGGAAGTGCTGTAGGGCTCAATTCAGTAGCCTAAAAATAAATGCATGGTGCAATCTTAGATACCATAAGTTACTATGCCAGGCCTCCAGCTGCCTCTTCTGATGGGAACAGACTTCCCACAGGGCTTGGACCCTCTTCTGGGCTTACAATGGTGGTTACTACCTCCAGGCCCCTCAAATGGCACTAAACACATTTCAGGGAAATGCATTATTCTCTGAGCCTAGATGATTTACATGAGTTTAAATAGGAGCCTAGATATCTCATATGCCTATAAACCATGTAAGTTTATTTATCTGTATTTTAATCCCATACTCAGTGAAAGATTCACATTAAGATAGCAAGATGCCAAGTAAGATGCAGGAAGCTAATTCTACATGACAGATTAGTATCTTTATTAAATAACTATTTCACAGCTGACAGATGGAGAACTAATACTCCAATTTGCTTGTTTCTAAATGCCATGTGCAACAAAATATATTAATATACAGACCAAGAAATAAATCTCTATTGAACTGGATGAAATACCTATGCCACAGAAGTTTGAATAATCCCAAGAAAGCTCTTTCCATGCAGGCTAATATATTCAAACACTTAGAAGCAAGAAGTAGCCTGGAAGAAGAAACAGTCAACGTAGCTCTGTAAAGTCAAACTCTTGGCTGTGCTCATTATGACCTGGCTTGGGTAATCCAATGCAATCCATTTTAAGAAATTATAAACAAATTATAAACATTTAAGAACAGTGATGCATCACGTATCTTGTCTAAAGATGTTTATGGGATCATTAGAGAAAGTTTGATCACATGCAAATCTATGTTGAGGTGCAATAATTGTGCATTTGCTCCATGCAACAGCCCAAGCAGTCAAATAAACTTTTCCTAAAAGGCTGAAAATATATCAGATATACTTTCAAATTGGACTTATTCAAACAAACTCTCTGATAACCTGATATGAGAAGTTATAAGAGGATGCATATTATTCTTTTTATAAGGTAGTAGAAATTATATCTTTCATTCTACCCCAAAGCATTACTGTTGGTGGCATTTTCCCTTTAACTCTTAAAAGGAAAGACGTGAAACAGCAGATAGAAAATTCCAGGCTTGATTTTTGGTCACTATTTAATAACTTAGCAGCATCTTTACTATCTCTACTTCTGTGTCTTTACTGGCTGTCATAGGTGAGTGATCATGGAAGAGAAGTCATGCCTGATTAATACTCAAAGTGCTTGCTCTTTTACTCCAAATCTCTTCCCCAGTTTCTCTGGTTTTGCAACATTTTGATAGGTAGGAGCGGAAAAAAAAAATCTGCATTATTATTAGAGGTCATGAACTAGAATAAGAGACATACACATTGTCCTCTTACTCCAGGGAATATTACTTCAACTAAGAGTAATTCTGCATACACTTCAGAGAATTGACAGCAATGCATCTTCCCTGCAAGAATAAAAACCTCAAAACTTACTAGATCTAATTTTCCCTTCATCTAAATGTCTTTTTACTGTATTTGTTCAACCCAACTTTATGAAGTAATATAAAAGTGGAAGGACCAGTGTTGTATATCAGTCTGAAATAATCCTTAAACAACTTTCCATTGTATAATTAAAATACTAATGAAGTGCAATTCCCTCTGGGATGTAAGGCCACATACAGATTGACAACTGCTACTCTAAACACTGCCAAAAATGAATACAGAGCAAATTTCAACCAAGGACAAAGGGGCACACTGCTGCTGTAATAAAAAAAAAAAAAGTGCCATAGGAGCTTCAGCAGTATATTTCCATCTAGGCTCAAGAACAGCCTCTCTGTCTGTAAAGTCAATTTATGCCTACAGGATTCCTGCAAGCATTTTTCCAGCAATACGCTAAGCCATGAGTGTACAACTGTATGGCTCATTTGCCATTTGATTTATATTCAGTATAATAAATGGAGGGAATTTAAATATGCAAGTTGTTTGAGCTGAGGAGCCCAAAAAATAAGGACAATTACCTCTGCATATATAAAGCTGACAAGAATTTGGTTTTACATGGTCACCTATGACATGTAAGTGGCAAAATGTTCCAGCCATGGAGAGGTTCAGTCTGTAGCACTGGAATCACAGAGTTTGGTCTTGGGTAAATCATACAGCCTTTAAATTTATAGTTCACCTTGTCTTTTCAATGAATCTGAAATAACAGCACACGTTACCTAATTTCAAAGATTTTGTGAGAATTAACTAATGTTAGCATGCCTTTTAACCATATGAAGCACTGTATGGAGTAAACAGTTTAGCAAGTTTTGCAGAATGAAGATTTGTAATAGCCCTGCTGAATTTAGAACATATGACATGACAATTCTTTCTAAAATCGGTTGCCTATATCAAGCCAGCAAACATTATTCTTTCAACTGAAGGAAGTGTTTTATAAGATTTAATTATCCTACCAGAAACTTTCACAACATTTCCTATGGTATGTTTAAGCTGCTAGTGTAGCACTGATGGCATTATGTAATCTAGAATATTGAGGGGGAAAGTCAATTATTTCATCAAAAGAAGTTGATAACATTCAGACACTATGTCTTCTGTATTTTATTTGCTTGCCTCTTTGGTTTTGACTATATTTACTTTGGTTCTTGTTTGATGAGGAAAAACCCAAATATTTTGTTAGAAAGTATTAGATGGTTGGAGAACCCTTCTAACCAGTTAAGTAGTCATTTAGGCAGACTATTTCACTCAATTATAATTAATTAGTACAAACATAGTCCTTAAAGCATACCTACATACCAGTGAAAAGAGGTGATCTTACCCTTGCACTCACTCAGCTACTGTTCTGAAATAATTTCATGCATCGTCTCGTATTCTTATGCCACATCACCAGATGCAGCCTGTGACCTTTTCCCCCTCAGTTCACTGATACAGGGACTCTTAGATCTGCCAAATGAGGTCTACAAGGCCTCAGTCTGCAGGAGCAGAGGTGCCTTCACAGAGCTGTGCAGTGCCCTTGAATCCCATGGCTCACACTGGGGGAGGGCAGCAGACCTCTGAAGGCAAGGTTTCTCCACTCAAAATGCCATCATATTTTCTTTTTGCCTTTTTTTTTTTTTTTTTTTTGCCTGTCAGTCTAACCTATGGCACTCAGCTAGAATTTTTAGTTTCCTTTAATAGGTGTGGCTGAACATCACCTAAATTATCAAGGAATATGCACTGGCCCAGAGATTGTACTGCAATTCTCCAAACAGGACAAGGGTAAGGGAGAAAGGATCTCCTTCTTCAGCCTTGCTGGGCAAGATTCTAAGTCAGAACAGGCTGTCATTAGAGACAAGCTGAAAGAATATTTGAGGTCAAAATTACCTTTTCTCTCTGCAGGAGGGCTGCTGCTGCTACAGCACATGCAACTCTTACATTAAACTGCAGGAGTTTGACACAATTTCCATGTTGTTTCCCTGCCTCTTGGAACTTGGGAAAAATAGGTAAACTGCATTCAAGAGTAACTGCAACCACAGAAACACCCTCCTGTACCTTTCCACTTCTAAATATTTACTGATCACCTCTTCTGCCTCTTCTCTGTGGGTTCTCTGAGGTAGAACTTCCCTTTTTGATCCCACTGATGAAATAATTATCACCATCTCTTCCCTCAGAATTGATCAAGTGAAAGGCTGCTTCCCGAAGCTTCACCTATGCCAGTGACTTTGTCACTGCCCTGTTTGCCTGTGGTCCCCACCAAAACAAGCATCTGCAGGACCCGACATCCCACCTGCTCACAACTTTGCAAAAGTGCACTCATATGTACTCTGAAATGGCAGCAGGACCCCTACTTATTGCAGAATCAATAACTGCCTTATTAGATTTTAAAACACTTAATTCCACTTTTCAACAGCTTCTGACCTCCCCTCCAGCTCTGGTCCCTGTGATCACAGTTAGTCTCAAGGCTTTGTTACCTTCTTTTACTTCTTCTCTGCAATGGCTTTCCTTCCAGGATTTCCCTTCTGAGGTCAAATCTCAGATGAGAGGTTTTGTTTTAACCTTCTGTCTTCATTTCTTTTGTCTTCTCTGTTTATCATCCTTAAGATTTAGGAAAAGTCCCCTAAAAAACATTCTGTAAAGAATCTTAGATTAAAAGTGTGATACATATACAACTTCTCTTAAATTCTCTTTATTACTGTTTGGGGGGAAAAAAATCTACCCACATATAATTTGCTTATTTTTAATGTGTAGTAACTTCAGTTTAAACTTTATTTGCCATGAAAGTAATATTCTAACCACACTTGCATACCCTGCAGTATTTATCAAGCACAGCAGTAATGAATATAAAGAAAGCTAGAGCAGCAATTTGGTGTCCATGTGAGATAGTTGACTCAAAAGCCTGGAGCATCAGCTCTGAAAAATCATGCATGTCAGCATTTCTTGCACTAAACTGTACTCTCACATTTGAAAAAAAAAAAAATTAAGCAGCTGTCATGAAATTTATTATATCCTTTTGGAAAAACATTATCCTCAAGACACCAGTGAGCTCTGACTCTTAGAAGGGAAAAGCTATAATCCTTAAACTAAAAAGATTTCACTAGAGCTTTGTCAGATGATTTCTACACACTGTTACCTGAGAACAATGTGAAAAGAACCGCTCCCCCTCAGTTCACTGTGATTTATCGTACAATCATTGCTGTGCTACTTTCGCTCTATCATCCCACTCTGAAACAATAAATCAGTGCAGAGCTAAAGGTGTCCAAAAGTTTCCTGCTCCTGCAATATCCTGCAGCGTGGCACTGCAGCACGATGCCAGGAGGATCACACCAATTTCCTTCATGTTTCAGTGAGGTAACTTGGACCGTCTGAATAATCTCCAGGTAATCTGCATTAGAACCATTCTACTGCAGTGTACTGCGGTATTAGGAAAGATTTCAATATTGCACCACGTGATGCAACACAACCTTACAGCATTTGGCAGTTTCCAGGCAGTGAGGGAAAGCTTTGAAACCATGGCTGCAATGTAGCAACTTTCCATTTTACAAAGTAATAGGACAGACTATTTTGGCTCGCTCTGTTGGTGTATAGAATGAAATGATAGAAAATTCCTGGAATAAATTATTATAGACCTAAACCCCAATTTTTTCTTCTTTTTTTACTTACCCCCCCCCCACCATCATGAGCATCTTTTGATGATAACAGATTTCCTTAGCCATAAGGGTACAGTAAAGTGTTACAATGTTATTGACCTTAAGGGTACAATACAATGTTATAATGTTATTAGCCCAGTGATAAATTAATTTTACTATTTCCAAAGATTATTTTCCCTGTTCTTATTTAAGCTACCATAGACACATTTCCTTCTTTGTCTTTCCAACTTGCATATTTTTTTGTTTAACTTAAATTTACACATATGCTTTTCTGCAGCTTCATGTCAGTCAAATAAAGTAGTAACATTTCAGTGTTTCTCCAATATTTAAACAGAGATTTTAATTATTTCTATGAAGTTTTGGAAATGTTCTACAGATTTATGTGCTCACATCAAAGATACATGAAAAGCACATGAGTTTTACCTTGAGTGAACCTTTCCCCCCCCAGTAACATGACTAAATGCAAAATGGTACCTGGCTATTTTTTTCTGCGTGTCTGTGAAAGAGTTTAGAACTGCATTTCCAAACACCTCTGAAACAGTCTCTGAAAGTCGGGACTGTCACAGTAACAACTACAGAGGTAGAAACAGCGACATAGGTCAACTCTTGTTAGCGCCTGCATTAGCGACCTGCACATGGCAGGATTTGGATGCTGCACCAGCTGCGGCCGGCGGCGAGGGAAGGGCACGGGGCTGACATTGGCTGCAGCGCGTTGCAGCTTCCTGCAGGGCGAGGGTCCCTGCGGGTGCCGCTCAGCGCAGCCCCGCCGCCTTTCGCGCAGGGCACGGCCGGGCAGCGCACACTGCCCCGTCCCGCCCGCTGCCCACTAAATGCCGGCATCGGGGACACGGGGCAGCACCGCACCTGCTCAGGGCTCTGGTCATCTTGTCAGGATGGATCTCACCATCATTTCCCGATCTCTTCCCCCTCCACGAAACCGGCCTCGACCGATGCTTCGGGTCCAGGGTACGCCACCGACCCCCTTCGCCCACGGACCTGCGCGGGCGCTCGCCGCTGCCGACACCCCACGCCCCCCAGTCGCATCCCCTCTTTTCCCACGGGGGTCCCCCGGTACCTCGCAGCAGCCATTTTCCGACTCTCTCAGCAGCTCCAGCGGTGATGTCACCGGCCGAGTCTCCTCGGCGGCGGGATGCGCCGCTCCGTGCTCCTTCCTCCCTCCCGACACCGGCGGCACCTTCTTCTTCTCCTTCTTCTTCCTCCTTCTCCTCCTCCCGCCGCCCCGCCCCGCCGTGCCCGCGCCGGCTGCCATGCGGGCCCGGCCCCGCCCCGCCGCCGCTGCCCGCGGGCGCTCCGGCTCTGCCCGCCGCGCTCCCCGCTCCCGGCAGCCGTGCGGGCACGGAGGGGCAGCCCCACCGCAACCATCGCCGCGGCGGCGGCTGCTGAGTCACGGCCTGAATCTCATCCCGCTCCTCCTCCTTCTCCTCCTCCTCCCCCGCGCCGCCGCCTCCCGCCCGGCTGCCGGCTCCAGCAGCGCGGTGCCGGCGGCGATGCCCGCCCCGCTGCCGGGGGGAGAGGCTGCCCGGCGCTGCCCGGCCCCCCGCCGCTCGCCGCAGACCCGCGCACGCACAGGGGCAGCCGGGCGCTTGAGCCATGATTGCCGCGGCTTTCCTGGTCCTGCTGAGACCCTACAGCATCCAGTGCGCCCTCTTCTTGCTCCTGCTGCTGCTGGGGACCATTGCCACGATTTTATTCTTCTGCTGCTTGCACCGCCGGCTCCAGAAAGGGAGGCATCCCATCAAATCCGTCTTTTCAGGTCGCTCAAGGAGCCGAGGTAAGAGATGCTGCCGGTCCCTGAGGGCGGCGGGGGCTGTCCCCGGCCCATCCCCAGCTTTCTGCCGGCGGAGGGCCGCCGTGGCACGGTTTAGCCGGGCAAAGGCTTTAAAGAAAATTCAAGCCGAGCCCAGGACTGCGGCAGCCTTGTCTCCACCCATCCCTCAGCGAAACCTCGGCTGGAGGGTGAGAGGCTGGGAAACCCCCCAGCCCTCCCCGGGCTGTCAAAGAGCAGCAGAACTTTATGCCGAACTTCTTCCCTATGAATTAAATATAAATGCCGGGCGGAGCTGCCGGCTGTGCCTGAAGGGCCAGAGCCATCCCGGAGTGTGCGCCGAAGGGCGAGTGGCGGGGTAACCCTTTAGCCGGGGCGAAATGCGAGGTGCAGCTGATGGAGCCTGTGTGTCTTTCTGCTTCCCTTCCAGATGCTGTCATGAGAACTCATCACTTTCGCTCTGAGGTAATTTATTTAGCACGCAATTTCAAGGTCAGAAGTTGTTCTCTTTACCCGAGTACATATTGTCGTGGTCTTTTGTTAATGAAATCACATAGCAAACTTTTCATTTTGCATGGAAAACATAATGTCCTCTTTCATTTCTTGGTTTGTTTTTTTCCCTTCCCAACACAAAATGAGCTCTTCATCTGTGTTACCCTAACCGGCCTGCCGATTCGTGTCATTCCCAAAGGAATTGGTTACTTGGAAAAAAGCTGTGCTTACTGTACGTGCCAGACCTCCCTGTGTCCAAAAGCAGCCCTGAGCCCAGTTATTGACCTCACTGTAAATACGTGCAGAGCTGGTCACTTTTGTGACTGCAGAGCTCGCTTTGCCCACAGCCCTCACCTGTGCCCTGCTCCTTGTCAGGGAAGTTGCCCGCCTGCCTTGGATGCTGCCGCGGGAGATCCCAGAAGGATCCAGACTACAAGCCTGCTTGGCAGGGACCTCAGTGTGTGACTTTGTATTCGGAGGTCAGGGGAATCAAAACTCTTACATGCCAGTGCTGAAAGTAGAACACAAAACTCAGTCACTTCCTAGGGATTCGGAATGAGGAGCACAATTGCTGTGAAAATGTGAAAAATAATATTTGTTTTAGTACCCACTTTGTTTCCATGCTGCCCTGTAGAGCTCCTGTCTAGAGATTTCTCTTGCCTGGTTTCCTGCTATTGATTTAAGGCATATCTTCATGCCATTGCCTATTATTCTGAAAGCCTTGAGAGACAGTTTTGCACTCAAATGATATTTTGTTTTAAATTATTTGCATTTTCCTTTACCCTGCTGCGAGTGTGGAAATTATCCAATTATGACTAATGTTTTCAAAAATGTTCATGGGATACATGTTTGCAGCATGGTTCATATTGGCAATTAGTTTTAAATTCTCAACTATTTTGAAATTTGTACACACCATCACAAAAAGATGCCATAGAGACATCTTCTTTTTGTCTTTATTAAACTATGAAAAGCCTGAGTTTGTTTTTCACCAGTGCTCCAGTAAAGTGAACAAATAAATGTGTACCTCTGGAAATAAAAATATTTCTTCACTATTTAGTTTATCCAATATGAAATGCTTTGTTCCCATGTAAAATTCACTCAATCCTGAGCCTAGATGGAGATGAAGTTTAATGTTTTGAAATATGTGCCATTTTACATGGTGACACTTCAGAGGGAAGTTGCCAGAGTAATTTATTTTTATTGCTTCAGCATGTGGTTATTTGTTTATCATCCAGTCAGAAGCAGATGAATTTAAAACATTTCCTAGAAGATTCCATTAAGTGAAACATGCTAGAGTAACTGTTATATTCTTTCATAATTTTCCGTATTTTTTTTTAGATGGAGTAATACTGCAGTTAGTGGTCTAAACTGCTCTTTTAAATAAGTGGTAGAACTGTTTTTCCTTTTATTTTCTGATGAGAATTTTGATAGAGAAATTATGACTCATTTGACATCATTAAATTTTAATTTTCCAATATTTTTTCAAGCAAAATGTTATTTTAATGGATCTAATAAAATTAATGAAAAAACTACAGGCATACTTCCAATAAAAATATTGGAAACATTATCTGAAGCAGAATTTGACATTCTCTATTCATATAATCACAAAACATTATGCACTTCCAACTGCAATACAATATTGCTAAAAGCAAAGCATGATACATGAAAATATGGGCTTTGCGTAATCCCCCACCCCCAAAATTAATGTAATATCTCATCTCCAAGTTTTATAGCACAAGGTACATCTGCTAGCTTCCACCATGCTTAGTTGTTTGTCAGGTGTAGTTATAAATAGTGTTTCTTAATTAGAATGAAAGATAATGAAAAACAGGCTGATAGTAAATAGCAGTGGGTTGGCATTCATCTCCTGAGAGCTGGGTTCAAATCTGACTCCCATCACATGTGAACGTGCAGGTGGTCTAGCAGCAGTGCACAGAGAATTATAATTGCCCTATCTACAGAGCGTTGGCAATTCCTGCATGATTGACTGCCTGCCAGGAAAGCCTTATATTTGGAAAAAATAGATGTGTGCAAATTTATGTTGAGATCCTTTGCCACAGCCACAGATCTCATGGTGCATGCCTTCATTGTCTGTATACAGTGAGAACTATTGAATCCTTTTCTTTTAATACTGAACCACACAACAAAAAATAAGACTGCATACTATGGCAGGGTAGATACAAAATTTGAAAATGCATTTATGATCTTTTCAGTCCTTCTGTTTCGAATTTTAGATGCCACTGGTGAATTGAGTCCACAAATAGTTCATTTTTGTGGGCCTTGATTTTTAATGTCTCTGCAAAACATGCCTCATTATTATACATCAAAAGTCTATGCAGATATTACTTATTAGAGAATGAACTTAAACACTTGACCCCCTGCCTCAAAAGGAGGTAAATTTGCATGAATCATTATGAATCTAAAGTAGGTGAAAGTCTGTCTTTGTTAGAGGTGCTTAATAACAGAAAATATTAACCAGGAAAATGTGAGAGTTTCTTGAGATAATACAATAATTGTCTCCATCTCCCCACCAACACTTGCTACCACCCGAAGTTTGTCAGGCCTAATTTTTAATATATTTTTTTATTTACAGTCTTCAGGTTCATTATGACTGAAACTGCTGTTAAGATTCTTCCATTCCCCAGGTACCACAGAAATTCCATTAAGTCAAAAAGGAATCCCACCCAGAATAGTTAATGTTCCTAATCTCAGGAAGACCTAGATATGCCACTGCTTTAAAAAGAAAACAAGTAAATTTCCAACAGAAATATTCATTGCTACATGACACATCAGACTTTGATGTAGTTGTTTGCACTAGTCAATTTTTATTTTGAGAATCAGTTGTAGAATGAAATGTCTGAACCAAAACCACACCAAAATAACAATATAACTCAGAGTTTTACCAAAGTAGGGACTATGGTCCATTGTTGGGCCTTTAAAAATTATTATTATTATTAAAAATATAAAGGCTATAAATTATTCACTAATCTTATTCTTCTTGTGCTCTTTGTAGAAGTTGTTTTTTTCATGAAACAGAGGAATTTTCTCTGAGTTCTTTGTGGGCTTGGGCTTGATACCTTTCAATGTTTATAATTTTATGCCTTAAAAAGAGGTCTCAAAGTCTCCTGTACCTTTCAATCGAAAAGCTTTGCTTAATGTGTTGGTGTTGTCACTTGTGATTTAAATTTCTTTCTGAATTAGTTTTCCTCATAGTTGAAGCCTCTGGAGACACTGGATTATGTGAAATTTTTACCTTTCAATTAAATGGGAAGTAAGATTCTAGCCCGTAGGCTGGAAGGAATTAATCTGAATGGTATAATTCTTAATGTCTTTTGATTTGGTGTTAAGAACTGTTGAAAAGGAAGGCTCTCATTCAGGATCTATAAATGGTTGGGTTTTACGAGATTGTGAAGGGATAATTGTGCTAATTGCTGAAGTAGCAGTTTTCACATTATTAAGGAACAATTACCAGATTTATCTTTTGCCTGAAATTTTCTCTGAGCTTCACAGTTTTCCTTTATCTTACCTTTTATGTTAGGCATACTATGACTTCAGGAACTGAAGGTATCAGTGTCAGTGGGAAGTCACAAGCAACATGGTATCACTTTGTATTTATTGAATTTTGACTCATATATTTTGGGCAAGTTTTCTGAGAATGCTTCCACTGAGACCTACAGGTTGAAAACTACTAGGAAATAAATCAGTAAAAGTTTTACAGTCCATTGTAAATTCTGGCTTCACATAACCCAGGTGGGACTAAACACACCAATAAGATAAATGGGAGTTGATACTTTGTGAAAAGACTCTGTTAGGGTTGGCAGTATGTGTCAACCATTTTTGTAGCAAAGGAATAACATCTGGTGGTTTGAGTTTTGCAGACCCCACATTTTATTTTTAGTACACTGAACAGTTGCTACAAGGTTGTGTATATTCATTCTATTTCAATATTCTTATTGATGACATGGATGAGGGGATTGAGTCTTTTGTTAGTAAATTTGCAGATGAGCTGGGAGCATGTGTTGGTCTGTTGGAGGGTAGGAAGGCTCTGCAGAGAGACCTGGGATGGTTGGATGGATGGAGAGAGTCCAGTAAGATGAAGTTTAATAAGTCCAAGTGCTGAGTCCTGCATATTTTGGCCACAATAACCCACAATGCTACAGGCTGGGGACGGTGTGGCTGGACAGTGCCCAGGCAGAAAGGGACCTGGGGGTGCTGCCCAACAGCCAACTGAACACGAGCCAGCAGTGTGGTGGCCCTGGTGGCCAAGAATGCCAAGGGCATCCTGGCCTGTATCAGGAATGGTGTGGCCAGCAGGAGCAGGGAGGTCATTCTCTCCCTGCACTTGGCACTGGTGAGACCACAGTGCTGTGTCCAGTTCTCGCCCCTCAGTTTGGGAAGGACCTTGAGACGCTTGAGCACATCCAGAGGAGGGAGCAAGGCTGGTGAGGGGCTTGGAACACAAACCCTGTGAGGAACAACTGAGGGAGCTGGGGGTGTTTAGCCCGGAGAAAAGGAGACCTTGTCACTCTACAACTCCCTGAAAGGTGGCTGTAGTCAGGCGGGGTTGGTCTCTGTCTCCAGGCAGCAACTGACAGAACCAGAGGACACAGCCTTAACCTGCGCCAAGGGAAATATAGGTTGGATATTAGGAAAAAGTTTTTCACGGAAAGATTAATAAAGTAGTGGAATTGTCTGCCAGGGGGGTGGTGGAGTCACCATCCCTGGATGTGTTTAAAAAAAGACTGGACATGGCAGTTGGTGCCATGGTTTAGTTGAGGTGTTGGGGCATGGGTTGGACTCAATGATCTTGAAAGTCTCTTTCAAACTAGTCATTCTGTGATTCTGTTTTGTAGTGACTACATGGGTAGTGATATAGTTCATTCAAGACTGATGTTACTTTTTTAAAAGGAAATGGATTTTTTAAATCATCTGTTATGGTACAATGGGTGCAAAGCTATAGAACAACAATGTATATTGGGAAATCTATATATTACTTTGTCAACACAGATGCCCAGAAAATTTTCCATAAACTTATCCCTAAGTGCACCTTTGCCATAATCATGCCCCTTCTGAGGCTGATTGTGAGACAGTTGTCTAAAAATACAGATTCTAGTTATCTTACAAAACAATAATGAATAGTCTTTGAAGAGTTGCACCATAATTCATCCTGAGCATTGCAGTATTTATAAACTGCTCCAGATAGGTACAGCTCCAGTGAAAGGAGAAATCAGCAGACCCTCCAAGCTAAATTTGAGTCTTCTGTTTGATCGGAGGGAGTTTATCCATCGAGCACCACAAATGTGCAGGACTAGCCAGAAAAATACATTCATTAACCTATTGAAAGGATGTTTTATTGTTTTTACAGAGTTGAATCAGCCTGAGAATATTTTACCTTTGTGTTTGACATGATTTCCCTCAGGATGTTTAAACTATTTTTCCATTAGCTGTCTAAGAGTTAAGGAACAGGTTCAAAAGAAAATACATCTGAGAAAAAATAAATTGTTTTCTTAGCTGTATGAGAGCACTTACATATAGGAATGAATGGAGAGCTATAAATACAGGTTACACTGTATAAGGACAAACCGTTCTGTCCATTTTTCATAACATATCAAATAATGTGGCCCAGACAGAGAGTGCCACATGGGCTGTCACATGGCAAAGTAGGTATCACTGAGATTTGATTTACAATATGTTATATGTCCATCACTCTTTGTCAGCTTTAGTCACAGCAGTGCTGCCTTTAGACAGCCCATAAGCATTGGTCTGTGCTGAGGAACAGCCTGTTCTGCAGCTGTATCACCAAATACGTGGCATTTGTCCGCTTGCTGCAGCCAGACTGCTCGAGTGCTGGGCTAAACTAACTCCAGAGAAGCTAACTTGGGTACTTTTACTCTGTACTACAATGTGTACAAATGCCTGATGTATTTATATAGCCTTCTGGTTGTCTGCATCTCTGCTCTGGATTCTGATGGTCTGCAGAACTTTGAAATGCCGAGGGAATTGCCTCTGAGCTTCACCAATCACCTAAGAAAGTACTGACATTGTGTTATGGTCCACATCAGTGGTCAGGCATGGTCCTGGGACCTGCTTTATAAGTGAACACATCCTCATAGTTCTCTAGCAGGACCGGGAAAACCACTGCATAAAGATACACTACCTCATAAAAGTTCTTACTCTTTAGTTTGCCATTAATATACACTCTTGCCAACAACCTCATGGCAATCATGTGAGTATTTAGATATCCACATTTCTCAGTATCTACTGCTGTCTCTGGAATTGTGGGTTTTAGATGAGCAGCAGTTCATTTGTGCTGTGTGCCCTGTGCACACTCTCTGTACACACAAGCAGAACCCTGATTTCAAGGGGACACAGGGGGAGCACAGCTTGTGGCCATCTGCCTGTTAACAGGCACATTGTACACATGTACAGAACAGGAACTTCTAGCTACTGTCTTTTGCCCTAAACAAACCTCAGACTGAAACTGTGAATTAAAATAGCTGAGGTCATACTTGCAGTGAGCACATGTATTACCACATTGTAGAAACTGTTCTTACACAGACAGAAAGGATCATGCAGGGCTCCATAGATGACACACTACTCAGAAAGGCTTAATCATCTGCACTGATTTCTCAGTTATTGTAGTTAGATTGGGTGACAGATCAGGTTGTGGATCTTCCTTCAGAAACAATTTAGCTCTTTAGACTGAGGGTATTGAATGTAAGAAGGGACTGCATGAACAGGGTAGTATGACCCTTGGTGTTGTGGCTGCTCCAGGGCTGTTACGCATGTTTTCCTTGGGCATGGAAACCTCACTCACACTCTCTTCCATTCCCAGACTGTTTTAAGTAGAGACACCTTTGATATGCTATGGAATAATGTGCAGAGCACAGGGTGAAGTGACCTTGATGTTTTCATGCTGGATCTGATTCAGCTGAGCTGGCTTTTTGGGGCCTGGCCATGACAGACATGAGAGGACACCAGGCAGAGCTGCAGCCGCTCACCCTGCTGCTCCACGTGCTCTGCAGCCTGGAGGGGTCTCGGGCTCTGGAGAGTGGCACGTGGAATCCTGCAGCCTCCCAGGGAAAGGACCCGCACTGTGTGGCAGAGATGCTTTAGCATGTCAGGCTCACAGTGCAGACAGCTGATCCTGGCTTAGTGTTGGCAAAGCTGCCTTGGTTTTGAGCTTGTTCCTCATGCTTCTGGTTCAGCAGCGAGGCTGGGTACTTGTTATCTGGATACTTGTACCCAAAGTGCCCGAGCCCCTGCTGGGCTCCCTTGTGCCCTACTGCCTTGCATCAAGGAGAGTCAGAGCTTTGCTGTTCCTGACTCATCAGTGGGAATGAAACATGAGCTCTGGCTGAAGTGTGAAAACACCATATCAGCTACAGAAACTAACTGCACTTGATGTTTAGGCAAAGACACTTTTCTTGCAAGTTGTGCCATTGTCCTTATCTCCCCTGTCCACTCAGCTGTTTAAATATGGCACTCTGCTTCAGGATGGTGGGGAGATAGTAGAGCAGACTGGAAGTGAAACACAGATCCTACAGGCTTAATTGATGATTATATACATTGATAGCACAAATTATACTGAAATAAATAATCATGTCAGGCTGAGGTATTGTATTTATCCTTCTTCCTTGTTCTAGAAAGAACAAAATGATACAACCAATCTATTCTGATCTGCCTCCACTACCTTCCTTCATGTGAAGGTAGGAGCTGAAAAGTGAGTCTGTAAAAACAGCATCCCCTTATGCAGCCCAACAAGCTCACTGTAGGTATTTACAGATTATAGTCCATAGAACTACTCACTGACCTAGTGTTGATGTCTGCTTCAGGATGTGCTGAATGGTTCTTCAAGCCTCACTGAATGTGTCAACTACATTTTTTATTGGTGATAACAGGGAACAAAGAGTTGTTCAGGTATGTTGTTGGTATCTGAATCCAGTTATCTTAATAGATACCTGAATTCTAGCCTAGTTGTGTTTTTATAATATATTCCTGTGAAGTCTCTCATCAGTTATGCATCTATTTTATCATTTAAAAGGTACAGACACATCTAAACAAGCTGTGGTGGATATATTCTCTTACCAGTTTGTGTTTCAAACAAACACACTGGACAAAAGAGAGTAATCTCTTCATATTAGACGTTTTGCAGCACTGCTATGGTTTAGCAATCTCTGTTATTTCTTATTCAGCTTCTTACTGTATTTTTAATATTTAAAGCTAATTTTTTCTGGCAAGTCTTTGGTATATACTGGACACTGCCCAAGATGAGGAGACATGAAGAGATGGAAAACAGAGGAAGCAGGACTGGAAAGGGGACATGCTAGGGGAATGTGCTAGTATATTTTAAATTAAACCTTCCTTTGCAGACCCCACTGATAAAGAAGTACACTGATTTTTTTGTTCTTAAATGATTGTTCCCTTCCTAGGGAGGCTTGCAGTGCCCTGAGGTAACAGGGAAGGAACTAGGACAAGCCATCGCAAAGATGCAGTGGAGAGCTGTAAGCCTTCTTGTCAGAGAACGATAGGGCTGCTTGGAGAACAGGCTCTGTGGCTGACAGCTTTAGTCAGGAAAGAGCAGTTAAAAAGTATCTGAAGGCATGACTGGGTGTGCCATTTGGGGTTGCAGATCATCAGATTTTCCTAATGTTACAATTTACCTGTGCTTTGATAGAAATCCTGACCTTATGATAGGAAAAACCAAACGTGTCATGTTAAACAGCAGTGTCATTTAGCATGGGTTATTAGACCTTGTATTCTAAATTCACACTTAAACCTAGGGGCACCTAAATACCTCAATACAGGGGCCCCTATGTATTTACATGGTGGGTGGCTGGTTAAGAACTGGAAAGCAGATTATTGATGTTCTATTTCATGAATTCAGTTGGGAAAGTAATCTTGTTCAGGTTATGTAAAAAGCGATTGCTTTAAATGCCTTTGAACGTGTGGACTTATCTTGGAATATTGCATGTGCCAAATCACAGTCTTCAATATCTGAGAAATGGTTCCAGCACTGCTTAGAGTTTAGATTTTATAAGATAAGAATAATATCTCCTAAAATAAACATAAGGCATGCAAAGAAGCATCAGTGAAAGCTTGCTGATGAGGGAGTGGAATGAGAAATTGAATGTAAAATCTTGTATTTTATGTTTTAAATCCTGATTCAGATCTTTATAGGAGTAACCCTTTTTAAGATTATAAAAAATTATCAAGAAAACCACACACAAAAAAAGGTTGCAGTCTATTTTTTTTAGTTCTGATAGAATCGAAATAGAGCAAATACAGTTGCATCCTCCTTGGGTGTTAGTGAAGTAATACACTCAGGGAGTGTAGGTAATCTTCCTGTGATAGAAAACTTACATGTTACATTACTTAGAAATCTTTGCTATAAATATCTCAGAGAACTTAGCTGGAATCTTGGATTTTGGGTGGAACTTACAGAACTGGCAGTTAAATAAATGCTGTGGGGTTTTCTTTGGTTCTTTGTAAACTGATGATATTTGGGATGGAAATCTCTATGGAAAAGGAAGGAGGGAAATAATGCAATCTTGGCCACAATTTAATTTAGAACAATTGTTTTAACAATTCAGATGCATAGATATGTGCATATATATACACACACACATATATGTTTTTCCATGTAGCAGAAAGAATCTCAAATTTTTGTCTTTCAGTGTGCAGGGGAATTTCATATAATAAAGTAATTTAATGTAAACCTTTTAGCCATTTTAGTTGAAGGAGGTACTCCAGCTATAGGGTTTAATTATATTTCAGCCTATCTGTAGAACAGCTGAGAATGCCAGCATCTTGAGAAGGGTTTGATGCTACACATAGTAATGTCTGCAGGCCCTTAGATGCTGTGGGTTGCGTAGACATGAAAGTTTCCAAGATTTAAACAGGTGGTAACTGACAATATGAAGACTATTTCTTGACGCCATTAGTTGACACTGGTAACAGATGACAAGTCTCATGCACATACAACCACTGTCAGAAGCCTTAAAAGCTAGAACACAAATCTCGCTATCCTATCTAAGCTTCTTCTGGCTTTGATATTTTTTGGTGCACCTTCATCTACAGGAATTACTCAAATATCTTTGAGTAAAGGCCTTTAAAGCAGAACTTGAGTTCTGCTGTCACTGAATTATGGCCTAATGCTAGCTAGCACTTTCTCTGTGATTTACTGAAGTTCTGCCAGAAGGTAAGCTGGGCTGCAGTCCAGTGCCCACTGAAGTTAATGCAAAGATTTTTGTTGACTTCAGCTGGATGTCAGATAATGCCCTTTTACCTCTATGGATGTTAATGCTTACTGACTCTAAAAACCCACACTGGCTGGAAAGGCTGGGTTCCAACATCAGAATTCTGACAACCAATGTATTCTACATAAAATACTTATACACTGGAAAAAATGAAAACTGAATATGGCTTCTTATCAAGCATAAAAATAAAGATAACGTATGATGAAGGCAGTAGCCTAGTAGAAACTAAAATGGAGAGGAGAAGGATCTGGTGAATTAATACAATAGCACATTGAAAGAATGGAGGAGTCAGAGATTTGTATCACTAAAGCAATAATGCACATGGGGTAGCACTGATGTATTCATCTGGTGCTAATAAAGTACCAGACAAAGAATTAAAAATAAATACAGAAAAACTAAGACAGTGAAAGCAAAAAGTTCAATACATTATTCAACATGTTCTTATCTGTAAAATATTATTTTACAGATTTTTTTTATTTAATAATAAATATTTTGTTATTTAAATAAAAGCAAAAGCTAGACAAGTTTTTAAGGATATTTCAAATTCCCATTTTTATGACGAATGGATTAGGAATGAGAATAAGGAAAAACACAACAAAGATAGCAGAGTATAACATATTTGGTAATCAAATACCAGACTATATTGAAGAAATGGGCCAAATTATGTTGTTAACCAATGAAAGGTTGAGTATATTACAGAGAAAAGTCTTTAGCCACATTCTTAATGTTTATGATCTTCAGAAAGGGTCTTTTGAATGACTTTTAACGGTTCAGTGAGGACTACTTTCAGATGTGTAGACTCACTGGAAAGGAGATGGGGAGGGAAATGTTTAAACAGAATATAAAAACATGTGCTACTGTTATATATATCCGTATTAAAATTTATAAGAGTACTGTACTGAATTATGGGAATCCATCGAGAGTGATATCCGTGAATGAGGAAATGTGAAACTCTCACAGGAAAAAAAAAAAAGTGATGGAAGAGACCAGAATAATTTCATGTAGAAGGAGAAAAATAAAAGGAAGTCTGGTGATAAAATATGGAATGATGAATACCAGATTGGAGGCAGACCAAAACCTAGCCACCATGGGCCTGTTCCATCCTATTTAATTTGGATACTCACAGTATGCATGTGTGTGAGTGAAGTGATCAGTCTGGCTCTGGGTATGGCCAATGGAGAGAAACAGGTGCTGTGAGGGAGTGGTTAATCTCATCTGCTGGTTTTGGTGGCTCAAAGGGTAACCTGGGGAGGGGATGTCTGCTGAACTTTGGCCAGAGAAAACCCACACATGTTTCTATAGACAAGAAATTAGTCACTGAATAAGAGGGGTGAAGTTAAAACTTGGCTGGATAAGATATTTTCTACAGAGCACCTTATTGTGAAAGTAATTTTACATAGTGTGCTCTGGCATCCATGACCAGGCTGGCAACATTCATCATTAATTTGTATATAAAGACAGACAAAATAAGTTCTTTCAATATTATCACACCCCATTCAAGAGGAAAAAAACCAGAAGAACCAACAATGACAAACAACCAAAAAACCAACCAACCAACCAAAAAAACCCACAAACCAAAACCCCCCAACACTCAGAAGATTTAAAAGGATGAATTTCCACTAAAAAAGACTGGTCTCCCCAGCCTGCTTCCTCATACAGAAAAGCTCACTTGAGACCAGGTGAACTAGCCTTTGGCTCTGCAACAGCCTCCAGAGACAGCACTCCACTCCTGTTTGCTGTAGACTTTGATTAGGAAGATCATTCTTCCTGGATTCCAACAGACTCTAACTGGAAGAATGCACATGAATGCTTTTGCAGAGAAGATAATTCCAGGTTCAATTGGCCTCGTGTCTTCCTCTGATATGTCTAAAACTGGTTCTGATGGTCATATGAGTTGTTTCTTTAAGGAAGATTACTTTAGTGTAAATCTTTGTGCAGCTCTTTTGGTATTTGGAAGACAGGTTTTCTAAAAATACATGTTGGAAGTTTTGTTTGGTTTGCCTAGTTTCAGAATTTTACAGGCACAAAAATGAGTCAGGCAGTAGGTTCTGGGAATGAGCAACTCCCCCCCAGCACAAAGAACAAGACAAGGTTTTCATTGCACAGTGACACAGCATTCATATGATACTGGAAACTACAAATTGCTTAATGGTGTTAGAGCAACCTCGTTGTCATATCCCTGTGATTTTAAAATCTCCAGCTTTTCGTCTGTGATTTGGTCTCAGGTGGTGTACTGTGCTTCCCTGAGCATTTTGTAACCCTTTTCTGCTCATCTAAAATAGTGCTGTCTTTACCAAACAAGTATTTGTGTGATTTCCATGGTTTTTATTTTGATTGCTGTATTAATATGATGTTTTTAATTCTAGACTATACTGAGGGATAAATAACACAGATGACCCAAAAAGCTTCTATTCATTTTACCGTTTAGAAGGAATCACCAGGCACCCTAATTTTGCACTGAGCATAGGAGTAGTAGCTTCCATATTTTACATCACTTTTAACTCTTATCTTCATTTTTGATTATCAAATTTTGAAATTTTCTGGATTTGAACATTTGCTCTGGCAAAGTCCCATTGCAGGAATGAGTAAGCATTTTGGGATTTGGTCTGAGGACTCTGCCCTTGTAACATTATCTTTGTAGACACAGAATTTATTTTCCACCTGAAATCGTGATCCTCCGCCTTTATCACATTATAATCCTCCTCACAGCAACAATTTGTGATACTGCAGGCAGATTATGACTTCAAGAGGAGAATGAGCCTCAGCAAACAGAAGCGGATGAGCTCTTAAAGAGATAAAGATCCCATTTTCTTGCTAGTAATAAAGAGCAAAAGTGAAAAAATACAGACAATATCAAGGTGAAATATTGTCAATAAACAGATTTTTCTGGAAATCACAAGTGAATTTTTCATATTGAAACATAATAATCAATAAACCTAGTCATATTTTTCAAGGTGAAGCCACTTGGTGAGACAGACCCACATATTTAAATCCCTATTTGGCATGTGTTTCTAAGCACTTTTAGAGCTGCTTAGCTTCTATCAAATTCTTCTGTTACATAAACATACTTTCCCGAAGAGTTTTATCCAGCTAATGGGATGGGAGTGTGGCGAGGGAGCAGTGCAGGGTATATCACAAGGCTTTGGCCAGTGACCCTCACATAAATAAACCATAATGCATTTAACATTTAGAAAATCTATTCTGGTTTCAGAACTTGGAATAGATTTGCTGGGTGTTTTGATCTCTTAAGGAATATTTTCACTTGCTGTGGAATAATCCCCGGTGCACACTGGCATTTTTTCCTAAAAGAAAATTTCCACGAGCAGTAAGCCATGCTGTAGCAGGCTCCCTGAATTGCATTTTTCCCTCTTATCCCGACTAGTCCTTAGTATCATGTTGAATGATACATTGTAAGTATATGTTAGCTATTTCACAGTGCATAAAAAAAAAGGGGCAATAAGCTTTCCTGCTGCAATAGTGTGGCAGAGTCTCAGATTCACATCTTTGCATGTTTGGAGATCCTCCTAAATCTGCGTAGATCTGCTGGCTGCAGTGGCTTCCACTGTACTGCTTGCTTTGGCTGATACGGGCAGGGTCCTGCTTCCATTCAGACATGGGCTGCCAGGGTCTTCCTTACCTCAACTCTGAATGATTCCATTGCTTCAGTAGAGTCAGAGAGATCCTAAAAAATGATTCAGGAAATATTGGCTGTACCTTTGCATCATATGTATTGCACGGCCCTGATGCACTGCACACATGAACCTCCCAGACTAAGCAGACTTGGGCTCTATCTCTATCCCTTCTCTCCAGTGTTCATGTGCAGAAGGTTGTTCCTTGAAAGTTACTTCACCTTTCCACTTCAACCTTTTTACATCATCTGTTGCATGCAATGTGTATCTATAGCAATTACTAGCATGTGTGTGTAAATGTGTGTTTGTGTCTTTTGGCTATTTAAGTGTATATTTACTTCATGTGGAAAACATTTAAATAATGAAGATAGCTGTTTGTCCATCTGAGTGTCCAGGACAGATACTGTTTTCCCTTACAGTCTCATGAACATTAGTGGAGGAAATCCAGTTTTCACAGAGCCATACTTTTGATTGTTTCAATTTACCAACATAACAGCATTTTAGCACAACTCTTCTGTGCCGATTTCCTAATTAAAACAACAACAAAAAATGAAAAACAAATCACAAAACCCAAAAGCTAATGGAAGGGGGTAGCAAAAGAACAGCAGATTTATATGGAAATGTACTGCTCCCACTGGTTTTCTGCTGGCAGGAATTCAGGATATTTAGATTTGCAGCATAGATTTCTGCAGTTTTATCTGAAATCTAACCTCGCAGAAGTTTGATTCTAAAATGCTGACTTTGTTGCATAAGGACTTCAGCAAGTATTCTACTAGAAGAAAAAAGAAAGTAGAAAATCAGAAATTGTTGCATGTATTCTTGGTTTTGAAAAGAAATATAGTTCTTAAACTCCAGACTGTCACTAAGGTCTGGCTCACCTATTCTGAAAGCTGATATGACTAAGTGAATGAATATTTACAACCTGGCCAAGTTTAATATCAACCAACATTGTATTCAGTACAAATGGCCCTTGTCAGACTTGTGCATGCTCATGAGGGGACTCGGTGAAATGAGAGAATGCTCATTGTAAATGCTCTGCAGGTAGCAATAAAAGGATAGCATTATACATGTTGCCATTAAAGGAATGAAATTCTGTAAGACCATGAGCCATTCTGGATGATGCTCAGAGGTTTTCCCAGAAATCCTCTAAAAAGCATCTCTGAAGGCAGCTTTTCCTGAGTTTATTAATTTGGCCAATTATACCTGTATTTCTGAGACAATATAATTGTTGCCTCCTATCAATTTTTCTTCACTTTCGTTCTCAGGAAAAGGTCCATGTTTTCAGCCCATGCTCCCTAAAACAATTTCTCATGAGGCCAAGAATTAACCTGGAAATTTTTAATTATAAATTTTAAATTAGAACTTTTATAGTTATAAATAACTAAAAGTGTGAGCTTATAAAGAAAATCAACAGGAGTTACTGCTATTGACTGTGTCTATCATACATACAATTGAGCAACATAAATCAGATATGATATTAACAGCACTTGGCAACATCTCTTTATTGCTACAGGCAGTATAAATGGACATTATATTAATTTAAGGTGAGCATGCCTGTACCTTGAGTTGTTAAGATTTTGTAGTTGTAACACAGCTCCATTTTGGGAGATGCCAAACACGATGATTCCATTTTCTCTTACAGGGCTTTAGATCAAGCCCTCGCCATGCCAGAAGACGAGTGACACCTCGCCTGGAGGAAACACAACCCATAGTGGAAGCTCACCACCTCAGTGAGCAGGAAACTGCTGTAAGAAAAAGAAAAATCAAGAAAAGCAGCCGAGTCCAACCAGAATTTTACCATTCTGTTCAAGTCACCCCAACTCGAAAACCTGTAAGTGTTCTACCTTTACGGAGAAATAGCATTTATACTTAGAGGCATGTAACATAATTCTAATTTTTGGACTATTCATATTCTCTTCCTCAATTTAAAAACCTTTTCAGTTATCATATTCACCATCAAATCCAAAGTTGGTAAGACTGTATTTAATATTGATGCATAACTCTAAAAAATAATTCTCTTCTGAAGAGGGTTCTTTGAATTTTGATTTTTAAAATTTATTATTTAGACTATAGACTATAATTAAATTAGATATTAAATTTTATATTTTTATAGTGATATTAACAGGTTTTTATAGCAAATGTGCATTTTATTTAAATTTCTTACTTACATTTAACAGAGATGCTATGTACTGAACTAAATTTATATTAAATATAATTACTAGATTTAATTTTGAGATCTCTTCTACTTTTTACAGTGTTTATAATATTCTGCTCAACAAAACTTAGATCAAATCTCATAATTCTTTGCTCCTCAGCTAGATTTACACACATTTCTTTTAATACTGATAACCTACTTTTAGTATGGAAATATGACAGTTTGTTGAGACATACAGTTCCTGATGTAAATTTGCATGAAGCCCTATTCTGTCCTGCAGGCATAATGCATTTCTCTTTTTAATGAGAGCTCATTGCTTTGACACATTTTCTGAAGAACTTTTCTGCGCCAGTGTTATGGGGCTTGAAAACTTTTATAAAGTCAGTATTATTAAAGAGGTAATTATTGAGCATATCCTAGACCAGATTATCTTGAAGTTGCTGGAACCTAACTGAGCCTTCCTAGATTGGTGCTAACTAAGCACCAAGAATTATCGGTGAGCTCTGCAGATGGTTTGAGGAAGCATTCCTTAGTGGAATTACATTGCCTGAGAGAACAAGCAACTTCTGCAAAGAAAGCCATAGCTGCCAACAACTGCCAGAATTTTTACCTACTATCTGAATTTGTTTCTCTGCTTTCACTTGACTAGTCCCCATTTTGCAATGTTCTCTCACACTTCTGTTTATGGTTTATTTTACACTGCTTATGTTTTTGTGCTTAATTTGAGCTGATGGGTTTGTCTTCTACTCTTCTTAAAGGATCTGCTGTCACTTTCTTCTCAACCATCTTACTTTCTAGACTACTTTGTCTAGCTCTGTTACTCTTACTAGGTCTCTAGCCTCTCACCAGGCTCTCTCTGTTCATTATTCACTTCTGGTCCTTTCCCTGCTTTGTTGTCCTTCCTTCATCTCTTCCATCATCAACCATTATTTTCCATATCACACCTCTTGGTTTGTTGTTGTTTTATTTATTTTTTTTTAATTCCCTTTTTTGTTTGATTGTTTGTATTTTTTCCCATGGTAGGCCTGTGCCAAGGGTAAGCCTGCCTGTCACTGCTGAGGCTGTAATCAATTTCCACTGATTACCGACATCGGAAAAAGAGCATCAGTGCCACTGAATTAAAGAGCTAAAACTGTAGAAATGGTGTCAGCAGCAAAACAAGCTTGGAAGAATGGATTAGTTATGCTAAGAAATCTCTACTTTTTCCAAAAAGTCAGTAATGTATCAGGGATTTAAGGACCAGCAAAATAAAAAATGTAAGAATAGAAAATGTGCAGTGTTACTATATAACTTCATTTTTGTATCATTTCATGTGTCTGCTGTGTCTGCTAAGACCTATCACTATGTCCTAGGGTGTCCTAGGTTTCAGTGAAACAATAATAAATCCCAGATTTAGAGAAAACTTCTCTCAGTGCTGTCACCATTAGGTCACTTCCTTGAAATTGCTTTTGCAGTGTGTCTTTTATACAGTCATATGGCTCTTTTGATAGCTTTTCCTTCTACAGCCTTGATGAATGCACATTTCTACCAAAAAATTAATAAATTATCTTCATTATACTACAATCCAGAAAACAAAAGTCACCAATTTAATTTCTCATGGACATTGTAAGTTATTTTGAGTGTATTATTAATGCCATGGTGACAGGGTGAGTAAGGTTTGTGCCATTGCCATGACAAATCACTGCAGTGTTGTGAAGTTCCAGGCAGTCACCAGGATGTCCATCCTGCAGTTTATTGCATCTTCATCCCACTTAGTCTCAATGTCTTAAAGCTGAGAGACTTTTGACCTTCATCTTTGTACAGTTTTACATTATTCAGTGCCAGAAATGCTCTTGTTAATCTACATAATTTCTTTCCCCTTTCCCCTCCTGGTACTCCTAGCTCTGTCCACTTGAACCACTTTAAGTAAAAAATCTGCTGTCTTGATGTTTACATTATGGCCATATTCTGCTGAGTCATCACTTAAAAAAAGTCCTGTATGATATCTGCCAACCAGAAGATATAATTTCTCCTCATAAACCAGTTCTCCTTTTTTTTTTTTTTTTTTTTTTTTTCCCCTCCTCATGCCTTTTTGTCCCTTTATTTCTGACAAGAATGGTATCTCTAAAATAACTATAAAAGAACCTTAGGGAAAGCTTTTTCTTTGCTCCAGCAAGATTTGAAGTCCTGAAATATGTTAGCCTGTTTTGCTGTCATATTAAGATACATGCATAAAGACTTTTCAGATATTTCATTTAAGGCTTTGGTGGATATCTAGATGCTAGGCTTTCTTATTCTTCCTATGTTAGACTATTTTTTATTTGGTTGGTTTTGTTGTGTCTAAATCTTGTTTTGCAGTTTCCTAGCTGCTGCTATAATTATCTGAATTTGCTTGTATTATTTTTTACTTCCTGCATAGCAATCTGAGATCTTTCCAGTATTGTTCCTGATCTTGTCAGAACTAAATTAGTTATAATTGTTTGGATGGGAGTAATCCCGCTGAAGACAATAATTACTCCACTTGAATATCTGCATGAGGAGATGTTTGCAGAAATAGAACATTAGTTTTCTCTGAAAAATTAAATATTTTTTTTTACACCTTCCAGGTCAACAAAGTTTATAAGCCATTTTCATTTTTATTTATCTTACTCTAGTGCAACATTAACATAGTGCTGAGGCTTCCCCTTGTGGGGCACATTATTATATCTCATGGCCTCTAGATCACCCTCTCATTAGTGGCTGTATTATTTATGCTGACATTCTCTATAGGTGACAGTTTTACATCAGCTTCATACGGAGAAGAGTCCAGACACACACTACTGACATGTACATTGAATTTTTGAACACAAGGGAGAACTCTTGAGAACAAACATAACTGTGTTTTTTAGGTTGGTGTCATTGCATGCAAGTCAAGGGAGTGTTTCATATTGCTCCTTTCACAGACTGGGTACCTGATTCTGTTAAATTTTCTGAGGGTGTGGAAGGATGTGCAAAAATCTCTTGTTGTGACCATGCTGCTGCCTAGCAATACTTCTCCAGGGCAGATTTTAAACTGAGGGTTCTTTTACAAGCATTTTGAAAATATTATCTATATTTTAAATAGTGCTTCTGCTCTGAAGCAAAGTACAAAATGCAGCAAGTTATTAATAGGTGGCCTTGAGTTTGTGTAAACAAATGTGGCTCCTGAGCTGTGGGATCAGTTAGGTGTACAGTTCTGCCAAACAATATTTGTATGAACATAATTGAAAAGAGATGCTGTCAAAGCTGCATCTTTTGACATCTCCATTGTTAAATGATTTGATGGGCTCCTAAATGACTCATGCAGACACCAGGATTATTTACAATCATGACATGTAGTACTAAAATTTGCACTTTTGTTTGTCATGATCACTCTAAGACACGGTAGATGAGACTGCAGCAACAGGGTGATAAATAAACCTGTTTTCTTCACTTTGAGATGTGAAAGCCCTTTCTACTCAAAAGCCTTGTACTTTACACATCCAAAGATGATCTATTTTGCCCCAGAACTGTAGCAACAGCATGTATTGAAATGATTAGCTAGTGAATATTGTTACAAAGAAAAGTATTTCTGAAATAACCTACAAAGAACAAACTAATGACAAATTATCTTAGAATCACTGATGATTGTAGGTATTTCTCAGGGTCTCCTAATTTACCTGTTTCTAATTATTTAAGGACTGGCCTTTGCTGAAGCAATTTAGGAATAGGTACAACATCACTACAAGTCACTACAAGGAAAACAGAGAGAGGTCAGATGTCTGGGAGGTCACATGTGAAAAAAAATGATGTGGGCCGCTTCATTTGGCTCCACTGAGACTAATCCCATGGACAAAGTGAAAGTTGCATGATGAATACCCTGATAAAGAAACCATGAAAGCAGTTTGATCAATTTTTAATGCGTGTAAAACAATAAGCTGTCCAATTCATGGTCTTTTCAGCTATCCTGGTTTACTTATATGCTGTGTTTTAGCCTTAGAACTTATGGGAAAATCAGTATTAGAATTCTGTCAGCAAAATACTTAGGGTTGTTTTTTTTTTTAAATATCTGATACCAAATAATTTATAGAAGTTCCACAAGTCTCTAATTTCTGACACCTTACTTGAGAATATTTTTTATATGGATAAAGTTTTCTACAGGGCCCTTTAGGAGTTTTTAATATGTTTCATTAAATAATATTAATTTAATTATTTTCCATTTATTCTTACTCTGATGTTATGTACTATTTTTCAGTACCACTATGCCCTTTGCATGCTATTTGAATGACCTAAAACATACGAGATACAAATATTGCACAAGATGTGTTTATTTCCAACTATTAGCTATTTAATCTGTAGATTGCATTCATATCTTCTTTCTTTTGGAGACATCTGCTCATGCTGGATTGTGTCTCCTGTGAATTGCATTTAGAAGCAAACTTGGCAAAACATTATCATGCCATCTTTCAGCATTTTTATTAACATTTTATTAACATTCTCAAATGTATGGCAAAGCTGTGAGCTGTCAGATTCTGCACAGACGTGTGCACACACCCATGCATGGGTCCTCGCTCAGGACAATCTGAGCACAGCCAGAATGAACACACACAGGGAACATGTGAATCCATATAAAAAGGGAAATAAGAACTGCATTTTTTTCATTTTTAAGGCAGCTATGGTTTAGCCTGGCATGCAGCTAAACATGAACAGCACCACAGAACTGTTTGTTCACTCCCCCCAGTAGGATGGGGAAGAGAATAAGAAAAAGGTAAAACTTGTGGGTAGAGAGAAGGTTTAATCAGACCGGAAAGGAAGGGAAAATAATAAGAATTACAAAACAATGTACAAAACAAGTGATGTCCAGTGCGTTTGCACAGCACCTGCTGACAGTCCCTGAACAGGAGGCTGCCACCCTCACTCAGGCTCAGCATGATGCCTTATGGTATGGAATGTCCCCTTGGCCAGCTGGGGTCAGCTGTCCCACCTGTGTTACCTCCCAGCTGCTTGTGCTGGCAGGGCAGCATGAGAAGGTGAAGAGCCATTGATGTAGTGTCAGCCATGCTCAGCAATGACTCAATCATCAGTGTGTTACCAACATTATTCTTACCTTAAATCCAAAACATGGTGTTGTACCAGCTACTAGGAATCAAAATAACTCTAGGGCAGCTGAAACCAGGACAAAGACTTAAACAGTATTGATGGGGAGTCTGAGAAGCTCCTGACAGTTTATTGGGTGATGGTTTCATAAAGTTTTTAACAAGATTTAAGCATCTGGCCATCTTAAACATTAAAAAAAAACATCCAAAGGAACCTATTTTAGGTGCACAGGATTTTTGCAAATGTGACTATTAATGCTAAATCCAGTCATGTTTGAAATTAAGAGAAAGCTTTGAGTGGCCATTAGGTTGACTTCGAAGTTAGTTCTTTTTCCAAGAGATTGTGTACATCTCTTTTTCGGACTGCTCTTACGGCTTTTCTTATAGCAAGTAACTCCTCACTGATAAATTCTTCATAAACAGTTTTGCCCAGAGAGTTCATTTTCTCGCTGTTCTTCCAGCTTCTGTGACCTCCTCCCTTGCTGCCTACTCCTGATTTCCTCTTGGCTGCTTTTCCCTCTCCACCCTGCAGCTCATCCATTGCGTTACAGCAATAGCCCGTTTCTTCCACTCCTCTTGCCCAGCTCCCAGGCAGTTTAGGTTTCTGAAGGGATTTCTTAAAGGTGTATTGCCATGATTTTCACTAGACCCTGGAGGTAATTGCATTACTATTTTAAAACTACTTTTTCCTAAAACACAATAGAGATGTATTAAGAATTAGATGTGGGATTTAAAATTATTATTGTCTTTCTAGTGTTTTTTTCCCTATACCTAAGTTACTACAGCTATTAAGCATAGTACAAAAGAAACAAATTAATTGCATTAGGGCTAATAATTGATAACATGTGAATGGGAAAAGACACAAGAAATAAGCATAGCAGTAACAGTACCAATCTATATTTAGACACCTTAACTGATTTCACTGATAGCTCTTATCTGGAGGGTTAAGGTCTTTTGAATTGATTGTCCCCTGTGGTGACAGATCATGCTAGTTTTGAATATATTTACTTAGATTTAAAGTTTACATGGTTGAAAATTGCATCAAATTTGTTTTTTTTCTGTACACCATTGCAAATTATCCTGTGCCTGTGGGCAAAGCCCTCTAATATAGCAGGATTTTGTTTTTTGATAGGTGAGCTAATTTCACACAATTTTTATTTTGTTTGAGCCAACTTTCACTCCCAGGGCAAATGGTTGTTTAGTGAATGTGGGATGAGAGCTTAAACCAGTATAACTCTCTTCCACCTAAAGTGTTCAAAGAGGGTCAAGGTGCACCCTTCATCCTTGGAGCTGAAGCTAACCTGCTACTAAATTAGAAGTGAATGAGAGAAAATATTCTTCAGATGTTGTATCTAAGAAATAGAGTTATGAAACTCTGGCTTGAAAAATTTCAATTTTTTTTGCCATCATCATTTTGCCATTTCTATGAACTGGGATTCTGTGTTCATTGATAAAATTTTACTACATGCATACAGCAATAGCCTCACTGAGAAATTAAAATTTTGGCTGTTCAGAATTCTTCTTTTTTTAAAGCCCACTGTCATTCTGGGAGAGCTAGTAATAGAAACCTAAGCTGCTAGCAGTCTTAACTGTAAGAAAAAAATGTTTTATGTATGTGATTATAAATGGTAAATTCTGTACAGTAGCTGAAAGCAGGTTAAAAAAAATTTAGTCAGTTCTGATCTTATTGATAGTGTTGTTTGCACAGCTTAAAATGACCAGTAATTGTCTCACAGATGCATAGTAATTATAGTCTAAATGCAGATGTTTCCTTTTCCTTTACTGCCACAAGAGTCACTCTTCAGAGTTGTATTGTGTAACATCCTACTGTGGCACATAAAAGTACATCTTTATATAGCAAGGGATCCCTTATCCATTTGTATTTATATATAACACTACACATGGGTACGATGTTGAAAGAATAGTTTGGCAGAGGCAAGTGTTCCGGTGTTATCAAGCACTGGAATTAAGGTTCCATGTGCAGCTTTAATTCAGTGGATTATGCCTCTGCGTTGTCACACAGGCTTTAATTGTATGATGGTGCACTGGTTTTTCACAGGATGTATTCTGTGTTCATCATAGGGTGGAATTGCTCTTAGGATGACTCTTATGTGTAGGAGTTCTGCTGCAGAAGTTGTAAAGTGTATAAATGAATAAAACAGAAGATTGCAGGAAGACAGAGGATCTCTTATTTCTTTAAAAAGAGTGAGTGCTGCTTTGGAGATTGAAGGGTGGGCACAGGGTCACTAAATAAGCTGAGCAACTGGTTTAAAACTTTTTTTATCTTCCATGTTCTAAGAGCCTGAATCAAAGCATGTAGCTGTGTTTATAGAAGTTCTTAAGCTGCCATTCAGCACTGAACTCTGTGTGTGCTATAGTCTGAGTATTATTGACACGCAGTATTAATAGCTTTTACAAGTCAGATCCCTGGCATCTCAGTTTGACCTAAATAAAAAAAAATTGACCTTCTGGTTTAGTTTGCACCCTGTGTAATGGGAGTGAAGCAGTCAGATACTACTGTAGTGATGAGCACCAAAAACCAGTCTATTAAATTCCCTCTTCACATCAGTAGTTGAATAGCATGAAGTAAATTTAGTTCTAGGGCTGTCCATTGAACTGAGGATAACAAACAAAATACTGAATAACTGTTTGTGGAGGGAATATCACCCATCATTTGCACTAAATAAGAGCAAGACTTTTATTAAGAAAATTACTGAGGATGTAATAGTATATAATCACATCATTATGACTGCATCGTAATATACAAATAAACAGACTAAACCAAGGTTGCATGGTGAACCTTTAGCCTGGGATTTAGTAACATTTTAATACTTAACTTTGCAGCCTTAACAAAAGTATTGTAATAGGAACTTTGTATTTAATTTCCTACTGCTGTAAAAAACAAAGTGGAAAAACTCAGCTGTGTAGCTCATTGGCAGGCTTTGGCACTTCGACTGCAATATGGAAAATTCAGTTGGATTTCAGGGAGAGACTGATGGCATTTGTATTCCTCATATGAATCAGTAACCCAGGGGAGAAGGTATTTTTTTCCTAGAGGAACTCTCAAATATTTGGTAATGGCCAGAGCTGGGTTGAAATATCCCTTTTCTTCCAGGCTTCTTAAGGCAATGAGCTTTCCTGTGCTCAGTCTTCCCAAGTGTAGGTGTTTCTGCTATGTCTCCTCCAGCCTGCTCCTGACCTGCCTCTGCCAACTCCTTCCTCACTGTCCAGTCCTCACTCCTCTGCTGACCTTGGCCCTTCTGGTCTTGCTCTGCCAGCTCTTGTTTCACTCCTTCATGTCACAGCCCTTCCCAGGTTCTCCTGGTCAGTCCTCTCATTGCTCTGAGGCATTTGTTCAAGCTGTCTCCTTGATTTCTGTGGCCCCTAGTTGCATACTCCATTCTTTGGCTCTTGTCCGTCTTCTCTGAAACCTTCTCACACACACTTCATGCCTTCCTTGTTCATTAAACTGCCTTGTTCAAAGCCTCTTGCAGAGGCAGCTCCAGTTTCATGCCAGCAGGTCAGATCCTCAGCTCTCCCCCAGTCTGCTTCCTCCAGCAATGATGGTTCCTAATCCCAACAGTTATCCTGCAGGTCTTTATCCACAGAGTCTGCTGCTCCCTTGAATGCTTTCCAGCTGCAGCTCCCAGACTCTGTCAGGCTCTCAGTCCCAGTGTATTCCTCCAGCCCTTTCCTGCAGCATGCTCAGGCTCTCAGTCCCAGTGTATTTCTCCAGCCCTTTCCTGCAGCATGCTCAGGCTCTCAGTCCCAGTGTATTCCTCCTGCCCTTTCCTGCAGCATGCTCAGGCTCTCAGTCCCAGTGCATTTCTCCAGCCCTTTCCTGCAGCATGCCTGTTCCGGTGTTTGTGCTCTCCACATTCACATCATACGGCTTCTTCCTCTCGCTGGCTGCGCACAGCTGAGCCAGTCACAGAGAGCATAAAGGAAAAGTCTCCTGCCTCTCAGGTCTGGTGCCTGCCTTGCCCTGCTCTCCATGCCTCTTGTCCGCACTGCCATCAACCTGAAATCATGCCAAGCAATGATTAAATGCAAAGATTAGTTTTTCCTCTGGATCTCCGAGCTGGAAGGATCCTGGTCAGCTCCTTGCTGGGGATGGTAGGTGTCCCAAGGGTGGAGGTAAGAGCTGTAAGGGTGAAATTTGCTTTGTCATTCTGTGATGGTGGGGTATTGGTCTGGCAGTTCTGAAACCCCTGAGAGACTCTGTTTAGGGGATGCCAATCTGAAGGGATTTTTCAGAGATGATACATTTAAGACATTTTAGTTGAGGAATTTGAACCTTGATTTAAAAAGTCTGTCAAAATAACATTGGTAGTTACCTGAACACTAGGAATAATTAAATCAAACTATTTACTTTTGCAAGGAAGAACTACTAGTAGGTGAGGAGAGATTAAAAGAAGTTCACTTGCTCAGCAAAACCAAAAGAAGGTGAGAGGGGATAGAATGCAAGCTATGAATACACTGGGGAAGCAAAAAAGGTTATTTAAGGAAATGAACCTTGTTGTTGCAAAAAACCCCCAAAAGACCATGAATAAGGTTGAGGTGGCAACTATAAGATCCCTTGTAATCAAGACAGCAGAAAGTTCTGCAGCAGTTTTCCTGTCAGAATAGTGAGATCAAACACAAACTTTAAAAGCTTTACTTTATACTCCCTGATGCCAGGGATAGCAGATGATATTTATATCTCAAAGACTTATCACTCTGACAAATGTAGACAGATTTTTAACAAAGATAGCAAAAGACTTATATCTAGCTTAAAGCATATTCATATTTGAAGTATCCATCCCAAAGTTTACAGTCTTCTCAAAAAAGATCACTGGGATTTTTTTATTGTTTACAAATATCTACTGGATATTTTCATAATCTTGCTCTTATGCTTCTCAGCCAGCTTTGACTAAAAATTTTCACGAAAATTAAACTTTGGGAAGGAAATATTTTCAAGCAAACTTAAGATAAAGAAACTCAAAATTGATTGTATAAGAGAAAATCTCATAATTTAATTATTAAAACTGGAGTGTGTAATTATAAGAATGTGTATTTTCAAATAGTTTAATGTTGATTGATTGCTGGATCGAGTCTTCAAATTTAGTTCTAAAACATGGATGATAGAATAAACACCGAATGCTTATTTCCATCTTCTCCTACCTTTAGAAAGAAAGGCTGTAAGTTCTCTCTCCAGAGTAAGTAGATATTGCCTTGATGTTTGATAAGCCTATCTGTTTGCAAAGATAGTTTAACACAGAGCCAGACCCTGCATGATCAGGAGTTTCAGATTTAGTGTATTTGCCTTCCAGCTCTCTGCTTATTTTTCATGACACTAAAGGTAAACCCAGAAACTCTGTAGTAATTTTCCTATTTCCTGATAACATACGTACTTGGAAGTATGGATAATCCTCTTAAGTGAGTGGCACAGAACCAAAGAAAAATACTAATTTCCTATATCTACATGTCCATTGGTGATTTTTTTTTTTTTAAAGTTCATCCTCACTGGCCCTACACTGTCCTTGTTTGTACTTTCATTTGTGTGTTTTGAATTCTGGCCATTTCTG
The DNA here is from genome assembly GCF_048771995.1 of Taeniopygia guttata. Taxonomy (NCBI): domain Eukaryota; kingdom Metazoa; phylum Chordata; class Aves; order Passeriformes; family Estrildidae; genus Taeniopygia; species Taeniopygia guttata. The sequence goes on along the minus strand of NC_133027.1, from coordinate 26,612,265 downwards.
ACAACATGCAGTCCCAAGGGACTAACATACATACTAACCTGATTACATACATTGGATGTTTTATGTTCTGCATTGCACTATCATCTACTTAGGTTGAAGTGGTAAAGATTTACTAATGGGAACATTGAATTGCCCTAGATTTTGTCTTTAATTTGTTAAGTTATTTTACTTTAAAAGTTGATCCACTTTAATATCATTCAGTCTGGGATGTTAAAGGACAAAAATAGCCGTTTGCTTTCAATTGATATTCTAAATTATTTTAAATTAGAAGGAATTTTGCTGAAACACACTGAGTAAAATCATTATTCTAGTACTTAATTTCTGTTGATAGTTATCCATTTCCTGCAATGAGTATAACAAAATAAAAATATATATCCAGGAGATAGTTTAGTATAAATGAAATATAAATAACTATAACTAAATAGAAAATTAAATGTCAGTCAGTGTTGACCTGTATTTCCCACAGCTTGCAAAAACCAGCGTGAAAGGACTCACTGCAGTGGACAATCTTCTTAAAGATAAAATGTGAAAGTACAAACTGTTTGATTAGAATTCAGCTGGCCGGCACAATCTCTGATGTGTCATAGGGTTGGGAATTTTTGTAATATGAATATAATTTGGTATCAGCCTTGCAGCAGAGTTTCCCAGCTGGTTTGCCCGACCGAATTTAAAACCTGACCTCGGCTAATGCTTCCTCCCCCAGGAATGGCAGAGTACAGTCCCCGCTGTTCTTGACCCTTCCAGCTCCTATTTCCAGGTGGCTTACCTGATCTCTGGTGGTGTCCAATACTCTACACCATTTACCAGCTACACCGTCTTCCACTCAGTTTCTACTTGATCTTCTGCAGTGCCTCACCTATGACAAACAGCAATTCTTTCCCTCCTCAGGGGAAATCATGCCTTGGAACTTGGCCCTCTATCTGAAGCACACTAAATGCTTCTTTGAAACCACGGCTGTTACTGGCAGCCAGCTCGCTGTTACAGCACGGCTGCCAGCCCGGCTCGGGCGGCTCCTGCAAGCCGCATGCGGTGGAAGCCCGGCGGCAGGGCAGAGGGAGCTGGGCTCCGCTCCCGGGATCGGTGCGCTCTGTGCACCCCCGTGCGGCACCGGCAGCGAGCCGTGCCGCGGGAATCCCGGCTCGGGGCTGCCGGCTCCGCTCGGCCGAGCTCCGGGACACGCGGGGAACCCGGACCCCGAGAGCCCCCAAACCGCGGCGGGGCAGCACTGCGCAGTGCCAGGCTGGGAATTGTGGGAATCCAGAGCTTCCCTCTGGCTGCCCTGGATTGCCTGGGACCCCTGCAGGGGGTCAGGAACCCCCCTGTGCAGAGCCCCGAGAGACACTGTCTCTGATCTCTATCCATGGAAAAGAGTTTTCAATCTTACAGGATGAATTACAAGCTCTGAGTGTTTGATATGAGTAATAATTAAGTGTGGCACGGGTGCAAAAGTAAAATTTTAGGATTCTAGAGTAGGGGTTCAGAGGGGACAAGATGGAGGAAATTGGGTGTGTCTTGTCTTTTTCCTCCTTCTTCATGCCCTCCATGTTTCACTGTAGTGTTGGCATTTTTCTCTTGGTTTAGGCTGGGGACACACTGTTCAACGTAGATGATAGATATTGGCACATTATTGTAAATATAGTACACGTAGTTTCTGGTATATAATGTTTGTAACATCCCACTGGGGGCAGAGCCCCACACGCTGCCCTGCAGGACAGACCTGCGGCAGGGCAGCAGAACATGTTAGAGATAAGCAAGAATAAACAACCTTGAAAACAGCACAGACGAATTATGGCTTCTTCTTTGGCAACGGGGCAGAAAGACAGACTTTTTACAATCTCGGAATCATCAATACCCACAGATTCCGACAGGGAATAAAGAGCCCCAGCAACTGCGCTGTGACCTTACAGGCCTTCAAACTAAGAGCAGTCAGGCCCTGCCCCCTGCTAAGTCTCTAAGAGTAGGCTAAGTATGGATGATCAATATTTTAGGGGATATAAAAGACACTTCACTCATGTAGCCCCCCCCCCAAAAGCATTGTGTATTATTAACTGGTGTTTTTCACTTGCATGCAGCAATAACAGAAGTGCCTCACATATTTTAGCAGAATATAACAACATTTTTTTTCCCCACGTGTTGTCCTAATGGGCCAGGAACTTTTCTCAGAATGGCACAGATGTTCTGCATTATTTCCTATTTTTTAAACTGCTTAATATGTTGCTCTGATAATGGACTGCTTATTTGGGATTTACAACTCTATAATGGAAAATGTGTATGCTAGAAACATAGAGTCCAGTGGGATGAGTGGTACACAAACAGTGCCTGTGTGCAAAAGAGGAACAATTACAGAATTTGTATCAAAGCAGTTAATTTACTTGAGTAAAATTCATTATCAGTTCATTATAAACACCTTTGGAATAGCAAAGTAAAAAATACCTAGATGCTCAATATCTGTGTACACATTACTCAGATGTATCTCCATGCTGAATAAGAAAGTAGACTGTAATTAAGTTAGAAGATGACATTTCTTAATGTTTTCCAGATTTTGTTGTTATGAAAAATTCCTTTCTGAACTTCCTGCATTGCTCTGAAAATGATACAGTATGGTTCTTGAAGAGTTAAAAAGCTAAAGTACGTTTTGATTATTCATTTGGTTACTGTATGTTAAGGCAGGATAACCTAAAAGCAGATAGCTAGTTGTAATACACACAGGTGCCAAAGACTGGCCTACCATTGCCTGTTCAGCTTAATTCTCATAAAATATGAATGGAGCCTTCTCACATAGCTTATCTTCCAGTATTGTAGCACATCTGACTAAAAGGCAGACTCCTTTTCCCTAAAACTGACATCTCAGTAGACCATTTGCAAATGGTGCACATTGAATGACCACTCAACAATGCTTTTGGCTTCTACAGGTAGGAGGAGATGTTATGAAATATAATAATGGGCTATGAAGGCCTCTCTTGGAAAAAGGAAACCCTACTGGATAAAATTTATAGCTTACTTTCAAACATAAATCTGAGAGTTGAGCGATCTTCCCCAAAACTTCAATAGCAATTTCTACTGTACTTTGTTCTTGCATAATTCAGGCTGCTACATAAATACTAACAAACTATTGCTATGGCACCTCACAACACTGTGTTTGGTCTCTTTACAACTTTCATATTATAAGCTAGAAATGCAGAAGATGAAAAAGAGGGAAGTCAGAATCTCTCCCTGTGGGTCTGTGTGATCCAAAGATACCGAGGGTTGCTGATCAGCCGAAAGAAGGTACAGGCCTGAAGCAGGATGTTCAGAGCTGGGATTAAAGGCAACACTTTCTCTTCTATGGCAAAATCTGGAGCGAAGGACAGGCTCAAAGGAACCTAATCCCTGACTAAGCACATGAGGGGCCCTGGTAGCCCCAGCTGGTACAGCAGCAAGCTGAGCACTTCCAGCTCTTATCAGGAAGACACCTATATGTGACCATCCTGCTTTACGAGATCCAGTTTTAGCTTATTATACAAACTGACAGCAAAATAGTCTCTGCACTAAAACTAATTATGAAGGAAATCTGAGCTGCTATCAGACATCTCATGTTTCTGTTTTTCTGCACTTACCTTTTTCTCTCTCTACATCACAATACAATGAGCAAGAATTCAGTTAATTGGTTTTATGTATTCATTTTCTCCCTCACAACTCACATGTTTCAAAATTCACCATGGAGTACTTTACAAGGAGAAAAGAGAATTGGGACAAAAATGGAGAGGGTCAGAAGGAAAAAACACTAATAAGTGATCTCCTCTTATTATAACAGATTATTTATCTTTATATTATTTTTTACTTTTATGCAGAGCAAAGAGTGCATCATGTTGTTTCTCTGGATTATGCAGATTCTGAGTTTTAAAATACCCCCTATGACAGTTGACAGTAAAAAAAACCCACAACCAGACAACAACAATACATTTTATCAGGTCTCAATCACAGCACAATTTTTTTTTTTTTTTAAGAAAAGTTACCCTTTAAGCCCCTTTATAGAAAAAAACAAAATTGAGAAAAGGGCTACAATACAAGCCTAAAATACTATCTGGTTTAGTATCAAATCTGGAATCCAGAATGGCTGAATGGGGCTGTTGCTGTGCAACAAAATTTGCTGGCTTTAAACTGAAGCAGGGTAGATTTGGATTAGATATAAGGAAGTAAACTTTCACTATTACGTTCCAGTGAGGCACTGGAACAGGTTGCTCAGAGAAGCTGTGGAAGTGCTCAAGGCCAGGTTGGATGGGGCTTCGTGCAACCTGGTCTAGTGGAAGCTGTCCCTGACCTCAGCAAGGGGGTTGGAACTAGATGGTCTTTAAAGGTTCCTTCCAACTCAAACAAGACTGTGGGTCTATGATTCTACTACACCTGTAAAAGTTGACAACAGCACACACCTAAAAATTAAAATAATTGGGTGAGCACCAGGTTGCACTTTTGAAAGGCTGTAACAGTAGCTCCCACATGAAATGACAAATCAAATGCATCATTTTCTTCTCTCATGCCTTGGAGAAACCACAAATCCCTTCAATCAGAAAATACAGAGTAAAAGTAATAGCACCTTGCTGTCCATTGTGGCCTGATAACGTGTTTAATGATGTACCTTAAATTTCAACATGGTGCTGAACTGTTACGGTTCACACATCTCCGTTTCCCACTTTACCATAAATAGGGAAGCAGACATGGTAGCACTCCTCTCCCTGCATCAGTGTTTATTTACGTTTTTGGAAGAGCTCTTTTTTGAGTAGCTGAGAAGCCTAAAAGTGGATGTAGTCTATGTGTGACCGCAGGCTGCCCATCGTGCCCTGCTGCACGAAGGGGCTGCTCCGAGAAATCGTGTTCCTTCCTTCCGTCCTCCGCTCCGTCCCCCTTAGCCAGCCGCGCCGGGCTGCCCCCGGGGCAGGGGGAGGCCCGGGGCGGTAATAAAGAGCCGCCTTGGCTCCCGGCGGGCCTGGGTCTGTCCCGGGGGCGGATTTACCAGTAGCTCGGTGATGGCAAATCTTCCCCTTGTCCTGGCGGGGGAGCCAAACGCCTTCGATCTGTAGCCGGGAATGTTGGTGTTTTTGGTTTGTTTTTTTTTTTTTTTTTTTTTTTCCCGGCTGTTGTTGCTGCTGGGTTTATTGTTGGGGAAGTAGGAGGCTCATTTGCGAGCTGGTTGCCCAGCCGCAGGCCACGGCTCTACCCCGACATCCCTCCAAATGCACTCCCGCTAAAGACCAGCTAGTTTTTGGAGGATCGCCCTGGGCACGCCGCACACGCACCCTTTTCTCCCTCTAAATTCACACCAATGGTGAGCGGCGGCCCTCTCCCCTATTCCTCTTTTTCCCGTGAGATGCTTTTCCATGCCACGCAGGGCGGGTATTCGCCGGCGCCACCTGAGGCCCTTCGTCCCGAGCTGCTCCCCACGCACCCTGTCTGTCTGTCTGTCTCCCCGTGCAGAGCTCCGGCAACGCGTCCTACCGATGCTCCATGTCGTCCTCCGCCGATTTCTCCGACGAGGAGGACTTCAGCCAGAGGTCGGGGACGGTGTCGCCGGCGCCGGGGGACACGCTGCCCTGGAACCTGCCCAAACACGAGCGGTCCAAGCGGAAGATCCAGGGCGGCTCGGTGCTGGACCCCGCCGAGCGGGCCGTGCTGCGCATCGCCGGTAAGGCGCGGTCGGGGGCGGCCGGGCAGGGGGCGGCTGGGGACCAGAGGGACCAGACCCCGTCCCGTCTCTTTCAGAGCGCGGCCCCGCCGGGCGGTGACTAAGCTCTTTGGCCGCCTTTTCCGGCTGGGTGAACTGATGCGTGTGGATGGCGAGCCGAAACGCGCGCAGGTGCACCCATTAAACTTTCATGCGAAAAGGCATCAGCGGCCGGGGGCTGCAACCGCGGCGGGGGGCGGTTCGGCGGGGCCGGCGCTTTTTTCGGCCCACAAGGCCGAGGCAGCCCCCGGCCGCCCTGGGTGGAAGCGGGGACCGCCCGCAGCGCGGGGAGAGGCCGCGGCGGCCGATGATGCTCCGCGAGGGGCGGGGGAGCAGGCGCCGGTCTTTGTCCGCTCGGGACCGGGGCTGCGCTCGGGGTGGACGGGGACCGGAACGCAGCCGGCCCGGTGTGCCAGAGGCGCCGACGGGCGCCCGGCGACAACTGATGTCGAAAATAGGGCGGAGGCCCGCATCACCCTAGCCAAAGCTGGAAAACGCCTGTAAATGAATCCCGGAAAGATGCGGCGGTTCTCAGTGTTCCCTGAGGATACCGCTGTTGCTCTCCCCAGCCATCGCGATTATATATAGGCCTCCGTGGGTCCCTCCCGGGACAACATTTCCCAGAGGAACCCATCCTAGCGGCGCCAGCAGCGGGGGCAGCGCTGCGGAGCCGGGCTCCCAGCAGCCGCAGGATGCAGCCGCGACTGGGGGGGTTGCGGAGCCGGCCGGCCGCGGATCTCGCCGCCGCCGCCCCCAGCGGGCAGGGTGCGCAGGACGGGGACCGGCGGCAGAGCAGCAGGGACCGCACCGGGGCGGGCCCGGCGGTGGGGTCAGGGCCGGGGGCAGCAGGGGAACGCAGGCGCGGCGTCGACACCTGCGGCGGGGCCGCGCCCGCCCCGCCCCTCCGCCGGCACTGCGGGAGCTCCCGGCCCCGCTGGCTGCCGGCTTGGGGTCCCGCCCCGCTCGGTCCCTGCCCGTGAGCGCAGTGTCCCCTCCGGCCCCGTCAGTGCTGCAGGCATCGCGTCCCCGCCCCGGCAGCCGCCACCCTCCTCGCCGCGGGGGGAGGCGGCGGCAGAGCTGGCCGGCCCCGCAGGCGGTGCCGTGGCCATGGGGCTGGAGCCGGGGTCTGCGACGGCGAGGCGGCGGCTGCCGCCGGGCTGGTGCCGCCCCTCCGCGCTCCGAGGGGCGGCTACCGAAACCCGAGCGGCCGCGGGGGCGTTTCATCGGCCGGGCTGGCAGCGCCGCCCCCCGCCCGCCCCCCGCCGGCTGCTGCCGGGGCTGTTCTTGTGCCATCCGCGGAGCCGTGCGCCCGGAGCCGCACGGGCGGGCAGGGCTGGGCTGGGCTAGGCTAGCTGCCGGCCATGGCTGGCTACCTCTCCCCCGGCGCGTATTTCTACGCCGAGGAGCAGGAGTACCTGCAAGCCTACGAAGATGTCCTAGAGAGATACAAAGGTAGGGCAGTGCTCCCCGCCGTGCCGCCGCACTCGCCCGGCCGCTCGCCCCGCCGGGTGTGGCGGCTGCGGACCCGGGAGGCGCTGGCGGCCAGGTGGGGAAGATTGGTCCCCGCGTCCCTGCGAGGATCGGTCTGGGGGGAACGGACGTGGGCGGCTTGTGCGATAGATATAAATACCGTGTCACCTCGCCAGTGTGTGTGACAGGCGCTCTGGTGTGTTTAAAAGTCGCTTTTTCGAGTGCAGTGCGGACGCAGGGATTTATGTCTCAATATGCATTCGTATTTAAAGCTTCGGTTTATTTTTACCTATTTATTTTTTATTTGGTTTTTTTGGACTAGGGCAAAGAATTAGCTTAGTTTGTGTAGCACCTGAGTTTTTTCATCGAATACAGAAAAATAAGGAAAAACACATTTATCATGGTGAAGATGCACGCAGCTAAATTAATCCTGCTAGAAATGTAAATTGCATTGATTTCTTAAGAACATCGGGATGGAAAGGATGGTTTGGATGATTCACTGCTGTTTTTCAGTACATTTGCTAGTACTAAATCTGAAGACGCTTATCAAAAGTGTTGCAGCTCTGATTTTAATCCAAGTGCGAAAGGGATGGAGTTAACTGTTCACACTGAACATTCATCCCTGAAATAGTTCTTACAGCATGCCACAGCATATGCTGACATTTGCAGTGCTGAGTCCTTTTGTAATGTTAGGGAATAAGATGTTAGGTTTCATATCTGAAGTTTTTCAGCTGTATGTCTTCAGTCAGTCCTGAAGATTTTTGTTAAATGGTTCCACTGATGGGAATGGGAGTGGCATAGTTTAAGACAGCTTGATTTGAAGATACTGGTTATTTTATTTTATTTATTCTATGTTGTTAGTGGCAGTATTTTGAATAATAAACCCTCAACAGATGGTTATTTTGACTATGAGAACTTGTTGGGTCTGAGTGTACTTTATACTGGTATCACTTGCAATTTCATGTGTCATTAGCAGTATTGACTAATGACTCCTTTGTGTCTGTTGCCCATTGTGTCAATGCAGCAATGGAGCATGTGCACTGGTCCTGTATTCAAACGCATTAGTGCATTTTGGTTGAGAAATAATTACCATTTGATGATTGCCATCATCTTCAAAACCATGTCTTGATTCCATTCTCTCCTTTTTTTTTTCAAGTCCTCAATTTATATGCAGCTGGTCTGTTTTGTGCAAAATTTTGGAGCTAGTAGGCTGTTTACTTTTTAAATAAACACTGAGAAAGCTTGTTTTTTTTGCTTTGGATCACCTTTTATTTCCTGCTAGAATTAGGTTTAATAAGGTTCCTTCTCATACCAATTACTTGCTTAAAAACCTGGGAAAGAGATTAGGCCCAATTTCCCCTGTTTCAATGGGAGTTTTATAAGGAATGGGACTGAAAGGTCTGGTTTTTATAGGTTGGGGAACAATAGGATTTTAATTAAATAAAGTCTGAAAGCTAATTTACATCTCTGTAAGAAATAAACTACTTTCTGAAAGTATTTGAGTGTATCTCGTTGTGGCGGTAACACAAAGTCCATTCATATGCCATTTTCAGTGACCCCTGAATCATGAAATTATTTGGAAGGATCCAATGTCTGTTGTCTTAGTTTTTGGTGTCATATTTTATATATTGGTGTGTTGTGTTTTGCTGCTCAAGATAGATTTTATTCAGCCATTTGGAACAAAGGTAAAGGTTTGGACTTGTTTTAATTAAGATGTATTGGAAATCTGGAAAGCACATTACTTTCTAAAATGTGTTTTCAAGCCAGTCATGATTTCCCATTCGAGTCCCAGTAGTATGACTTCACTACAGCGATTGTTGTTCTGATGACTTGCTATGGGAGCTGATCTAATCAGAAAAGAATTGCTACAATATAGGCTTTGAAAAGGGAGTGCCATTTCTCTGATTTTCTCAGTTTTGTAAACACCTTCTTCAGTAAATTTCTTAATCAAATGTGAACTACGTTGGCTTTATAAGACAAGCTTCAATCTATAATTTAAATGCTGATAGTTTTTTTTTTTTTCTTTTTACAGTCTGCAGAATGTTTCATACTTATCTAGGCCATTATCAGGGTGCCAAATTATCTATGTCCCAGCTGTTGAGTACTGTAACTAGCAGAGTCAGCTGTACAGAATTCATTGCCTGTCTTGGAAGGCTTGGGATTGTATGATGCCACATCATTAAGATGTTCAGGCAGTTTGACTTAGGAAGATAGAAGCTGCCCTTTGTAAACTTAGAAAAGTGAAATTTTACTCTTCCCTCTGTTTCTGTTTTCAAAGTAGGCTGCAGATTTTGAAGATCATGCAATACCAAGTACCTTGTTGTTTTAAAAATTGGAAGCTGGATATTTGTGTGTCTCCAAATTCTGTCTGCTGGTCATGTCTCTGGCTGTGACAGTAAATAATTAGGCAACTGTTTGCTAAATCTGACATAGCACTGAAGTGCTGTTTGCTGTGGGAGAAGGGAGTGTTGTTTTCTGATCCCCGGTTCCTGGCTGTCAAATTGTTTTCTTTTTCTTGATTAGTAATTATTTGGCAGTATTTCTAAAGCATTTTGATAGAGGGGAAAAAAGTCACATTATTGCAGATGTTTTATAAATTGGGTTGAATCCAGTTACCTATTCAGGGGAGAAAATTTCTTAATTGTTGATAGCACCTCTAAGAATTCAAAGACAAACCCTTTATTATGAGAGCGGCAATAAAACGTCTAGTATAGTTTATCTGAAGTATTTTACATCTTTCACAGCTTGCTTATGACTGAATGGTAATATGAGAAATCATACAAATATTTGTTAATGTAATTAAGATTCAACATTTTCTCGAAAATTGTATTTGAGTTCTCTGGGAGGTTGTAAAGAACTTCGAAAATTATTCTTGGTGCTCTGTAAGTTACCTCACAGTTGCCTCGGAACAAAATGTAATGAAATTGTTAGCTGTAGCCTTTTTGATAAATATGAAAATGTGCAATAGTATTTAATATACTTTTAATTTTTAAAGCATTAAATGCCATCTCTATCATATGGCATAGGAATGCATTGTTCAGTGCCATTATTATTTGAGCATTAAATATCTGAAGATGATGATTTTAAGCTGTGAGTGCAGTACATTCATTGGATGTCCCCTGATATAAATCTGAAGTAATAAACTGAGAATCAAGTTTACATATATAAATATATCATCCCTCTGAAATGGTCGTTCTTTAATGTATTTTTCAGTTCAGGTAGTAAACTTTTATTTGAATAGCAGTTGCAACAACCCTCTTCTGAAAGATTTTGAAGTTATGTAACTAAGTTGTCTCCATTTTGACATAATTTTTGATGGGGTATGTCTGTTAATGACAGTGTGACTGCAGTACCTGGAAGAGAGCTAATGGACTAAAGTGTTGAATAAATCATAGTTATTCAACAACATTCTTTAACTATGTAAGCCCTTAAAGTTTGAAATATTTGGGGTTATCTGGGCTGTGCAGAGCTTTTAATGCTATAGATTTATACATCTACAGGAACCAGATCTATTAAAAAACTCAGCTTGACATGACTGCCCATGAAAAATAGTCTTGCTGTTTAGAGAATTCACTAAATTGTTGCTAATGCTAGGAAAGGTGTCACATGAATATTTTGTTTGCACTGGGTGCCTGATTAGTGCTCCCTTTGGGCACTTTGGGCTTACTGCATAGCTCTTGTGTCCATAGGAAGGAGGGGTAGGTCTGGGAGACAGCAAAATTCAGGTTGGGTTGTTAAACTTTGGTACATTCTGTTTCACTGTCAGCATTGCTCTCTTGCTTTAAAATGATCTGTAATATTACACATTCAGCTGAAGCACAGCAAACAGCCCTGGTTCTGTATTCTGAGAACAAAGACACTGGAGATGGACGAGAGCTAGCAGGTCATCTGATGCATTTTGTTGCCTGTGTAGGGTTCAGAGACAATGTAGTTTGTTCTAATGATTGATTGAGGGCAGTGTCAAGTAAAGCTGTTCTGACATTGGGTACAGGTTTTGAATTAAGATGGAAACAATAGATGCCTGTTGTCCAGCTCCTTTGAGCTGACTTCAAGAAGGGAGTATTTGCACAGAATGGTTTTTATACACCTGAAAATAAATTTTAGGGATTTGGAGGTTGCTAAATGTGTTAGGTATCAGATTTAGTCCAGGGATATTTTCTTCAGAGGTGACTTCATAGGGCAAAGACAGTAGGGGCCATGATAGATGCTCCTGGCTCTGGAATATGTGAATTTCTGAATTTCCTTATTTATGCTTTGAAGTTGGGGAGCTGATTTTTTAGTCAGCAGAAATCATGCTCTTCTGGGCTCTCAGCTGTGAACTAATTGGATATTCTGCTGCAGGGTTCTGATTTTGAATGCAGAAGGAAATCCTGGAGTAATTGATTAGGTAGTTTCCACTATAGATAGTTTTCTTTGACCGCTTTTCAGGTGCTGGCAGAATCTAGTCTCTGGCCTTGGGATTGATCACTTTTCCTTTTTTTTTCCAAATGGGAAAGTTATTTTGGCTGACTATTGGGCATGTGTGGATTATCCAGCTGCATGTTACCTAATCCTTTTTTTGCCACCGTGCCAATCTTCAGCAAGACAGCCCTGTTGTTTCCGATATTCTAGGCACATTTTCTACAGCAGGATACCCTCCCGTGAAGTAAGAATTCTATCCAAGAGAAAATGTGTTCATTTTCATTTCATTTTCATTTCATTTTCATTAGGGATGGAAATATAATAGCTTTTGTGCTGTCTGAAGTTGGGCAAAATTAATGGTAAACTTGGGCCACCTAAAATGCAAAACCTGAAGTTTTACTCTGTTTCAGCATTCCTCTTTATTTAAAGTGGAGGTTCTGACTTTTAAAGGGCTTGGACATGGGATATTTCCTTGAGTACATTAATCTTAAATATGAACCAGATCTTGCTGATTTGACTTGTATGAGATGTTCACTTGAGCTAAAGTGAAGAGATCTTGGAGTAAAATAGAAAGAACCTGAATATTGGGCAATTCAGTGAGGTTTGTTTGTGTAAAGGCCTTGAGATTTGAGCTACATTTTCTGAAGCTGAGTTTGATGGGATACATAAACTGTGGCAGCTTCTCCATGATTTTAATAGGTACCTGTTTGTTTGACTAAGGCAGACAGAATTTGGCCATTGATTCAAATATCTTTTATAGATGAACTGGAGAAGACATCAAAGGTCTTCTTTGCTTTTCTGCTACTTCCCAATTCCCGTTGACTCAACAGCATCTTTTAAGTAAAGCTCATAGGAATATTCCATACTTCTTTTTTTTAGGATGAAAACCAAGAGGTGGTCAGGTATGAGGGAAGAAAAAAAGGAAAATGAACTCCAGTCACTATTAAGTTAAAAGTTTTGTTTTGTCTTAATCTGTATTTTTGGTTGAGGTGTTAATAGTTTTCTGCAATCAACTTGGCTAATTTCTAGTTATATTTTGCTTGAAAACCAGGTTATGCTTTATTATTTTTCCTTTACACTATTTGAAACAAGCCTGATTTGAGGAATTTATTCTATGATTTCAACATGTACTTGGAATTAAGTACTTTGTAAAATAAAAATGGGCTTATTCACATGCTTGAATTTAAGTGCAAGTATTTTATAAGTTCAGGCTTAAAATAATAACGTTTTGTAAATGTCAAATATGAATGCAGCTTATTGCTGCATGCCTGAAATGTTTCCCGTAAAACATCATTAAAGCCGTTTAATTTAACAAAGCCTTGTTTTTCTGTAGTGGGTGAAAATATTCATGTGCTGAATGCTTCCAGTCAGCCCAGCTTTCAAACAGGTGAAACAATGCTTACAAAGACACTTCAGTCTGCTGGTCAAATCTTGAAGGGCATGTTAATAGCCAGATCTTACAAGTTGATCTGTGTAGGCAGACTTGGTGCTTTTGTGGGGGAAAAGAGTGGCTTTGGAAACCCGCCCACGCAAGGCTCTTCCCAAGGCTGGGACCGAGTAATAGTTGATCCTTTGATAAGGCATACTCCTCCTCAGGTCAGGCCTGCTATAGGGAATTCCAATTTGGCTGTAGCTGCATTAAAAGCAAGTCAGCGTGGCTCCAGATTTAATTTTATTTTACCTGGTGAGTACATAATTTTGCTGTGTAGTGTTAATCTATTAATTTCTTGGATTTTGTACGAGATGACAATAGCTGCCAATAAATCTGTGAAAGGGTGAAGATTCTAGGTAAATGTACTGAGGGTTAAATTCTGCACCTTGCAATCACACAATTAGTGTAGCTATTTCTGTAAGACAAGGAGGATTAGGTCTCTGATGGGCTTTCCAGTGGCATAGGCCAAAATCTGCTCTTGATTATAGCCACATGGCCCTTTTGAACTTGGTTTGATTTTAAACATATCTTCATTGTTCATATTCGTAGTTAATATGTGAAATTACAGTATTTAATGATGTGTTCTGCAATGCATATAAATGCAGATCAGCAGTTAAGTGGGGTTCATAACCTAATTGTGTTGGAAAACTAAATTAATTTGGCCTGAGGTTCAGGTATCCAGCTATCTGACAGCTATGACACTTGGCACCACGTGGTTCTAAAATTAGTAGAGCTCTTCTATACTGGGATTAGAGACGTGTGTATGTATAAATTCATAAAATGGGTAAAAGTCTGACTCTGTATACAGCTTTCAGAGGCATGTTTTGGACATTTTGCAGATGAGCCTATGGGTGAACAGAGAAGGTCCAGGAAAGTTTCTTGCTGGATACTGAAGTGGATATCCTGTCAAAGTCTGCTCATAGACTTTGCTTCTGCCTGATCAGATTACCCTCTGTGTGCTCCTCATGTGACAAGTCTCTTAGGCACAGTAGAAGCAGCATTAGAAAATGAGTGTAATCATTTGGACAGACATTTTGCACTAATATTAATGATAAAGCATCCTGAACTGTTCAAGCAAAAGAGCTTTTTTGAAAGAGAAATTGCATTTCAGTGCTGTGGTTTTTATTCAAACAAAACTTCTGTTAATTTTGGTGGGAGTCAGGAACTTAGCTATTGATGTTTATAAATATTTAATGCTTTAAGTTACTTTGCCTTTAGATAAATTTTTAATTTTGAGATAAAGGTTTTACATTACATCCTAGGGATTAGGAAATGGCTAGAGCACTTTTCAGGAGAAGCTACTGCTGCTGTATAGTTGTATATAACTTTTGGGAGTAAGGTATTATTGCTTAGGTAGTTATGGTTTCAGAGTAGGATATTTTCAAAAGAATACATAGCAATGTGGTTGCAAATCTCAATTACCTTTAATAGCAATTAGGCTCTTCCCTGCTCTTTGTACCTTTGAAGTTTTCCTCCAGTGACTATATGTTCATTATGGAGATCATAACCTGATGTTGGAAACCATTTCATAATACCACGTATTACAGATCAGTTCTGCATTTAAAATTCAGTTTTCGAAATGTTTTAGATATGAAAATCTTATCTGGAGAAAAAGTAGTAATAATTTTTAGAAAGAAAGTTGATTTGAGAAGTAAAAAGAACATACATTTCAAACATACTGAAATTTTCTTTGTAGAGCAGACTTGTTAGGCTTTATGCCTTCTACCCTCTTAATTTTTAACAAAGCAATTGCTGAGAAACATTTGTTGTGGTTTTAGGTAGGTTTTCATTTTGCTTTGCTGGAAATTTTTATCTACCTCCAGTTTACACTGGAGTTAAAGCAGCCTTTGGCTCAGTATCTCTTTAAAGTAGAGAAGAACAGACACAGATGAGCCACTGGAAGAAAGCCAAAGTTGATTAGGTCCCTTGATGAAATTACCTTATAATTTTACCATGCTCAACAGATACTTTGGCACTGTATTTCCTTTTTTTTTCAATATTTTAAGATATAGACCTTGTTAACAAAGTCTATATAGTTCTTGAGAGGTCAGATCTATCCTGCCTCTGAGAATATTCACCCAAATTCTCATTTTCTGCTGTTGCAAATTGTATTAAGTGAAATTACATTGGTTCTTGCACACCTTGCAGTATGTTTCTACTTAAATCATACATTTATTTTTGCTTTCTCATGGATATACATTTCCTTCAGATCTTGGATTACACTGAGTCCAGTCATCCAACATGCTGTTTAAAGTGGGTGTATGGTAGGACTGAGCAGCATCAAACAGTTATAATCTGATTTATGAAGATTATATTAGTATCCTAGAAACAATACATGTTTATGCCTTGATATTTTGCCTGTCATATTGAAACATTTTTTTGCTTTGGGAACAACATAATACTCAGGAGAATTTAAAGAATTAAGTTTACACTTTGAGAGCTTATGTGTCTCTCCAATAATTTGCAATTTAATACCAAATGTAAGGATTTGATTAAATAACAATAGCAAATGGATGATCATCTTTATTCTAAGCTTGAAATGTACTTTGAATTTGGTGCCTAGATTTTTGTAGCCATTTCAGTGGCAACGCTTTGAATCATCTCTTGCAGGTCTGGGTGTATGACTAAATTGTTGATGGATCTTTATATATTTTGTTCTGGATACTGTTTTTTCTCTTTGCATTTCCTTATCTAATATGCTTTGAGTATACTCACTTCTGATTTTTGATCATTTGGCTTTTTTTGGGAATACTTCTTCACTGGAGGTTGGGGGATGTTTTTGTTTTTTTAAAAAAGACTTTGTTCCTAGCATCTGGAAGACCCTCTACCCTTGGTTCTCCTTTATTCTTTCCTTCATTACTTTTAAGTCAAATTTTAGCTGTAGGTTGGATTCCTTGTGGGCCTTCAGGCAGAAGATGGGTTTCCTTTGGGATGAATTGTACTTCCTCAGCAGGCTGGTCCCTTCCCTCTCATGGTGGAAAAAGAGAAGTTCTTTATTCCATTCTCCTTCTGCTGCCACTGGCATAGAGAGCACTCAGGCAGTGGCTCTAGTCTAGGACACAGTGTGGGCTTCACTCCCTGAACTGTCGTTAAAGCTGTTGAGATATCTTTGAGCTTTTCCTTGTCATGATGAAATGTAAAAACTGTGTGTGTTGAATGAGATTTCTCAGGCTATGTGGCCATGTGCTGGTTCCTGCTTTGAACTTGAGTTCCTAGAGTCAGGATCAAGCCTGACTGGAACTTGAGTATCAGGTCATGCACTGATGTGCTTGTGTCCTACTGTGAGAGAAATTCAAGGCTAGTTTAATCCCTGTCAGGGAAAGTGCAGAGAGAGGGAACACCAAGGGGACAGACAGATCACTTCTGAAATGTCTGTTTCTTTTGTTCCTGGCTTCAGTACTCTACTTGCACCTGGATGTGTGAGCATTGCTGCTCAGGGTGAGAGAGTCAGTCTGGTTTTGCACTGCCAGTGACAGCAAATGCTCTGCCCTGCTGTGTGCAACCAAGTTAATTATGAAATACATCAAGATGTTTTCTGTATCTTAACTGTGTTTGAAATGCCAAAGATTTGTTTTCTGTGTGTTGGCTTAATGACTTGGCTGATAAATACTTTTACTTTGATTTATTTGCTTTTTTTCTTCTGAGTAAATAAACAGATTATCACAGTATTTGTCTTGATGATTAGCAGTTACTGTTGACCAGTGGCTTAGATGCTATATGAAATAATGGAATCTGCTTACAATTTGAATTTGTCAGTATAGCAATAAGTAAAAAGTAGTCGAATTAAAATTTTCCTATTTTCATAATTTTTTTTCAGTTAAAATGTTTTTACTTCAATATTTCAAGATTAAAAATCTCAGCTTCTACAAGTTCTTTTCATTCCATGGTACTAAAGCATTTAATGGCTGTACATATTTTTCAGTGCTCCTACTATTGATATACATTGTGATGTGAGTGTGATTGAATGTAGTACTTTCATTGCATTACTGTTTTATGTAGCATATCTTTGATATGAATTTAAGAATTCCCTTTGATTTTTTTCTTTTAGGTAGTTCTGAAATGCCTAGTATAAGATTTATTCATCTGTATGCAGTTAACAGACAGTTTTCCACCAATAGCTTTGGTAGTTCAGAGATGCTTATCTTCTGTTTTTAATTTCCTTCTAGTTTCACTGAGTGAGTCTGAGTCTTAACATTTTGGAGTTCTCCCAGTCAGAACACATTGGTATCATCAGACAAGACTGAATGTTTTTGATTGCTGCCTTTGCCAGCTCTTTAGTAAATGTAGAATGCATTGTTGACTTCTGGAAAACCACACCATTTTCTCATGTTGGAAGACAGCCAAAATTAAAGACTTTATTGTTCTGTAAGTAATTTTTCAGGCAATAAAATGATTGTTCCCTATGTTCTTGTTGGTTTTAGTCAGGTTTTGTAGATACGAGTCAAATTTCTTTGTATTTACATGTACACACACAGATATATACAGCCATACACATAGCTGTTTTTGTTTTTAACTCAGAGGAAATCAATTATGGAGAAATTTGGTTTATCATGACAAATTATGGGAACAGGCTGCCCAGGGAAGTAGTGGAGTCACCATCCCTCAAGGGGTTCAAAAGACATGTAGATGTGGCACTTGGGGACATGGTTTAGTGGTGGACCTGGCAGTGTTAGTTTTAAGTTTGATCTCAGTGATTTTGGAGCTCTTTTCTATTCCATTATGGAACATTACATTACATTACATTATTTTACATTACATCATGATTTTCCATTACGAGTATCGTTCCCAGTATTTTAGATTTGGTTTTGTTTGTTTTAGTTTGTGCTTTCCAGTTACTCTTGGTGGAGCTTATCAGATCTACACCAGTAATCTCTCAAGCTTTTTCATTTATTTCTTACAAATTATCTCGATAACAGTGATCTATTTTAGTGAACAGGTTTTTTTTTTTTTCCCTCTGATACTTTTAAGTGCATTCTGAATCTATAGTTAGCTGGTACACGATAGCTATGTATGGTGCTTGTAGGTGAATGTGTTTAGGTTTCCTTTCTAAATAATTTATTCTTTGAGACTTCTTCCTGTGATGAAGCTTATGAATTTTTCTGTAAAGAAGGCTGTGGGGAAAGGAAAAACAAAATGTTGTCTTAAAACCTAGGTCCTTTCTCAGTAAAGAATTAATTCAGATACTTCACCTTTGCAGTGACTCATCTGTTCTCACCACCTTCCTGATTCTGGTCATCTGTTAACTTGTTATTGTCTGTTTTTGTATCACAATTCTTACTTACTTTTCATAGATACTTTTCATAGTTACTGTTTCTTTTTTTTTAATCCTAATTTTTCCCCACCATTGTTTGGTTAGGGCTTCTATTTGACTAAGAATTTTGCTATGCCAAGTAAACATGTGCCTGTGTACTTGGTGGCACTGGACATTTAGTCTACTAGCCAGCCTTCTGGTCCAGAGTAAATTGTACTCCCTACTATTCATGTGAAAAGGACTCAATATTGAAATCTGTTTCCTTTTTAAAAAATTACTTTATAACTTCCCTCTATCATCTCGTGGTATCTGTGGTACATCTAATGGATGGGAAAATTTAAGAAAATAGGGGCACGTGTGTATTGTAAAGTAAAAATTTTGTTTAGTACCTAATGTTTTCTCATTTTATCCTGTTGAGATACGTATTTATTCAATGTAGCTTTGGTTTCAATGTCTCCTGTGTCTATGTGACTTACCTGTTATGCTTTACTCTGTTTTATAACTATAAATCTTGGTTATTTTTAATGTAAATAATTTATAGATACTGTTACTGGCCTTTTTAAAATCCAACATAATTTTTGACATGTAAAATCTTAACTGCATTAAGATTTTTAACTGTTTGGTAGTTACATATTGATCTTCTAAAATTTCTCTAAAATTTGAACAAGAAGACATATGGAGTGAAATCCTCACTGTTAAATTGTAGTCATACCCAGTCTTGTCCAACATACCGACAGTACATCCTGTTATCATGCAGCTAAGTGTCTTGTTAAATTATATCTTGAGACAACTGATCAAAACAAAGACTGGATCATGATTTCAAGATTTAACCTCTTTAAATTAGCAGTATTATTTTTTTTCTGGTTTGGAAGGCATGAATGACATTTTTATTAACTTCAATAACTACATATTTATATCTGCCTCTTCTCCCGATTGTCTTGCCCATGCTGAAGGTTTCCTGATGGACACTGTCGACTGCTTTGTGAAGGGTGGGATCTTTTATGATCTGGTTCTTCCTGTGAGTTAGTAAACAGGAATTTTCATGTGTCAGTTGCTGCTGATATTTTTAGTATGACAGCAGTTTTATCTGCAAGTGGAGCATTTTATCTCACATGCTGGGCTTTTGACATCAGGGTAAAGCTATTTTTATGTTTAAATTGGTGTCACAGTTGCTGTTGGTGTCGGTTTTGGTAATGGGCTTGAATGTCCCAGCCCACCCCACTGGGATGCCCCAGTATCCCACAGACCCCATGCCAGCTCCCTGGGAATGACCCTCCAGTGATTCCCCAGCAGGGCTGGTCCCTGCAGCCTGGCACTGGGTTCCACCTGTGAGCCTGTGGCCTGGCTCAGCCTCAGCCCATGCCCAGGGAGGCTCCCAGTGCCTGAGGGGGTGGGGTGGGCTCTGGCTGCCAGACCTTGCCCTACTGCCCCTCCATGAGAAGGAGCCACCACTCCCAGCACCGTGACAGTTCTGTGCAGACCCATCTTTTACTTCACCTATTTGTTTGTCAATGGTCTATAATTTCTTAATTTGTAATTTTGTCCTCTTTCCTGTCCTCATGGTATTGCAGCTTTTCCTATTAGAGTGTGGTTTACACCTGCCTGGCTTTCTGTACCTTCCTGGCAGGCTGTGTTCTCTCCCATCCTGTTTAATGTGCTGCCATTGTGTGATGACTTGACAGAAAGAGCAAATGTATGCTTGAACATAATGGCTTTATTATATTCATTAGCAATGCTTAATTACTTTAACCTAACAGCCCAGTGATGGAGAAGGGCTAGCCATAGAACAAATTCATTGCACTACTTAAAAGGTTCTAAAAAGTGACTTCAACAAGACACTAAGGAGGTGGGAAGAACTCCCTTAGGAGCTAGGAGAGGCTCCCGCTTTATGCATAAGTATTGCTAGTTGGAAACATAATTAATGTTGGAAAATACTGTGATTCTTGTAAGAAATGCTCTGTGCTGATTTAATGTCCAGCCCTCAGGCCACCCACTGTACAGAAAGCTCCTTTGTCTGGTGCAGCCAGGAAATGAAGTCTGAGAGGTACTAAAGCCATAATGCAAACTTAGTGACGTCTAGCAGTACGGGCATATGTAACAGTACTGTATAGAAGACAAAGGACAAAATCTTGCCTAAGTCAGGATGTTAAATACAGTGGTCCACATTAGCTGCTTTCCACTACTGCCATCTTCTTTGGGTATCTGAATTTATGAGGAGAATTAGTGTATCTGTGTCTTCTCAGAAGTACTGCATTCCTAGAGGTGATGATCTTGTCCTCTGCCTAGTGTTCACCATATGCCAAAGATCAGATAGCAAACTGCCTGAATGTTTCCTGTGGTTTGCTAACCAGGGTAACTTAATCCAAAACTGAATGCTGCTTCTGTGTGAATTTGCATAAGAATGACAGTGATTTGAGTGTTTGAGAGTTAGGTATTTTTAGGCCTCTCTGAGCAGGAAGAGTTTTGATTATCTGCAGCTAGAATGACAGGAGTATTTTTTGCTATTTGGGTAGGAATATAATGATTTTCTTTTAAAACTGAGTTACTGAGTGAACATTTGGGAATAAAAAGGGTGAAAAGAAAGCAAGTTATAGATTAGAATGCAGGAGAGAAAAGTGTAGGCTCTAGTCTTTGCCTCTAACGTTGCTTTTTATTTATTGTTGTTTATATCCATAAAAATTAAAAACATAGGATGAAACACTGAGCTGTACTCTCTGGTATGGTAACACTTTCACAAAGAACCAGAGTCAAGTAAATTCCACTAATTTACTCCACAGTGACAGCCCATATAAAATGTAGAGCTGTCAACAAGAAGAATATCAAGAGAGGTTATGATACTGCCTTTTGAGTATGCAGCTGTCTTCATTGAAAGCGCTCCCTTCTCCACTCCGTTGGGAAGAGAGGATCCACACAGTGATGTGTGATAGGAAACTCTATAAAAATTCCAGCAGAATCAGACTGTGGCAGGCAGCCCAAGCAGTATTTATGAAAACAGCGGTGAGGATTTGGAAGATAACTGAGATCTTCCTTCTCCATAGCACCTTCTGTGCTCTCATCTGGCTAAGAAAATGGAAACTCTGAGGAACTTGGGGAGCAGTTAGCACAATCTGGTCTCCAAGGGACAGGGTGCCCAGAGTGGTGACAAGGCTGGGGGACACACTGCCCCCAGGACCTGTGGCCTCTTAAGCAGGGCCAGCCTGGGGCAGAGCTGATTCGGATCCCCCAGGTGTTCTGAGATGTGCCCGGGAGCCTTAAGACAGCTCTAAGGGCTGATGACTCTGCAGCAGTGGCTTTCCTTCAGCAGGGTTCACACGACCTTGCAGCTGAATCTATTTGCACACACTGCATCACTCCTTCCCTCCCTGCCTGATACAATGTTTTATTTCTCTCAGAGTGGAGTGGTTATTTCTAATATTGTCGCATATTCCTTTAACGGGGTGTCTTAGCAGAGATTTCTTTGCAGTACCGTGTTGCTTGGGAAGGAAAGTTTGAGTTGTTCAGGTGGACAAGAAATGTGTTTGTTCTGTCCCTGTGGCTGCCAATGTATTTCCTTGGCATGGTCCAGATAGGAACTGCTGTGTATAGCCTAGGATGTTTTAGTTTAGAGGCAGGGATCATCTGATAGAAGAGGCTGAAGTATGTGTTGAAGTATGGAAGAGATTCTTGCATAGTCTTGTACAGTCTCATGTGGACTTCGTTGCTGACAGTCCTTGACTATTTGTTTCATTACAAGCGACTTATTTTTCTTTTTTTTTTTTTTTTAATTACACTTCACCTTGCCACTGATAGTTTTTCTGCATCTTGTCCTTGTGTCATGATACTAAAGTTTCTCCCAGCTGTCAAAAAGCCCATTGCTACAGGGTCAGCTTAGGATCCTGTGATTTTGAAATTTATGAATCTCCCCTTGCATGAATATTGCCTTTCATGACCTCATGCCAAATGAAATATCACTTGAGCTATTTTTGGTAGTTCTTCAGTGACAAATTTCTATCTGAGTCTCCAAGCAACAGCATTTCACCAGGATCATGAAAATCCTGTGCTTCATTTCTGAATGATGAATTTTCACCTAAAACCTCCCTTTTTAGAACCACATTTAGACAGAAGAGATAAATACGGGTCTAATGTTCACAAGATTCTGATTTCCTTTACTGACTGTTGCTTCCTCTGTTTGTTTTGGTATGTTGAAGCTAAGGCGGCACAGCTCTGTCTTCACAGATAATCTTGAAGTGCATAACCTAGTTAATCCTGCCAAGATGCCAGCTGTCTGCTAACCTTTTCCTCCAGCTGAACATCAGAGCTCACTCCAGGAGATCAGTTGCTGCATCTTCCATCTACTTCCAGGAGAGATGTGAAGCGGAGTTAAGTGCAGCAGCAAGGTCCTGTGAACTCTGAATAGCCAAGCAATCAATACAAGCAGTACACTTTGGGCTGAGCTGCTGGATCAGATGTGCAGTTCAGGAGAAGAGTGTTTCAGCTGCTGCTTGTCCAAGGCAGCTGAAATAGTTCTTCCATCTCTGTTGGAGAGGATGGTGTTGGCCAGTCATGCACAGAGGGAGTTAGACTCCCTTGCAATAAGGTATGAGAATTTTGTACACTGTAATCCAGTAAGACCCAGGGCACATGATCACTTCTGCCATTCAGAAATGCCCAGCCTCACAAGCATCACGGGTTTAATACTGTCTGTCTGCATATGAAAGGACTGTAATTGCTGTGTGGTGTTGGAAAGGGACAAGTTGCTCTAGACTAAGATAAAATGAGAGATTACAGTGCATGAGCCAGTCTGTGTTAGCTGCCTCATGTGCCTGCTCATGCTGAGTGGGGAAATGGGATGTAACTAACTCTTCTTTCAGCAAGCACTGTGCTTCGAGGCACATCTGACATTTGCCTCAGACTAACTGTGATATATCTGATATGCTCTGTGTCCCTTTGTTGCCTGGCCTCACAGTACCCCACTTGTCTTGGGAAGGCTTTTCCTTTTCCAGAATGCAGCAGTCAGCATGAATGGTGTTTGCAATGATTAAAGGTAAGGAGTTCAGGACAATCACTGCAATACTTTGAAACCTGGATTAAAAAGTTGAGGCAAGACTTGTTTTGTGGTTACATCAATGCCAGTAAATTAGCATGATTAGGACAATTCTGTGACACTGATGCCCACTGCCAGAGAGGAGCCTTCATTCATGGTCTGAAATTCTTTTTCTCCATATTGGGCTACAGCCAAGCTCTGTTGGGAATGGTGGATGACCCATGCTCACCCTGAACTGTGCCTGAGAATTGTCTGGGAGGTGGGCAGCTGGCATGGGCTAAAAGCAAGCTAGAGATATCACCATCAAAACTTAATAGAATGGAAGGATTTACTTCTGCTCCCCAGGAACACCTGGTTGGTGTTTAATTTGCTAGTATGGATCTAGTCTGAAAAGTGTCCTAAAAATTTTACAACTTTAGGTTTTTATAATTACTAGGCTAATAATGCCTATAAGTGTTACAGTTGCCTTCTAGTCACATTAATTAAGCAATCTAAATTCTGATGTTCTATTTTAATGAGTATTTATAGTGATAAGATTGGAAAAATTGTATGTGCAGATTCAGAGCAAAGACTTTTTATTCTAGATATCAAGCTATGGGGAAAATTTCCCAAATTAATAAGTGTTTTTTAATTTGTTATGATTTTTATTTGTTTGAGAAAGTATGCCATCTGCTTGAATAAGAGGCTTCAATGCTTTTCCTAACCTCTTTATAAGTTGTTGCTTTGCAGTTATGAATTCAGTTGGTGTTTAAAGTGGGTATTTTACAAGGGACTATTTCAGTGCATAGGATAAACGAACTTATGCCAAGGACATTTCAGCAAGGATTGAAACAAAAAAAAAAAGTGTGAATTTAAGGTTTAGTGGTATCACTGCATGTTCCAAGAAATGCTTAAGTGGTCAAGAAAGTTATATTTGAGCATTGACAAGTTGGGTGCTTTCCTGAAAAACAAGCAAAGCTTATGAAGTGCAGGTTAACCAAAGATGCTCACCTTCCTCTTAGGCCCACTGGGCAAGGAGCATGCATTACTATTGTATATATATAGATTTAAAATATGTATATATTTTACAAATATTGTTGTTCGTATTGTATATTGTTGGTATTTGCAAAGTTAATTGGCCATGGAAATATGTCAAATCTGTGCTGGAGTTAGCTTAAGTGCAGTGGAAATGTGGCTGCTGGTTTAGAGGTGAAAAGGGAATAGTGAACAATCTACAACAGAGTTAAAAGCTGAAGCCTTACATATGATCAATATTTCCAGACTTCTGTTGTAGTTAAAATTTTGGAGATTTTGAAATTGTTATGCATTGAATGCTGCTGTTACATTTTTTTCCTGTAGCCTTTGGCAGAATTGACTATGAAAAATGCAAAAGTAATTTTCTTGGTTATGTTGATGGAGGGGGTAATTCCTCATGTTTGTTCCAAATAAGAGTTCATATAATGTGAAAGATCGATAGTTCTCTTAGGTAAGACTTGTTACTTCTAAAAATATAATCACTTTGTATGGAAGATTTTTAAATCCTGTTTTCATATTGAAGACATTAATTTTGTTTCCTCCTAGTTGAGACTTTTTTTTCCTAAAGGTAGCTTACCTCAAAGCAGAATAACTGATTTAAGGCTTCTTCAGAAGTCCTTCAAAGAGCACTTAATTGTACTTGTGTATACACAAACCTGTGTTGTGACTGTGACACATTAAATTCTCATTTAAAAAGATGTAGTAAATTATCATTTTAAAAAGTGTAGTAAAATACTAAATGTATTTTAGAGTCCAAATATTCAATTGACAAATTTATAAAAAAGGGAATTTTCTTTTTCTTCATAGCAAAAAAATAAAAAATATAAAATAGCAAAATGTCATTTATAGTTTACAAAAATACCAATAATATTTGGCAATTGAAAAGAACAAAACCAGGTGATAAAGTAATAAATCTCCTAGCTTGTCACTGGTCCTCAGGAGCTGCCAGTCACTCTGTGCTGTGCAGAGACATGGGATGTGACCTGCAGATTGACTGCCTATCATCAACTAAATTTTGATAGGCTGTTGGAAAGCCATAAATGTTTTCAGCCACCAGGCCTGAGGGGCTGTGACCTTTCCAGAGTGACGTGGGGATGCCTTGGATTCCAGTGAAGGTGAGGAAGCACGGGCACCCCGAAATGCAGGTCTCGATCTCTGCAGGGCCACGATCTGCACTTTCCTGGTGAGGTGCTCCAGCTTTTGATGTGCCAAGTGCCGCATGAACTGTTTGGAACGGCATAGAGAGGAGTATGTGTTGTCACTAGGGACAGCTGGAAAAATATATGTAGAAGAGATCTTCTCATGATTGGATGTATTTATTTATTTATTTATATACAGCTTATATGTTGACACAAGCATTTCCTCCCTATACCGTGGTTGTTGGTTTTGTTTGTGTTTAGTGTAGCTTGAAATGTGAGGTGCATACGTTTGGCCTCATTGCTGATATTTCTTTTTCTTATTTTAGGTGTGCATAATAATGTTTTATACATGTTTCCCTTCTCAAAGAATTTTACTTTTGTTTGGTGCCATTGCTTTACAAACAGGCATATGGTTTAGTACTTTGTAACATATGTATCTAGTTAAGCTGTAGGATGCCTGGATTCTCTTTATATTAACTTTGCCCTGCACACCTAACTTTATGTTCAGACTCACTCCTTCGGCTACGTTTAATTTGTCTTATCTCAGGTTATACATTGTTCCCCAGTTTTATCTTTCCTGAAGACCTAAATTGCTCTTGTTACCTTTTGGCAAGTTAGCCTAGCTCAGGGAGAACAGCCACTGAATACATGAGATGCAGAGTGAAATTGGATTACTTCCCAGTCATGGTTTTCATTGTGATGTGAAGATGATGGGTTAGCAGCTAATGAGGTGCACTCATTTGCATTGTACCCTCTGACAGATTAGAGAAGTCGAATAGTAAGCATCAGCCTCGTAGAAGAAAAGATTTTAATGCATAGGCTGATGATTAGAGTTAACGCTAATTTCAGCTTCAGATAACTCTGTTGGCAGAGGAATGGGAAGAAAGAAAGATGACTAGAGAGCATATTCTGTATTGATACATCAAAAATGTATACTATGATGGCACCCAGGTTTTGGGCCAAAGCATTTGAATTCAGAAGAGTTTCAGAAATATCTGATTCTCCAGCTTGGGATGCTGCTGGCTTATATCCTGACTTTGGGAAAAATTTTACTCCTCTTCAAGGCAACTGAACCACATTAATATGATGGAATTACCAGCACTGTTTGAGTAATGTAGAGCTGTAGCCAAATGAACAGAAAATGCAAATGCAAATAGGAGATACCTTGATAGCAGATAGTTTGCTTTTCCAGAAAACTAGAATGCATTTAAAAGACTGAAGGAGCAGGAAATTATCTAAAAGTTGTGGTGACTACCTAAATCTGAGCTCAGAATATCATGCTGTGCTACAAAGCTTTATTTTTATTGTAGTGTATTCATTATGCTTGTGGAGGGGTATGTAGCAGGAAAAGTAAAATAATAGAACTACTTAAAATATTGTACTGGAAATATGGCAGACTAGGAAGAGCTAACCTTAAAATATATTTATTAGACATGTACATATTTTTTCCCTTTGTTTTAATCAGCATTTACTTTTTTTTCCCTTAATACTTTTCTGTAATCTGAAATAGTATAAAATGCTTGTGAGGGCCAAATACAGAGATCACCTCTTACATGAAGTGTGGACATAGATATCTTTCTTGTTTCTGTTTCCAGCAACACAAAACAGGCTCTCCAGGAGTGATGTTGAGTAACTGAATTTGTAGCAGACAAGATCAAAGGCAATGCTTACTTTGCAAAAGTCAACCATTTCTTTTATACTGCCACTGCATTTTGGGGCTTAGGCTAACTTTCTGAAGTATGAGGAATTTGTTCATTGATCAGTTAAATATCTTTGTAAAGCAATTTACTCTGGAAGCATGCGAGTCTGTGCGACCACCCAGCTCCAGCAGACAAGACCTCATTCAACCCAGTGCTGGTTGTTGATGTGGTACTCATGATAAAGTGATTTACAGGCACTTCTAGAAGAGCTGATGGTTTTAGTGGAAAGGAGACAATTCCTAAAATAATGTTCTTGCCTTCTTGACTTTTCTGCCATGCTGGAGTTACAATTACATTGCATAACTGGAACAATCACTGCATAGGGTTAATATAAGTTTGTAAGAAAAATTAGCTGACCATAATTCTTTATTTATCTAGATTTTTTTTTTTTTAAAGAAAATAAATAGCCATGCAATATGGGAGTCTTTTCATGTGAGAAATAAAACTGTGAAAAGAAATGTAGAAATTCCTCAAATAAAAAGACACCCTCCCACATTGTGGGCTGAATAGATCAGTGCTGTAATAAAGTACCTAAGTTCAGTCATCACTTGAAGTCTTGATAAATGTCATAGTACTGTTACTGCAAGTCTTGTAAGGATGAAAAAAGGCAGTGGATTGCTGTTACAGAAAGGAAGGAGGGACAGTAGCAGTTGCTCTCTTCTTCCCTGTGTGGACCATGATAATATATATTTATACTTCTAAAACTTGATATATTTTTGCTAGATGTTAAAAGGGTTTTATGATTATATAATGGATGAGGAAATTTCAGGAGCATTTCACGACTTTAAATAACACAACTTCACTCCTTTTGCCTAGTCACTGAATGATGATTGATTTCCTGTGTGTGGAATTTGTTCCGGAGAAGTATTTTGAAGTTAGGGTGCACAAGATGGTATTTGAGCTTGATGGTATTTAAACTGATTTTTGACTTAATTTTTTTGTTAATTTTTTTTGGTGATGAATTACTGTGATGCATAGCTGAAGGCTGAGGTACCCAGAACTGGTCATGCTCTATCAAATAACAAATGATTTTTGTTTGTTCATATCTGTTAGTTGTAAGAGTAGCCCACAATATACAGGTATTTTTTGGTAGAAAAGTGTAACTAGCCTGGTTGCATTTTCAGAGGAATGTATGTTAAATAGAACTGTTGAGAGGCATTTTTAAAGACCCTTACTCATTAAAACAAAACAAAAAAAATAACATAAGCATCATTTTGGACATGGGTTTTTAAAAATACTGTGTGATACTTGCCAGAGAAGATTTAATAATAAATTATTCCATTACAGTTTTGTTTTTCCTTATTGCAGTGAATATTGCCATGTTATATAGGTAGAATTGCACTATTACTTCTACATGGTGTTGGCAAAATGCTAGGGAGTATCACACTAAACGTGAGACTAGCTGTAATAAAAGACTAGCTGCTATGTGTGTTGTCATTTTTGTGATCAAGTCTGTCACTTTTGTAACATTTTGTTGAAAAAAATCCACTGAGTTGGTAGCTTTGTCTTTTACTTGTGTAAATGGGTGATGTGTTTGTTCTTACTCTTGTGCTCGCTGTTGTATTTTAAAAAACCAAACCAGCCACCCACAAAAACCCCCAGACAAAAAAGCCAAACTTGCCCCCCCTTGCCAGTCATTACCGTGTTGAAGGGCATGCAGAGGGCTATGACAGAAATGTGAAGGTCAAGAGTAATCCTACCTCACTGATTTGTCAAAATTAGGAGTGTGGGACCTAAATTTAGAACCACATTTTTTGGACATACCTCTTTCTGTTAACTACAGAGTGCTTTCCATGTCCTACCTCGGAGCCTGTCCATGTCTGATTTAATATTGGGATGAGCCCCAAGCACATGCTACTAATTTTTTCTTTTGCTTCTTCATTCAGTCTGAATCCTAGTTTCAAAGGAAAGAAAATGTGGGCATGGAGATGTCAGAAAACTGTAGTGTACTCAGGTCAGGTCCTTGGTCTGAATAATCTTCTAGCCTGTTGCAGATCATGGATATTCTGCAGTGTAGGTGTAGCCTGAGATGCAGTGAAATTGTCTGATGGCCCATCAGCAGATGATCCAAGATCTTCTCCACTGAAAATTGAAGAATGGTGCTAATATGGTGTAACATAATGGAGACAAATACAATGACTTTGGCAGAGAAGAAAACCAAGAAACCTTTATTTTGTTTTCTGCAAAGCCATACACTGACAATGTGGTGCCCAAATTGTAGGGTTCATTTCCTATTTAGAACCAATGGACTCAGCCTTAAAATGGCTGTTGAACAACACTTGATATCAGTCTGCTGGTTAATGGTGTGGAAGAGCTAAACCTTATTTTGAATAAGCGATCTCCCATGCTGTTTTTGAGTTAAGGTGGGAGCATGGTTGTGCTTCAGTTAGATTGCTTGAGGCCAGATGTCTACAAAGTTTATTTCATTAGGATGGTGAGGTTAGGGGAGGACAGTAGAAGTAAGTCATAGTGAATTTTAAGCACAAGAAGGAGATGATATTCATAGAGCGTCAGGGTATTTATTATAGACACATAATATGAAGAAACAGGTCTCCAAAAGGTAAAACTCCACCCATGAAAACCTGATGAGATTTCTCTGCTAAACTAAGCAGATCTACTTTTGCTTCCTTCCTGAAAAACAAATCTGCATATAATTGTGAATACTGATACTTTAAAAACTTTTGTGTTAGTTATTATAATTATGGCTTATATTTGTAGGAGAAAAGTAGGAAAACACCTTGAATTGTTAATTTTGCCACTACTCTTTGAGCGACATCCCTCTATAGGCTGACAAACATTCCTACTTGCATGTTTACTCACATTTCCTTTTGCATGAGGAGGTATGAACTTTAAGGCTTGCATTGGTTAAAAGGCTTTATATTTTAAGTACAATTAAGTGGCAATTCTGAATGTTACTGCTTTCCTTATAATTCCCAAATATTCTTTCAGAATGCTAACAAACATTTGGAAATCCTTCATTATCAGCCTGTGTTTTTGATCCATTCCTTCAGAATAAAAGTGTGGCTAAGAATTAACTTCTGCAAGCTGGTGAGTTTGCAATTTTGCCTTCAGTACAATGCTCTAAAGTCATGACACTTGCACAGGAGTTACTACTGGTGGGATCTGACCTGTCCTTTGGTTAGTAAAGCATCATCCATTGTGATGTCAAATATAAAAATGTAGGATATGGTTGCAGAAATCTTATGACTGATATTTTCCCCCTTAAAAATAATTGGAATATTTTTGCTGCTCTAGATATTATAAGATAATTTGAGTAAAAAAAATAGAAACCAAACCTCAACAAAATTTTTTACTTTTATCTGGTAGATGTTCTGATTTTATGCATACTGTTGGATTAAAAATTATGCATTTTATCTTCCAAATATAAAAATAGTTAGATAGTTGGAGTTGAGGCTTGGCATTGGACAGGGCAAGCAGACAAGAATTATCTTCTGAAGTTTTTCAGGATTTGTGGCCCAATGCTGAGGGAAGTTCAAACTTCTCTATACCACTTATAGTTGCTAATTACAATTTAGAACTGTGCTTTTTTTTTTATTTTTGACACTTCTATTTTAACAGAATTTCCAACATTGGCAATCAAGTGTTTACTATATTATTTTTTAACCCACTTTCAGGGTATATGTTTTTTTCCATTTACACTTATCTGAGATGTAAAATCAATTCAGGAAAATCTAATAGTCACAAATAAAGTGTGAATAAAGTTTAGGTGATGTTGCAGGTTAGTTTCACTAAGCAGCAGGAATTTGAAGACCTGGTTGGAGATTGATGGGCCCAGGAATGAGACTTGACCTTCCATAGATAAATGATTCAGCAAGTTAAGAGGCTTGCTAAATTCACTGCTTAAAATAAACATCCATTAGCTGTCAGAACAAAAAATTGCCAGGACCTTTAAAGTCCTTTGCTAAGAAAATTGTCAGATGAGGTCCCATGGTGGGATGCTTAAATTAGTGTTTAAACTAATCCATCTGTAACACAAGACTCTGGACAATGGGTGCTCATTATAATTTACTCAAATATTTTCACTCTTGTTTCATGGGTGACCAGTAGCTTACGCATATAGCTCTGAAGTTGTATATGATTTTCTAAAGCAAATTATCTTAAGAAAAAAAATCTTCAAATGCCATAAACTGAGAAGGAAGCAAATATAAATAATAGCTGAGGAACCTTAGTGAAACAAGTGTGCATCATCTTAAGTTCAAACTATAAAGTGTAATTTTCTAGTAGTGAGTTCTCTGAGGCTGCTAGGTCATGCACATTCTGTGTATTTTTGTAGTCATTGCATTACTGTGCAATTGCTTTATACTGGGGGAAAACAGAAATTACTGGACCAAAATCTCTACTAAAAAGATCTGTTATGATTTTCCTTATTTGAAGTTGAAACCTGACCTTGTAAATACCTGGATTTTATGACAAAAGAAGAATTGTTCAATACTTTTTTGGGTATGGGTTTGCCAGATACCTGGCACTAAGGAGTAAAATACGATTTTATTATTTTCTCATGAAAATGAAGAGGGAAAACTTTGAAAATATTTCTGTTGGCTATTTTTGAAAGATAGAGAATATGGTGAAGATAGTGAAAAATAAAGAATATGGTGAAGTTTACTATGCTGACCTATTTAGTCTATTTCATCTCACTGTGACTATCCTGGATTATGCTCAGTAATTCTGCTAACACTATATACAAGAAAGTGTGGTCTTTTTTTTTCATTTTCCTAAAATGGTTTGGAAGTAACAAAAATATTTTAATAGTGTTGGGTAGTCCAGAGTTTGAAAAGAATACTTGGAGAATAATAAGTGACAGAAGAATTAGCTTTTCAAGATTGGAAGGAAAATGAGATGTTTTCAAGGTGAAATATTTCAGACAATGGAAAACATTGTGAAAATTGTTCAGATGGAGGCGGCAGGGTTTGTAGTCTTGCCCCAGTGCTTCCTTTTTGTCCTGGAATGAGCTCCTTTACCTCTTGTAATGATGGTAGCCCTCTTGCCTAACTTGAGTGATTAAAAGGCTTGTTTGCTCTGGATTTGAGGGTGAGGTTGCAGTTCTCCTCTCCTTGTAGCTGCTTGGACAGCACTGGAGTAAAAGAACTTTTGCTGTGTGAGATGTTTGTTCCCCATATATGGCTGCTTCTACCTTCTCAGCGACAAAGACTCATGCTTCATAGAAACATGATCTAGTATTTAATTAGTATTAAGTTTTCATTAATGTCCATGACAGGAATACTTTTAGAGTTCCCTACACTTCCCAAGTTGTGCTTGAGGAGGGGAAAAAATATGTATACATACATACTTGCATTTTCTATAATTTTAAGTCAAAGTATTAATTTTTGAAGTTGACCAGTTAAATATTAGACACCATGCTATTGTGCCAGTGCATAATGGCACAATATTATAATGGCACATAGTCTCCTGCTGCACATTGAGACTATGCGTTTTTGGGTAAGAGGACACTGATGTTCTAATTTCCACTTCTGCTGTCAGTAGTAATGAATTTTCAATATGCTACTGAAAAGTCTAGGAAAATTGGAAAGTAGAAACTGGCAGGTAAATGTGATGAATTTATTTTGGCCTTGCTGTTGGATAAAGGAGAGCTGGAAAAGTCAGAGCCTGCCAAACAGAGCTTCCTGGCAAGAACTGCCCTACCTCAGACCTTTGGAAAAAACACTCAGTATGACTAGATGTGTTACAAAAATCTCTCTCATTGCATCTGGAAAATCGTTTGCAGCCTGTTTCCATCAGTCCAGAAACTGGAATGTTTGTGTCTCTGCAACTGGTTTGCATCCACAGCCAAGGCACAATAACTAAGATTGACTATCGCTGATGGATCTCTGTGTCATCCTTTTTTGTTCCAAGTCTGATGATTACATAGGATTACAGTGGATTTGGTCTTTTTATAGTTTGATTTTTTTTTTAATTCTGGTTTCCCACTTCTGTGGCACCTATGTGTCCCAGATGAACCTTGGCTCCCCACGTTGGACTGTGGTTGAAGACCTTGCAAAGAGCTTTGTGGCAACCATACAAACTGCATTGCAGATTGACCCTTTGAAAAAGTTCAAAGCAAGCTTGCTTTTTTTTTTTTTTTAAATTTTATTTTAGTCTTATAAATTACTCTTGTATTTAATCTTACAATTTTAAGAGTTTTAAATTTTAAAATATTTTTGCAGAGTCTAGTGGTGCAAAAGCAGTATGATCTTATGATTGGTGAAGTAACTGTTTAAGATTTCTCCAGTTTATTTGAAGGAATCAGGGAGACCAAATTGGCTGGAGGAGTTAAGTTACTCTTATAAGTCATTCTGAACAGGAAATTAAGGAGGAAAAAGCACCCTGCTGTGAAAGTAGTAATGCACTGTGAGCCAGTGTTGAAGTGCAGTAAATAGGAAAAATGTGTTGTGGCACTACTACATGCTTATAGCCTGACCTGTGTATTGACTGCATTTATTAATGCCACATAATAAATATGCTTGCACAGTTCTGAATAAACAGTACTGGCAATCTGTTAAGGTAGTTCTGAGCATGAGTATTAGTGGTCATCAGAGGTTCTTTTTTATATTGGCAATAATTTTTACCAGATGATGTAATTTTTTTTTCCTGACCATACAAGTGTAGTGGATTAACAAACTAAAAGCCCGTATAGTTTCTCAAAGAGGGGGACAGATTTATAGATATATGGTATTTTATCTCTAGTTTATGGATCACGTGGTGAAGAAATGGTGTTTTGTATCCTTTCTCTCTTTCCAACTTGAGAAATTTTTAATTCTTGAGATAGTTAAGCAGTCAGCTTGACTATTTGGAGAACACTGTCCTAATTCTACAAAGGTTGGATAGACTTAATGTTTTCTTCCAGGTACGTTTAAGAGAGCAGAAATTTAAAACTAACATGATTTAGAGTGTATCAACTTGAGTAGCTGCCTTATCTGCATGATACAGCACAACAGTTGAGTTCAGCTTGTCAAGTTGTGATAACTGTTCTTGACTGTCTGGGGTCTGCTGGGGGGCCTTCATGTTGTCAGATGGTGTAATTGGCTTCCTCCCTTTTTTTACATATGGGGAATCAGTTGATCTTCCAGAGATAGTGTAAAGATGTGATTTTAATTCTGCACTTATCTTCAATACAAGCTTCACTCCTCCAGACAACAGTGAAGTGAAGAAACAGATGAAGTATTGATTGAACCTTTGATTTTCTGTAATTTCCCAAAGTCACTTATTTGATAGCTTAAGTCTTCATCTGTGGTAGTCATGGGGCCTGCAGTTGTTTCCTGTTTTTGTTTTTATTTTAGACATAATTAGTAATATGGTTTTGTTGGAAGGCTTCTTGAAGGTATTGCAGGTGCTCTTTGTGATACCCTGCTGCTTTGTGAGAAGTTCCGATATTCAACTGCTACCAATTATATCCTTTATCCAAGGTGATCATTTAGGCTGTTTGAATTAGAATTTGAATACTAATAAAGGAAAATGAAAAGAAGCTTAAACTTTCAGTTATTGCCCCTACTTTCACCCATCTTGCTTTTTGTAAGTGTGCTCCTCAAGGTCTGGGTGTTTAAATTTGAGGGATCTGAATCAGGAAGCTGGCCTGCCTGGGAGAACATATCCCTGTTGTTCATACTGCATAGCTATGTATGTATAGTAAGATTTTTTTGGCTAGCAATGTGACTCCTTTAAAAAAAGCTGTGCTTTCCAATGCCAGTTCTGGTTCTGGAAACTCTGTAATGAGATGCCTCTTAAAAGTAGTTAGGTAACGAGACAGAATCCCTCAGCACTTTCCAATTTCTCATCCCTGGAAGGGAAAAGTTGAAGTTAGTTATTTTAAATTCACTCTGATTTATTTATATGCTGAATCCTTTTTCTTGGTGAGGACACATACTGCATTCTGGCATTGCTACCTCACATATGGCTCAAGAGGCTCAGATCAGGTTTCTGAACATGGAATTAATCCCATTCTCTGGCTATTTCAGCATCCCTTCCATCATCCTGAACTGTATCAGACCAATGCCAGGTTTCCACTGTACTAAAATTTAGACGAGTCTGATGATATTAACCCTACCTCACAGCTTTCTGCATTAAGGATACTGAGCAATGCTTTTGTATCTTGTTTCTAGAAAATAAGAGACAGGGAGTGTAATAACATATTATTAGATGGTAATACTTAATGGTACAATAGAGTTTAGGGGTTCATTTAAAAATAAATAATGTTAATTTACTTTCTTCACAAAATCAGTCCCTACTGAAATAACACTGTGACAATTGCCCTTGGAGTAAAACTTAAAGAATGATTTTTTGTTAATCATGATTTCATCATTTGATGTATTTATTAGTGCTAAGATTGGTAATAGAGAAAGTGAATTTATTTAATTGAAATAAGTTGTTGATTTTCCACAAAAGAATTTTAAGACTCTTTTTCTAAGATTTAAACATTATATTGACATTGATAGAGAAATATACATTGAAGTTTAGCTACTTGGCTTTTTTTATCAGGCTGTGGAATCAATCTCATTTTCTTTGGGACCCAAGCTTTAAACATCCAAGTGAGAGGCTAAAAAGTATTGAAGATTAAACTTTCCAATATTGCTTTTAAATCCTGTTTCTTCCTTTATTGATATAGCATGTTCCAAACATGACTTCTCTATATTTATTAACTCCATATATCTATTAACTGTTTATGTGCAAAAATGTACAGTGCAAGTTCTGTGATAATGTGACATCAGTCTATATTAGTCACTTCAGATGTTACCTGCTCCCTGTCTGCTAATCCAGAAAGGTAAACCTATGTGACCCAGCAGTTAATCTGAAGTAGATTACTATGTAATTGTTGCTTATTTATGTTGTTTCAGTTATTATAGAAAGTTTGTAAGCTTTACTTAAGAGACTGGGCACCTCTGTATCTTCAGTCCTCTCACTTATGTTTGCTGTTCTCCTTTCTGCTGAGTTGGTACACCTCTATTTTGCCTAACAGAATATTATTTTGGTAACAAGTAAGGAGTGTATTCCTTGTCTTTGTTATACTAACTTGTGTTTAAGCGTGGATGTACAGTAAAGCTAACAAACTTGGTATCAAGGGATCATGGTGGTTCCCTACATAATTCTGATCCTCTTTTCCTGTAATGGAGCTGAGCATTTGCTCCCCAGAAGAGTAGTTCTAAGGTAAATGTTCTCATTTCCACTACTGCTGTTCCACTGTGATAAATGCTTATGAAAACTGTATAGCTGATTATTCAGACAAATACAAACGGTACACAAAAATAGTGGTTGGATTTATGGAACTGTGAAAAGTAATTCTCAAAATTGTAACAGAAAGAAGGAGAGGAACTCCTGAAAATACCTGTGCTGGAAGATGGCTCTCTGCTAGGTCTCTGTTTTGGAAATGCGAAGCTCCAATGGGTGCC
Source organism: Taeniopygia guttata (assembly GCF_048771995.1). NCBI lineage: Eukaryota > Metazoa > Chordata > Aves > Passeriformes > Estrildidae > Taeniopygia > Taeniopygia guttata. Next base: position 26,575,739 of record NC_133027.1, on the reverse strand, counting down.
ACTGATACCTGTGCTAGGAAAACTGCCAGAAAGCGTTTAGGTTGTCTTCTTGCTGTTTGTCTCCTGAGATACCAAATGTGCATGTAACAGAAGTGGGATATGAAGGATTTGAAAGTTTCTCTAGTTTCTAACTTAAATCTCTTTTACTATCAGGGAGATAGAACTCCTCTTGCTCCACAGCTGTCAATACAAAAGATTTTAATTTTCATCTGTAATATTCCACTGACATAAAAGTATTATTTAAATACAGTATTGAAACACATGGTGGGTTTATTCTTGTCACTGCTTTTGGTTGTCTTAGTCATCAATCTGCTTCTTTCTTTACTTCAAAAGGGCACCACTAAAAATTGATGCTATTATTTTTCACTTAAATATGACTGTTGTTCTGAAGCATCACTGCTTGTCACAATCTTGGTTTTTCAGTGGCTGTAACTGAAAGCTAAAGCTAAACCTTTGTTTTCCCACAAGTTTTATGCAACTGGAGTCAGATGCTGGGAATTTGGATTCTCATGTTAACCCCCATGGCTGCTCCCTCTGTATCATCAGGCCTGTAACTTTGGGTTTGTTGGCCCTTTTGAAAATGCCAGGCCATTTTAGGATGCTTATCATACCATGGCCATGGGAGTGGGGTTTTGCCTCTGGGTAGTTTGGTCTTTGTGGCTGCACAGCTGTTGTTACAAGGATGGTGGTGCTTTCCTCTTTGGAATCACAGTCGTCTCTCAGTCACATTTATGTAAATAAAGTCTCCATCTTGATCTCACTGAGGTTAACAGAAGTGTTTACCTTTGATTGCAACATCTTCAGTTCAGACTGTAAGCTTTTAAGAACATCGATGTATACAAGGATTTAAATTTTCATATTAGGACTGAGATTATACGAGTTATTCGATATTTAGTCAAGTCACTAAAGAAATACTTAGGATTTACAGTGGTGTAGCACATTTGGGAAACTCTCATGCCACTGAAGTTTAAGGAGTTAAGTGTAAAATTGATAAACTCTGATATAGAATTGAGTCATTAGTGCACTTGTCACACAAATATGATACTTGACACTTCCTTATTTCATCATTTGGGATTAGAAATCTCTGGGTTTTTCCTTAATATGTCTTTCTCTAGAGTATAGTGTTATCACCGGTCCTCTTGTTTTTGTGCCTTACAACACTGACTGTTAGTACTAAAACTTGCATTTCTGGTTGTTATGATTTTAGAAGAATCTGGGTTTATATTACTAATTGTAAGATTTTTGTCATGGATGGTAACAGTGAAAATTTTGGTAATATGAGTCTTAAAGATTCAAAAGCTGAAAGCAATCGAGGCGAGGCTGTTAAAAACAAAACAAACAAAAAATCCCCACAAAAATACCAACGAATCCCCAGGAAAAAATACCCCTGCCTTTGTGGATTTTAAAACCATACTTGTTTAAACCAAACTTGGGTTTTTTTTTAGAGTTGTGAATAGTCGGAACTCGCAGATATCAGATATTCACAGACATGGAAATACAAAAGCTGTATTTTCTCCAGAACGCAGAGATTTGGAATGGCTTAGAAAGAGCTACTGGGGCAAAAAAAAATACCCAAGTGTAGCTACTGCTGTTAGCTTGAGCTTGAATAGGAAAAAAAAGGGATTGCCCTTGTATCTCTGGGGTATTTGTATAATAGCACAATTTACAGTTGAGGTTAGGTGAGCAGGGGGGGCTTGACAGAGCGTGTTTATTGCTGTAGACAAGTAAGACCGAAAGTACTTGCAGTGCCAGGTATTGTTTTATTGACTTGACCAAAATTATTGTATTTATCTTCTGTAAAAAATAACTAAAACTGCTAGTGTTGGTAAAGATGGTGATGAGTATTTAATTGTATAAGGAAATTATGGCTTTTTCTATGCAGACGCTTTGAATAAAAGGGGCCAAGTGAGGTTTTCTGACCTGCACTGTAGGATAGACTCAGTGCCTTTTAAGCATTTAATATAAAAGTATGAAAAGTACCTCTGTCAGGAAATAGATTAAAAGGTGAAACTCTCAAGTGAGAGGGAGTTAAAAATTGTGGGTTTGTTTTTTCACTTGAAAATGAGTTATTTGGTTTGCTTGCTAGAATAGCAGAGGATGCTGTAATACTTATAAATTCTTTCTGACCAGCTCATAGGCTGTGGCTGAAATCAGCACTAAACCTGCCCTGAAATAACATTCAATTCTTAAAGCCCAGATAATTGAATTGACAGCTGCCACCCAGGAGAATTTTCTGTTAAGCTTTTAAATCTGCAGTGTTTTACAATGATTTGTACATTTAAATTTTCTATATATTTCAGACCATTCCCCAAGTGTACTGACCTGTAAAGGTTTTTCCCTACTGTTGGGCAAGTCAGTTAGTGCTAAACAAGTTAGGGAAAACAGTTCAAAAGTAATAGCAACAGCATGTCTTCATCTATGTGATGAATGTGTTGTGTGTGTCATGTGAAGTTATTGCTGGAAGCTGCTGTGGAGGAGGAACACAGCTGTGTTCAGTGTGTTCCTGATGCATGACGTGGAGGATAAGAGCCTATGCTGATGCAGGAGCTGACCTTATCAAAGGAGAAAATAGTTTTAAAAATGTATGAACCTTTCTAATGCATTTTATGGGAGAGCATGGGGAAAAACTTAGTTGTGCCTGGAACATGATAGTCCACTTATTTTCATCATTCTTGGCCTGGTTTATTATTGTTTACTTTTGTTGAATAGTGATGCGAATCTCTCAGTTTCAGTGGTGATTTAACTTTGGCAAAGGAATTGTGTGGATGCAAGGCACACCCATTATTATCATTTAAATATTTCTATTACGGTGCAATTTTGGTAGGTGGGGGATACATCTGTCGTCTGCATGACAGAAACCAAGTGCATGGGAATGTGTGGACAGATGGGGAAAAAGATAATTTTAGAAGAAAACTAGAATGATTTGACAGATTGTTGATATAAGTAACTCTAATGGAAATCCAGTTTTTGGATCAAGGCATCTTTCTTGAATGGAAAGAAAAGTAGATACTTCCTAAAATTTTAATTCTTTAACTTAAAATTTCTGTATATTCTGACATTAGATGGTCTCTCTTCTGTAAGCACTGTTGATACTTATTATGACAAGCACTAATCACTGCAGACGATAGATTGCATTAATACACAAATTCATGTGCACACCATGTGCAATGCCATTACATATTTCATTTTTAACTTTAAAAGGTTTCTTAGGAGAGGTGGTGTGACATGCTAAGACTGTTCAGATGAAGTGGAAGTCGTTCAGCCTTTCTCCTGCTGCTCACTGGGGTGCATCCATCAGGTGCATCCTGACAAAGGACTGGCCCCAAGGACGCCCCAGCCCATCCGTCCTGGGGCTGCCCCTGTGTCGGAATCTGTGGGTATTCCGAGATTGTAGAAAGTCTCTGTCTTTCTGCCCCGTTGCCAAAGAAGAAGCCATAATTCATCTGTGCTGTTTTCAAGGTTGTTTATTCTTGCTTATCTATAACATGTTTTGCTGCCCTGCCGCAGGTCTGTCCTTCAGGGCAGCGTGTGGGACTCTGCCCCCAGTGGGATGTTACAAACATTATATACCAGAAACTACGTGTGCTATATTTACAATAACGTGCCAATATCTATCATCTACGTTGAACAGTGTGTCCCCAGCCTAAACCAAGAGAAAAATGCCAACACTACAGTGAAACATGGAGGGCGTGAAGGAGAAAAAGGACAAGACACACCCAATTTCCTCCATCTTGTCCCCTCTGAACCTCTAATCTAGAAATCTAAAATTTTACTTTTGCACCCGTGCCACACTTAATTATTACTCATATCAAACACTCAGAGCTTGTAATTCATCCTGTAAGATTGAAAACTCTTTTCCATGGACAGAGATCAGAGACGGTGTCTCTCGGGGCTCTGTACAGGGGGGTTCCTGACCCCCTGCCAGGGTCCCAGGCCTGCCAGGGCAGGCAGAGGGAAGCCCTGGATTCCCACACCCCTGTGCCACAGCCCAGCTCCATGGCAGGTCCTGCCCCAGCCATTGCCCAGCAGGGCTGGTCTGCAGCTCCTGCACCCAGGTGCTGCTGGCTCCAGCTCTGCCCTGACAGGAGGAAAGTTACAAAGAATGCAAACAAGAACCTCTCCCGCAGGTTTCTTTTCTTTGGGAGCCGTTCAGCCACAGCATTGTTAGATAGCCAAAGACACACAGCAATGCTGCGGTAGTCACCTAGATTTCTCTTCATCTTCCTTGAGGCGTATTTGATTGTTCAGTTGGTCCCTGTCCTTTCTTATGCCTGCTCCTGGCACCAGGATAAAGTATTTCTCCTTCTTGGACTCCTTCAACCAGAACATGTTAACATTTGTTTTAATTTCCTCTGCCAGGTGCAATCTGCCTTACAGCTGCAGTGAGACAAAGTACCTTTAACCTCTTAGTCTGTCTCGCCTGGTTTGCTGAGCCCATCACTCCCGGGCCCAAGTGGGGCTGTTACCTTTTCCTCTCCCCTGCCTTGCCCTGGAGATGGGACATGACAGGCAGTGCATGAGCAGTGCTGCAGAAACTGTGTGTCAGCACGGGGCTAATGAGTGCTCTGATGGTGAGAACAGGAGGGAGCAATAGCAGAAGCCTTCCCTTAATGGAGGTTTTCATGGCTAGAAAAGTGCAAGGGAACTATAGTTTCTGTTTACAAGTGCATTTGCAGAACAACAGCTGTTGAAAGGAAAAAAGCTGATTTTGGGGAGATTTTACTTTGCTAGAAAGAGCAGGTCCTAGTCTCTTACTGGACTAGTTTAATATTTTTTCCCCTCATTTCTAAGTTAAAATATTTTTAAAGTTTCTCTTATTTATTAACTGCCACTGTAACTGGTGTGCCCTCTTTACCTCTTCTATTCTGAAGCTGTAAGAATTGGGCATATCGCTGAGAAAAAAAAAGACATATTGGAAATTTCAAATTTTAAAGAGTTGCAGCAAGGCTTTTAGAATGGAAATCAAGGCTTGTGCTAGGAGCTAGTTCAGAGGAACTGCACAGGACTCTGAGGCAGCATGGACCTTGAAGGAACCTTCTATATAAAGGAGGATGGGTGTGTGGCTGAGCTGCAGCTTTTTGTCTCAGTTATTCTCAAACTAGCTGATTTTTTCTTTTCTGTTCATGGGTCCTGCATGATAAAATCCTATGCAAAAGTTAGTATTGGAAGGAGCGGTTCTTTGGAAAAAGGGGCTTTGCTATTTAATTCTGGAATTGCATTTCTCTTTTATAACCCCATTGCATAACAACCTGGAGCATTATTTTTATTATATACACATATATTAATTATATATTAATTTCTATGAATTACATTACATAAATCTATAGTTTTACAGATATGCATAATGCTTTTGGGGAGACATTGTGTTGCTTTGTCTTGCTTTGCTTTCTGCATTCATTCCTGTTGGATTGAGGGGTACTAGGAGAAGTACAGATGGAGCTGTAAGATTATTTTAAACTTTTTTTCAGGGGGAGGCTTTAGTTTAAAACAGTTTTTGCAGAAGTGTGCCCTAAAGATGAAAAAAAATTGCTGTAGGTGCCTGTTCCTGTATTTTTGGAGTATTTTGTACTATGAAAGACAGTCACTACCACAATACCAACAAACTAACAAAGAAATGGAATAAAATATTTTATCTTTTCTGTCTTTTGTCTTCTAACTTTCTATCATGTCACTCGAGTGTGCGAAGACAGGAAAGTGGCACACATTTGGTGCTGTTCTGCAGACGCGGGGCCCAGTGCCTTGCTGGGGGCAGATGCAGCCAGGCTCCCCAGCAGAGCGCACGGGCACCCTGCCTACGTGGTGCTTACAGGCATCAGCATCCCCCATGGCTGTAGGAAAGTGGCATGGAGAGCTTTGGTGCCTTTATTGGTACTCTGTTTCATTTTTTTAAACACAGTTTTAACCACCTATTTATTTAGGTGTGTTCAATGCAGGTTAGAGGTTTTCCAGTGGACTCACAAAATACTGTGAGAACATTTAATGTCTCCACTCCTCTGTTGTACTGGAGCTTTCCTAAATACGTAGAGCTGACAATGAGCATGTTACTGCTTTTCATTTATCATCACTTTATTTCTGTTTTAAATTTCAGATTTGTATTTTATTTTCAAGGGATTTATTTTGAAAGCAGGTGTGTTTGTGTATTTATCATGTTTCTTTCTGAAGCTGTCTAAGCAAGTTGCTTTGAACAGGGCATGAGCTGCCATTTGTTGTTGGTAACCATGACTCATCTGTGTTATTTTTAACACTCTAAGCATGAAATTATTTTTTCTTAAGCTATTCTGATTATTTTTCCTACAGTTCAGAGGTGTTTTTGTGGTTTTTTTTTTTTTTCTTTGTCTACCATAAATCAATCTGGAAACCTAGGTTATATGTCTGTAACAGAAAAAGCTACCTAGAAGTGAATATTTTGATAATCACTATTGTGTTGTAACTGGAGCTGTTAATGTAGGGTGACATTCTTGCCCCGTATTAGTCAGTATGCTTTGTGCAGCTGTTCTGATGGCATTTGGGGAGACAAGATCCATCACACCTACAGTGCCTGCAGAGTCCTTGAAAATGAGGAATGTCTGTGCTGTAGGCTGTATGAGTCTTTAAAAATAAGAAAAGTATCCTTGAAAATCATGGACATAATTATGCTTGTAAACACATCCAGCATCCTACTGATTGGTCGGCCAGTCCAGTGAAGATGTAAAGGAAAGAATTAAATACAGACTTGGGTTCTTTTTTATTTTTTTTAACCTCCCTAGGAACATTGTCAGAGCCAATCTTAAGCAATTATTTCCCTCATAAATAATTGTATTTTCACAGAAGCCAGAACTTCTGCTGTGATTACCATTCTAAGTAATGCTTTGCAAAATCCTGGTTTTCTTAATAATCTTCTCTGTCAATGACAATGTCATGCATGTATCCCTCAGAGATATTGGAGGCAATCCTCAGCATCGTGTGGCTAGTCCAAAGAAATACTGATCTGCCTGGGAGACTGGTCTCTGGCCCAGCTTTAAGCTTTGTAATGTTAACAATATTGTATTTTTGGATTTTTTTCTTTTGATGGTGTACAACCCCGTAAATAAAATATTTGCCTCTGCAACGATAGTGGTGTCAGGCTTGCCTGTTAGACAGCTTTTTGCATTCTTTACCTTTTGATTGTTAGTGTTCAGTAATCTTTACTTCTCTAGTCATAAAAATACAGTGTTTAAAATATAGCTTTTAGCACAACTGTCCTGCACTTTTGCTTGAAAGATCTTGTCCTGCTGACTGTTTTTCAAATCATGGATAGCTGCCTCAGCATCTGCCCCAGTTACTCCTTGTTTCAGATTTATGGTCTGCACAACTCTGAATCTAGTACTTTTTTTTTTGTGAGACTGACAGAAATTGATATTCTATAGTAATTTATAGATAATAAATATATAGTCCCATTCTAGTATGGTGACAGGTTTGGAAGTTTGTGTTGGGATTTTCTGGATCAATTCTGTCTGTGGTTCACGGAGTGTCATTGCTGAAGATAAATTTAATTCATATCTTCGTCATTGTTATTAGCAGAAAATATTGCCTATTTTCAAGGGAATAATTTAATCAGGTTTACTGTTTATTGTAGCTGTACCTTAGGTGAAAGAGAGCAATTTTCATGAAGTTAGATTTGCTGCAGCAAGTGTAAAAGTATCCGGCTATGTAGAACAAGCTGGTTGTTGACAAAATCCTATGAAATGGAAAATAAATTTGTCTTCACCCCAAGTTGCAGTTGCACTGCGTCCAGACTAATGTAAAATCAAATATTTAATATCTTGTCAGCATATTGTGACTAGGCAGACTTGTATCTTATTTCATTACAGTAAATTCAGACAGCAATTAATTTGATCCTTTTATTTCAGGCAGTAACTATTTCAGGCTTACAAGCAGAGCTTTGGACTCTTAGCTTTTGGATTAAAAAAAAAAAAGCTTCTCCTTTTAAAGGTCTGGGACACTTAGACTCTGAAGTGGCATCTGACCTTGCTTTACTAAAGTAGTGTGGGTAATACAGCACTTCAGATAGGGAGCTTGCTGCTCAGTGGTTGGCCTATGTGACCAGGTGCCATTAACTGACCTCCTTTACACCCTTCCACATTCCCTCTGGCTGAACTAGCTATGGCTTGGATTACAAGCTGCAAAACAACTATTTTGGCCTGACAAACTCTGTTTGGGGTGTGTCTTATATGCATCATTGCATATGCAAGACAAGACTTTGATTTGTCCTTAATACTGTAGTGATTTCAGGAAGGTGGCTCTGGCTCTGCCACAGTGGGCAACTCTGCCCATCCATCTGTTGTAGGGGTGTGTTTCCTTCCTATTTGAATGAGAGCAGTGTAATTGAGAAGCCCCAGTGGCTGAACACATGATTCCGTTTCCTTTTGCATGACGGCTGCTCTGGGCTCTTCTGGGAGCCCCTTTTGTTCTCCATGGTCGTTGTTGTCACCTGGTCTCCTTTCCTCAGTTCTGTGACACAACCTTGTGTGTGTCAGGAACATTTCTTGTCCTGGTGCATGCCTGGTGCCTGTCAGGGGGAGCTAACCAAGGCTCATGGGCTTCATGATTGCCCTTTCTTAGCATACAATTTCTGCTTTTAGGATGTCAAATCCCTGTGCATAAAAGTGATGTTAATTCTATATTGCAATTATAATAAAAACCTATTAGATCAACATCCATTTATAGTCCGTTAATATTTTTAAAGACTAAAAATATATCCTAACTTGGATGGAGAGTGAAATTTTGTTGGCAACCCCAGTGATGGTAATCAAACCCTCTGCCTGAGACAGGCAGGTGGCCTGTCACTCAGCCTGCCTCACTGTCATCCTTCTTCTGTTGGCTTGTGTTCCCTGTCTTGGCATATATTAGACTTCTTAAGGTTGTATTTTGTGATAAGTTAAGTCTGGTTTTAGTTTTTAGATCCTGTGATCCTTTCATCTTTAAATGAAAGAAAATAAGAACAACTGCACTGTATTCCTACTCCTTAGCTTTTTCTGTAAATAATTAAATATTGCAAATATTATATTTAAATAATGTGTAAAATCCTTCATTTAGCTGTGATTTTCTATGTGACTTGTTTTTTTTATTTCCAGGGAATGTTTTGGCATATTCAGAGCTTTGTATTGACTTTGCTTTATTAAATCCTTCTTCACCTTGTTTGACTTGAGTGACTACACTGAAACAACTCCACATCCCTTCCTCCCTTGCTTTTGTTGCTCTGTGTGGTTGTTCCCATGGCTTTGCCTTGAATGGAGTCCTTCTTGAACTCATTTTCCTTTCTGCTTTGAGACTGTGATGGCACTTGGGTGGTCTTACCTCCCATTCAGGATTTCTGGGCAGTCTGATCCATCCTAGTTCCTAGTGACATCTGTTGCTGTAAGTGAAGGTGATTCAGAACTCCCTGTTGTATTGATCCACAAACTTCTGTCTGCGTGTTCAGTCACCACTCTGGGTCTTCTTGTTTTTTGCCCCTTGTTTGTGTCACTGTTGAGAGCACTTACCAGCCTCCAAGGCTGAAACATATGACTCTTCTCTCAAGCTCTTATTCTCAGACTATAGAGTGGTTTTGGAAATTCACCTTTCTTTCTGTTCATGCAGCATAAGTTTTCCTCCAGAGAGGTCCGAGTCCTGTACTGACTGCCACAGGATCCATCTTTATAACTCTCCAGATGCTAAGCATAACCAGTCACTTCAACATTCATTTTTACTGAAATCATTATCTTGGTATCTTGCTGCCCTGGAATCCTCTTCTTGCACTATTTAATGTACTAGCTTCTTGTCTTTATCTCCAGTACCACTCACAGCTCTCTCTGCCATATCATTTCTCATTCCTCAGATTTTCATGTTCTTTAGACAGTACCATTTTCAAAATGCCCTATGCCTGTGATTCTTGTGTTTGTTTTTTATCAGCTGCTGTTACGCATGGCAATGAATTCTGAGAAGTGACTTTTTTATCTCCTTTGAAGCCCAAAATCTCCAACTGCGGTGACACTTCTCTTACCTATTAGACATGGAACGTCTATTCACAGGAAGTTATCAGAGGTCCATGAGGGAGTTTAGGTGTCCCAAGCTCTGGGGGATCAGAAGAGCAAAGGTGTCCCAGCTCCTTGAGTGCTGCCTTGGCACCTTGCACTGCAGAGTAAAATCCCTGGCTATGGTGCTGCACTTAGATGGAAAGGTGCATTTAGGTGGTTTTAGTAAATTTAAGGAAGAAGCAGGTGCCTGCCCTCCTATCATCCTGAAGCCTCACTGGCCCCTTGTTCAAGAACCTTTAGTACTATCTCAGGACTGATAAAATTTACATGATCATAATGGATGATTCAAATGGTACTGTGTTTTCTTAACCAGTGCAGTCATGAGTATGCGAAGGAAATGGTTAATTGAGAAAATATGGTATTTTAATTGGCAGTTTGTGTGGAAATTCACTTTCAGAGTGGTAATTATTTCAGGATAATATGTATCTAATTAATTATCACTATTATTCCTTTTTCTATTCTGAGTTTACAGCCTTCACACTAACTTAATAATACCAGCATATCCACATGGAGAAACTGTGTGGTTTGCCTCTTTTACTTGCATAGATGGGTTGTTTGTTTCATTAAGGGCAGAAAATTTGTGATCCTATAGAACTTTCACAGCTCTCTCTAAAGTTAAAGGCAGAAATACATTTTGATACAGACTGTGTGTATATATTGTAATGGGGACATGGAGAAGTTGGATAAATGCTCAGCAAATTTGCATGCTCTCTGTGAAATCTAGAATAAGAATTTAAGATGGGAGAGATAATTTGATGATCAGGGCCACCTGCCTGCCCAGGTAGACTTCCTTCCATAGCATGCTTTTTCCAGTCGCTTTCTATTGTTTTTCCAGATGGTTGTGCAGCTGTATATGCTGTATAGAAACTCCATATTCAGTACAGCAACCCTGTGTGTGAAAAGGAGTCACATGTCAGTCTTTAATACTTTTCCTATTTTTCTACTAAAGATTATTTTGCATATCTCAGCATGACAGTTCAGTCAACTGGCTTCTCTTTACATGAGTGAAAAAAATGCTTTGCTGATAAATCTTTATGAAATGGATTAAGACTGTAGGTATTCCCAGTGAAACAATATGCTCAATCCTGTTCAACTCAGTGGAAGTGTTTACTTTAGGTTTGTGTGGAAATCAAGAAAAGCAGTCAATGAGATTTTCAAATTATTGTACACTTGTGTTACAAATAAGATGTGTTCTTTGGGTTAAGTCTTTAGATTGAATTGGCTGGGATTCTTTTTTATTTTGTGGAAATCTGATCGTGGCTTCAAACCATGTGTGTGTTCTTTGTCTTCCTACAACACAGAAAACATCCTACTAGTTATTTTTACATTTGTTTGTTGTGGAAGAGAATCTTTCATTGTTTATGAAACTGAAGGGGGAACAATGGGTAAGTGTGCTGGTGGAGATTAATGAGGAGCAGTATCATATATGTCTGTGGGGTAAACATCAGCCGGTGGGGTTTTATTTTTAATGCTCAATGATTTTTTTTTCTTGTTCCCATTTTTGACATCACATGTGAATCACATTACTTTCTTTTAAAAATCACATTACTTTCCTTTAATACAAGTATATCAAAGAGTTTGAAGATCAGAGGAGGGAGAGAGACCTAATGATTCAACAGATCTCTGCTCATATCCCCTCTCTCCAAGCTCTCTCGAATTTGTTAGTGGGCATATTCATGAACTTGGTATGCTACATCACAGTTTCATAGTCTTAGCTGATACTGAGGTCATGGCCCTGTGGAGGTGCTGCTCAGAGCTGTGTGTGTCGCATGGAGACATTGCTGCTCGCCCTTCAGTTCTTCTGCTCTGCGGCACCGGGGGTTGGCACAGTCAGGCAAGCAGAGGCTCGAGAGGCTGGCTGAAGAGCTTGCAAAGGGAACGCCATTCTGGGTCTTCTTTTCTTCTCTCAGGGCCTTTACATCAATTTCTTGGAACATATCCCACTGCTTTTTCTCCAAGGGTGAGTATAAAAAGCAAAGCAGAAGGACTCGATCAAAGGACAGGCATACACAAAATCAGCACAGATCTCCACTGGCTTCTGGGGATTTGGGGGAAATGCTGGCAATTTTCTTAGTGCAGTGATGCAGGACACACAGGAAGCTGCTGTGACCCGAGGTTGCACTGGATTGATGAAATAGGCTTTAGTCTCATAAGCCTTTGTTGTTTAGTTAGACATGTCCTTCCATTGTGGTATTTCTGTTAAAACCTTATTCACCATTTCAAAGCATATAGGCTGTCGTGTGGTGCTGTAGGAACCCATTTTTAATTTGTGTCAAAACTTCATTGATTACTTATGAAAACCACCAAACAAGCAAAAAACAGCTACCAAACATTGTGATCTGATAAGTAAGAGCTGTCTGTGCCCAAATTAAGGTGCAAACAAGACCACATGCTGAAGACAATAATAATGGTTTTGTTTAACAGTAAATGTGAAGTAGAGAGATAGAAAATGAGGGTGTAGGGAGAGAGAGAATGTGAGCATGACAGATTAGGCAGAAGACAGTTACCACCAGTGCCATCCATTGATCCTTCTTCACCCTGAGCTTCCTGCTGCTGGCAGTCCCGAGGTCATTCAAAACTTTTCATTATTTATACATTTTAGAACACAAAGGAGTTAGTGCTTGTTGGTCACTCATCTCTCTTATTCTATTGCCTAATGTTTATTAGTCTCGTTCTCTTCTTTTGAGTTGGTGGATTGTGATTTCCCACCGCTGGACTTATTTTTTACCCAGTCTGAATTGACTTCAGCACTGTTGCTGAATTGACTTTCCTTGTGGGCCATAAATTCTGTCATTATCAGTGATACATTCTTCTCAGCTTTGTTTACCTCCTGCTAGGCCTGAGATAACACTTGGACAATAGTATCACCTGTCTTGTCTCAAGTTCCTGTCATTATGGCTTAACTTACAGTCCAAGTTTCAGGTATCTCCAGAGGAATATTGTGGAGGGGCTTCATCAGTGTTTGGTGGTAGCAGCTGTCATCTGTCTTATCACTTGGGGTGATCTTCATTTGACTGATGATAGGTCTATGAGCAGTTGCTTCTTCACACAGTTTGCCACAGTGGGAATTTTTTTCTGGATACATTACCCAGGATGTGCTTGCCACAGCTGCTTGTACCAGCTGTGGGGTTGTCACTTCATTCTGTGCTTATCTCATGGCAAAATCTTTGTATGACCTAAACAGTTCTTGAGGCAGGCAATTGTGATGTTAAAGTTCTTACATTTAGTACACAAACTTTTATTTAAAATTAATTTAAGTTTTGGTTGAAGAGGTAATTTAACATACAGCTACAAGTCAAGGGGCGCTACAATAAATTTTGCAGAACAAGGTATTACCTACTGTGTTTTTTGTGGGACTACATACAGGCTACATGTGTCTTGGTAGATGGATGTGGTATTTTCAGATGGGCCTTCTCTCTCATTTAGAAGGAAGAAGTTAAATAATACTGGAAATTGAGTTGAATTGGAAACTGATTATTTTCATGATTGTTTTCCAGTACTGCTAGTTGCCATCTATGCAGTTCTATTTAGTTGGGCTCTTTGTAATAGTTAAACATGTGTCCTGCTATAGGGCTTAAGGGAGAAGTCTCACAAAAGAAAACACTGTAGAAGGTCACTGAGCTTTGGCAGTTTTTTTTCCAGAGGGTATTGTGTTAATGCAAAACTTACCCAGGAGTGAATCTCTGGCCACAAAAGAACTAGACATGGAACCTTGCAGTGCTCCGGAGAATATTTTCTTCTGTGATTTCAGTTAATCTGAATTGGTTAATGATGTTTTTTAAATGTCTAAATAAGAAAGTAGGATGCTCTGTTGAGTTCTTTTTTTCCTTCCTAAGTGGAACAGGCTTATAGGTAACCCCTACTGATTCATTATCTCCTGTGATCTGCTTGTATCTCTTGTTGGCTTCTTGTCTTGTTCTTCAGCTATCAACTTTAAGCAGCTGGGACCCTTGTTTCATATATGATTCTAAATCTTTTAGAACACTCATTGCTGGGACTGGAAGACACTAGAGGAAATGCTTTTTGAACTTAATTTCATGTCTCTCTTCTGATTAGTTTTGAAGTAGCTACTTAACCATGCCAAAGGGCTGACTGAGATAGTATGAATTTTGAAGTCATCCCTTGGGGTTCCTCTTGGTTTTGATGTCTGTGCACACACTGAGATATAGCAATATTTCCTCCATACAGCTGTGGAAATTTAATTTACATTCTTGCAAATCATACCACAAATATAGCTCTCATTCCAGTAGTTTAGGGTTTATATGTTATCTTCTGCATGGGATGGTAAAGCCAGGCAGGCCTGCAGTTTTAATGCAGTATTTCAGGTGTAGGACAGCTGAATTCTTCATCCTGCTTTAAGCAGAAATGCTAAGTAGTGGCAGAAAATGGTCCAAGTGAAAATTTGAGTGCAGTTTTCTATGGAGCCAGATGGGTGTGCAATTAGCAAATTGTTGAATGATTTCAGAACCAAAAGCATTTATTTACTGCTTATTGTGGTTTCATGTTCTTCTGCTTTTGTAGGGTTGAGGGGTATTACAGAATATCACAAGCTTAAATGGTGAGACAATTATAGCTTAGATTTTTTTGTGTGATTTTGTCTGCATGTGGTCTTGATTTTGATTTTGGAGGTGGTCATACCTCTGTCGGAATCAATGGAAGTTTGGTGATGGCTCATTTGTCTGCACTTAGGATTAAATTCTGACCTCCAAAAATATTAAAAAGTCTTTGTTTCTAGCAGATTATAAAACACTATCCTGTGTGGTGCCTTCAGACTTTTTGTTTCAGCAAATGTCTCTTGATATCAGTTATTAATCAAACCCATCTGACATTCAGGCTGTCAGGTATGATCACTTGGGAAGCAGCTACTTTGGAAACCAGGAAGGGTTTAGCCACAGCAGTTGTTCATAAGCTGAAAAATCTGCTTGCAGCCTGGAGTGTGCATTCACAGTCCCAGGTACAACTGGTTTACTGCAGTTACTCAAAATATGTTGCTAAAGGATGTCCAAAGTTTTTCAGCAGGACTCTGTGGTCTTCCATGTGTCCAGGAAGCAAATGTACCCAAACCATGTAGGCAGCTTGAACTCCTGGGTCTCCAGAGAAGACTTCTCCTGGCTGGCTGTTGGAGTTCTTCCTCCTAGATCAGTGTCTTACACAGACTCAGGGAACTGCACTTATTTCTTTGTTTATAGAATTGTGTATTTTGTGTGAGAAAAAACCCCATGAACTGGTGTGTGTGCAGCTGGAGGGGATGGTGCAACTAATGGTATTATTTTATTGTTGAGTCTGTATGAGAATCTGTATGAATCTAATCATTTAAGGGATTGTTGTGAGCATGAGAATCTAAATGTTGGATTTGATTTTACAGCAAGGTAGCAACATATCTTTCAGACAGAGCACTGTATTTTGCAAAGCCTTTTACAAGAGCAAATAAAACAGTCTGCATATGACTAAGGACTTCTTTTATTTCATAAGTATTTTGATTTTGTCGCAAGTATACTATTAATGTATCAAAGCAATTAATTTTGGATTTTAATAGACAGACATATTAATCAGATTATCCTGATACTTAATTGTAAAGAATTGCAAAGTTTCAAAGATAAGTATCATTCCAGATCACAACATTTAAATTCTGTAATATTTAAAGTCTTCTCTCCATGGATTAATCTGCCCTTTTGTTTTATTCCTTCGCTTGGAAGGCTGGGAAGTTGCTGAAATGGGTCACTGGAGTTGGCTGAACAAACATGCATCAAGTAAAGCACAGAGGAAAAGACAATATCTTTGGATTATGTTTGCAGCTGTTGCATTCAAGACAACTTCATTGCGAAGCCCACTTCAGTGATGACCGAATGTAATGCAAAAAAAAAAAGCTGAAGTTTTCCAGTTTATTTTCAATCCTTGTAGTTTTTGTGTTTTCCACCAATTTTTATAAGACTTGCCAATCTTTGATGCATTTATGTCTGTTGTCAAATTTAGTTCACATTCAGCCTACAAATTACATTGCTCATTTCTTTAAAGAACATTTTTTCTGAAAACATTTGCATTTTTATAGCTGAAGGCATACTCACATAAATAACATGGCAAGTAAAATTTCCAATTCTATTTTGTAAAAGAGAAATAAAAATACTCTGTTTGAAAAAGTATGTCAGAGATTCTAAACATTATTTTTTTATTTAAAGTTGGCTGAACCTTAACGACATAGAAGATAATGGGAGCTTTAATTAGTGAAATTTAGCTGTTAACTTCACAATGAGTGTGAGATTGGTCTTATTTGACTGAAATTCCAAGAAAACGGTATAATTTCTAGTTCATCCTCAGCTCTTAGTGCATATAGTTCACAGTTTAATAAAAGTAGAGCATGAAGTGGAATCAGATTTCGGAATAAGTGGGCAAAACTTTTATTCTGATCCATCTTTGTAGTCAGACCAGCTGTATATTTGACCTTTCATCCCAATGTGTAAGAGATTTGATTTGTTTTCAGAAGAAATTAAACCGGAGGGAGACTTAAATTTTTCACAGACTTAACTGAAGCAACCAGAAGAATTAGGAGAAGACCTAAACTAACGTTTGTATTTCATGGCTATTTAAATGAAAAATGCAAAGGTTAGGATAAGTGTAAATTTGAAATTCTTCCATATCTATGTGCGTATCTGATGTGACATGACATACAAAGTGAAGCTTTATGGGAGTTGATTTGACTAGGAGAATGCAGAAGAGGAGCCACTCTTTTGAAAGAACCTTGCCAAATCAGTGCAGACCTCATCAGAGGGCAGTAGTTGAGTGAGATACATTTTCTGGAAAAACACAGGCTAGATCATGCCAATTGTCAAACTTCTGTTTGTGAGGGTGGTAGTTGACTGTGACAAACATTGGGGAAGCCCCATTTCAGTGTCCCCCTCTCACAGCAGCTGGAAGTGCATGTCTTGGTAACAATAAGGAAGGATCCAGTGGAGCTTTTCTCATCCTTGGGTGGTGTATGGTTAAAAATATCGCTACCACTGATGGAAACACCAGCACATAATGCAAGGTTTTCTTCAAAGGTTTAAACATAAATAAAAAATGTTGTGGATGTGAGAATTTTCTCCTGGGTTATTCTGGTTGCTGATGGAAACTTTGCTTGAATAACCCAACTTTCTTTCCCCTGTGGCACTGCATCAACTGCAAGTTTCAAATATGTGGGAGTAGCACAGTGGGAAAGTAGCTCCTTGTGCCTCATCTTTTTCTCTGAAAAGCTGCATGTGTATATATGCAGTGGCAGCATCTTTCATGCCTCTTTGTGTATGAGTGCACCACATAAGTGGTAGTTGAAACTTCCCATCCCTAGGCCAGATGAGTTGGGGTTCAAGCTTGTCATGAATGTGGAAGTGATGGAATAAGCAGAAAGTTGGAAAGAGAAATTAAGTATTTTCACCTGAATAAATAAAAATTTAAAAGTGGGGTTTAGGTTTTCATTATTTTTAAGTGACCTTCAGTTAAATGATGCATTTCAAGAGTTTGTGTCTTATGAATGCCTACCAACATTCATTTTTGCTTGCATTTCTTATATAGTAGGCTATATCCTATGTGTAAGAATCCTTTGTGTACTGCTTGTCTACCCTACTGCCTCTTGGGATTTTTTTTCTGCAATTCTTTCAACAGAATGAAACTCCATCATTAATTTACCTGAAATCTCTTATCTAGATTTCACTATCTAGGCTCATTAAATAATGTATAATTATATATATATAGTTTGAATTATTTCTTCTCACATTTGGACCATGCTTCTCTCTTGATCCATGCCCATACTATCTTTCTTCTATATTTAAACTGTGTACCTTACCAGAATGTCTCCAGTTACGCACTTATTTTGTATCTGGATGACAAAGCCTTCATTCAGTTCTAAAAACAAACAAACAAAACAAACAAACAAAAAACCCCCAAACAAACAAAAAACCAAAAAACAAACAAAAAAGTGCTGTTGACTCCAAGACAAGTTCCTACAAACTGCCGACATTATTTCCTAAACTATCCTGATACATGAATACCAACAGGAAAATAAGTAATATATTACAAGTTCTTATTTCATAAATCCAAGAGGAAGCTGATGAAATTAAAAAAGAATTAGAGGGGGTAAAATATAAAATGTTGCTTTTAATCTTGACAGATGTCTCCTACTCAACAGCTGATTTAAAAATAGCACCATGATACATTAAAATGCATGAAGTGTTCTTTTAAAATATAAAACAAAGCACTATCTGTAGCAAAATATTCTGTTAGAGGAAACTAATGCCAATAAAGAAGCTGGATTCTCATGTGAGGTTACTATGAGAAAATTGCCCAGGACTTTTGTAGGTGAAGATAACAAGAACTTAGATATCCTTTAGCTAACAACCTAAGTTTTCATGACAAATATGACAAATTTTCATGACAAAAATGTATATGTATACATTGCAATTCTAATTCTGTCACTTTAATTGGTTAAGTATTGCAGAGGTTCAGGTTTGCCTTTGTAGACTTGTTTATCTTGACTACTGTACTGGGGTTGAATATACAAAACCTAGCCTCTAAGTCGATTTTTTTCAGTATTTCTAAGAATTTCTACAGGACCTTACCATATCTTGATATTTTTAATGTAAAAGGATATGTGTATTTTTATTATAGGAAGGACATTGGTAAAGTATGTAAGATTTTCCATGCTTTGTCCTAATGGAAGTTTGGCACAACAGCAGGCAGTTCATAGCATTGGTCAGTACTTGTACACTTTCATAATGGAGTTTTGCTTTATTTGCTCCTAAATTGATCTAGGTAAGGTTATAATTGAGAATGCTTACTAATTATATGAAAGATATAAGAACCTGTTATTACGGTTATTCAACCTTTCCCTTTGGAAAACCCTGTAGCTTTAACTTTTCAAACTAGCCTTGTTTAAACTGAGATTTTACCTTCCTGGAGACTGTTTCAGATGGTGATGAGTTTGTTGAATGTCCCTCAGTTCCTAATTAATGAGCAAGAATGAATAATTGGTATAGACATGGAAAGCCTGTGAGAAGTTAGGATCAAGTTTGGATGAGCAGGAGCCTCCAAGATAAGGCATTTTAGCACAGACTGGAGAACTGGATTTGTTCCCTATTTCTTACATATTTTGTGTTTCTGGGTAATGCTCTAAAACAAATGCTTTCCCAAGAGACCATACTTTATTATGCTCTATTTTCTGAATGTGACATTGGAGACACCAGGGTCTAGCTTACAGAAGGAACGTTAGTAGTACCAGAGAAAAACCTATCATGAAGTTAATTTTCTGATCAGAGCTTGAAAAATTATGAATGAATTGGTGCTGGATTTTCAACAACATGAAATACATTATTGAATAACTATTGCTTAAATGAGTAGCATTTCTTCTATGCTATGGACATCAGTTTTCTAAATGAGTACTAAACATTACAATATGTATTATAAATAGCAACACTATGTATAGAAAACCTAGTGCATTTGCATATGAGTATAAATATAATTGAGATATATGAATATGACATGAGTTTTCTTACAGAAATATAGGAAGAACACCTATCAGGGCTTTTGCTAATACCTAGGCACATGTAGAAAAACCTGTTTACTATCTGGCCATTCACGTATGCAAACCAGTATCAGCAGAGAAGCAACCATAGCAATGCCAAAAGCTGCCTAAGAAAAGGAGATTTCTTTTTCTAAGTCGGTCACTAGGTGTAGGAACTCCAGACGTTGATATTGTCACCGTTAGAATGAAGAAAGCAGCATAGAAATTGGCAGCTTATCTGAAGAATAAGGAGTTTGTATTCCTGCACTCACTTTGCATTTCCTTATGTCACTGTGGAGATTTGTTCTACTCATTCAAGCTGGTGGCATCTGGTGTGGTTGCTCAGAGAAGACTTCAGGTTTGTCTTGAGGTGGAGAGTAGCATTCAGTGGCTTTTGCATGTGAGCCCCAACAACCCCAGGCAGTGCTACAGGCTGGGGGTAGAGTGGCTGGAAAGCTGCCTGGTAGGAAAGGATCTGAGAGTGCTGGTCCACAGTGGCTGAATAGAGCCAGTGTGTGCCCAGGTGGCCAGGAAGGCTTGTACATCCTGGCCTGTGTCAGCAGCAGTGTGATCAGCAGGACCAGGGCAGGGATTGTCCCCCTGTACTCAGCACTGCTGAGGCCGCACCTCCAGTGCTGGGTCCAGTTCTGGGCCCCTCACAGTGAGAAAGACACTGAGGGGCTGGAGCGAGTCCAGGGAAGGGCAGTGGAGCTGGGGAAGGTCTGCAGCACAGGTCCTGTGAGGAGCAGCTGAGGGAGCTGGGGGTGTTTAGCCTGGAGAAAAGGAGGCTCAGAGGGGATCTTACTGATCTCTACAACTGCCTGAAAAGAAGCTGTAACAAGGTGGGTTTAGTCCCTTCTCCCAAGCCACAAGGGACAGGACAAGAGGAAATGGCCTCACATTGTACCAGGGGATGTTGGGGTTTGACAACCTTTCCATGAAGAAATTCCTCCTAATGTCCAACATTGGACCAGGCTGTCCAGGAAATAAACTGAATCACCATCCCTGGAGCTATTTAAAAGACTTATAGATGTGGCACTTAGGGACATGGTTTAGCGGTGAATGTGGCAGTTTAACTGTGGCTAAAGGTCTTCTCCAACCTAAGCAGGTCTGTGATTTTCCCCAGGAGAGCATTGAAAAGGCGTCAATGCCATATGTTGCCCTTGGTGTAATCCTGATAGTGAACTTGAGTTCCAGAGAAACTGTTCTGATTTCCAGACACTCTGAGCCATGTAATTTTTAGTGGTTTCTGGAAGGGAGCATTGGTGTTAGAAGGATCTGGCTCCTGAGTTTGTACTTGGAATTGAGGAATGACAAAAATGCACAGAAGGAGACCTTAGTGGCAGTAAATGTTTTTTAATAGTTATTTGCCTGTTTTTTAACAGGTTATTCAGATTGGTGACATCTTACTGAGCTAACATACACAAGTATGTTACTGAGCTCTTACTGAGCTACTTTCCAGGCACATAAAGCATAAAAAACTTTGATTTTATCTGATATATCAGAATAATGTCTGCAGGTAAAAGCAGAAAAATGGATTAATTACCACAGAGGGTTTATTGTGATAATCTGTAGATCAGATTATCTAACAATATGTGCTTTTTTCTGCAACTCCTGCTTCACCTGCATTCCTAAATTACCTTGGCTTAATGAGTATCCATCTGCTGGGTTCAGGGTGACTCTTCTTGCTGCTTACTGCTGTAGAGGCAAAAAAGAGACTTCCTTGTTTGGAAAGCTCAACATTTGTACTCAAATGTCTATTAGTGCACCTAAAAGTTAAAAAAAACCAACAAACCTCAAACACAGATCCTTAATTAATATCTTGTTATGAGTTAAAGCCAGAAGGCTCATAGTTTTGATTGCTCAGAAGGCACATTGGCTGTTTGCTCCTGTTTTTTTAAAAAAGGGGTGTTGCTACTCTGTGTCAGCCAGGAGAAGCCCTGGTCACTCCTTGGCTCTCCTTTACTTGGAAAGAAAGGGAGCTCTGAAGTCCTGAAGGGCAGAATGAGAGAGTGTGGTGAAGACAGAAAGGAGCAGAAGGCAGAGCTGGTGGGAATCATGTGCTGCATGGGTCAGTAATGCAGCCCGGGGCTGGGGCTGGGCTGGCAGGGCTGCCTGCGGGACAGGGCACAGCTCTCCAGGGAAAGCTTCTCTCAAGGGGCTTTTCCGTGGGTTTCCTTCCTTTGCTGGTGTTTATGTGGTCATTTACCTGTTTTCTGCTTCATCTGGGGAGTTTCATTTGGTGTGCTCTGCTCTGAGCTTGAGCACACTGAACACTGTGGCACTGTATTTCTTCTCTTAGCGTGCATTTGCTTTTCCGGGAGCATTTGGGTTTTAGATTTAAAATCACAGTTGTGGAGTTTCGGTGACCTTTTTCCCCCTTTAATACTGGTGTTTTTCACATGACAGGTGTCAGCTTTCCTCTTAATGCATTTGGGTCTGTCAGTTACAGAATTTTTCTGACTGTTTGTGTAATATATATGTATATATAAAGGACCAAAGGTGTAATCATCACTTCTTTTGTGTATGTTAGCATTTTAATTGAAAATAGAGTTGAAATAAATAGTGACTTCATATTCTAACGAGATACAAGAAAGTGGATTTTTCAGCCTTTTTGTTTTTCTAGCTGTCAGCAAAGTAACATTTCCCAAAATGTGGATTTCTGTATATTTGGTCAAAACTAGAGGGGGTTACCTTTGTAAAAAAGACACTTTGTACACATTGTGAAATTCTGCAGTTGGGAAACTTTGTGTTCTTTTTAAAAGAGCTACTCATAATGAAACAGTTAAAAGTGAAAGTGTTTCTGGAATTATTTTATTTCTGATATTTTCTGTTCTCTACATTTACTGAATCAAAGGTTCCACCTTATTATGATAAATAACTGAAGTCAGAAATGGTGTCTTAATAGGTGAAGGCTATGGAGAAATATATGCAATGTTTACTATATGAAATATAGCAAAAGATTTTTTTTAATCTGCCAGATTTTTTTTTCCCAGCAGTACAGCTTTGCTCTCTAGCTTCTCTTTCTCCTCTTTATTTGGGTCTTCAAGTAGAATAAGAGACTGTAGAGCTGTGAAGTAGGGAAAAAAAGCATATGCGAGAAGCTCAGAATATATCTTGCGTGGTGTGGAAAAAGCATTTAGAAAACAGCAACTCTTCCCTGCAAAGCCAAACATATAAAACCACTTCACATATTGCCTGAAGATTCCATTACCACAGTGAGCTGTGGCTATGAAAGTTATAGGTTTGTTAAAAAGGATGGGAAAAAAAACCCAGAAAAAATGTCTCTATGACTATTCAATGCAAAAATATGAATGAGCATGTAGAAAGTCTGTGAGTCACATAAGAGGACTATGCAAAAGCTTCACAGGCTTTTACTTGTTTTCTTTTTGCTTCTGTTCCCCAATACTCATTTCTCACTACTGTTAGGAACCCCATATGGTGCTCAGTTTGGCCCAGGATAAACTCTGGTATGATGTCTTGCTCTTTTGAAAGACTTCAGTATCAAAACAGAGATTTGAAAGTCCTTGAAAGACCTTCTGTGACTTTATTTGAATCTGTTAATTGTTATATTTGACCAACCTGAAAGCCGTACTTTTAAATGTAAAATACAGGATCTAGCTCAGTTCTTTTAGTGATGGCAGTGGGTACACAGGGATTTTGTTTTGCTACCTGAGCTTATTGCTCATTCTCAGCCACACTGCAAATAGCCTGAGTCAATGAAACAGCTGCAGTTGTGTTGTGCAGGGCGGAAGGGTTATTTTGTGTCGTACAGGGCTCTTGCTATTTTAGACTTGGGCAGGTGGTCCCAGTCCTGATGCACTGTGACTCTGCTCTGGGGAGCTCTGGGCTGGTGTCTGACCAGGCTCTGTAGCAGTTGTACTGGCTGTGGCCCTGCTCAGGTAGCTGGAGATAACTCTTGTGCTGGGGTGGTGGTTAGATTTTCTGCAGTGTGGCTTGGCAGAACACATGCTTGTGCTCCCTACCCTAAGTGGAATGCTTTCTTACCCTGAGTCTATTGCATTTATTATTACAGCATTTTGTGGGCAATCATTGATGCTGAATGCCACGCCAGGGAGCAAACTGCTGGCAGTGGCTGGGTCCCATATCTGGGTTAGTGGACATCCCTGTTTATTTTGTAGAGGGTTAAGAGTCCTTTTCCTGACTGAAGCTGTAACTAGCCCTTGTGTGTTTGAACAAGGGTGCTATGCCAGTTGAAAAGCATAATGATTGTAAAAGTTAGCTTTCATATTGTACCAAATTTTCTATTGCCTAATACACTAGTAATAATTAGATTATATAGACCACGAGTAGCATTTATAGTTCTTAAGAGTTTGCCATGATCTTTTCAGTATATTTTGAGTGCCAGCTGACTTCTTCTAGGCAGTTGGATTTTTATCAGTAGTCTACTGTAATACCTGAGGGGCTGTTGCCCTGGAGGAACACACCTGGAGCATCAAGAAACTTTTTCATATCATGCTGTGATGTACTGAAAAATACATTTCTATGCTATTATTTTGATTAGGCATTTTGGAGCTTTTACAGGCTAATATGTTTTTAAAAGTTATTAGAAAAATAATTTTATAAAGGTCTTCATAAAGAAATCATCTACATAATTTGTAGAGCTGTTAAAACATTTGTTTTTCCTTTTTACCTTTAGATGAACGTGACAAAGTACAAAAGAAGACATTCACAAAATGGATAAATCAGCATCTCATGAAGGTCAGTTGTTATTTCTGTCATGTGTGGATGACTGATTGTTACAGCAGTGATAGTATCTTTTACTACATGTTTGATTTCAGCATGCAACTGTATTACATGTAAGGAAGATCTTAAAATTGTGAGGTTTATGCGTGTTCTTTGCCTTTGAGGAGTCATGGGGGAGTTGAAATGCTGCCCAAGGTGATCTAATGGAGTACTTGAATTTGAAATTAAAATGAGTCCAAGTTGATTTCTTTCTATAAGGCTTGGCTCATTTTGGGATTAGTGTGTCATGGCTGTAGTACCACAGCTAAGGCAAATGAAAAAAATATAAATTTGAAGCAACACGCCGAGGAGAGTGGAATGACCCTGAAAGAGAGATCTCTAGATCATTCTGTAGCATCAATATGCTGCTCATGGATTAGAAATAGAGGTTTTCCAGCGGCAAAAGTCACTTTTCAATATCTTTCTTTCGAATAGCAGTAAACTTTACTTCAGGGACAGAGGATATTATTTTAACACCAGGTACAGATTTGAGTTGACAGAGAACTAAAAGCTGTGAGTTCACCTTTACTGCATGGCCCTTCAGTTCTAAATTTGCTAAATTTGCTGTCTCTGGAGAAACAGACTGTATAATTCCTTGACATAACTTCCTTTGATATTCCCCCTCACCCTGAGGTGGAATTAATGTAAAAGTCATATTAAATAAAAATGTATCTGAGTTGATAAAAATAAAAATTGCCAGAGTTGAGAATTAATTAATGAGTGCAATGTTCAAATACTGTTGGAAAGATCCCCTTGTGTTCATGTTTAGAGAAAACCAGAGTATTTTAGGGAACAAATTCATTATTTTTCTCTTTCTTGTGGCTGCTCTTGTAGGTATTTGAGCAATATTGGACACTGAAACAAAAGAGAATTTCTGCAGGATTGTGGATGTTTAAAAGTTTTTTTTACCTTTTTTTTCCCTCACATCTTTTCAAGTTTTGGAATGTATGTAGCTTTTGGAAATGGTGTGGTGTGGGAAATCAACCAGGCTCGGAACTGAAGTTGGACTCAATTTTGTCTTTTGCAAGAGACCTGTCTTGCAGAGGGATCTTTTGGTCCTTCTCATCATGACTGAGCCATCAGCCATCATGTTGCTATCAGTCTCTGTGCAGCATACAATCTTTCTGTGGGCAGGGTGAGTCTGGAATCCCAAAACTGCTCATAACAATGGGTTTCCCTTTGTGAATTTTGTTAGACCCAAGGGAAACATGCTGTATCTAGAAACAGCTGCTCCAGGGACCCCTTCTGTGCAGAAGCCTCCTCCTTTTATTCCTAAAACATCCAAGTGGCCCCATGTCCCGGCAGAAAATTTTACTTGCTAATGAGAAAAGACAAAAGGCAGTTCTGCAGCCTTCCTTTAATGAATTTTGCCTCATGTTTATAATATAAGAAGTGTATCCATTGTAGAATATTTCAGAGAAATTAAAGGGGAAAAAAGCATCCAGGAAGGATGCCAGGACTCTGGAAGTAAAATGCAATATCTAAATTAACCATCAGGCATTTCCTCATCTAATTGAGGGTGACTGTTTTCATGTTTATAGAGGCTACTCGTGTTTTTGTGTATTAAAGAAGCATTTTAAAAATGTAGCTTTAGTTTTCTGTGGGGTGCAGAAAGGCCTATCTGAAGCTTCTTGGAGAGCAATCCTTTAATATTAGTTAAATATAGTGTCTTATTTTACCCAAGAGTAGTGTACTGAAAATGATATTTCTATACAGCTTCATATTACACATTTCTAAAACATGCATAGTCATCATTGCCATGCTGTCAACCTCTTGGGAGTAGCTTAAAAGAGATTTAGATTCTAAACCCATAAAGAAATGAGGGTGAAGAGTTCACTTTAAATCCTTTTGCATTGCTTGCCAAGGTCAGTGGCCTTACGCCTTAATTTCCAAATAGTTCTGGGCTGGGTGATTGCAGAGGAATAGGCACAGATAAGAGAGACAGATGGGGTGTGTGACTGTGTGTATTGCTGGCCTTGATCTTCATCTCAGATTGCTCACTTTAGAATTCAATTTAAGGGTTGCTAGCTCCCACAAATATAGTTTCACTATAGCTCTTCCATTAACTTGGAATTTATGTAGCAATGCAACTTTGTCTTGTGGAAATAGTTTGAAAGCAGGTGGAGATACAGTTGTCAGATTTCTGTTCTTAGACATTGTTTCTAGAACAGTGACTTGTATGGAAATTAAAATCAATCTTTCAAACATTCTCTGTCTTAAGGCGTAAGGGCATATTTAGAAAACACTGTAAGGTGGAGGGGATTTAGAAAAATAGCACAATAAATGAGGGCATTTCTAGCAGGGACAGCCTCTCCTACTCAATGCACTAACTTGAGCCCTTATTTTCAGCTGTCTCCTATTTAATACAAATCATATTCAACTCAGATTTGCCCATTCACTGCCAATACCTTGTTTTAGACAAGCCAGAATGGGAGTTGTCTCATTTCAGACATTGCAATAGGTTTATTTGAGCTGGCTACCCAGAATTCTTTAATAGATAGCTGAGGGAACACACCCTTTTAAATATCCCTTCACTAAAACATCTGCCTAAGGGGAAGATGATTTTTTTCCTAGAAATGCTTTTGCTCCACTGACTGTAACAGGAAGTTGGTGTGCTTTGTCTGTCATGTGTAGGGTTCAAGAAGAAGCAGAAAAGATAATAATGAAAATTATGAGAGTTCTTGGGAAAGAACAGACCATGCATGTGGACATGGCCCCAGTATGGGCATGGGGATAGATTATATTTTAATTTCATCTTTTTTCCCTCCTATTTGTGTTCTTTGCTTTCTTTCTCCTGTTTCTTTTCTCTGTCCCCTGATTATTTTTTTTCCCCCTCTTTCTTTTCTCATCTCTTTTCACATTTTCCTTTCTTATTTAGTGCTTTCTTTTCTCATTCTAATTAAATTCCTATTTTCCTACAGTCCTTGAGAAAGTCCTGAATTTTCATACTTTAATACCAGTATATCTAAGAGGTTTTATTCTAGGTTAGCAGCAATGATGCTTTTACAAGTGCCCATCTTTTGTTGGGGAATGGCGTGGAAGCCTACTGTAATTCTTCTAATTAAGTTCTATATGGAATTTACTTAGTAGCCACAAACAACAAGATGGATATAAATATTTACCCTTCTGCTGTCTGTTGCCCATCTCTAGTTGCATTAGATTCAAAGTGTGTAAGTGCATAATATTTAAAATTCAGTGTTAGTCCCTTGTCAGTTTAGCTGAGCAGTAAAGCATATTATGTTATGCTGTGCTAAAATAGAAACATAGTCATTGCAGAAATATTTCCTGCTCATGTTCTTGAGATACCTAGTTTTTGACAGGTACACAATGTGTTATTTGCCAAATTCAGCTGTTTAAGTGATTTTTGAATTCCACAGTTTAAGGTCAAGTGGACTGTCACTGAATTGTTTTAATGCTGAAATTTTTCTTTTGGGTTGATAACAGATTTTCTGAGAACTGGTTGGAGCTTTAGACATCTTAAGGCTACTGTTTGCTGTCTGCTGGTGTGGCTCCAGTTTAAATGTTATCTTTTATGTCTTGTTGACATACAGACTGGAGAGGTGAGATTATTGGACTTTAGACTTGCCTGCTGCTGTAGTATAAGCTTCCAGGGAGAATTCACATGCCAGTGTAGTATGGTGGTGGGGTAGAGATCGCCTCTCTTCTTGGAAGCAGTCTCTGCTTCCAGCAAGTGTTTCACTCTGCTGCTGTAAAAATAGGGTGTTAAATCTTGCTTGAGCTGTAGGTAACCCTTGATGTGACAAGAACAGGTAAATTTGTGGCTGCAAGTTTTATTCATGTGTAGTGTTCTCATGGTTCTAAGGCGTCCAAGGAAAAATCCAGCCTCCATGAAAGCCCAGAAATTCTTCCTGACATCCTTTGAATTCATAACCCCAAAAATTAAGGAACTAGTGAGGCAAGTGTGAAACACAGGTGGAGAATGAGATAAAAGTCAGAAAATAAAAGCTGATGGTGAAAACAGAATAAAAGCAGATAAATTCATCTTTGTTGATTTTCTTTTTCAAATCAATTAAAAATATTTTTATAGTGCCAGGGCCTAGTCCTGAAAGATTAAATGGGCTATTTTAAAATACTTTGTTTCTTTATTAGAACTTAGGATGTACAGAAAATAGAATTAAAGGTGAGCAGAGACTGGCTGGTGGTATAGTGAACACCCAATATCTTCCCTTCAAGGGAAAACATTTCTTGCTTTTCATGGAAGAAAAAGCTGTAGAGAGCCTCTGAACTGGCCTTCTAGCCACACTCTGGGTGCTTAGGCAGCTCCCGGGAGAGGGACAGCTGTCCTGGCCATGGCACTGACAGGGAGCCCAGCCTCTGGTGCCACCTGCAGTGTGGGTTGGATTTTGGGACCCTTGGCTGACCATACATTGGGATAAACAAGCTGCTGGTGGGTGCAATGGGAGCATCCCTTCACGGTCATTCATTGCTCCAAAAGTCACTTTAAATGGTGTTATTAACCAGAAGGCTTTTTTAAGTAGCAGGACAAAATGCTTTTGAAAACTATTGTTTTAAAGCCCAGTGTTCAAAACCATGTCCTGTCTTGCAGTGGTAGTGCATTAGCAAGAGAGAGAACACCTTTTTGTTGTGCACAGACCGAATTAATAATTCAGAATAGAAACCTGAAGTTATTGATTCCTGTGTGTCCTTGAGGCAGCACACTGTTTGCAAATTGCCTCTTAGGTCGATTGCTTTGTGAAATGTTCAGGTATGCCTTAATGGCAGCAGGATTGACTATCCCTGATGGAGCACAGTCATTCCTTGCTGAAAGCTGGCACTTTACTGACACTAGTGGTTATCATTTTAGATAGCACTACTCTCAATATCTTCTCTTCCAGCCATGCACTTAAAATGTAATTTAAAATTCCCCACCTGCTTTTAGAAATGAGTACTTTGTAGCTCTACATTGGTATTAAAGGATGAGGCGCCTTGTGTTAGCCTAATGGTAGTAGCTTTTAAAAAATTCTCAATTTAACACCTTTTGATTTTGAAACACACTCAGAAAAAGCTGCTTTCCCCCCCTCCCCCTCCACCTTGTTCAATAAATTAAGACTGATTCCTGGCTGTGCTGATGCATCTAAATGAGCTTTGTAGACATTCCTCCCAGTTTATTCTGACAGCTGCTGCAAATTGTGTTGGGTGCAACTTCCGTAAAATTCCACTTCAATGTGGTCCTCAGCTTGCTTTAGGCATTGGGTGCAGCTAAAGTATCACTATTTCCTCTTCTATTTTGGAATTCAATTGTTTAGCTGTGCCTACTGTCTTATGAGTGGACAGAAAAATATTTCAGTTTATCTCCTAAAATTTTTTGCTGCAGTATTTTCAGGACTGATTCTAAAAGGTCTTGAAGTGCTTTTTCTTTGAGACATATTCCTTCTAAAAAAATTAACGAAAACAATTATTGAAGAACATCATCAGTTAATGTTGTAAAGGAGTTTTTGTAGTTTTCCCTGGAAATATGCACAATTGTAGTTTATTCATTGGGTACACATTTTTTCAAAAATCCTCTACTTGGAGGTAAGCCACACTGCTTAGTATGATCTGTAGCCATTTGCAAAGCAGCTTAGCAAGCAAACTGGGGACTTTTTTGGCGTTTAATTAAAGTTTAGATGAGGGAGTAAGTAACCAAGAAACTGAGGAAAAGTAGTGACAAATGCCACAAGTTAAAGCTGCAAAAGAGGAGGAAATTATACAAACTTTTAAAGGATAATGATGAATTGCATCACAAAAATCTTTCTGCCAGTAAGCAAATAAATAAAGAAATAAGCAAATTCAAGTCAATAAAAACTGTGTCACAGATTTTAAGTCTATTTGATCCTCTTTAATGCATTCAGACTTCATGACTAATTAGGAACAGGAAAGAGAATAACTGAAATCAGTAAATTAAATATGCATGAAATAAAGGATAGCTTGAGCATATTGATATTTTTATGGCATGCAACCCTATTGAACCAGTTGAGCACGTGCTTTTATGTGTGTTGTTTTTTTTAAGAAACTGTTTTATATAAGTGATCCTATATGAAAGAATGAGTATAAGGAGAAATAAGTCTGCCATGCAACGACTACATGATGAATTAGAACCACTAGAATCAATATGCTTCCTATTACAGACTTAATATATTAATGTATTAATTGATTCTCTTTTTGTTCAGTCCATTGTTTGCAATTAGCTCTCAGCATAGATTTTATTTAATATTATTTATTCCTTGGAGATTGAGGAGATAAAATTCTAGCATTTGCAATTAAGTGTTGACTATTTAATTAATTGTTAAATTATTCATGGGTTTATTTTTATCTATATACTTTTGATGTATCTGTATTTAATAATATTTTATATATCAGTTTAGAAGTACTAGGGTTTGATTTAGCTCCCTTTGGGTTAATGTAATTGTGCCATTGGCTCCAGTGGGAGCAGTTTTTGCCCCAGTATGAGGACTCCAGACAGTGAGCAACTTCAAACATTTAGTCATAAATATTACCTGAGTATTTTGTTCTACGGCAATATTTCATATACTCTGGAAAGCAAGGCTTGCCCTGAAATAGTGTAGGTGTGTGACTGTGTGAGGACCTAAGCAGGCATCAGAATAAAAATATTTTTCCTGTAAGGAAATGTGTTCTCTGTTAAAGGCATTTGATGCTTTGAACAGAGACATTTAAAGGCAATCACATAGTGTTCACAATGCTCCTCTACTTAAAGTAACTTGATTTTAATTGGAATAATATTTTATCAGCCAACGTTAGTATTTTTTACCTGCTTCTGGCATGTTTGGAGTGTATTTCCTTTGGCGAGGGTTAGTTTTGAGCCAAGTTTAATGTTATTATCATTACATTTGCATGCTTTAAACAATTCCTCCCTGGTAAGTTACATTTGACAGCATGTAGTACAGGCCAGGAATGGTGAGGCCAAGTTGGAAACAGAAAGAGTGAGAGAACTGGGTGTACTGAAACACTGTGGCACGCTTCTGGCCAAAGAAAAAAAGGCAGTATGACTACTGTTGATTGGAGGCATTGAGCTGTATCAAGAAAATTGATGGTGGATTTTTGGTCACTAACTTAGCATTGGAAAGACAGAGCTGTGTAGCAATGGGGAAAATAATTTATCCTTATAATTGGCAGGAGGAACAATGTGGAATTCTGCATTTGAAAACATCTGAAGGAACCTTCAGTAGCCTACGTAAGAAAGGCATTTCTGTGTTACAGCTCAGCTCATCCCCAAGCTCATCCCCAACACTTTCTGTTCTGTTCCCTGCCTGTTGCAGGAGTTGAGGTGGCTGCCTCTGGTGTGGACAATTTTTTGTGACTGAAATGCCAGCCAGAGAGACCTTCAGCCTGTCACATTCAGAAAGTCGCTATCGAAGCTGCTTTGTTAGATAGGTCTGGACTGGCTGGGAAGGGCTGCTTCAAAATTTGAAAAAGGAAGGTAATTTGGAAGCAAGTGGTTGTAAATCCCAGGCTCACTTTTCAAAGGAAAGAGAGAAGTGAGAAGTAATAGCAAGATAATGAACTGGAGAAAGCAACGGGTAGAATCCCCTGGGGGAATAGTACAGGAGAGGCAGAAATGCAGGAGATCTGGAAGTTATTGAAGGTGTTTGTGTAAGAGGCACAAAGGCAGGTTACAGCCAGCAGAACAGATAGGAGACATTGTATAGAAAATACTGCTGCTTTCAAGGTGTGTGAAATACAAAGGAGCTGTACAAGAAGTGGAAAAAAGGGAAGCATGACTAAAGGTTGTATAAAGGAGTTAATAAAGCAATGTGGGGTAAAATCAGAAGTACAAGGTCCAGAATGAATTAATGTGACATGGAAGATCACAGGAGAAAGGCCCTGTAATTATGTCAGAGTATGAAGAAAAAAGAGGTATGGATACATTATCAAGGAATAGAAAAAAAGAAATAATTTTGACCAATGTAGAAATGTCTGAATTACTCTGGTCTCTTTGTTCTATAAAATGCTGAAATATGTTTTAATAAGATGAGGGTGAAATTCAGATAAGGAAACAGCAGATTGAAGAATATTCGGATAAGTTACATTTTCTTGTTGCACAGCTTTATTTATCCAACAATTAGTAACAAACTGATTTGTAACATTTTATCATTCTATTTAAGAACTCGGACTTACCACTTACTGTGGTAAGTACCTGCATTTGCAACACAGAGCAGAGGGGGGACTTCTAGAAGTCTGTAATTACAGTAAGCATAATACCTCTCTCCCAGGGAGAAGAAAAGAATGAGGAGTCACAGGCCTTGCAGGGTGATTTCTCTCCCAGGAGAGACTGTGGAACATCTGATCTTTGAAAGCGGGTTGACAAAGAGGTGTAAATGGTATGCCTATAACTTTTTTACATGCTACCACCTGTAGTCTCGTTAGCAGATTACTGTCACAAAATTTGAATGAAAGGATAACAGAGCTTGCTGAGGTATTGCCATTAAAAACAGCTGCAAGTGCAGCTAGAGCTGCTGCTGGGCAGAGCCAGTGCCATCAGGGGCTGCAGCAGCAGCACCTGGCTCTGGGAGGCAACACCCATGAGCAAGGACCTTCAGAGGGAGCATCCCAGTGCTTGCTGCCCTCACTGTACATCATCTTTAAGTCAGGTTTGAAGCTCTGTGACTTTACCTTTGCAGGTAAAGGTACACCTGTTTCTCTCTGGCTGTACATTTCTCTGGCTCTTGCCTTCTGTCATGTCAGCAACAACTGTCATTCTTGCCCTGCCACAAACCTTACAGCGTTCATTGCTTGCCCTGGACTGTGTTGGCTTATGCCCAGGGAGCTCCAGGAACTGCACATGAGCTCTTCACCCTGCCTGCGGGCAGCGTGGTGCTTAGGAGACAAGGAGGCAGCTTGTAATTCTGCTTTCTCATGGACACACTTGTGGGCACGTGGCTGTGAAACTCTGCCTGGCTGTGTAACTTCTGATCTCTGCATGGACAGGAGGTTTGTAGACATCTCTAACAAAGCAGGAAGAAAAAATTTCTTGAAAGATCAAGGGTAGGTTATGATAATTTGAGTTTGTTTAGTCTGAAGCTAAGAAGATTGAAGGGAGACATGATAACGTGTCCTCAGTATGTAAAAAGTGTTTATGCAGATGCTGGTGAACACATGATTTCTGAAGTCAAACTTTAGGGGAAGGGAGAATAAAAACATCAGTTTATTTTACAGGAGATTTAGTTCAAAGATTAGTGAGGAAAAATATCCTTCTCTGTAATGCCAAGTAAGTGTAGTCAGACACTGAAGCATTTGTACTGTGTTTTACATTTCCTTCATTTGGATTTTCAGTAATAAATTAGAGAAGCATCTTTAGTGTTTCTTAGCCAAAATGTGCAGGACTGAGTGATCTGTTCAGTACTTTCTATACTTACACTTTTACTATTTTATGATAGCTTTGTAAGTCACAACCCTTCTCTGGTGAAGTATTATTCAGCTTTTGAGCCTTGAAGCTGATCACTGCAAAATTCCTTAGCAAAGCTTATATTTTTATTACTTTAGTGATTTCAATCTGCATTAATCCTACAGTTCCAGTGAGAATGCCTTCTTTGAGATGGTTGCCATGTAAAGTGTAGCTTAGTGATGTTTATTTTATATTCTTTGTTAATTGTTTATTACATTTATACCTTTGTAAAGGTATTTTTAAAGGGGAGAACATGTTACAAGAGAGCAAATCCTCTTGATCATGAGTCACACTTTCTTTGTTTTAGCTGTTTTTGAAATTTATAAATATCTTTAGTCTTATACACAAAAACATCAAAACAAAGTGTATTGATCTGAAGAAACACCTAAAATAATTACAGTGGTGCTAAAGAGGGAAGAGATGGAAATGCTGTGCCTTGAAATCACAACTTGTGCAATAAGTGTTGTTGGCTGGCAGTATGAGTGGAGTGGCATGGAACCTCACATGACATGCCACATGTGGCATCAGCCCTTTATGTTCTCTTTGAGCTATCCACAAAATGAAGGTTAATTTAGTGTAGTAGATTCTAAAACTTGGTGGACATCTCTGTGATTTTATATTTTAGAACTTGAAATTGGAGTGATGGAGTAGACATGCATTTTATGTTAGTAAATATGCATTTCTGATTGTGAGTCTGCAGGGGCTCCACTGAGGTGGATTTGCTGATGCCAATATGCAAATTTACAAGCAGACAACCAAGGCTGTGCAAAGGATTAATAGCAATGGGGGTAGTGCTGTGATAATGATAATAAATAACTGGAGTGGCACCTGGGGGATATCCTGAATGGTTGGATCAATGCTGGTTGGAGAGAATCTTCCAGCCCGTTTGTCAAAATGTTTTGAGATGTGTCCAGTTCTGTGCTCTCCAGTTCAAGAGAGACATGGAACTCCTGGAGCAGGTCCAACAGGGGACAAAAAGGGTGATTTAGGGACTGGAGCATTTATCTTACAAGGAAAGTCTGAGGAAGCTGGGCTGGTTGAGCCTCAAGAAGAGATGACTGAGAAGGAACTCATCAATATGTATGAATATCTAAAGGATTAGTGTTAGGGAGATGGACCAGGCTCTTCTCAGTGGTGCCAAGGAGGAAAAGAGGAGATGGGCAGAAGCTGAAACGCAGGAACTTCCACCTGAATATGAACAACTTTTTGCTGTGTGAGTGACCAAGTGCTGGAACAGATTGTGGAGTCTCCCTTACTAGAGATATTCAAGAGCCATGAATGTGCTCTTGGGTGACCCCAATATGAAGGCTGGACCAAATGACCCATTGTGGTCCCTCCCAGTCTGGCTCATTCTGTCATGGTGTTAATGGAGCCAATTTTCTTTTCCTGCAGGAAGTGGAAAGGACTTGTGACATTTAGGACAGTTACTTAAAGTTCTTCTGTACAATGATGCTGTTTCAAATATCACACATCTACTGAAAGCCACAAAAGGACTCGATGTGTGTGTTTATGTCCTAAAGTTTGGTATATATGTAAGATTATACCTCTGATTGCATACTTGCTTATTTGGGGATTAGGAAAGTAGTGGAACACATTTCATAAAACAAAAAATGTGGGAAGTTAAGAAAAACATAGCAAGATTTAGCAATGGCCATATTATTTTTTTTTAATTGAGCCAGAGTATATTTATACCTTAAATCCATATAAATATTTTATGATCAATAGAGTTATCCAGAGACATGTGGATAATTGAGGGCAGGGGCAAAATAGAATAGGTGAAAGCAATGGGTGGTTGAGTTGTCTGGGAGAAATGTGAAGGTTAATGTGGGAGAAAAAAAGTGACTGATTTGAACTTTTATATACAAGGACAGGCTGTTAGAGGGATGGAACACAGGAAGGGTGTTATGGTTGTCATGATAATAGAGTGTAAAGCATTGGCCAGAGGAGACAGTGAAGGATGAATCCAAGGATGCAATCAAGGATGACTCTGCACTTAGAAAACATGTGCTATAAGCAAAGATCAGAGGTGTTGAACTCACTCTGCAAAGGAGACTTATTTGAATGTTCCTTAATAAAATCATAAAGGAATTTTATGAAATTG
This sequence comes from Taeniopygia guttata, assembly GCF_048771995.1. Taxonomy (NCBI): domain Eukaryota; kingdom Metazoa; phylum Chordata; class Aves; order Passeriformes; family Estrildidae; genus Taeniopygia; species Taeniopygia guttata. The sequence goes on along the minus strand of NC_133027.1, from coordinate 26,539,926 downwards.
AGTAACATTAGCTATGTCTGCTGTTTGTGAGAATGTATATCCAGAAACATATCCAAACAGAAAAATTACAACTTAATATAATAGAAAGAACTGTTTATTTTCTGTGAACCACAAGAAATAACCCCTGCAGAGTGGGTTATTAGACTGCCCAACAGAAGAAAAGAGAAAAAGTGGCACCACTAGGCCTAAAACTGGATTTGGCAGAGTCTGCTTGCAAGGGAACAGGAAGCCAGAAGAGACCTGGCTCAAGTGTGCATGCCAGCCCACCGCCAGCCCTGGCTGCGGGCAGTGCTGGGGGGCCGGGCGGGTGTGCTGGGGGGTGCCCAGGGCAGTGCTGGGGGGTGCCCAGGGCAGTGCTGGGGAGCCAGGCGGGTGTGCTGGGGGGTGCCCAGGGCGGTGCTGGGGTGCCCAGGGCGGTGCTGGGGGGTGCCCAGGGCGGTGCTGGGGGGTGCCCAGGGCGGTGCTGGGGGGTGCCCAGGGCGGTGCTGGGGGGCCAGGCGGGTGTGCTGGGCACCGACTGCCCGTGCCCTGCCCACCCGAAGCTCTGGCACACAGCTTCCGTGCTCCTCACGGAGATCCAATCCTCGTCATTAAACCTGTGCGCTTATTTACTTGTAACAGAATGAGTGAAGTGTAGTATGGGACTCGGTACAAAAGAAGCATTGTGACCAGGGTGTGTGTTTGGAGTTTGGGATTTTTCCCAGCAGTAAGTTTTGGGTTTAGAGCAGGAGATGAAGGACCAGGGTGGCTCGGGGAGGCTGTGGCTGTGCTGTCGCTGTGGCTCCCTGGTCTCTTGGTGTGGCACCAGGCTGGCCATGGAGCACAGCTCAGCACCTCGCTGCCCCGCTGGGGGAGGTTACCTGGCGGGGAGTGGGCCTGTAGCGCCTTGAGCCATACTCATCGTACCTGGGGGAATGTCAGAAGTCTGTAGAGTAAAGTAAGTACTCATGAAGATTTTTGAAGAAGCAATTTCCTTGGCAGGTCAGTCACGTGGGAATGTTTTGACAAATCTCATATTTTGACAATTACATGCTTCATGACTCTTGTTACAGCCTGTTCAGAATTTGAGTGTTTCTCATAAATCATGCTGCATGTGTCAGGCTAGTAAATCCTTATTTTTGTAGACAAATAAAACTTTTTGTATTAGAGGGTTTTTTCCTTTCTTACCTATGGCATAGATTTGTTATCATGCAGTAAGAATTGCCACTGATTTCTTAATTTTTAAGATGAAATGGGTAAAACATGCATGTTCTCAGAACTTACAGAAAACTGTTTCCCCCACAAGTATAATTTTAAATAAAAGTTTTCCTTTAAAACAAGCTTAAGTATGTTTTAAGAAGCTGAAACATTAGGAAAACTCATCAGGGTGTCAGGATATCAACAGTGGCCGCAGGAGTTTTTCAGCTCTTTGAATGCTGATGGCATTTACTGTGGAACTCTGTAGTCATAGGAGCTCTTAACTATTTATCTATTATCTTGGTGAAAATTGTTTTACTGTTACTGAAGTGAGTTGGCATTCTAAGAGCTCCTTCTCCCACGGGCATTGACTCAGATTCTTAAAGAATGAATTAGAAGTTTATTGTGAAACTCACAGTGGCATTGTGCCAGCTGTCATTTGGACTTAGCTGTGACCTCAGTGGTAATTAAGGCCTGACCCTTTTTTTTCCCCTAAACAGTTCTAAGTTTCCCTTACAGTTCTAACTTTTGAGCCTTTTCCCATTTTCCCTTGAAAAATCACTAAGGCTTTACATCTGGGCTGGGCATTTAATTAACTTTTCTTCCAGAAGCAAGGAGAACAGAACTTGAAAAAGACTTTCCCAGGCAATGTGGTCTGAACAGCCTCAGCTGGATCTGTAATATTATAACTCCTGTGTACTGACACTGATTTTATGAGGATTTGACAACTGAACTTCAGTTATTTAAAATAAATATGGTTCAGATTTTATTCTAATTTTGCCTATTCTGGAAACGATAAGAAAAGGTCTATTTTGTTACATTCTCACAGTGATCAGTTCAGCTTAATTATAATATAGAAGGGGAGACATCTGATGTTTTAAAGGCAGATATATGATTATAGTAATCTGTTTTCCTGACCCTGTAAAAAAATGATCAGTTTTGCAAATAAGTGAGCACAAAACGTTGTTTCCAATCATGCAGCTTGCCAGGGCCACAGTGATTACCTCACTTGCCTCAAGGATTTCCTGTTGGCCTCCAGTACGTGGGCGTTGCTTTGAATTGTTCCTGCTTGATCTGATTATATTCTCTCCTGTCTCTTTTGCCTCCACGCTAGATTCTGCAGCACATTAACATTTGTTTCTGCTTCTTCACATGCCATTTCAGTTGAGAATGTGCTCCATACATTTTAGGTGCTGGTCTGGAGCACACGACATCCTAACATGAAAGTCTGAGGGATCTATGTGTATGCTGGGTGGGCACACACTGTGTACACAGAAATGGGCACAACCCTGTTTTCCTGCCATATTTACTTCTAATCAAGAAAAAATTACGTGATTCTTGTTTTAGTAGAATCATCATAGAATCCTAGAACAGTTTGGGTTGTAAGGGACCTTTAAAATCACAGAATAAACTGAATTGGAAAGGACCTACAAGGATCATTTAGTTTAGCGCCCAGTTCTGCAGAGCACCATCCCCAGGAATCACACCACGTGCCTGAGAGTGTTGTCCAAACGCTTCTGGAACTCTGTCAGGCTTGGTCCTGTGACCACTTCGCTGGGGAGGCAGCATCCTACCACCAGAATCCGACTACCAGAATCTAGAGTGGAGGCACCTTTGAGTGAAGAATAATTTTCCTAATACCCAGCCTAAACCTCCCCTAACACAACTTCAGGCCATCTAGTCCAATGCCCCTTGCAATGAGCAGGGTTGTCTTCAACTAGATCAGGTTGCTTGGAGCCCCATCCAACCTGATCTTGAATGTTTCCAGGGATGGACATCTACCTCTCAGGGAAATCTGTTGCGATGTTTCACCACTCTCACTGTAAAAAATTCTTCCTTATATCTGGTTTAAATCTACTCTCTTTTAATTTAAAATTCTTACACCTTGTCCTAGTGCAACAGGCTCTACTAAGAGGTGGGTATGACAGTGTTGGAGAGTGACCTGTGCATCTCCTGTCCATCCTTGTCAAGACTGAGCTGGTTTTGCTTGCAGTAGTGGAAAGTGATAGTCCTGTCCCTTCTATCATATAACAGTAAGCAGCCATTAGTCTGTGAAACTATAGATTTTGTTCTAGAATCAAGACAAATAATGTCAATAAAAATTGCAAGAAATAGGTTTTCTATGGAAGATGGTTTGTTTTCTGTGGTGACTGATGGCAAAACCAGAGATCACGATGTGCAAGTTTGGTTTGCTAAGCATTGGCATCTAGGACTGCTGAGATGTATAAGGGTGTTCAGCACAGACATCTGTGGGGGACAGGCCAGCAGGACCTAGGCAAACATTAGTCCTTCTGGAGAAGAAGGGGAGACCAAGTGGCATAGCCCCTGAACATAAACCAGCCCTTTAGGTGTGTGACCAGGCAGCTGAATCATGCTCAGTCAGGCAGACTGCAGGCAGTGGTGACAGGAGCTCGCAGAGGAGGAGGGCAAGCCTGGCGGGGCAGGGAATTTTATAGAAGAAGCAGAACTGTGGGGGGGTCCAAGTGGAAGCTTTTGGAGGCGACAGCCATCTTCTTGGTCATCATCTCTCAAGTGTCTGACATGCTGGAGTCTGGGTCAGGGCTCAAGCTTTGTCAGTGCTCCAGTATTAAAAGCTGGTTTTTGCTGGTGATAGTGCAGATTCCCCAAGGCAGTAGACTGCAAAGCATAAGCTTGCTGGAAAAGGATGATACGGAAATATCTGATGCTTATGTCAGGAGAATGGAGCTTTGCTTACCACAAACATCATAGAATACATGCCAGAAGATGAAGATAAGAAGATGAATCACTTCTGAAACAGTGCTTTATATTCACTCTGTCTCCTTTTCCCTAGTGAAGCCATTTTGCTTTTCTTATTTAAGTTTTGTCAGATGCACCTCAGCCACTCTGTGTTTCCCACGTCTTCCTTAAAGAATCTCTTCTCATGCCCAAATTATCAAATCTGCCACACTCATATGGGTATATTGCAAAAAGTTGCCTGAGGCAACATGTAACCTACTTTGCATGTGGACCTTGTAAAATGTCAGGCTGACAATTCAGTGATTTCATTGAAAAGCCACAAGAACTGTTGTGAAATTCTATGGGCTCAGTAGATCCCACACAAGTGTCCAGGGACTCCCATCTGCATCCAGTATTTGTGGCACTATGTGTTTTGAAGGAGGCTGAATGTAGCAGTAAAGAGCAGTGAAGTACTTATATTTGTTTGTTGTAAGTTAAAATATTTAGTTATATGTGTTGGGAGACAAGAGTTGCCCAAGTGATAGAGGGAGGTGATTTTCCAAGCTTTTCCTGTCAGCATAGGATCTCTTGAGGAGCACAAGATTCTCCTTTTGGAGGAAGTGATCTGATGCTTTGAGTGAACATACTTACATCAGTTGTCCAAATACAGCATTTCAGATGCACATCTGCTGCTCAGAGTATTGGAAGAAGTTCCTTATTATGTTGCCATGTACCAGGATGACTGGCACAGCATGTACTAAATAATTAATCCTCACAGTAATTGCCAGCCAGTGGCAGAACTAAGACAGACACATAAGGTGTACTGCTGGTTTTTCTGTTTTGACAGCCCTGTGCCAGTTTTTTCATATCCAGTGTGAGTTCATCTCTGAACTGTCTGTGATTTCTAGAAAGATAAACTGGGGAAGATGGTTGTCTTTGTAATACTTAGGAAACCTCAGAGCATAAGAAACAAACAAAAGGTTAACAAATGTGTGCTGTGAGAGACAGAGTAGCATGATAACAAAATTATCTTGCATCTAATGGATGAAAAAAGCAGACAGAACAGAAATAGTGATATTTTCTCACCCCACAATTCAGATACCTGCATATTAGGACATCGTTTGAGCTTTATGTTGAAAAGAGTGTGGGCATTGACCTTGGACCACACAAATTTCAACTCTGCTGTGCAGTGTCTTTGAGATGTACACCACATTCCTCTGTCCTTAACCTTATGTCTTCCTGTGCCTCTGGCCACCAGCCTGTGCTGTGGTTCTGCTCTGGCTGGGTATTCTGCATTCCAGAGAGAAGTGGAAACTGACCTGTCCTGGATGGTGGGGCAGGCAGCCCTCTAACAAGAAAACTTGCCTACTTTTAACAGGAAGACCTTAGCATTCAGTTTGATATAGTCCTTTGAATAGAAAAATAACATGTGGGTTAAAAATTAAAGATTCTTATGCCTCTCATCTTTTAAGCATTTATCATAATCGAATCTTATATCAGGGATATCAATTATTTATATGGCTTCCCTTTTCTTTGCTTTCACCAGAGATGTAGCAAGAGAACACCTGTTCTTTGTCTTTGTTGAGCTTAGCAGTGCTTTAGTATTAGCAGAGAAAATTTTTCTTAGGTTTTTTTACATTAATTGTAGGATTAAAAAAAAAAAACCCTAAAATTAAATTGATACTATTGTGTATATATGTGTGAGGGTGTAAAGTTTATGTATATGTATTAGAGTATTGGATAGTAACTTGGCTGTGTATGTAGAATCTGTGTAAGCATTTTGGAAAATATGTGTTGTAATTCCTCATGGAACAGTCTTCTAGATGACTTGTTCTGGCTAGTCTTCAGCACAAGCATAAATATGTTCTGATGCTACTTTCAATTAAGATGGTGGGGTTTGTGAGAACAGATTGCAGGGTAATTTCATGTTTAAAATTGGAGTAAGAATACTTGAACTGAAAAGCTAATTTAGGAAGCTAATCTTAGATACAGAGACAGCTTTTTATGCAACAGGATGAATCTCAAAATTCTCCCGAAAATGTAGCAAACCGAGTAGTTGTATTAAGTTGAAGGCCTGGGTTTATTCTTGCTGCCCTCATCACACACATATGTTGGCAGTCAGAGTGTGTCCCATAGATCTCATATTGGAAGTACAACTCATCTTTAGCAGAGGTTAAGAAGAAGGAAATTTCTGTTATGTTTTATCCTAAGCTTAGGAAGTTTCTGATCTGGTGGTTCAACAGGAACACCAGAGAGCTGACATTAAACTAGCTGGAAAGCCCTCAACCTCTGCCCTCGCAAGTCAAAAATCTCCGATGCTGAAAAATTATTATAACACAAAATGTAATTTGTGTTATATTCTAAGAGCAGCTGGCTGGAATTGCTGAAGACATTTCAGATAAAGTTATAATTAATCTAATGGTAAGAATCAAGAAGTTGGCCTGTGGACAGGTGTCTCCCAGATTTGTTGTGCCTGTCAGTAAAGGTGGATCTTCCAGCTGTCTCTCTTGTTATGGCAACCCCTCACTAGATCACCCCAATGTTATAGTTCTCTGGTAGGGTGTGTAAGGTGGATGTGTGAGTCATTGGGAAAGCTCACTAAGTACTGGGAAACCTGAGATGACAATACATGCTGTTAATTGGTGGATGGTATGCTGATAATATACATCTGCTGTGTATTTTTTTTTTTACAATCAGTTGAATTTAGCTACCTGTAACTTAATACTGGTTTTCTTTTCATTAAAGTGATGTAAAGTCTGATGAAACTGCAAGTGCAGAGACAGATGTGAATTTTGTCTGTTACGATTAATTTGCATTTGTAAATTTGCCAAGAAAGTGAAGAAATTAAAAAAGCAATGCTGAGATATAGCTGAGGTTTATCTGCATTTTAAAAGATATATATTAATATGAGCGTGAATTCTCAGGTATAAACGGGGATCTTGTATTTATTTTTTGTATTTGTCTGTGCAGGTTCGAAAGCATGTGAATGACCTATATGAAGACCTAAGAGATGGACATAACTTAATCTCACTTCTAGAAGTCCTTTCTGGAGACACCTTGGTAAGCTTTTATATCATAATACAATGGTTTCATATTTTTAATTATGCATTTTCTCTGTTTGTTAACTCATTGTGTGTTGACTGCTGTATATTCCTTTGATATTTTCTGTAATCTGTGACCTGATACCAAAGACAAGTTGTATTTCTGTTGGTAAATATGCTGGTGTGAATTTTGTGGGGGAGTGCAATCTGTTCTTAAAGTTTCTTGTGGTTAGTGAGACTTCCTGTCTTAATAGGATAATGCGCTCTTTCTTCTGCTCTTTCCTTTCCTTTCTGATTTTTGTTGTAACAAATATTGGATGCTTAGTATCTTTTTGCATTTAAGGGAGTAACTTACAAATAACAAGGATCAAATGTCCCTGAAATCGTCTAACACACTCCTCAGGTGTCATTTCCTTTCTTTGTGAGCATTACTTCCCTTGCTTGGTATTTGTTCTCTTCATTATGTTCTTCTTTTCATGCTCTTCTTTTCATTTGTGGTCTGTCTTGTGTTTTTGCTGTCCCGTCTCCTGTCTGTTGTATTCATTAGCCAAGAGAGCGAGATTTTTTGAAGACCTTACGGTTGGTGAGTTCAACAGAAGCATGCGCAAATGAACAGCATGAGGATGTGGAGGATGAGGATAAGGGGGTAGGTGCCGACCCCCATAACTGTACTAATGTAGTGTTTGAAGTGTGGTGGCTGCTAATGTAAATTCCTAGTTTGGTGTGCTGCAGTAGTGGGCTGTAGAAAGGACAAAAGAATTTTTGTTGATAAACCAGGATAAGTGTGTTTATGGTGGAAGTATGGTAAAGACAAATTTTTATTCAGTCTTTTTGTGAAGAGCTAAAATGCAAATGTGGAAGATTTCTATTCGTTTTCTTTCATAAAACTGTACAAAACCATGGTGCAAATGTATACTGGACAACACTATCAAGAAGCTATAAAATAATTTAAAAAATAGAGAAATAACATAATTCTATTAAACTAAGACCTTTTTTTAAACTTGTGATCAGTATTGTCCATATACAAGTAATTTTGACAAAGACTTGAAGGTTCTTCTTAGTGAAATCAGTGGCAAAGAAATTGATTTGTCTTAATTAGAAGCACTAGTTTACTATGTGCATGGTGTGTGTGCCATAATATTGGATAATATCTTGAAATAAGGTAATTCAGTGTGCAGATCTGTCTGTTAGAATTTACCATATGTAGTAGTGATTTTGCCAAAGCAGGTAGATTAGAAGTTAAGTGACAGCTTTATGTTGTGGCTACTAAAAATACAGATAGTTTGCAGGGTTTATCTTTCTTGCAACAAATGCTGAATTATCGATTCTCTATATTTTGCCCATCCAGAAGGGAAATATCTACTCAAAGTGTAAAATGTTGGGTGCTTGTCTGAGTGAGCTGTTTCATGCCTTTTTAGACCTTGCATTTTGGCTTTTGCTGAAGCAACTTGCTGTCATAGGGCCTGAGTTCCTTCCTGGCTCCTGTGTGTTGTGCTGCAGTTGTGATTTCAGTGGAACTTATTTCTGAAGTGCAGCATAAATCAAAATGCTGCATTGTTTTATAAAATAAATATTTCCCCTCTGAGATGCTAACTCTGTATTTTGGGATTTACTATACCTTCCTTGTTGTGGAAAACCAAGTTCAGGTCTCCAGTCCTTCATTCCATCTGTGGAAGCTACTTGATAGCAAGGGCTGTAATGCTTGATCCTGAGTTATTGGTGTGAAAAACAAGGGGCTAAATAGAAGATTCTGTAATGGAAATTAAAATTATTTTGTTTCAATTTATGCTTCTTATTCAGCTTCATTTTCTTATGTTTCTTTTTGGCAAGCATCTGACCCTAGGGGGAAAAAAAAGCAGTTGAGGAAGGCTTGGGCTTATCTGTGTGTTTCACAGTGGTTGTCTGAGGAGATGCTCATATTCATGGCTGATCCCTAGCAATTATAGTCCACTTCAGTTTATTGCTGTGAAAGTTTGTGAAAAATCTGAAATAAGGAAGATTAGAAGGACTTGGATATGATGTTGATGGTATAAATTTAACTGCTTTCCATGCTGATCTGTGACAGCTAAGTATGCGTTTTCTGTGTGATTCTTCTTCTTGGTGATTTTACGCTAACTGCATGCAGTTTTGCCATGTTTCCATTAACATGCCACTCATTTTTATTTTCCAATTTCTTTTTGATAGTTTTGACTTTGCTTTGAGGGGAGTGACTTGTTAGTTTTTTTCATGCTTTGAAGTTTTCTACCCAAGTCAAGAGTTTAAACTTACACTCTAGGACTGTTCATGTTATATTATTCTGTTTGGAGGCATATCTTTATTAAATGCTTTAAATAAATATGTATAGATATCATAATCATTATGCAGTCATACCATTAAGCTATGAAGTTCCATACAGAGGTAAGCTTTTCCATCACAGAGTTTACTAGAGCAATGTAAAGGTCCATGACATTACTTATGTTTTGTTTTGCTTAATACACCATAAATATTTTATAATAATGTTTAGTTTCTGTAGGAATAGCCCTTTTGGCCTTAATAGTACTTTACAGGGAACAGCAATCAGCCTGCATGGATCAAAGTTGCAGTTGGGGACCACTGATCTCTCTTGCCATCGACTGTACTAAAAAATAACTACAGTTAAAATAAGTAGCTAAAGCACACTTTTCCACCAAAGGTATTGACTTCATGAAAGCTGTAGTGCTTCAAATGTTCTACATGGCAGATTTAAATCAGACTGTTTGTTCTTTTGTCTGATGAGAAAATCTCACAACTACTGTTTTCCACTTGTAGCCCCGAGAAAAAGGTCGGATGCGTTTTCACAGACTGCAGAACGTCCAAATTGCACTTGACTATTTGAAAAAGCGCCAGGTATGATGAAAACAATAATAAAAAAAGAATTAATGAAAATTTTGTCACCTATAACTAATAAATAACAAATTTTTCCTGCCTTGTCTCTTGTTCATGTTGTCTAACAGCTTCTTGTGTAGGCTCAGATTTATGTCATGCTTGAGATGGTTAAGAGAGATGTGGGAAAGTAGTGCTATATGCTATTAAAGAGGAGAAAATTATGGGTGACATCCTTAGGAGTTGCTTATAGTAAATTTAACTGTCTTCTATGCTGCCCAGAAACTAGCTGGTATGCAGATTTGTTCACAGTCTAATTTTTAGTGCAAAATGCCAATTCAAATATATTAAAATGTTGTATGGGAGTTCCTTGTTTTGATTGTATTTGTTTTGGGAAACAATCAGTAAAATTCCCAAAAATTTCTCAAATTTTGGTCCTGATAAAAGCAGAACTGGTCTTTTTAGACCAATTAGAGAGGTGTCAGAGCACCTGGGCACTGTGGAAAATTCAGGCTTAATTTCACTTGTATCTCCTTTTAGCCAGGCACTTGAAATCCACACTCTTGCATTTCTGCTATTGTGAATTTCTTTCCACTTTTCAATATCTTTTAAATGCTTACAGAAGCTTGATTTCTCCCTTTTCCAAAGTGAGAATTAAGGGATTTCTCCCTTTAGCCAAAACATGGAAGGAAAAACTGTTCCTCCCTATCTATCACATCCCAATGAATTGACACTGAAAATCTACTTTCAGATTGATTGATTTAAAAAAAATAAATTGTTTTTGCTACTTCAAAAGTTTGAGAGAATCTGAGATAGAAAACCATAAACAGATACTTAGTTTTGTTATGAAACCAGATGTCATTTTGGATTTTGAAATTTCCAACCTGCCTTTTGGGTCACTGAATGGAATGTGTGCACTGAGGACAAAATCCTCCTTTGCTGAGTTCAAAGCAAACTTTTCCTGTCAACCTAAGTGAGCCATTGAGTGAGTACACTACAAAGTAAAGGAATGGCTACTTGCCAGTCACAATGGCATTTTTATGCAGCAGGACCTCAGGACTTGTGCTGCACAATGCTGTATTTTAGGCATGGTACATCATGTATATTAAAATGCAGGAGGTGTAGAGCTGTGTCATCCTCATGTTTATGAACGTGCACGTGCTGCTGTCGATTGTGATCTGAGGATTTTTATTCTCTCTTTAGCCTCACAGCTTCATGAAGATGGCTGTATTCTAGTATACAAAATGTTTGTAGGGCTTTGGTCCTGGCAAATTGTCAGTGGAGCTTGCAGTTGGTTAAAGTTTCAGCCCTCTAGTAGGTGTTTTTAAACTGTATTTAGGAGTTAACTGGCTCAGGTTGGCTGTGTAAGCTCCAAGTACAATGTTTTATTGTGATTTACAAGGCAGAGAGAACCTATATATTGATAATTTTGAAGCCTGACTTGAGAAATAAACAACAAACTGTGGAATATGCTGTCTTGCAGAAAGTATGGTTTGGTGCTTTTTTTCCCCTCTCCAAATAGTAAAGATTATGTGTGCAGATCAAAAGAAGGGCATGTCTTTGCTTGTTCAGTTGATAACAGCGTATATGTTGAAAAGCATGTTCATGAAACTTTACTAATGTAAGCATAAAATGTCTTTTAGCTGAGTTTTCTTTAACTGCTAGGTTATATGGATGCATAATACATATAGAGAAATTAAATACATTAATAAAATCAGAAAAAACCCTGAATTATTGAACTCTGAGGGTGATTTTATGGGAGTGTAATAACAGCAGCTCTTATTTTAATCCTATTAACCATTTGTTTATAGCACTATGAATGAGTACAGCATCAGAAACTATAATAATTGTCTTTTTTAAGCCATTGTTTACTTAAATGTGATACTAAATTCCTAGTTTTATCAAGCCAGAGCTGTGTTTTAGCAGGCCAGTTCTCCTGCTGCTGAATCCTTGTTTAAGTACAGGAAAGTGTGGGGTGGAAGAATGGCAGCGATAACTTCCAGTGTCAGCACTGCCCTGGGACTGATACAGCAGCTACAGATCATTATATTAATGTTATCCTGCCCAGCTCTGTCATGCCTTTCCCTTTTGACAAGAGCTGAGGCAAAGGGTATTTGGCATGGGGAGCAGATCTGCCAGCCTAGTGACAGCTGAGGAATTTTCTCATCCCAGTGTGAGTGGGAGAGGGCAGTTCCTGGCAGGCCACTTACAGGCAGAATATAATTCCTTTCTGCTTTTGAGAATTAAAAAACCCAGCAGAGTAGGCTCAGGAAGTGAGTAGTGCATCCTTTACAGTCATATCTGTGTAATGCAGTATGTATTTGTGCCCTATGTATCTCAGTTTTGCCTGTATTTTCTTTCTGTGATGGCAGGTGAAACTGGTTAACATCAGAAATGATGATATAACAGATGGGAATCCCAAATTGACTTTGGGGTTGATATGGACCATAATTTTGCACTTTCAGGTAAGCCTAGTTTTGCTTGACTATATGTTTTTGGTCAGTTTCTTGTGTAGTGGCAAGCATTGTTGATGTAGAAAGGATTCCCTAGATTTTATCTCTTCTCTAGTGTGTTTCTAAAGGTTTGGAACATGTATCTTATTTAATGATGTAAACTGAATCTCAAGATTTTATTTGCTAATTTCCTGTCTGGGGAATGAGGGAAAAAAAGGCTTCAGTTTTGAGCATCATTAAAGACAGTAATTAATGTATTCCTTCCAGTGTTTGGACATATCCCTCTTGCTTTATTCTACAGACTTCTTTCTATTAGTATTAAAATATATTGAAGTGTTTTGATTTTTTTCTTTTTCCATTCAGGATCTGCTGCTATGAGTATCTTAGCAAGCTGTACTCTCAGTCTCTTCTAGTAGTTCCTCCCGTGTCATCATTTGTTTCTAGCCCCAGTGATGGTGGCATGGGTCACACTAGGTGGCACTCTGGTTGTGGTACAGTGGTGGGATTGTGTACAGTATAATGCAGCCTTACAGTGTGTGGTGTTAAATTGCTCCTCAAAAGAAGGCTTGCATAATGGCTCTGGCTGCAGATGATGTAATTTAGATGACAGATAATTCCCATTTAGTGACTGTGGCTTTGTTAGCGATGAACTCCCTGCTGTGCAGGCATTTTAAATTATCAGAAATTTGCAAGATCACACAGAAAAACTATGGTTCACTTAGGAGTATTCCACACCGGATTTATGACTGAGGAAAAATTTCTTTAAAAGCCAGTAAGGCTGCTAGTATCTAATGTGCCCTCCTGCAAATCCTAATGAGATCAAAGACATGAATAGATACTGTGAATGGTACCCAGATATAAACAGGGTGCACATCTTACCTCAGACCAGCACATATAATAAAGGAGAAATCACTAGCAAGGACCTGGAGCTCCTTCAGCTCCCCTTGTCATGTCAGTCTTTGCTCCCATGTGGTTATTCAGAGAAGAAAAAGATGGGTTTAGATATATTTAAGCATGGCCTACACCTAGGCTGTGATTGAAGATTGCTCTATTTTAAGAAATAAATATTAACAACTTACTAATAGAAGCTGTTAGTGGAAGTTAAACCTTTACTTGATGTGTATTTTGTGTTTCTGAACCTGATCATTAGGCTTTTACAGAATTAAATTGTTAGTTTTTCTCATTAGATGGAGCACAGGACTTCTGGCACAATTTTAGGTGCTTATAAAAAGTCATGAGCATTAGTGCTGCCAGTAGTAAAAAATGGATGAAAAGGAAAACAAATTTATATAAATGACTTTCTTTATACTATAAACCTATTTATAGAAATTACCTTCTTTAGGTGAACTGATGTGGCAAGGATTTTCCCCTGTAAGGTAGTCAGCTCCATATGAAATATGTTGAAGCATTTAAATTGTAGCCAAAACTCACTTCACTATGTCCTAAACCAAATAACTACCAACTAAATGTCTGCAAGTACAATTCAGATCTTGTAGATCTGTCAGAGTAGAATATTTCAGTTGCAGGGGAGCTACAACGCTCATCTAGTGGGACTGCCTGACCAGTTCAGGGCTAAGCATGGACATTCTCCAAATCCATCTTAAACACTGACAGGCTTGGGGCATCAACCACCTGTCTAGGAAGCCTGTTGCAATGTCTGACCGCTTTCAAGGAAGAGAAATGCTTCCTGATATTCAATCTAAACCTCCCTAGTACATTTTGGAAGTATTTTCTTGTGTCCAGTGGCTGGATACCAGGGAGAAGAGAATCAGAATGGTTTGAGTTAGAAGGAAACCTTGAGAATTACCTCATTCCACCCCTGTTGCTGGGGGCAGGGACACCTTCGACTAGACCAGATTGCTCAGAACCTCATCCAACCTGGCCTTGATCACTCCTAGGAATGGGGCATCCTAATATCTTCCCTGGGATCTGTTCCATGATCTTCCCAGGCATGGAGGAGAGGCTGACAGGTCAGTAGTTCCCAGAGTTGTCTTTTCTTCCATTTCTAAAGATGTGGTTCTCTTTTAAAGAGCTCAGTGCCTTTCTCTAATTCCCCACAGAGCAGTGAGATCACTTTTCAGCCTTCTTTTCTCCAAACTAGACAAACTCAAAGTCCTCGGGTGCTCCACTTAGAACATGCTTTCCATCCCTGCCACCAGCTTTGTTGCCCTTCGCTGGACATACTCAAGAACCTTCATACCCTTCTTAAACTGTGGAGACCAGAACTGCACACAGTTCTCAGAGTGAGGCTGCACCAACACTGAGTACAGCAGGATATTGCCTCTCCCTACTGGCTGTTTGGGCTGTCTTTGATGCCCCCTAGTATGGGGTCTGCCACCTTGATGACCTTCTTTTTCAAAATAATATCTTAAAATTGGTGAAAAAGTGATTTTGAGGATGACTACTAGTGCTTAACTAAATATTAAGCCTCTTTAATAAATATGAAGTTACTGAAGAACAGGATGTTTAAAAAAATATATTCTTTTTGTTACTAATGGCTAATTCACCTACACTGAATGCAGAAGGGATTTGTAAAGTGGTGTAAGACATATGCCCTGCAATAGTCTGTGCTTGCAAGACATTTCCTGCTATGCCACTTCCTTTGAAGAATATGGCAATTCGGTGTCTCTGTCACCTGCATATGGCCACTTCAGGTTTAGAATGTGAAGTTCACATACATACTTGGACATCAAGTTGTTTTTTTTTTCTTCACTTAGATTTAAAATGAGGGAAAAATCTGAACAGAAGAGTGGAGTCTTCACAAAGGGATAAAGCCTTGTGATAATAACTGTGTTTATGCATGGAGTAGTTCCATAGATATCGGGAAAGTTGTGATTAGATTCAGTTTGAAGTTAAGACAATTAAATCCATGTGCTTATGGGAAGCTATGTTCTTATGGAATTGTCTAAACTGTCCCTTTAATCTGATAATCAGAAGGATAAAGGTTTAGTTTGTACAGTTAGTACAGCCTAGACAGTGAGTCAACTAACAAGCTACCAGAGGTTCACTTCACTCAGCTAAACATAAACATCTGTGTTGGAGATTTATGAGACACCCATGCGAGTATGAGAAGAACGACATGGGTGTTGTGGGAAACCTAGCCTCGTCTGGGAAGAGACAGATCAGGCCGGATAAACTGCTTCTTAAATGGTAGAAAACATGTTTAGCAGTGGGTTTGAGGCCTGGAGGACTAGGCAATATAAAGGGTAAGGCTGATGGAGTAATTCAGATCACCTGACGGAGATGCCTAGCGCACCTATGGAGCTATTCACTTCTCCAGCATAGTTGCTGTGTGTGTTCTGAGATGACACTCCATATCCAGTAGCATTTTCAGTGGGAAGCAGGTTTCCTTAGGTCTTGTGGTGTAAAAGCCATCTCCATATGGATATCTCAGGTATTTTAAAGTGTCTCAAATATTCTAGGTGGTCAATTGACTTACTTATTTCTCTGCTTCAGGGTGTGAATCATTGCTGTTGATTGGACAACTAGTATAAGGCTTTTGATTCAGTCTCCTAAAGACAGGTGGCATTTGAGTGATATCTGAGGTGTCCTAGAGTATGCAGGACATGTGTGTGGAGTTCTCTGATGAGACACCAGACCTGTGAGAAACTCACAATCTTCTAGACCTGCAGCTGGAGGCCAGTTGGGATATTGCAGGATAATTCAAAAAACTCCAGAAGCCCATGTTGAGGGAACTGAATCCTGCCCCTACTGCATAAAGTGATCTCTTTAAAACCTAGCCAGTGTGTAAACATGGTTATCTAGACACTTAAGTGGGTCCTTTTCACCTGAATTACCCCTTAATTTTCCCATCATTTGCAGAAATAGTTAATTTCTCAGTGAGCATAAGAAGCTCTTTGCTGTGTGATGTTACTGGCTCGGCTACACATCAGTTATGTGTATGCTAATAACACTGCAATCTGGGAAGTAGTCAAGATGCCAGAGATATTTTTTTTGGCTGTTGTTTGTGGCTTATTGTTTCTCTGAGTTATGGTTTTATCTGGAGGGTATTATTTACTCAAAATAGAAAATCCCTCTGATTATTGGAATGAATTTAGGAATGATTTAGGGAAAAGACATGATAAAAAAATACACATTTGAGGATTATGCTTCTCTTGCATCTGAATTATATCTAGAGATTGTTACAGCTTTCTGAATTGGTATGCATAACTAGATAAATATAAATGTTACAGCACTGATTTCTGCAGCTGCACAAGACCAGAAAGTATCCATTCTTCTGTGTCCCAAGTAATTGCATAAGAGTTACTGAAAAGCTGGAATGGGAAATCTGGTGGATTATTAAACTGAGTATGTAAGAAAATAATTTGTTCTGTGGGTATTGAAAGACCCCAATGCATCTGTGTTGCTATGATTTATACAAGCTTTCAATGTACATATTTCACATGCTTTTAATAGTAGGTGGCTTAGTTTAAATTCAGTCTCATAATGCAATAACTGTTAAAAGTTATTTTCCTGGCACCTGTAGAACATGCTAAATCAGATGATAGTATTTTGTTTAATCATAGGCTGTATGTATAAATATACAAATTAATACTTTAATCGACTCCTGCAACATCCAATACATTTTCACTCACTACATTGGAGATGAGCCATTATAAATGAAAGCAGCATTTGTCCTCACAAAGTCATCACAATTTTAGTAAGATTTAAATTCTGTGAAAACTGGTGATCATTTATTTTAAAACCACTTTAAGCATTCTTTAACAAATGTTAAATGTTTAAAATTACTTGCAGTTGGTTGGAAAAAGCATGCTGAAGCAAAGAAAAACTTTGAACTTCCATCTAGCTAAAAGTAGGCCTTTGTGAACTCAGACCTTAAAAAATTTCAGAAAGTTCTAAGTAATGACTCAATAGATTTCTTCTATTTCAGTTTCATCATCATTTTTCAGCTCAGGAACTGCCATTAAACACTCTTCCTTCCACTCTACCCTGCTCTTTGCTGTCAGACCTCTGCAGGATGCTGCTTTCAGTGATGATTCTGTCCAGGTGTTACAGCACTGTCCAGCCCTCTCCAGCCACATGGTCACTTTCTCAGGCCTGCTTTGGCGCATGCAACCTCTTTGCATTTCTTTTGCTGGCCAGCAAATAATTTTTCTTTGCTGCTGACTCCCCACAAACCTTTAAGAAAAAATCACTTTTGATTAGTCTGCCCCCAAGCAGTCCACAGACTGTTCATTTGGTTCAGCATCAGCTGCTAAATTTTTGCCAGGTGGATTTGTAAGGCTGTGGCCTTCATACAGGGTGGCCAGAGGAGGAGGCAGCTCAGCTGTGGTAGCCCACTTCAGTAAATGATGTGCAGAAGACAGAGGGATATCCCATGGTAGGGTCACCATTCAGTTAGACATGCTGCCTGCTTTCTTGGGATGGCCATGAAAATCAGGAGAGCTGGGTCTGGCAACTCTTCTTCTGGCAACCATTCTTGGTGCTGCCCGAGCTGTGTGCCTTGCAGTTCAAGGATTGAAATTTACTCTGCTTCTGCTTTAAAAGAACCAGAACAGTTCAAGGTGTCATCTTTTTAAGGATTTAAAAATGGAGCTATGTGGCCAGTTGTCCTGTTTGTGACTATATGTGATTGTAGGATAAAGTATATTCCACATTGTTTGTCATTAGCCAATGCAGCAGCATTACCTGTCCTTCAGCATTTGTTAGGGTATACTCTTGTGGTATTTTCTCAGCTGAACTCCTAGTTGTTTCTTCTGGAATTCTTCAGTGATTTATTAAGAAAACAGTGAAATTCCTGAGTCTTAGGTAAGAAAATGAGTGCCAAATTCTTAAAATTTCTGGGACTCATCTAAATCACAGCAAGGGTGAGAGAAGCATGAAGTCTCTGTCCTTAATGCCATAAAACCACCAATAAGGAGCAAATTCCTCTTTTTTGTAAGCCATCTCACTAGATATAAAACCCCTCCTGTTGGTGGTTGTGACTTGGTAGTTGAACATCTCTTTCAGAGTTTGAGGAGTGGTTACCAGTACAGCTCAAACAGATCCAAACCTTTTGTTTGTGCTGGCAAGCCTTTATTTTTATCCTTGTTTTCTATCTTGTGCTACTTTGATTTTCACTTTCTATTTGGCTTATGTTTATCTCTCTGTTATTCTGCATGTGACCTTAGGGCTGTGCAACAAAATGCTTGCTGGTTATCTGGTATGCTGCTTTAGTGCTGTGAAATGACATGTCCCATTTGTGCTAAATGCTCCATTACTTCTGCTGTGTTGTATAAACACACAAAAAAGAGGAGAAAGGGATCTTAGGTCTAGGAGTACCTGAAATGCATTACTAGTAGGGTTTTGATAAAAGATACCTGGCATGGTTCGATTAGCAAAGTAGAATAATTTTTCCTGTACAATAATTGCTGTCTATATGAGACAAATAATAAAGCATAAATTAGCAGTGTACATAGGGAGAATGGTATAATAATTTTGCTGACTTAGAAATGCACAAATATTCAACAACATTGCCATTTTAATGTGTTATGCACCTATCTTATGTTAAGAAATTAATACATTTCCCAGTCACAGACATACTTGACAAATTACAGAAATCTATGGTTAAGTGCAAACCCACATAAATCTGCACGAGCAGATTCATGTTTCAGTGTTAGTAATTTGTTTTCCATGTCTTAATCTTAACCTCTTGTTTGTGATTAAGTGGCCTCTAAGACAGGTCAAATTGCACGCACGCAAATTGTTAGTCTAATCCTTTATTCATGCTATATTTGGGGTTTTTGTGCCAAAAAAACTATTGTTAATCTCCACATAAAACTTTGCAGCATTGGTGGGTATAAATTTGTATCTTTCACATGTTTTGTTTAAAAAAATACCAACAAAAACCTCCCAGTATCAAGATAAAGAAACACAACAATACCTGGTGGTTAGCAGCTTTGATCACCCGGATCTCTGGTTTAAACCAGCGCTGAGCTTCCATTCAAGTCTAGTCAGATTAGTCAATGTCCAAGACAGGATCATCATTGTGTTCCGGTGGTTCTCACAGGCTTCAGCGGTAGTCTCTTCTGATCCTTTAGAATGTCACCTATCTATGCTCTGTCACAGTATTCTGTGGTGTTACAGTATAACATTTTCTAAGCGTTACTCTCAAATTTTACCCCAGTGTCCTGAGAATAGTCATCAGTGAGCAACTGTATCCTTGGAAATTCTTTTGAGGCTCATCCTAGATCTTTGCTGTATTATTCATTCTAGATCCTGTCGGTAAATTGTGGAATACTTCAGTGGAACTGGCCTCTGGGGATAAAGTCTCTGGGTCTTATTATTGCAATTCCTTTTCAAATAAGCAAGGGCAAGTCAATGGTAACACCTGATAATGCCTGGCAAGTCACTCTGTAGTTCTATCTCGGCAAGAGAAACCATACACATCGGTCCTTGGTGATGTGTGCTGGTTTTAGCAGATTTCACATATCCATGACTAAAACAAAGATAAAAGTTAAAAATATTTTTCCAAACAAAGTATACTAGAGGTTAGACTTGCTTGCATTTTAAAAGTGTATATTTCTACTTAGTTTTAGGTATAGTTAGATGCTTCTTGGATCTTGGATATTTAGAGCTAAACAGAAATGCCTTACAGAAGCATGGAAGGAGAATAAAGCTCCATTTTTGTAAACAGTAATCTTAAGGTCTGTTTTCTAGATAGACTGGCTTTTATGATTTGTTTCACTTTTACCTGCCAGAAGGTTTAACTCTGCTGCAAAGTTTCAGCCCTAGTACATAGTGTCACTGCCCTGAACAAGCTGTTGTGCTTTTATGATGGCAGTGAAGCAGCAGGTTATATATAGCTGACAAATCAGTGAAAAGTCACATTAGTGGTTATGAAAACTCCACATGCAAATAAAAACTCGATCCCCAGCAAGCTGTCAGAGCAATTTCTGATCCTTTAGCTTAATCTTCCCATTTATGGATCATTGGGTAGGTAATAAAAGCATATGAAGTGCAAAACAAAGCTGCTGACTAAACCCCAGTTATTTACTGCACTGCTTACTTTTGGATTTGGAGTGTAGCTAATAGTTTCAAAGGTTGTTGCATATTTTTCTACTTTATCTTGCTCAAGTTACTAAGTGAAAGAGGAAGTTAAAATGCATGTGAGAAATTTCTATTGCTCATAACTGCTATGTCATCTCTGTGGAAGGCAATCAGCATTACAGCCCAACGCTGGAACAGTGATGTTTATTTAAGAGGATTGGTGGCCAGAAATAAGCCACAGTGTCTAATCAGACACAGGCCCTGCCTGGGCAGTGAGCCACAGCGTTTATTGCGTGTGCATTTCTCATAAGCAAAATGGCTACGTACTGAGGCGGGTGCATGTGAAGTCTGGAAGAAGTTACGGTGGAAAGAGCTGTTCTTAGCTTTCTGAAGAGGATTTAAGTTTATTTAAATATATGGGAATGAATGAAACCGTGTGGCTGTGAGTTACAGACAGCCAGATGGGGAATGTCTGTGGATGTGTGAGGGCTGAAAAGGAAGAACAGTGTTTAGATCCTGCCAAAGCTCCCTTAAGTCCAGATAAACATTCCCCTGGAAGAAAATATTTCAGAAGAAAAAGGAGAAAGAAATCAACTGAGGAGGGATCAGATTCAGTGCACGTTAAAGAAAATGAAGAAAAAAGACAATGTGAAGTGGAGATTGCAGAAAACATCGAGATTCATCCCAAGGGTGTGGGATTGGCCGACTTCCTCCCCAGGAGAGTGACAGTGGCTGGTAATGCTCTGCCTGTGAGTACAGACCTTTCAGTTGATATTGCTAAAGCAAAAGTTTTATTGGATTCAGTTTGTGGGGAGAGCTTTCATGGTGATAATCAGGGGCTTGTCAAGTCTGATGAAACAAACACACAGTTAAAGGAACAACACAACAGCAATTCAGAGAAACACTGTGCATGGAAAAGAAAATATTCACAGGATGATAACAGGAGAGAATTAGCATTCCTGAAGAAGTCCAGTGATTTTTATTATAGAAAAGGAACTACTTTGGATTCTGCTATCCACGTTTTAGGCAGACAACATGAAGAAACTGAGTTAAACATAACCTCCTGCAGAGTCATTGAAAATGTTTCAGAAAGCAGTAAATATTAAAAGTTGCATAATTTTCTTTCTGAAAGTATAAGCGATCCATTGCTTGAACAAAAGAGGTTTTATCCTGATACTTTACTTTCTCATTTTCCAAAAGAAAAGGCATTATTTAACATTGCACCAAACAGGATCAAGGTAAATATTTTGATACAGTACATTATCTTTGAAAGTTAGCTTAAGATAAGTATTTGAACAGTAATTTTTGTATTACAAAAATATCTTCACTATGCTGTATATTAACCTTTTACCATGCTGAGATACTATGGATATTTGTAGAACAGAACATATCACTTGATCTTTTTCAAAGGCTATGTAATAACTCTATGCTTTAGGATTATTGATACATTCTTGTCCTATTTTTCTCTCTGTAGTTTGATCTGCTTCCCAATTTCGGAGAGAGATTTTCATGTTAAAATGTTGCTAGAAAGTGGAGTGAATTTTAGAGTTGTCATTCAGTTTCTGCAGTAAATTTTCTTACCATCTCTTCATGGTCTTGTAAATCCTTTGGGTTTTGTATCAAGAAAAGGAATATTTCTGATTCTCTTCACTAATGGCCAGTAGGAACTGAAGAATGATAGAGCTATGTAGGCATCTTGAAATAGAACAAGTGACCATTAACTCTGTTAATAGCACTCTACACTTCTTTTAAAGGATCTTTCCTCCCAACCTGTCTAGATGACCTATTAATATTAATTATTCAAATTCCATCTTCCTCTGAGGGTAGGAATATTTTGTTTTTACAATAAAAGAAACCAAAATACAATCTTAGTTGCAGAATATCTGAAGGGAAACAAAGTTTTGGTAACCATGCTTACCAATTCAATCCATATTTCCAGTTTTGCTCCACCCATCTTCAGGATAACTGAAATCTGTACATGTGAGTCAAATGCTGATACCAGGATCTGGTCCAAAACTGATTCCTCTTGCTCAGTGGGGACATCTGAGCTTTCAGTTGAATGAGCAGAGGGAATGGGCATATGCCAAAGGCACTTTCCAGCAGAGCTAACTAAATGTCTTTTGCTTATATAATTTACTTTTCTAACAGGAACCAAACAATACTTTGCTTCGTTTTTTAAACATAGATAACACACCCAATTACAACATGCAGTTCACAACAGTAAAAATAACCTCCTAATACACACAGAGATCTTTGCCCTCTTAATCTTAGCTGGAATTCAGGAACAGCTTAGGAATGTTCTTTGATTTGTACAAAACGTCACTGTTGAGTAAGAGGGTATGAGGCCTTGTCTGTTCAGCTAAGCATGGCTACTTTTCCCTGTATAATGAAAGTAATGTAGCTTCTAATACTGCTGCTCTAATTACTCCAACCATGTCTGTACCTCTTGTTACTGCAGAAGAAGGAAGAAAAAAGAAGATTTCTGTTGAGCACCTATATCAACTGATATTGAGAAAGCATTGCATGAATATGAAACTGCTGATATATCAGGCTAAATGCCTCGGTTGCTAAAATCAGTTCAGTTCCCTTTCTCAACCCAAGATTCTCAGTATAAGTAATTTTAAGAACACCAAGGTTTAACCTCTAAACAAAAGCAGGAAAAACTAAATTTCAGGCTTTAATTACTGTACAGACTCATAACCGCTTTCCTTCTGATTGTTTTTGAGAACTAAAAAAGCATTTTAATGTCTTATATTTCTGTGGTTTTTATACTAACTGTGAAACTGGTATTTATGAGTTTCAAAGGTCGTGTTATTGGCCTGAGCTGGCACACAAAGCTTTGCAGTTAGCAATCTCAGCTTTACCATTTTCTTTACTGTAATTACAGAGATCAGTAGCCTTCCCTTACCTTGTCAATTTACCTATGCTGTAATGTGCTCTCAGCTTAGACAGTGCCTCAGGTCTGGCTGATAATTGAAAGCATGTTGGCTTTTCAAACTGAGAAGCAGATACCAGAGGAAACTAATTGGTACAGTTGGATAATTTGCACTGTAACAGAGATACAACATTTTACCTTCTGAAACAGTATGGTCCCCTCTACTGAAATATATTCTTTGAGTTTCTTTCTGTGGTAAGGTTCCTTATGCATGTAAAAAATTATAATTTTGTGTTCAGATATGTTCTACTTCATTGCCTCTGTTTTCCTGATTACAGAACTCAGCTTAGAGGGATCTGCTGAAGCATTGCTCTTGGCTACTCATTAATAGCTTTGATAGAAAAGTTTCTTACTTTCTGCTGAAGCCTAATGAACATTTCTCAGATCATAGTGTGGCCCAGGAGAGAGATGATACACCACCAGAATCATGTATCTCTAGCTCATTATGTACTTTTGTGCAGTTTAGTACATTATGTCAAGTTTAGTCTTGCTTCAAAACATTTGGGATAAGATGGAATCAGAGGGTAGACTTCCTGCTATCTCTTGAGTCTTGCTCTTCTCTTTGCGATGTGAAAATGAATCACAGAAATCCACCATCACTGTTGATATCTTGGAAGTCTTCTCCAGTCTGCTCTGCTCTTTGGGCTACAAACTGCATCACTAAAATCAGTGCAAAGAAAGAGCTGGAGGTCTTTTGGTGTTTGGATTTTATATTCTGTGTGATGCAGGGGTAATTTACAAGCTCAGAAAAAGCAGTAGCAGAAGTGAACATGTTCTCCCAGTTAGAAGCAAGAGAAGTGTTTAGTGCCAGTTAAGACTTTGATCCTGAAATAGAAGAACTATATAGAGAATTACCTCTGTTGCTTTTTCTTGCATAACTTTTAATTCACAGGCTTTGAGATAATTTGGAGAACTGGATCTCTGGCAAACAACTGCTCAAACTCATGCAAATGCTATAATTCATTCTTTCCATGCTTAAGGAACAAATGTTCTCTATTTAAGCAGTTTATAGTGAGTAAATGATAGGCTTGTGGGATACAAAAAGTTCACACAAACTTTGCTTGGAAGGAGTACATTTTATGAGTAGAAGATTTGATTTCCCCTTAATTTATTTTCTATTCTAGCATTCTTAGTTTAATAATCCTTTGGTTTTTCTTCTATGGGAAATGATGTTAGAAATATTGACGATAATGCACAGTTGGTGGATAAGTATCTCGCTTCCTCTTACAGCTTATTTTATTGTGGTAGTATTTTACTTGTTAAGAAGTTTTAAGTTAATAGGGCATCTTGCAAACTAGAGCCTGTATTTGTAGGTGTAATAAATTATAACCATTTGACTCAACATTTCAATTAGAGTATTTCAATTTCACTTAGAGTATTTCTACTTTTAAAATACTATTTCAGTGTTTATTAAAAATTCTGAAATATTAGCCTTGAAAGCTGAAATACTTTATTTAGAGAACAGAAGTGCTCAGGCTGTTTCAGGTCTCAGGCTGATGTTAATGTTCCTTAACCTGTGGTGAAATGGGATACCTTTATGAGTGAAAAGCCTTATTCTTTCTCTTCAGATGGCTAACTAGGGTGCTTGGAAGATTTTGGATCAAAACCCTGTTGATCTTCGTGTAATAAACTGAATTATTGTTTTAGCCATCCAAAATGTCAACTGTGAGCTTCCCTAATGGTCATATTCAGAATAAAAATTCTTGTGTTTGTGTCCATGGCTAAAATGTTGTTTATATCTAACACCAGATACTAGTAGAGTATTCAGAAGTTACCTTGATGTTTGAAATTACTTGTTTCCAGAGGAATCTAATGTGCACTCAAACATGCTGTGTTTGCACTCTCTGCAATGTGAAGTGTACAGAGCTATCTGCTCAATTAACCATGAAGGAAGCTAAGGGCTTGAACTCAGCAGTAAGGAAGGGCCATTAGCAAATTGCATTGTTAGCTTGCTCATGTTAGAGTATATTAAAAAATCTGATAATTAAGGATTACACACAGAGGACTTTCTGAAAATGACAGCCAAAAATATAGTTTTGGGTTTGTTCTTTTTCTTTTTTTAATGCTATACATCTGGCACTTGGAGATGACATCATCTCTTTCAGAAACGTTGTCCGGATAAGCAGTGCATGGTTGACTTCATTTATATTGTGATCTGGTTGTTCTGTGATGAATAGAAACTAAACCTACTGAAAAAACATTTAGTTTGCTTTCTTGCTTTGAAATACCAAACAATAAAGTTAACCCACGGAAAAAAGTCTTGCACTAAAGCTGAGTTCCCTAGATTTTTACAAGAAAATTTTCGGAGTGATTACAAGTTGGTCTTTTGCCACATTGTATTTTCTGTTGTCTTTACAGACACGATTCATCCCATCTGTATTTCATTCAGTAAATACTCTTTGCAGGATTTTAATACCTAGAAATTTTGATACCTAGGAACAGCTGCATGTGTTCTCTACTGTGTTTTGAAAAAAAAAAAAAAAAAAGGGTTTTTTTTTCCCCTTTTGTATGATCTTTCTTCAAAAATGTGCTGAAGCTGGAGACAATAGGATGCAAAAAATGCAGTCAGGTTATTTAGGGGCTGGTTGAACCGTTAAAATTGTTTTGCTTTCTAGCATTGGTGTTGGTATGTTTCACTTACGTAGATCCAGCAGATACAATGGCCTGTGATAGGTATCTGAAGGACTGCATTCACAGCTTGTGATTTTGTGGTTACTTGAATAGAAAGTAATGTAATTTTTTTTTCTCTACATTAAATTTATTTCTAATTTACTGTATAGGTGTAAATGCTCATCATCCCCTGAAAGTGTGAGAGGTAGTAAAGCAGAAATTGTGGTGAGCTCCATTGCCCTGACCATCTCTAAGGCTCTTCCTCTAGTTCCCTGCTTCCCAGTGCTTCCCACTATGTTGTCTTGGGCCATGACATGGCAACATCAGTAGGCAAGTTACACATCATTCTTGGCACTGTGATTTGTGTGGCTCTAATTTAAGAAAACCCCATAAGTTCCAGCCTAGCCTGTTGGAATTCCCCCTGTCAGAGCCCAGACAGAAGATATCTTTGTGTGCAGAGATTCTGAGGCTGGGAGAATTTGTTATGACCATCCCAGCTGACCTCATGAGTGTAGCTGCTTGGTTTATGCTAGAATGGATTGCTGGAATTGGCACAACTCAATGTACAGCTCTTCTGCAGCAAACTCAAGCACCCAGGGTTGTTTGTGGGCAAACCTGCCCTGAGCTGTGGCCTCAGGCTGGCCCTGGAGCCAGAGTACCCCTGCCTCTCTGCAGGGCTGGGTGTGTGCTGTGGGGAGCAGCCTCTTCCAGGGGAGCTCACAGAGGTGCCTCTTGTCTACCCACAAGCTGTGGCATTGCCTCAAATCCTCTTGCCCCTGCCCAAGCAGCTCTGCCTGCTTTTCCTGATGGCTGAGCTACATATTGACGTTGTTATACAGTGCCTTGTGGTACATGGGCTCCTAAGTAGTTCATAATAAACACCTTATATTGTCTCTTGTTTGGATAAGTGGTAATAGGTGGTCACTTAGAAAAATGAAAACATGCTATAGCCCTTCCTTTGCCAAGGCACATCTTATTTTTCTTCCTCGTTAGAGTTTGCCTTTACACTGAGTACAATTTCTGTAACATGAGGTATAAACAATACATGTTTGTCTGCTTCATATTTATGCTGTGGTAGTTTTCCAAAGAAACTAACTGAACTTCATTAGGGGATGATCTAATGTAGTATTTGTAGTATAATAATAAAGTAGTATTTGAATATAAAATTCCCAATACTTTTCTGCTTTCCCTGATAAGGAATTGATAATCCTTAGATATTACAAAACTGAACCTTCTTGACCAGACAAAATTTCTATTTATAATCCTTCAGTCTTTTAGTCATTCCCAAAATACTTCTCAGAAAATTTTGTCTTAAAACTGTTATCAGTTTTCACTCAGAATTACTGTTTTGTCGCTGAATTCCAGAACATGCACTATAAATCAACCTGTTTTAAAAGAGGAATTTCATAGCTATGAATAATAGAAATATAGTTATTGTATAAGTGTGCCTATATACATATAAAACATATTGCATTTTATATATATTTATATAACATTTATACATAATAGGTGTCATTAAAAATAGACTGTATTATCAGCATAAATAAACAATTAAGTATTTTGCATTATGCAATAGTGTTATATTGTACCCAGAAATTAAGAGACTGAGAAGTGGCTAACTGAAGAAAACTGTGAATTTTGTATTTCATATTGAAGATACTGAGAGTGCATAAGGATAATACACAAAAGAATATTAATACAGTACCTGAAAAAGAATTGTATTCATGTACACAGATACCAGACAATAAATTCTCCAGCAACGAAGAGTGATTTTTCTGCAATATTTTAAACATTCTTATGGATTAGATGTAACTGTAATTTTTACATTAACTTTGTTTTAGATATCTGATATCCATGTTACTGGGGAGTCAGAGGACATGTCTGCTAAAGAGAGACTGCTCCTGTGGTCACAGCAAACAACAGAGGGTTATGCTGGAATACGTTGTGAAAATTTCACTACCTGCTGGCGCGATGGAAGGTTATTTAATGCCATCATTCATAAATACAGGCAAGTACTCTGTTTGCTCCCTTGGAAAATGTTAATTACAGCATTTTAATATACAAAGAAAGAGGGCTCTTGCTTTATGTTGTAATAGAACTGCAGCTGTGGAGATGACACTGATTCTTCCCTGGTGATTTCCTGCTCCTTTCAGCCAAAGGATGCCTTGTTAACTTTGCATGTCCCTCCTTAGAGAAGTACTTCCAGGACTCCTGTACATCTTTCATGGGGCGTGTTCAAGCTGCTATGAAGTATGTTTCCAGAATTCAGTCTTCTCCACAGTCCTTTTTTGTCATACTGATGTTTAAGTGTAGGTGAGGTAGAGGCAGAACTGATCACCAGAGTCCGAAACTTCAGTGCTGGTGAAAACCATACTGTATGACTGTATGATATGTCTGAGATCCCCATCCTCTTCCTTGTGTGATTTTACCCTTGGATGGCTCTGGAGTGTAGAGCTTCTTCAGTGTTTGTGTGTGGAGCCCAGACCTACTCTGAGATGCATTTCCTGTAAAAGGGTGTTCTCATGGAAAATGTGACCAGCTGGCTTGAATGTTCTCAGTCTGAGAAGAGATTTGTGCTTTTGTGACCTTACCCTTACAAAGTTAAGCAGACATTGTAGAGTCACTGGTGGCTGTGACTAGAGACTAAAGGGTACAGAATATTAATTTGAAATACAGCTGAAAGTGTCTGCTGATAGGAGAGGATTTCTGATTCTGGATTCTAAGCGAAAAGAGGTCTCTCTTGACAAAGCTGACTTTGGCATCAAGCTTGCCAGAGATTTAATCATTGATGTGCTCACTGTTCTCTCTTGGTTGGTGACGTCTCTTCTTTATTGTGTATTTTTTCGTTCCTGAAATGACTAAGAAGGTTTGTGTCTTAAGAGGGCCACGTGGGAGAGTATTCTGCCTGCTGGGTTAATCAGTGTGTACTAACTTGTCCTGCACGAGGCTTTGTGGGCTTCTCATAGCATGTGTAGTTTGTACTCTATGCCCTGGAGAGCATAATAAGGAAGTTTTAAGGGTACATGATTTCATTGGTGTAATTTGAAGGAGTGTCCACAGCAAAGGCAAATTTGTGTTTTTTCTTGCATATCCAGTGAACAGAGCCTGGAGTAGATTATTTTGTTCTTAGATTTCCTTTTGTGGGACCAGTTGGCCCACCACAGAAGGTGGTCTCGGTAGACACAACACACACGTGATCCTTATGGGGAGTAGGACACTAAAGTAAAATGAGAGACAGGTGCAGCCTTTTCCTCACAGGCTGTGTATAAAGGCTGCAGGCATCATGCACAGTGCTGAAAGTCCCAGAGAAGCTGGCTGTGGCAGTGCATAATTTTGTGGTAAAACGAAGCTGCATCTCAGTCAATGAGGTTGTTTTCTGACATGCTTCTGTTCTGAGTAGCTGGTCAGAGAGGAGGTGCATGCCAGCAAGAAAGTCTTTTTTAGAAACATTGGCAAGACAAAAGGAAATAGCTGGCAGAAGACGAGTCTGTTTTATTTGGGACAGAGCAACCAGAGGAATGAACATAGCACAAGCAAGTATTTGAAAACATAAACAATATGAAAGATACAGAGGGATTGGAGAGAAAAAAAAAGGGAGGAACTTAATGAGATGAAGTAATGGAAAATATTTCCCAGAGCTTCTTCAGAGCTATGTATCTCTTGCACAGAGCAGTGTAGCCTTAACTGCTCAAGCAACTGATAATTATGGTACAGATCAGTTAATAATGAAAAACTTGATTCCTGTCCTCCAGCTGTGCAAATGTTAAAACCTTGGGATATGACTGAATTGCTTTGTTGGATCACTGTTTCTGGCATTACTCCGTGGGTTTCATTGACAGTGTTTCAACAGGGAAGAACAGGCACCTTTGACTCCAGTGTGTTGCACAAAGCAAGTGATTCAGTGACTGGGGAGCAGAGTCCCCATTTTGTGTGCTTCTGTGCCAGTTTCCATTGAGCTTAATTTCTTTCTGTAAACATAACTTCACCTATGGATTTTGTCCTTCTCAGGAGTTTTCACCAACCTTATCTAATGTGTTTTTGCTGTGAGAAGTTACAGGTTGTTGGATTCCATTTCAAATGGAATGAAAGTAAGATTCTTCACTGATTTCAATGAGTTTCTGTGTTTCATTCCTTTTTTGTTTTGTACCATTAAAACAGAGATAATAATTTCCAGCTATTGCTCACAAGAGAGGAATGATCTTCCCAAACAGTCATTTGTTATTTTTAACTACATAGTTTTACTCCAGAGACCTCTTTTAATGTTTCATTTGTCTTCTGACCAATAAGTAGTTTAAACACTAAAAGACCTGCACAGTTCTGGCAGTGATTCTCCATTTGCCCTGTTTGTCTGTTTTAATAGCTCCCAGTTTGTGGATCACAGCTGGTGTCAGGAGCTGGTCTGAGCATCCTGTGGGTGCTGCCAGCTGGTGTGCTCCACCAGGGTGGATGACCAGATGTGCCTGCTTGGGCAGTAGGGTGGGACCGTGGTGCTGCCATGTGGAGAACCCCATGGGGGCACATCTGTTGGTCGTGTTGCAGCATGGCAGCCCCCTGCACCAGGTGTGCTGTGCTCACTGGAGATAATTCTCTGTACAGAGGCACCCTGGGGTGTGAGGAGTATCAACCTTGAAAATGGGGGATGGAGCTCTTCAGGTGGGACTTGACTTCCAGTCCTGAAAGGGCTTTAATTGGGCTCAGACCTTATTTTAAGGGCATGATATTAAGTGCTATGACAGTAAAACCCAGAAGGCTCAAATACCCAGATTTGAATCTGGAACTGCAATTGTGCTGAGCCACAGTAAGCTGGGTGTTGGATGGAGGGCACATACCATGCCAGGGCACAGCAGCTGGAGGTCCCTCAAGAGGTCCATCAGGGCAGGGCTTGGCAGTCAGGGCTTGTTCCACTGCCCCAGTCAGGTGTGGGGCAGCCGGGGGGGCACCAGGGCAGCCCTAGCCCTCTCACTGGGACCTCCCTGGGGTTGTGCTGGAGCTGGACCTGCCACATGTGGTGCCTGCAGCTTGGCTGCACCACTGCAGGGGCCGTAGCTTAGCTCTGGGCCAGAGGTCAGAGCACCAGCAGCTCCCAGAGGACAGCCCTGGTCCACAGCCCTGGCACCAAGGCTGAGAGACCTTCTCTGGATGCACCATCGAGAGCACAAGCCATATGAGTCCAACATGATCCCTGCAGTCAGTGGTCCATGAGACA
The DNA here is from genome assembly GCF_048771995.1 of Taeniopygia guttata. Classification (NCBI taxonomy): domain Eukaryota; kingdom Metazoa; phylum Chordata; class Aves; order Passeriformes; family Estrildidae; genus Taeniopygia; species Taeniopygia guttata. The sequence continues at coordinate 26,508,978 of NC_133027.1, read as the reverse complement.
GGGAGATGTCACTGTCCAGTTCCAGGTGACAGGATAGGAGTGGCAGGTCATAATTACCTCCTCTCCAGGCATATGTGATTTTTTTTTTTAATTGCAAGTACATACCAGCTTCAAGACTTCAGGAAATTGCTGAAGCTGTGAAGGGCTGGGCGAGGAACTGGGCTGTGACTCAGCTGCCAGCAGGCAGGGAGCCTCTCCCTTCAGCAGAACTGGCAGCCTGCCCTCTCTTAACGGCAGGTTAGAGTTGTTTCTTTTGTTTTTCTGTCTTGACAGAGGATCTTAGCACCTCTTCGTACAAGCGAGCTGAGATTTGTGGTTCAGAACTGCAGGAATAGTGCATGGGCTTGCCATGTCTCCCTGCTCCCCAAGAAGCACGGGAGATATTCCTTAAGGCTGGGAGTTCCCTATCATCACTGTCATACCCACTGCAGCACCTCGGTGGATACTGGTGGCCCAATGGGTGACCCAGGTTCTTCCCTGTGTCCCTATCCTTCCTGCACCCAGAGCTGTGCTGGCAGTGCTCCACTTGCAGTCTCAAGCAGGGATGTGGGCAGTGTAGAGGTGCTGGAGCTCATACACTGGAGTCATTCACCCTCTCTCCTGAGCAAATGCAGGATATTTGTTTTCTGTCCCCTTGAGCAATGAGGGTTGGGTTGTCCGAGCTTCTCATAAAGGCCTTCAGTTGGTTATTTTCTCTCTTACTACTATTAAGAGTATGAATGACTTGCCAGTGATTTTGTAGTGCTCTTTAAATCAAGGAAAGTAATTTTATGAATAATGGGAATGAGAGGAAAAAAATTGCTTTATTTGAGGTACTTGGATCCATATACCACTTGATTTTTTTCCCACCACCAAATTTAGAAAAAAGTAATTTTTTTTTCTATGTGAGAAGATTCTTTATATTTCCAGCAGTTTGCAGTGGTTTGTATTTACTGGGTAAAGTTGAAGATTACTTGGCTGAACTTCTGAAGAGTCTAGAAAGATTCCATTTACATCCTGTAAATGGTTAAATCCCTGGGAACAGGGCTTCACGCTGACCTCAAGAACTGCCTTGGCGGGGGCTCCACTGCAGGCCCTGGAGTTTGGTTTAATCATGGAATCATAGAATGGTTTGGGTTGGAAGGGACCGTAAGGGATCATCTAGTTCCTGGGCATGGGCAGGGACACCTCCCATTAGACCAGGCTGCTCAAAGCCCCATCCAGCCTGGCCTTGAACACTTCCAGGGATGGGGCATCCACAATTCTGAGCCATCTGTTCCAGTGCCTCATCACCCTCACAGTAAGGAATTTCTTCCCAATATCAAATCTAAACCTGCTCTGTCCTGTGGGAATACTTGTCCTTACACAAAAAGACCAAATTATAACATTAAAAAGTGTGTTTTAATACTGGGCACTAACCATATTTGTATTTAAACAGATAAGCTATCACACTGTTTTTAACCTCCACACTTTTCTTCAGATATGTGGTTAGGCCTTTAGTGAAGGTTACAGATACACCCAGAAGATTCAAGAATATGCTGTATGTCTCATCTGTTATATCATTTGCCATTTATAACTTAATTTTTCATTGAAGATGAATGTTATTTTATTCAATATGTTGTGTTGTAAGAAATCTGACTTCAGGCAGTTTCAAAATTACGTGATATTTCTTTTGTACCATCATATAGTATGTAGCACAAACCTGTAAGCCAGACTTTGAAGTTGTAGGCAGACTTTAATCTGGGTGTAATGCCCAGATTTTTCTGGAGATATGACTACCTATACCCTTGAATGTTCATTCAGTCTTAAGTATTTCTAGTCACTAGGCTGTTTTGGGTAAATTATCTTGATTTTTTTTTTGTATGATTGTTTTTTTGGGTGGTGTTGTGTTGGTTTTTTTGTTTGTTTGTTTGGGGTTTTTTTTGTGTTTTTTTTTTTCTGTACATGCCTTTTGACCAGAAAGAAGAACCACTAATTTATTAGAACTGTATCCCAGTTATATCCCCTATATATAGAAACATCTTTTTTTATATAGAGAGTGAAAGCTGCGCTTATTTCAGTAGGAGTCATGCCAGATGAGAGCTAGTATTCTAAATTATAGATCTACATTGCACTTGGCACATATACTTCTTTTACAGCAAATTCAGATGAAAAGTTATACCAAAGTAGTAAACCTATTGTTTTGATCTCAGACTGCCGTGAACCTTTGGTACATAAGAACTACAGGAAATTTCAGTTAAAAAGTGTCTGAAATAGAATTTAAGAAATAGTAAAAATAATAGCTGTAACATTTACAGTTTGTTGTCACCTTTAGGTGCTCCATTAAGGACAATGGCTGTTGATATTCAGAAAACAGACATTATCACAGACAAACTAATCTTATTTTCTAGAGAAAAAAGATTAAGTGTAGAGGATAGGATCAGATTAATATCACACATATGTTTTTTATAAAAATGTGTGCCCTCCTTTATACATTTGATTTTTGTATTCTCACAGCTTTTATAGTAGAGAGTTAATTTCGATTTTAGCATTTATAAAAGGATTCCAGCAAAAGCATTATGTTCTTGTGTAACTAGATTATAGCATTTAATGAGTAGCTTCAGTGGTGCCTGTATGGTGAAAAACAGCATCTGTTCAGGAAGCACTGCAAGCTCAGTTCCCAGTTAAAAATACATTTTTAAAGTTCTAGTCTCAGGTGTTAGGTCTGTTCTAGTAAATGAAGTGGGTCCAGCTCCTGCTTTCCAGCCCTGAGGGTAGGAGGTCCAGCAGGGCTTGGTCTGCTCGGCTGGACCCCCCCTCTGCCCCACAGACAGGGTACACAGGTCCCTTGGAGCTCTCCTGGGGCAGTGCTGTCCCTGGCACTGGGCTCATGCCTTGCCTGGCTGAGTGTGCTCACAAGGGGCCACAGCCACGCTGTGGGAAGGACTAAAGTAACTAAAGGTCACCTTGGTCTGCCTCCTGTACACTCAGACATGTCCAGTTATGTCTGCACTCCCAGGTGAATGCCAGCAACCATAGAAAATGTGAAAGACTGGTTAGGAGAGAAAACGGATAAAATGTACTCAGGTCAGGCAGCAGTGTGACAAGCCAGCAGGACTATAGTATACACGTGGAAGGTTTAAGACAAGAAAACAAGTGAGGTTATTTCATGTAATGGTGTTCCAAGGCTTGCCAAGGCCACATGCAGACAGTTTCTATAAACTTTGGCCCCACCTAGCAAGGATTAGAAATGCTACAAAGAGGGAAGTTGGTGATAGAGTTAAGAGGCACATTTTGAGCACAAGAAAAACTGTTTTTACTGTATTAAAGAATTTCTGTTAAAGAAATACAGGGATCTGGTACAGAGGAGCCTTTGTTACTGGTAAACTTTGTGCAAGGCCTTAATGAGGCCTTAATGACAAAGCCTGTGGTTTTAAGCAGCATACAGTGTAGAGAGTGAGTGAGGAAATGGCTCCTGTTCCCAGAAAAAGGAGGGACAGAGGCTAACAGTGAATGCAGCGTGGAAGAAGTGTAGGTACACTGAGTGCTTCATTTGGGAGGAAGAGGAATAGAAGCTACAGTGTGTTCCCAGAGGAAACAGCAATATAACAGGTCCATAAATGCTAGATAAAGTGAGAGAGACAAATTTTCCAGTGTCACAGTGCTTTGCTTTTGAAATGTTGCTATCATAACACAGTATGCTTTCAGAATTATGAAGTGGATGTTTTTCTGAATGTGGTATAGAACAGAGAAGCTAGATTTATGCCTGCTAAATAACTGTTCTGGTTTGGAACAAGCTGTTTCAACCTTACCCAGGATGATTTGCTGTGTATATATGGTTGGTTGAACACTAAGCTCCTGGCCAGCAGTGCATGTGGAATCCCTCTGATGTTAAAACATGTTGCAACTACTCAGGTACTGACTTGAATACATTCCTTAAGGGGAGGGATAATAGTGCCTCAGTTTGCAGAAACACGTTGAACACCCTTGGGGAATGAATGAGAAAGAAACTAAATATTACACAGTGTCAAGCCTTAAAATGCTAGGGGATATGTTTGAAATAAAGAGATTAGTTGGGTCTGCTGGTTTTGGCTTGCTGTTTTGTGACTTGTACTTTATTGTAACCCAGCTTTAACACAAAGAAAATGTGACTTTGGTTGTGTTGCACCCTCCTTTCTATGTATCTCATTGTGTCGTTCCTACTGTTTTCAACAGGATTTGTTGTGTAGAATAAATGAACTCAGTGTTGAGAATTGGAAATTTGGGAAAACATAAACTGCATTTAGGATGCTTAAAAATATTGATATGCTTTTAATATTACTTGTCTGAGTGTATTTCTAATGGATTTACGAATGGCAAGTTGACTAACCTGGAGCTTAACCGGATACACTCAGAAGAATTCTGTGATGGCACTTAGTAAAGGCTGTATTAAAATAGTGCCAGCAGTGTGCTTGCAATTTTAGCATCTTGTGTTGTGGTGGTGGTTAGCCTTAGTGGGTGTTAGATGGGTGACTTCCAGTCAGCTTGGTTGATCAATTTCAGATCTGAACTTAAAATGATCTCTATATCTGTTGTGCTGGATCCTACTGCTAAGTAGCAGCTGAATAACAGTTTTCTTTTTGCAGTAACTAAAAAAAAAACAAAAACCAAAAACCTCAAAAAAAAACCCAAAACAACCCAAACTGGGATGAAATCAAAGCTTTTCGCTTGTCATTTTAATGGGAATAAAATGTAAAGTTTTATTCAACTTTCTGTTGGAAGGCCAGGTTTTTTAATTCAGGTTTCACAAGTTTCATACTTTCAGATTGGCAAAGACCAGGACATCTAAGGGTGTCAGAAGATCTGATTCAAAAGGATGTGGTGTCTGAGCAGTGGGGGCATATGTGCCAGTGGTAAATCACATAGGGAAATGTCTTGGTCTTCAGAGAACGCTTTTGGCAAATTTGTGGCACATGGAGAAATGTTGCCTCTTAGGCAGGACAAGAAGCCTTTGGGAAATTGTTTGAACTCATTACAGTACCTCACCATTCTTCCTCATTGTAGCTGTACTAATCCCACTGGAAAGCCATTCTGTCAAGCAGCCACTGCTGTGGTCTGGAGGGTATATTCTCAGGATGCAGAGGAGAAAAATTGTTTAGTTGGGTTTCTTCATTGTCTTTTTGGTATTCACAGTTCAAGGAAAAGTACATTATTTATGATTATTTTTGTGGCTTTCATGGTGTGGGTTGAGGTTGATTTATGAGCCTCCAATTTAAATTTTAGCATAGCCAAAAATTGCTGAAGTTGCTGTATCATTACTGGTTTAGTAATAATGGAAACAGCTCTTAGTACTAAGAGTGTAAAAACTGATTTTAAAGGTACTGGAAGGACTACAGATCCTTTCTAGTTTCATTCATGTTTGTACTAAATTTGAAACCTGCATTGCAAACTTACTGCAAAGTTGTGATTAGGGTTTGTTTTCCATGGCTAAAGATGAACTCCACATTTATCTAAAAGATCTTTGATATTGCAATGCCACAGTTGTGTATTTATCTAAATTACTCGGTATGGCAAATTACAGGTAAAGCTTTACCGTGCTAACAAAGGTAGGACAGGCAACTTCAGTAGGTTTATTAAATTCAGTGCTTGTCAAATCAAGGGCATGCACAATAGAAGGAATTACCTGAGTTAGCTCTGTATATTGTTAGGGGATTAATTAATGTTAGGGCACCTGACAGCTTTTGCTTTTCTTATTTTAAGTGCAGTTAAACATTCATTCTTTTTCTGTGGGAAGTCTTGATAGAATATGTTGGGATGTCTGAAGAATAGACATGCATCTGTAAATAGTTAGTGTTTCAACTAAATATAAGCCAAGAATGAAATATCCTTTAATAGCAGGTTATTACTCAGGCAGCATACAGAGTTTTGACTGAGAAAGAATTGTGGAGGTTAAACAGTTTTGATGGTTCATGTAAATAACTTCAGGTTTCTCAGCCTTCTGAATGCATTAACAGAATTTTCATGTGGAATATTACTTTAATATATATGTTTTAGTAAAATTTAACATTGTTGTAACTTGAGCAAGTGTCATCCCAGAAGAGTGAGAAGGATGTGATTTCTTCGCCATTGAGAAAATAAAGTTCAGTTAAACATATTTTTCTGTTTTGAGGTATTAAATCCCCTTCAAATATCATATTTTATTTTAATGGGCAAATGTTATAGCTGCTTATTTGGATCTTAAACTATTTTGCTAGGTATTAAGTTCTGGCAATGAGAAGATCTACATGTACCTAATGTTATTTATTATGCACAACTCTGATTTCAAGGAGTCTCTGCAGACCAGAAGTTTCTGCTGCTGTTCATACATTGTTCTCTTCCCTCTCTTTGTGGTACTAGATATTGTTTTCTGAATTTATCATAATTTTGTCAGCTTCCTAATTCATGTTTTATTATTTACACTTTCTTCCCCATCACTTCTGATACAAATTGTATCTAATTTCTAACACCTACACTAAGATCTCAAATGGCAGCAGCACTTTTTAAATAAATTAAATGATTAATGACTCTCAATGTGGAAGCCAAACCCTTGACTTAGGTGTGGCTGCAGCAGAAGCATCTTCTTTGCATGGAATGTTCCAACTCGACTGGGGTTTGGGATGTTTGTGTGTTTTCATGGCAAGGCCCCAGCCCACTGAAAAATCTGCCATAAGATGACTCACAATATTATGACAGAAGGTAGAGTCATTGTATGTTACTTAAAGGGCATTTAGTTTAATTTGTTCTTGATTATGCATAAAACTACTTAATAATGCTATGCAAGTTAATATAAAATATATTTATAATACATTACAAATAACTTCTACAAAACTCATATATTTGCTCTATAGCCTTAAAAATGCATGGACAATGCTTTTAAATCTACTTCAACGACAACAATTAAATATTTATTAGAGGATACTCATCACAACTGTGATTTCAACAGTTATTTTGAGTTTAGTGGACAGGTATATCTGCAAGCTTATAGCATGTAAAAATGGCATTTATTTCTATTTAGAATTGCAAAAATCCCCACTATTAAACAAAAGGAACAATATGGTAATCAGTGATTTCCTGAGCCATGTTTTTTTGGATGCATTTTGCTCAGGCAAAAAAAAAAGTCCTTTACTGAGCTCTGGTAGGTAAACTCCTTTCCCTGTGGATTTGTAATATATCCCTCTAGTACTTGTGAAGAGGAAAGGGTGATCTGCAGAGGGGGAGGCCCCAAGCCCTAGGCTGCATGATCTTGCTGTGCCTTGTGCCAGGTGCTTTTGCATTCAGGTGATAATACTTGTCTTTTCCCTTTTGTAAGCCATCAGTGGACTTGTTCTTAGTCAGCTGTTGAGCCTTATGTCTGCTTTAAAGAGCCAAATACATGCGCCATTAAGACAGGCATGAATGCCATCTTCTGTAGTATTTTCTTGTACATCAAGACTTTAGAAAAATATAGACCAGTTAATCTAGTTCCGTATACTATGTGCTAAATGTATAATTAACTGGAAATGACAGTATTCATTGCAATTTTTCCTTGTTCTTAAAGGGAAACTATTATAATCCAATGCTGGTAGGAGTTGCAGGGATGGGAAAATATGTTTAAAAGGCGTGGAGACATCTCTACATCTCTACAGAGCAGGCTCTTCTTCAACTGGGTGATGAAGCTGCAGAACTGATATAAAATGATTTATTATGAAAGAGCAGTTGTTGTTATTGATTTCGTTACCTGTGTCGCTGTGAGAATGTTACCTCTTCTTCAACTAAATGGAAGCTTTATTCTAAAGAGATTATTGTGTCAGTGTCTCTGCAGCTTGCAGCTTGTTTTCTGGGAATAGTCAAGGCTTTTACAACATGTCCTTTCGTGTTCTGAAAGTTGGCAATTGAGCAGGCAGTGCAAGTGATTATTCTTGGGACATTTTTATCAAATGTGAAACAAATGTAAAGAAGGCGGGAGGAAAATAATAACCTAAGCTACAGTGTTACAATTACAAAAACCTGATTCTCTTGTCAGAACTGCTGTTAAAGCAATCTTTATTACTCATACCATCTCCATTATTGTGGCTGAAACAGGAGATGGAGGTGCTCAGTTTTCTTTTCTAATACTGTCTTTTATTTTTCGTGGATTTTCTGTGCTGCTGAGAGCAACAGCTGATATTGGTTTCATTGCATTGTTTTCGTTGCACTGAAATTTGGAGAAGAACAGCGTGAGCTTGATCATGCTCCCACTAAGCGTATTGGAAGTGGAAAGTCCCGCTGCCTTAGGAGGATTATATTGCACTGCTTACATTTTGTTATTATTAAATGTTCTTTCAAGGCATAATGGGTGCAGTGTTATTATCTGTCTTGTAGACTTGTCTTCAAAAGAACACAAGGAACACAGTGATGCTAAATGGCTGAAAAGAAATAGATTTTTATTTACAGTGCCCTTGTAGTTAGTTCAAAGACAAAATTGTACTGAGTTTCCTGAAGTTAATACCATTTTGTTATCAAGGGAATTTAGGGTGCTGCCAAATGAAATGTTAGTTTTGAACAATTGTATTTAACAGTTTTATTTCTATCTATTGCAATTATTTAAAACTTCTACTTGATAAAATTAAAAAAATAGTTTCTCTAGAAGCAAAAATGAGAAAATTGAAAAACTGAATTGTTCGCTGAAAGTTGTATGCCATTTTTTTTTTTGTTTTAGGTTGTTTTTTTTCATGGTGAGTCTGGTTTTCAGTAGTGTAGGATTTCAGTAGCAAAGGTTTCAGACCCTTGTGGCTCTAGTTGACTTTAATGAGATGAGCTTTCAAATATGCTCAGCTTGTTTGAAAATCCCTTATTTCTTTTGTTGGATAGCTGTGAGAATTCCAAGTGCTGAAAGAGGCAAAGAGTAACACACTGAGAATCACAAGATCTAAAACGCAACTCCTACATAGCAAACATCAATGACAATATTAGTTTTGAAGTTTTGCATTAATTTAAAACATTAAAGTAGTGATGCTGGTAAGGATTATAATTATGAGCCTTAGAAATATTTATAGGCGAGATTGGCTTAAGACAGTTATTCCATTAAAGCAAGCATATTGTGGCTGGAAATGGAATCTAGCAGGATGAGGTGTGGAGGTTTAAGTGCATGGGACTGAGAGTTACCTATAAGAGATTTGGCACCAATGTATATCTGAAAGCAGGGCTTAAATGTGTTTGAAGACCTCTTTAAAGCTCATCAGAAAAGATTAAAGTGATGTTTTTGTGACTAAACTTTGTTACTGTGTGGCTTCTGACACATGCTGAAGAATTTGATACAGCATGACTGAAAACTTGTGAAAGCAGTAGAAAGTAACTCCCTTCTGTAAAAGAGAAAAATGAATTTAATCTCCTCAAGGGCAGTGGAAAGGACAAGGTGTTGAAATACAATGTCAGTGCTCATGAATAAGTATGCATAAGAAAATAGAGGTGTATACAAGGGATAGCTGGAAACCAGCTTGTACATGAAGAGCAGAATATTGTAGTTTTCTGCTGCTTGTGTTTCTCAGTTAGCAGTGGTCTCAGCTTATTCAACTGATTTAAATGAAATTCTTTTATAATGAACACTCTGCTGCTGTGTCTGTCCATGCTCATGGTTTGATTTACCAGTACAGCAGTAATTTGAAACAGGTAAAGAGTTGTAATCAAGTGTTGCTGTTTTTATTTGACAGGCCGGACCTGATAGACATGAATACCGTTGCTGTTCAAAGCAACCTCGCAAATTTAGAACATGCTTTTTTTGTAGCAGAAAAACTTGGTGTTGCCAGACTCCTGGATCCTGAAGGTAAGAGATTTACAGATGGCTTTGTTGCAAAACCCCCAACACTAAAATAAAACCCAATCTGCCTGCAGGTTGTAGCTGTGGGCATTCTTACAACTATGTGATAAAGCACTGTTCTGTCTTGCTCTTTTAGATGTCGATGTTTCCTCACCTGATGAGAAGTCAGTAATAACTTATGTGTCATCACTTTATGATGCATTTCCAAAAGTACCAGAAGGTGGTGAAGGCATCAGTGCAAATGTAAGGAAAACAACACTTGTGTAGTGTGTGAGCTACATTAATAAAATTCTGAATTTCAGATCCAGAATGTTAGCTAGATCTTCCATAGGACTGATGTCACACTTTTCTTTGACATCGTTTTTCTAGGCTGACATTTTAGAGTCTTAGCTGTTTCATGTCATGGGCATGAAAATATTTGTGCTTAACTTAACTTAGCTTAACTGAAAACGATATGCCTGGAGAAAGATTGAGTCAAAGTTCTAACTTTTCACTTGTGAGTTTATAAATATGCCTTTCTGATTCTTACCAGCTTGAAATGTATTAATCTAGAAAATATTTTGTTTTCAGTAGAATTATTTGAGATCAAAACTGAAGACAGTAATCAGATATTCGAAAACTTTAACTGATCTTTAAAGAGCAAATAAATATTGTCTCAGAATTTCAAAATCTATTTTCTATATATGTGAAGTCTTCAAAGCTGAAGCAGAAATGAGTTCTTGATTATTTTCACCTCTTCTGTAATCTGGGTTTTGCTTTGGCAGGATGTGGAAGTCAAATGGGTTGAATATCAGAATATGGTGAACTACCTCATGCAGTGGATCAGACACCATGTCGCGATAATGTCTGACAGAACATTTCCCAATAATCCTGTGGAGTTGAAGGTGAGGGGTGGTGGCTTGGACAGCTTGTTGGAATTACATTTTATCTTACTGACTCAAAGCATACTTGAACAAATGACGTGCTTGTTGATTTATAAAATCATGTCAACTGTAGAACAGTACTACTCCTTAACCTTTTCAAAATATAATCAATACTTTGCTAGCATATGAATAATCAAAAGTAAATCTTTACCTTGTCACTGATTGTTTTTTGTAGAACTCTAGTTTTAAAAGTATAATTATAAGCTTGTAAAGAATATTAAAAGAAGGTTTGGAGACTAAAGTTATATACACTGTAAATAAAACTTGATGTTATTTTTCATGTTTCTGTAGGCACTTTACAATCAATATTTGCAGTTTAAAGAAACAGAAATTCCACCGAAGGAGACAGATAAATCAAAAATCAAACATCTATATAAACTACTAGAGGTAAGTTTTAACATCATTGAAATATATAGAAGTTTATTTTCTGTGGCGTAAAATAACAAGTGCATATGAATTTTTAAGGTCTGGATAGAATTTGGACGCATCAAACTTTCTCAAGGCTACCATCCAAATGATATAGAAAAAGAATGGGGAAAGCTGATTATTGCCATGCTGGAAAGAGAGAAGACCCTTCGGCCTGAAGTGGAGAGGTATGCTAATGAATATTTGACAGGCTTTGTTAATATGTTTCCTGTTGTTTTAAACCATATTGAAATTTGTAAATGTCTTCTTCTATGATGATGTCTTCTATGATGATGATATTATTTTTCTAGATCAAGCATTTCTGCCTTTGTTCAAGGTCTGAAATTCTCTACCTGCCTAGAGGCAGGTCCAGACATAAACAACTTTGGTGTGCTCAGACAGTTGTGATGAACTACATCTGTTCCTCAGATCATCAAAGCACTTAGGCACATATATGACACTTTCTTTGTGCACTTTGTCAAAGTTGGATTTGTACCGCTTCACTGTCTCATTCCATCTTGATTTCATATAAGGACCATCCTCATCCTTTACATGAAATGTGTATTTTTCTTGGTGCACAGCATTGTAGAGATTTAAAAAGGTAGTGGTACTTGGGAGCAAACCAAACATTTAGATGTGGACGGCGTAGTAGCCTTCCATGACAGTAGGCTGTGGGACACTTTTTACATCACTGATGACATATTAAGCACGATTAAAGTCTTGATGCAGTCTGAGAGCATTTTTTTAATGGTATGTCTTTTTAAGTTCTGTGGGAGACACATTTATTAATTTAAAAATCCTCCTAAATGATTTTTGAGACTTCTACCTGTGGGTAGATATAGACGCCTGGATCTGGATTCATTCTGCTTGACTTTATGCATCAAAGGAGACATCTAAGATCTGAATCACTCCCTAGAGAATCTTGTAGCTGACTTTCTGGTGACAACAGGGTGACCTCTCTCTCTGGTTTAGGTACATGAAACTAAGTGTGAGGAATCCAGACCATTGTATAGGAAGTCCTTAGCAAGGGAGATTTCAGTCAGAGGACAAAGACAGTCAGAACTGACCTAACATCTGTCAGGTTTACAAGGGCAAGAGCATGACTGAAGTGGCAGATTCAGTAGGAGGTGTTGATTCACAGCACCGAAGTGTGGACCAAGTTCCTATAGAGGAATACAAAGCTGTCCACACTGAGTTTTCCCTCTTATGCAGAGCAGAACAATGGAAAGCAGCAGCAGAAATACAGCCTGCTAGATCTTGTAGGTTGATCTGTCCTAACCTGCTGAAACTAAAGTGTCTGGCTTCACCAATAGAAATTCTGTTCATACTTGTAGAAAGCAGGATTATCTTTGTTGAGAATGTGTGTAAATGACATTAGTTTATTTCTATTTTTTATATGGTCTGAGCACAGATAAACAAACATGAACCTAACTTCCTTCCCATATTTCAGGACGGGTAAACACACTTATGACAGGTCATATGGTGATAGTCACTACATGTGATGATGACTGTAAAATGAGAGAGAAAGTGTCAGAAAGTGCTTCTGGTTTAGTCACAAAATTAAAAGTATTGATTGATGTGGACAAAATAACATAATGCGTGTTTGTTGCACTGGTTGCCAGTGCATCTCATCATTATGAGGTACTGGTACAGCTGCTGGGGTGAAATTTGATTGTGGCAAAAGTGTGACTAGCCAATACTGAAACCTGGTGAGTAGTAAAACTGTGCTTGCATGTCTGTCAAATACATCTCAAAGTATCAATACAAACAGACAATGTGTGGCCAGATTGGTATATGGGATCAAAATTAACATGGTGTCAATGAGGAGAGTGCCAAACTGAGCTCTAGTTTGCAAAACTAGCAGAGTTTGGCATTGCTGCAGGGGTGTGTCTGTGCCTTTGCTGAGCTCTGCTGCATAGTCGCCTTATGGGATGGGTGTGGTTGTTCAAGGATTCTAAAAGCAGAAAGTGAAATACTGAAAAAATCACCCCATCCCAAAATCTGAGTTAAAAAGTAAACTTGAAAGCAGTGATCATATTTTTCTTACTTATTTTCTGGTTAAAACAGCTGGAAGAATTTGGCTGTGAATGTGGAAGAAGATGAAGAGAAATTTTCAGGGGGACAGTGTAGTGGGACAGGGCAGTTAGTGAAGATGCGTGCTTGGACAGTGCGGGAATGACAGTAGGTTGGATGGTGTATAGGTGTCTCAGATGATATTGTAATGAGTTGATTGACCCTGTTACTCCCCCAGTTTTATTGTGCAGTCCTATTTGAATGAAAGGAGTCAGCCCAGCCTGGAAGTTATTTATACTCCACTGTTGAGTGTGGATTTCTCCCTTCTCTCCTTTTTGAAACTTTCCATTGAAGAGTCTGAGAGACACCGCAAAGAGTTCTTTTAGTTTGTACTTGGTTTATAGCTATTTAGTGACACTTAAATAAAATATTTGGTGTGTCTGTTTCCTAGAGACGCCCCATTGTTGCTGCCTAGTCTGTACTTGCAAAACTTAATGCAAGGTAGGGAAGCCAAAAGCAAGGTAGCGTACATAGCCCCAGGTAAAATCCTTTGAAGAGCTGGCAGAAAATTAATTGCTGGGTTTTAAATGTGCATACTGAAGCCTATATAAAGGAGGAGTCTAGGTGTTTCAAAAGCCAGTAGTGGAATTTCATCCCTAGAAGCTGTACATTTTGCAGGAGTTTTATTTTCATTTTTCAGCAAATGCAAACAGCCGGAAGATCTGTGCTCTGGATGTAAAGATGAATAGCAGTAGTTACAGCTATCATAGCAGTGATTCGCTGTTTAGCAACAGCACTAGTACTCGAACCAGCGTTGACTCTAATGAGAATTTCCTTTCTGTTAATTGTGGTCCCACGCTGATTAAATCTTGTATAAGCTTTGGTAATGGAACCTTAGAAGGGAACAGGTAACTGACATATGCATTTGTGCTTTGTGGTAGATGCTGTTGATTCATTTGTTTGTTTTTAAAGTCATGCAACTTGATTGTAAATAGAAATAACATAGTAATTATTTATTTTCCTGAAATGGTTTGACATCATCTAGATTGGAAATGCTGCAGCAAATTGCAAACAGAATTCAGCGGGACAGCCGGAGCTGTGAAGACAAACTGATACTTGCCCGGAATGCTCTGCAGTCTGTAAGTCAGACGGTGATTTTACTTGTCTGTATTCATAAATTTATAGAAGTTGAATGGCAAAAATTTCTTAAGGGCTTATGAGGGCAACCCTAATAGCTGCTACATTTATTTTCTTTGTACTGTTAAGGTAGCATGTCTTCAAAAAATTCCACAAATTGCCTAGAGTATATTCTCTTACACTTTTGTTCTGTAGTCAATTAAATGCTTCACAATTGTTTCAAGATAAGAATAAGTTTTTGGGTTTAAAAAAAAAAAAAAAAGGAAGTCTTAGAGCTGATATCTCTTTGAGTTTAGCTGCAAGGCTTATGACTTTCTCTTCTCTATTAAGGACACCAAGCGATTGGAGTCAGGGCTCCAGTTCCAACATGAAGCAGAGATAGCTGGGTATCTTCTTGAATCTGAGAATCTTCTCCGCCAGCAAGTGATTGATGCCCAAATTCTTATTGATGGAAAATACTATCAGGCAGATCAGCTTGTTCAAAGGTACTTTACAGTATATTTATATGAATAAATAAATGTCCCAAATATGGATTCCCATTATGGCAAAAATTTTCAGTTCTTTATAACTATGCATAAACTTCATGGTCTGTCACTGGGCACCCAAATATCAGATATTCTGGTGGGTGCATTGCCCACAAATGTTGAAGACAACAGGAGCTATTTGTACTTATAAAAATGAAGTCAACCCCTGGACATGACTTAATGTTTAATGTTTACTAAATATCTGTGTGTAAAGATGTTAGCTTGTTTTATTGCACATAAAACACATTTAGAATTTACTAACCTTGATTTTTTAAATAGAGGTGAGATTTCTAGTGACAGCTGTAGATGTATTAATGGGTAATAAGTGGGGTAACACTAGGTTATGTGTGGCACTGTGTACAGAGTTGGCAGAAAGAAGCATTTAAGCTGCATAATTCTGTTTTATGAAAAGTGGCTCCAAAGTTTTTTTTGGGATTCATCCTTGGACTGATTGAGATGAAGTGCATAACTCCTTGGCAGTGAACTGCAGGTGTTTGATCTACTGCAACATGTAGTGTCTTGTAAGCTTTCTTGTTTGTTGATTGTTCCCTGAAATTGTGTATAGTGCGTGTTAGTGCATATACCATTTTTTCAGTCTTTGCTTGATTTTGGCATTTATTACCTGTATAGAACTATCAGCTGATATTCCCTGTACTTTCTAATAAAAATATTTGTTTATAATATTTAAGTGCAACTAGAGTGTAAGAGATAATGTGAGCTCATATCATGATTCAGTTGATCATGATAAACCTTAATCATAATAATTATTTTTTTTTTTTTTAATTCTAATTTAATAGAGTTGCAAAGCTTCGTGATGACCTGATGGCCATACGGACTGAATGTTCTTCTGTGTACAACAAGGGGCACGGGCTGACCACAGAGCAGACAAAACTGATGATATCAGGAATAACTGAAAGCTTAAACTCAGGATTTACAACAAACCTAACACCTGAATTAAATGCTGCAATGACACAAGGTTTAACACCTACTTTGACTTCTTCCAGTTTGACATCTGGCCTCTCATCAGGTCTTACATCCAGACTGACACCAACCATCACTCCCGCTTACCCATCAGGCATCCCACCGCGGTTAATTCAGAGCTATGTGACAGGAGTGGACAGTGGGACTCTGCAAACACTCAAACTGATGCAAATCAGAAAACCTCTTATGAAATCAGCTTTTGTGGATCAGAATTTGACAGAAGAAGAGGTGAACATGAAGTTTGTCCAGGACCTATTGAGCTGGGTGGAAGAAATGCAGGTAGCAATTTTTGCAGAAACAGTCAACTTTTAATGATTTACTTTTTATAGATCATGGCTAATCTTTTCTTCCTGTTTGTAAGGTTCAACTTGATCGAGCAGAGTGGGGTTCAGATTTGCCAAGTGTTGAAAGCCATTTAGAAAATCACAAAAACGTCCACAAAGCTATTGAGGAATTTGAATCCAGCCTTAAAGAAGCCAAAATGAGTGAGGTACTGCACCATGTTCTTTATTTCTTTGATTATTTTCTTACCGAGTGATGCATAAATTAATATTTAATTTGAGAATGGTGTTTGGATTTCGCAGTTTTACCTTTATTTCTGATCTCTACATGACTTACGGTGAAATCAGAAGATCTAATGGTTCAACATATCTAACCTTTTTATTGTCTTTTGATGTCATGTACCAAATACAGATCCAAATGACTGCCCCTCTTAAACTCACTTATGCAGAAAAACTGCACAAATTGGAGAGTCTGTATTCAAAACTCTTGGTAAGTTAACCATACCTCTTCCATGTTCAGCTTTTCAGTGTGTATAATTTCTGATAAGGGATAAGCTTTAAATTCTGATTATTTTGAATCTTCTTTTCCTTTCAATAAAGAACACCTCAAGAAATCAAGAAAGGCATCTAGATACACTTCACAATTTTGTGTCTCGTGCTACTAGAGAGTTGATATGGCTGAATGAAAAGGAAGAGGAAGAGGTTGCATATGACTGGAGTGAAAGAAACCCCAATATAACAAGAAAAAAGGAATATCATGCAGTATGTATTGCTAGTGTAATGTAGAGGGAGTTATTAAATGATTTTTAATAATTAGATAGAGTTCTAAAAATTTTTTTCTTTTTATCTGAAAAAAAGGAATTAATGAGAGAACTTGATGAAAAAGAAGAAGTAATTAAATCAGTACAAGAAATAGCTGAGCAATTGCTTCTTGAAAACCACCCAGCCAGGCTAACCATTGAGGTAAGTTAGTAAAACCAGCACCAAAACAGGAAAAGTTTTGGTATTTAAAAGAGCTGAGTTTTAGGAGAAAATGGGGAAAAGAAGGCAAATGTAGAGAAAATGAAACAAGACTCTAAATTAAAGGGGCCTTCTAAAATTTCCTCTTCAGCATCTCTTTGTATTTATCTTCCAGTTTCAGAAAAGTAAAACCGCTTTTGTAAAGTTATGGTTAAACCTTGGATTGCTTAGGTGAAATCTCCTGAAACTCTAAAATTAATTGGTCTGTAGAGATGTTTCTGGTCATGCAACTTCTGGAGCTGTTGATACAAATTGCATTGACAGACTGAGGGCACAGAACAGTCCTTATGTGGTTTCTTTCCTGTTGAATTGAAAGAAATTTTAGTAAGAGCCTTTGTCATCCCTTACTGCATGTGCAGGTTCCTTGTATGATTTAGGGTTTCATAACTTACTTGTTAGTGAATTATACAACTTGTTTGGATTGTAAAAATCTGACCAGGTGATATGATTTACTTCAGGCTTGAATCTAGTTCTATGTTATATATGTAAACAATTTACAGAAAAAAATATTGTAGCTGTTGTAGGGTCATTTTCAAATGATTTTCAAAAGAGAATGTAAAACAGTTTTCCTTGTAGACCTTCAAGGAAAGAGTAGATACAGACAGTAAGTGGTAAAGACTGAAACAATAAAAAGCTGATTTATTATAGAAGAATAAAAAAAGTCAGAGGGCATGTATTTTTATTGTTATTCAGTGTGCAAGTTTACATGTGCAAAAATGGGAAACATGAAGAAAACCCCTCCCTTCCTTCCTTTTCATGATATCTACTTTGAATAATAAATGACTTTTTTTGTAACGTGGGCAATTCTATTCTTTAAAAGTATAGGCTGTTCTAATGGGCTCTTACTGATGTAGTGTAAAAATACGCTGAAAATGCCTGTTACAAAACCAGGCCATTGCAGTCACGATGACTGTGCAGGTTATGCTGTCTCAAATGATGCTATATTGGGATATTTAAAAAAATATCCTTAAAAAAATTCTCCTTTTCTACTGAGAAGTAGCTGCATTAGTTAGTGCATCAATTTCAAATTTCTGGAAGGCGATGGAAAGGCTGTTTAGAAGGGGGGATGCCCGGAGTCGAACCCCGGGATCGGAGGTGATTTCGCGCAGGCGGCAGCGCCCCCTGCTGGCGAGGGCGCGTGCGGCTCCTCAGGGGCGCCGCGCTTGGCGCTCCTGCGGCGCTGCCGCCAAAATCGGGCATCGCCCCGGGCCTGGCGCGGGCTGCCGTCCTGGGTTCGCTGCTGCTTCAGTCCACGGATTGCATCCAGGCAAGGCTCCAACTGCTCTGACTGACTAAACGGGCACACGGGGCTGTAGGCGAGCCTAGACTGGCGGAATCTCTCAGGAGCTGAGCTCCCAGCAGGAGCTGGAGTGCTCTCAGGGATTTGTTTGGCCAAATTCTGACCAGGTCAGAGGATAATGGTTTCACAGTCCCTCTGGGCAACTTTTGTTATGTTTGGCTATGCTGTGACAGGGTTTCTTTCTCACATCTAATGGGAATTTCCCTTGCTGCAGCTTAGTTTTCCAGGGTGAGGTGGTCAGGTTTTAGTTGTTTGTGTTTGCTGCATTACTTTTGTGTTTCCTAAATTCTGTAAAGGTATGCAAGTTTTAGTTTTCATTTCCATTTGTGAAATATGTCTCTCTTCTTTAAAGGCCTACAGAGCTGCAATGCAGACACAATGGAGCTGGATTCTTCAGCTCTGCCACTGTGTTGAACAGCATTTGAGAGAAAATGCTGCGTATTTTGAGGTAAGAAAGTAAATCAATCAGAATACAAATTATTTTAAGTTTTGTTCATAGTCAAAAAGTACCAACGACACCTCTAGTTGTAACTGTAGAATTGACATTTGTCTTGTACAATCACTAGATGATAAGCCATGCTCCTACATTGTTGCCACAACCTAATTTCTTCATTACAGTTATGTCAGTTCACAGCAGACGAAAATCTGGCCTGAGATTTTTTCAGTGCCTGTCGTGCACAACTGCTGTCAATGGAGATTCTGCCGATGATGCAGCATGGAGGGTGGTTAATGATGGCCATGGGAGAACATATTGTAGATGGTTATTCCAGGACTACTCAAAGCAAAATGGAATGTGCAGCATTAATAATAAATGCAGCAAAGAACACCCTGACAGCAGACACATCCCATGAAACACCCATCTGACTATCTTATTGTCACCCATTCACATACTCAGCAAATTATGAAATTACTTGCATGAACATGATAGACAGAAGAGTTTTTTTGCTAGTTTTGTTTGTTTGGTTTTAAATCTACTACTTTAAAATATTTAAATTATAAGGATGAGTCCTTAGTGTCTTCTGGGTTGTGTGGTTGAGGAGAGAGGGAGGTGATGAAAGGGTGAGATGCCTTTGGACTGAGAAGGATGAGATCCCAGATTTAGGAATGGGACACTGGAGAAGACAAAGCAATTTGAGCTCCTTGTGACAGGGGGAAGAGACTGGACTTCTGGATTTAAGAAGGGGGCTTAAGGGAGAAAATGGGATTTTCTTTCCCACTTGTGCCTATCCAAGACCCTTGTTTGGGTGTGCAGATACCCTTGCAGAACTGCCAAGTGTGGCAGCTCATTTCCCTTCCTGAACAAAACATTTGCCTCAGCTGCGATACCTGGATTTTGCAGCTAGTTTCTGTAGTTTGTAGGATTTGTCTTTGCTTTCTATATGAAAGTAATTGTAATTCCAAGGAAAATAAGATTGGCTTAATAAAATTTTTTTCATTGCAGGAATAGTCATTAACTGTAGGTTCAATAACTGCAGAATTAATTTTGTGTGTAGCACATACTGAGAATAACTGGTGTTAGCAGTAATTGTGTACCTTTTTGAAGAGTACATTTAGACATGGGATCATGAGTAGCTGAGTGTGGTGCAATGGTCACTTCAAGTGATGAGAAAAGGTTGTTCTAAAATACAGCACTTGAAATCTTCAGTGTAGCTGATTCTGCATTTTTTAGTTTGTTTAATAATAACCCAGATAATTATTTTATCCTAGTTTTTCAGCGATGCCAAAGAAGCCATGGAATATTTGAAGAATTTAAAAGATACCATATACCGAAAATACAGTTGTGATAGATCAAGCAGTCTTCATAGGCTGGAAGACCTTGTCCAGGAGTCTATGGTAAGATCTTTAGTAGGATCCTATTAGCAGGAGCTACAATGAAACAAGAAATGTCTAGATTGTGGTGGGATATAAAATGTGTTAAGATTGTTCATTTAAAGTAAAGGAAAAAATGCTGATTTTTTCAGAACTTATAAATAAATTGCGATTTTTCATAACTTTAAAACACAGTTTTATTTTTTCATATTTACAATACCAGCTATATGAAGATAGTGGCTTCAGAAAGAGAGTTTGTTTTCGTAAAATGTGTTACTTTTAGGAAACACAGTAGAAGGAGTCAAGGACAAAAAAAACCCATAACAGGTTCAAAAAGGCAGTACTGTATTCTGGACATCTCTGATGATGTATTCTTTTCTTAACTGTTCTAGGAAGAAAAAGAACAACTCTTGCAGTATAAGAGCACAGTAGCAGGCCTTGTGGGAAGAGCAAAGGCAATAATTCAGCTTAAGCCAAGGAACCCTGACTGTGTACTCAAAACATCCATTCCAATTAAAGCCATCTGTGACTACAGACAAATTGAGGTTAGGAACAAAAATTTCCTCAAACCAATTACAGATGTAAGAATTCAGCTAAAGTTTCATTAATTACCATGTTCCTGGAGAAAGCTGGGTGGTAAATTTCTTCCACCCTAGTAAACAAGAGCAAATCTTTTGGTTGGAACATTGGTTTTGTTGTTCTGTTGCCTTATTTGTTGCCAGCATTAGCAGAAGTGCTTTGTACAATTATTTTGTAATGCTTGGCTCATCAAATGATTCTGCTTTTCTGTTAATACTAGATAACTATTTACAAAGATGATGAGTGTGTATTAGCAAACAACTCCCATCGTGCTAAATGGAAAGTCATTAGCCCAAGTGGTAATGAGGCCATGGTTCCATCTGTATGCTTTACAGTTCCTCCGCCAAACAAGGAAGCAATAGATACAGCCAACAGGTAGGGACAAAGTAAAACTACCTATTTTCTGTTAACATCTACTTACATGGAACTAGGGTTAAAAGACTAGCCCACTTTTTTTGGTTGTCTTTTTTTTTTCCTTTGGAGGGGGAGGGGTTGGGGGTTTTTTTGTTGTTCCCCCCTTCCCCCCCCCCCCCCCCCCCCGTTATCATGTGTTACCCTGATCTGAAGTTGGCATTTTTTTGTTTTAGGATTGAACAGCAATTTCAGAATGTTCTGGCCCTTTGGCATGAGTCACATGTAAACATGAAAAGTGTGGTGTCCTGGCATTACCTGACAAATGAAATTGAAGTTGTTCGAGCTGGCAATGTTGCCTCGGTAAGTGAGGCAATGTTATGACAAGGAATAGCTCTTAACCATTTACTAGGAAGTCATAGGATGACTAAAACTGTGTGAGATCACACTGTTGCAAACAATATTTGCAATACCGAAAATGGCGCTTTCCTACCCAATTGATCGCTGTTACTGTTGGAAGAGGAACCTGAGATACTTCTTGAGGTGTCCCTACTTGTCCTCGCTATTGTTTGTTGCTGCATGGCATTAGATGGGAGAAATTAAGTCTGATGTAGGCTTGGTTTAACGGAGGCCTTCCCCAATGTCAAAGATGGAAAAGGATTTTATGTTGAGTGTAAATTACCAGCTGTCAGTAGACTCCAGCTAAGGAACAGTGAGCTTTCAGAACCTCAATTCTTTGACTTTGCCATCTTAGTAATTGATCAGTATTGCTTTTTGATAAAAAGGCATCACAGGAGCTGTGTGAGTGATGCCCCATTGCTGACTGTGCTTTGGGTCTATAATCTGTTGCAGATAAAGACAATGCTGCCAGGTGAACATCAGCAGGTTCTAAGCAATTTACAGTCCCGCTTTGATGATTTTGTGGAAGACAGCCAGGAGTCCAAAATCTTTACAAGCTCTGATACAGCACAGCTGGAAAGGGAAGTTAATGTTTGCAAGCAATACTATCAAGAGCTTCTGAAGTCTGCAGAAAGAGGTAAAACTTAGCTTAGAAGTGTAGAAAGATGTCCTTAGAGAAAGATTTTGTCCTTGATCCTAAGATCTCTTTTATCATGATGATATTGTTACTGGCTGTGTTCTTTTGAACAGTCATTTTAACAATGTGTGCAATTCCATTGTATAGAAGATCTTAATTTTTTTAAACTTTGTATATATTAAGCTGTATAAAAATATCGATGTGTTACGTAATATACAGAATGCTACAAAAAATTTTACACCTAAAAATTTATTATGTGCTTTACAGCTCACTGCTTAGTCCTGCGTTCCTTGTTTCTGAATACTGGAAAAACAGCTTGATTACTGTGTTGAGTTTGTAACAAAATCAGAATTTTTTTCACCCTGTTAAGGCAAAGAAAACATCCTAGCTACTTTCCTGGCTCCTCAGTTACTGCTGTCTTAACTCCAATTAACACTGTATTAATGCAGTGAGAACAGAAAGCTTAAAATAGCTCTTCTGATTCACTGTTGAGTAGTTGATGACTTAAACAAATACTGTAGTGCAAAGCTGATTACTTCATTAGCAAAGATCACTAAACTTCAGGAAAGATGTGCATCTGAAAGAGGATTTATGTCCCTGATACCACTGATTAAAAGAATTAGTCACTGAATTTAGCAATGTCATCATAGAGGTAATTCCTATGCAGAATGATCAGAGATAGTAATTTTTCATGTGTGAGGAGATCATTTAATAAAAACTAAAATTAAGAATTCCTAAGATTTGCCTTATAACCAAAATTTCAATGGAAACTGATGGCATTTTGGCCAGTCACGAAAACACCTCTAGAGCAATGACTTTATAAAGTATGAGAAGTTATGGTGAAAATGACATGATGACTTTGCTGGCTAACATATGTCTTAATTCTTTCAACAGAGGAGCAGGAAGAATCTATTTATAATCTGTACATCTCTGAAGTCAGAAATATCAGACTACGACTGGAGAGTTGTGAGGAGCGGCTAATACGGCAGATCCGGACACCAATGGAGAGGGATGATGTACATGAAAATGTGCTTAGGATTTCAGAGCAAGAGGTGAGCCTTTGAGAAAGTCTGTTTTACCTAGGAAAGGTCGTATTAAAAAAAAAAATAATCCTGACTTTTGAGTGTAAGCCAGGACGGTTTGCAGTGTACCTTGAAAAGAGGAGTCAAGTATTTAGCTTGTGTTTGTGAGCAAAAAAGATGCTGATCAATGGTATCTCCATTAGTTTGCCTATTACACGTTTCTCTTCAATTTTTTACAACGGTGTCATAAAAGAAGTCAAGGAGAGCAGACCTGTACTCATAGTGGTATGTAAAGTATATATCAGGTTGATGTAGGATGAAAGCACTATCAATCACCTTTCATTTTACAGAAACTGAAGAAAGAACTGGATCGACTCAAGGATGACTTGGGAGTCATTACAGATAAATGTGAAGAGTTTTTCAGTCAAGCTGCTGGTTCCCCTTCAGTCCCTACTCTGCGCTCTGAACTCAATGTTGTTATACAAAACATGAACCAAGTTTACTCCATGTCTTCCATTTTCATAGATAAGTATGTACTAGGCTGTCTTCCATCACCCATGCTTTAGTTTACAGTTTTCTCTTAAATTGAAACTATTAGTATGAATAATACTGATCAAGGAAAAAGGAGTTAATGTTTTAACATTGTATAAAGGGGTACCCCATGACATGAAAAGTCTGAAAAACACAAATGTTTTGAGTGTTGCTATTGATGGTTCAGTTAACAGAGGGTCTGTTTTTCAGATTAAAAACTATCAATTTGGTGCTGACGAACACCCAAACAGCAGAATCATTAGTAAAACACTATGAAACTAAGTTGTGTGAAGAAGAGGCAGTAACGGCTGACAAAAACAATATTGAAAATCTGATGGGTACATTAAAGGTAAGAACTGCTGGTGCCTTTTCATGGGCAAATCAAAAAAATAAGACAAAAGGTGTCTTGTAACACCTGATTTTGTTGTACTTCACTCTACAGTGTGTCAAACATTGGCTTGTATATTTAGTTTTAGGTGGTATTAGAATTGACATTTCAGAAAAAAATGGCAGTTTTGGAGCATTAGGATTTGGATAGGTCGAAAGCAAGTTCCTGGTGTAGCAAAATGCATTGAAGTATCTGAACTTGAAAAAGTAGCACTTGTTAATGCTGCAGTAAGGTTTTCATTGCTCTTCAGAAGGTAGCATATACTTAGGGTAACATAAACATATATTTATGTTATGTAAATTTGGCCACAATAACATTCTTTCTAATGCTTTGGCATTCTAATCAGGGATTCTTAGGAAGTTTAGCACATATCTTTGAGAAATGGAAAGATTGAAGTTCAGCATTTTTTGTTTGTAATATCAAAATTAGTTATATACAGCAAATTATGGGTAATGCTTTTTTGCAAAATAGAATGATTGGCATCTGCCTAATAATTTTTTTGAAAGCTTCTAAGGTGAGTGTGTTCATTTCATCTCTGTGTTGTGGAGATTGCTGTTACTTAGAATTATTTTGCAGTTTTATTGCTTCAGGCCCATTCTAGCGCCACTTGAGTATTTGAGCAAGCAGAAGTAAAATATTAATTGAAATATTTTTATTAATTAATTTATACAGCATACTAGTGTAAAATACTAATTTATAAAATAATGTAATAATTTAGGAGTTTTTTACAACTTTTTTTTATCACCTACTAGCAATGGAGATCAGAAGTAGATGAGAAAAGACAAACATTCCATGCTTTAGAGGATGAACTGCAGAAGGCAAAGATGATCAGTGATCAGATGTTTAAAATGCACAAGGAACGTGATCTTGACTTTGACTGGCACAAAGAAAAAGTTGATCAGTTGGCTGAAAGGTGGCAAAATGTTCATTCTCAAATTGAAAATAGGTTTGTATGACTTTTAATTATAGTCTGTTCATGTTTTATACTTTTTTTTTTTCTTTCTTAGGAAAAGCAATCTGAAATGAATATTGAAACAGGTCTGAATAGTTTTCTGAACTGTTTTTGGAATGTGCTGGGATGAAGACCTTTATTGTGCTGTTGACAACATTGCCTTAGTTTTCCACTGGAAATGTTTGTGACTGCTAAGTTCCAAAAGATGAACAACATATAGAAACTTACCACTTACCGATACACAGTGGAGATAAATTGTCATTTTTCTTTAAAAAAAACCCAAACCTGCAGAAATGGCTGGCAGTCCTATGGAAATACCATCTGTTTGTCCACAAAATTAGTTCTGATGGGCTAAATTGATGTGCTGATTCATCAGTTGTGATTGGATTCATGTTAATTTGCTTTGAATTACTCAAGTGTTAAGTCTGGAAGTTCTTAGCTTCCGTTGACTTCTGTGATAATTTTTGGTGCAATAACTTTTTGGTGAAGTGCCTTTTGTTTTTTTAAATATCCAGTAGAGATAGTGCTCTAAATTCATCCCTTTGTTGTCTCAAGTTGATACTGAGAAATGTTGCTCAAGTGCACATGCCTATGCAGATGTACTGATACAGCAGAACAAACCTACCTGTATTTCTGAAGATGCCCGTACATTTAATTCCTGGAAATGCTTTTTTCTTTAGACTCTGCGGTCCTGTTTCCTGTATGTAAAGGGAGCAGAACTGTAGAGATTGAAGAAAAAAGTATGGGCAAGTGTTGAGGTACTGTGCAGTCTGAACTTATTTCCTTTGAAAAGTACTTTAGTTTGTCATTATAGATTACCTGAACAAGAAAATTGAAGATGGTGCTGTTGATGTAGAAGTCACACAGATACTTGTTGCATTTTTTTCCTCCTTTTCTAAGGGGTGAATATACATTCAGGTGCAATATTGAAATTACTCACTTGTAATTAACTAGTTTATTTGTGTCTGTTTAACATTGCTGGAAGTTAGAAAGGAGATGGGAAAAAGGCCACTCATTTAAAGAATAGCTAGCTTAGCTGATTTTTCATCAGTTGTTAGTGTGACATAATTTAAATTATTAAACAGTCGTTTTATGAAGTAGTGAAGTGTTCTTATTTCTTCGAGAGAATAAGCATGAAGCACATACTCTACTGCCAGGACCGTATGCTCAACAGAATATGCTGAAAAATGACTGCTAATGCATAGTGTCTTCTGGTGTAAATAGGACAGATTGTGGTAACTGCAGTACAGAGCTGTAAAAAAACTGCTTTCTGCAAATATCTCTGCTTCTTCCCATCAACTTGACACTGATAGTCATTATACAAAACATATGTACAAATACTGGCTGCAGTTATGATCCTTTCTCTTTTTCATGGTTATGTACAAATATTGGCTGCAGTTATCATGATCCTTTCTCTTTTTCATGGTTATTAGCTTTAAAACATGCTTAAGTATGAAACCTGAGTGAAATAAATTCCTTCGCTTGCTCTTTTTTCATCTCCTTTTGGCATCCTAAGAGCAGCACTACAGCAATTCAAAGTATTCATTCCAAGTTGAACTGTAAAAGGTTGCATATCTCTGTTCATTCTGCAGTGTTAAGTGATCATATTTATATGATCTTTTAAGTAGAATATATTGAGTTAGACTCGATGATCCTTGTGGGTTCCTTCTAACTCCTGGCTCTGCACAGATCAACCACCAAAATCACACCATGATAACAAGAAACAGTATAAGGATCATGAAAGAAAAACTGTCGGTATCTCCCTCAGTATGGAAATTACTTTAAAGAAATACACAGACCTCTCTTTTTAGGTCAGAAACCTAAATTCAATTTCTTTTGCACATTAGGATATTTACAGTCTTCAGTTTTCGTGTAACTCTTGCTTTTTGTGGGAAGCATGGAGAGTATGGTGAACCGCTACTTGACTCCAGCATGGCACACTCCTCCTTGATTCATAGGTCACATTTTAAATACTCTCACTTCTTGTAACAGAGCTGATTGCTGTAGCAGAGCCCTCCCTCTTTCCTGGCATTTCCAGTGCTCCTGGAGTTTCAAGCAGTCAAACAGGCTAATGTGGGATATATAGAGTTTCTTGTGTGGTAGGATCTCTCCTGGACATCCTTTATGAGAAATGGAAAGCGTTCATCAAGCTGGGAGCCCTAGTGTTTGAGAAGTGAATTTGATGTTTAATTAGTGTCACACTAGTATGTTTATACTGCGAACTGTAACAGAGCTAAGACATTTGAACCCTTTAAAACTGTATTTGCCTTAGTGTTTTATTTTTTGTCTTTAATAATCATCTTCTCCCCTTTGATTTGTCTTCTAAAATTAAATCAGGTTGCGTGACTTAGAAGGAATTAATAAATCTCTGAAGTATTATAAAGATACTTACAATTCTTTGGACACTTGGATTCAACAAGTGGAAGATACTCAGCGAAAGATTCAAGAAATACAGCCCGAAAATAGCAAAGCATTGGCTAAGCAATTGAACCAACATAAGGTATGAAAGGGATGTCACTGTGGCAAACCACTGTGGTAAGCACTGACCAAAGAATTACAATATCAGTGATCTCAATATTGTTTATTAATATGAGGGGCTTATATCCATCAGCCCTTACTGTAAAGCTCCAAGTAATCACCAGATTTTGATTTTGTCCTTAATAGTGCAGCCATGAATATATTACCCAGTGACAATTGTCACTGTTTTATAGACCAGGCTGTTTGGTCCTCAAGTGTGCAAAAACATCAAAACCTTAAAACTTCTGGACTTGCCTTACCCCATAATTTCATATTCAGTGCTGCTTTTTTTATGGATGTAAAAATATTTTCATGGAAGCAGAGCTAAACTCAATATGTGTCTCCTGTGAGAAGGAAATGCAGTATAAATAGACAGGATAATAAATTATATGCATGAAATTATATATTCCTGATTTGATTTAAAGTTAATTAACCAACTATTAACCTGGCAGATTTTTTCACTACTTCTGTACTGTAAATCTGATAAAGCTGAGGACATAGGCTTGAGCATAATTACTTGTACACATATGGATAGGAGCATATTAGATAAAATAGATGTTAACAAACCATCTATTTATGTTAGATAATGTTCAATAAAGTAGAAATGTTAATTATAATGATAATAAAAATAACTTTTTAAGATGAAAATGTACATTCATATTTTACAGATGCTGGTTTCTGAGATTGAAATGAAACAAAGCAAAATAGATGAATGCCAGAAATATTCAGAACAATACTCAGCTGCTGTGAAGGTAACAATAACATTACACTTATAGTCCTACCTTTTAGTGTTGGTATCATGTGTAATGCCAATGATTTTGTATATTTTCTCTTGTACAGGACTATGAGTTGCAGACTATGACCTACAGAGCTATGGTTGACTCCCAACAAAAATCTCCAGTAAAGCGCCGAAGAATGCAAAGCTCATCAGACTTCATTATTCAAGAGGTAAATGGATTTCTTATGAGATTCAGGAAAATGTGAGTCTTTGTTTAAAACATAACAAACACAAGAATTCTGTTTTGGATTTACTAATGATTAAATATGATAATCCAAGAAAGAATTTTTTTTTCTCTGTAGATACACAATATTCTCTTGTTCCTTATGCTACATTTTGGTAGCAAGACAGTATAATGCAGCTGATTAAAAAAAGTCACCCAAATTATAGAAACCTGTATGAGAACTGTGCCTCACTAAAATTGTTTAGAACGACTTCAGGACTGGATCTTGATCACAGTAAACAAGAAGTTCACCTTGACCATAGTAAAGCCTACTGAATCATGACACTTTGACAGATTCTAAGGCAGATCAGCCTCATTTGGGTGAGAAAGATAAATCTGTTTCCCTGCTACCTGTTAAAAAGAGGAATAGTGACAAGCATGGCTTGTCCCTCCTGAAACCTTTTCTTAGAGGGTGAAGAATCATGTGACTGTGAAGTCAAATCATTGTCTTGTGTTTCTTCTTTTTATGGAGCTGCTCATAGATCCTTCGGATATATTTGTTCAAGTGCACCTTGTTGACAGAATTGAATTTTGGAATCAAAATTAGAACTTTGGATTCCACAATTTTAATTTTGAAACCAAAGTCAGGATAGGTTCTAGAGCAGTGCCTATCACTTCTTTCAAGCTTAATGGGAGTGTTTACCTCTGACACCTACCCCTCCCTTTGTTTCTCTACAGTTCATGGATCTACGGACTCGGTACACTGCCTTAGTGACCTTGATGACCCAGTACATTAAATTTGCAGGTGATTCTTTGAAAAGACTGGAGGAGGAAGAGGTATGTCATTCTCTGGCAGTCAACCAAGCAACAAGAACATCTAGGCAAACAAAGAGCAATATACCTGTTGGAATAATTCACAAAGTTACCAGCAGATGTAGAAAACTAAAATTCCTTATGTAGTGCACATTGTACGGGAATGTAGCAGTGTTAGCACTGTTATTATTCAGATAAACAAAATCCTGTACCATCCATACATTTTACCAGTTCTTCCACCTAGAAAGATCATATGATTTGTTGAATTCTCTGGAGATATAGTTTAAATTTAAATAGTAATACTTTCATTTTTAATACCCTAGGGCTTGATCTTTAGGATAAAAGCAGACATTAAGATGAAGGCAAACTCACTGCCTTCATCACCACAAAAACCCTTTGTATACATATTTTTAATATTATAGTATGCATTCTGTCCACTTAACAACCAAAAAGTTCTTTCAACAGGGAGATGATTGATTTCTGAAGTTAGTTTGATCTGTCCAGTTATTTTTTCTTTCAGCCTTTCTACTGTATTGATTCCTTGGGGTCAAACAGCATTTTATTTATGCTTAGGTTATTGAAATTAGGCAGACAAGTTACTCAAAATACATGCTTGCTGCAGAACAAACCATCCAAGTAATTAAGAGGGGAAAAAAATCTTCTAAATTTTTCACTTTCTTTTGAAAACTCTCTCAGAAAGAGATTATTTAGTCATTCTTAAGGACTACATTGTTTTAGTATAAAT
The DNA here is from genome assembly GCF_048771995.1 of Taeniopygia guttata. Taxonomy (NCBI): domain Eukaryota; kingdom Metazoa; phylum Chordata; class Aves; order Passeriformes; family Estrildidae; genus Taeniopygia; species Taeniopygia guttata. Next base: position 26,478,959 of record NC_133027.1, on the reverse strand, counting down.
GGATAAAATTGGAGAACACTACCATATAGGCATAAATTGGTTCTTAATGTTCTATAATTCTGGTGCTGATTTTGTCTTTATTGGCTTTTCTTGCTATTGAATACCTCTGAACCAACACTAGCAACAGCATGTATCTTTGGGCATCATCAAGTGGTGGAGCAAACTGATGGAAATACATGATGTTTGTTGATAAGCAGCCATTATAACTGAGGATTTAGTATGACTAATAGTGATAATGGCATTGAGGATAAAAAGTCAGTTAAAGAACAAGGCTCAAGAAATCTGTGAATGTCAGTAAACTTCACATTCTTCAAGAACAAGTGGAATCTTTCAAAATATTTAGAGTTTCAGTCTGCTTTGAGTTTCCAGGGTTGCTTTTTTTTTTTAAATCAAGTACCTCCCCATCTTCCTTCCTCCTCTACCCCCTGTTGGCCTTCTAAATCTTTGGTAGCTCCTTTGAAGATAACTAAGCAAGTTTCCAGTCTCAAAATAATATAATGTTTTTTTTTTTTCTTATTAATCAGGGTAGCAAATCAGAAAAAGAATAATCTTTTTCAAAAAGAGGAATGAGAGTATTTTTCTTCTAGGAAGAAAAATTCTTCACAGACTGTAGTAACAGACCTCTGAAGTCTGTGATTCTTCCAAGATTTTCTTTTATGCCAGTCTTTTTTCCTAACTCTCAGTAATGGCATTAAGAAAACAGAGAATAAGGGAAAAATAAGATACTTTCTATCATATCTCAGTTTAATCCGTGTGCTGTCATGCTCAGTGTTTACCAGAAGAGAATCAACTCCAGCAACCTGTGAAGTCAGCTGAAGTCTTTCAACCTTTGGGATATAATGAAGATCTTGAATTGAGAGAAGAAAATAAACCTAATGAAAACATGGTGGATGCGGAATATTTGCAAAACCAGAACTCTTCCAGCAAATCTGGATACACAGAAGATAAACTGGAAATGAACAGAAGAAAATTAAATGTAGACCGATATGATAAAATCAAAACTGATAGAACATTTAAGCAACTTCTAAATTTCAGTGGTCAAGAAAGCAGCATTAGGGGCAATAAAGACAGTAAGCTACATACAGAGTGGGAGACTTTAATGGGTTTTGGTAATCAAAGTAAAGAAGAAAAAAATGGCAGAAAAGATTGTTTTGTTTCAACTGAAATCTGTGTGAGTGGGAACAATGATCCTGGTAAAATGTTAAATGAGCAAATTGCTAATGGAGAGAGACAGAAAACAGAGTGGAAATCAAAGAAGTTTACTGAAATGGAAATGATACACAAAACCACAGGAAAAAAAAATTCAAGAAAGGCATGGAGTGATGTTTCAAATAAGGAAGAATGTGAGATGCAATCAGAAACTGATTTTAAGCTAACAACGAAGAAAGCTCAAGTAGCTCAAAGAACTGCAAAGCAGGCCCTGGGTATCAGCCCTTATCAACAGCAACATTTTTCACAGAGAACTAATTGTCAGTGTCAGCATAAAGAGCATTGCTTTACAGAAAGCAAAAGCCATAATACTTTGAAATCTAAAGACAGAGAGTTTCAAGCGTGTGGTAAAAAAGATGATTCTCTTTCATGTACAACAGATGCAACATCTTTAGAGAAAGTTGCATCCTCTTTCAGAGAGCTGGCAGGGCACAATGGAAGTGAGAAAACAAAGTTAAATTTGCAATCTATGAGCAATCCAGGTGTTTATTGTAATTTTGGAAAGAATATTGACAAACTGCAGAAAGCATCTCTGGATAAAGATTACTTCCTAGTAGAAAATGAAGTCCTAGAAAAATCAAATTTAAATTCAAATAAAGCTGAGAATAAAGAGCAAGAAATTTTGGCTCTTTCTTCAAGAAATATTTCAGAGAGTCACTGTGCAGCAAAAGTCTCTGAATCCTATCCATTTGATTTTCAAGTATCACCACTGCAGAATGATCAACATTTAGGTACTGAATTGTTAGGAAATACTGGTGATTTAAATGAAAATTTAGGTGTCTCAGGAATTTTTTCTGGAGGAGAGGATTATTTTCCAGTATCAGAACATAAACTATCAAAAAAACTTTTATGTCACTATGAGAAAGTAAGTGTGAAGAAAATACCACAGGGTAATACTTATGGTTTGGAGAGCATAAATAGAAGTGGGAAGAAGCAGAGTGGAGAGGACAGGCTAGAACAGGGTCAGAAATGCAATGATTTATTGCTAGTTTCAGAAGTAGACAGTAGTGATGAGGGTAATAGCACAAAGGTCCCTGGAAAAACCACTGAACTCCAGAAAACATTTGGTGAAAAAGTAGCCATAAAAGCCTCATTTGAAAAAAAAGAAAATCAAAAAAAGAGAGAGAAAGATAATGAAGAGAAAAGGAGCACAACTGTTGTTAAGGTACCAGAGTTTTTATGCAATGCAAATGAAAGAGTTAATCTAAGAATTATTCTAGATCAATGCAAATCACCATTTGAATCACAAAATATGTCAAGGTCAAGTGATTTAAGATTGATTGAGCATAATTTAAACAATGAATATGCTAATCATGTATCAATTACTGTACATTTTGAGATGCTTGAGATTTTTAAGTTCTTAGAAATTAATCTTTGTGTTTATCTTATGCTAATGTTTGCCATCCTTTTCTCCACCTAACTGATGCTCAGCATGTTGACTAGAAAAATGAAATCTAAGAAGATGCAGTTTGTTACTGTATCTATATTTTTAGGTCTTCTTTTTCAAGCATAATACATTAGATTTTGTGTTTATGTGAGTATAAAATATCTGATAACAAATCAGTTTGCATACTTTGTTTCTATTGGGGCTGTTCAAAATTATAGGGAAATATGGGGAGGAACTGAAGAAGCTGCCTTTGCATTAGCCTTTAGAAAGGTCTCAGATATCATATGAAAAATCAATTAAATCTGGTAAATTTTAAGTAACCCAACAGTTTGTTTGAAAATGTTGCTGTCGTCACCCTTCATGCCCATTTGTATGATCATAGGAATATAGGTGTGTTCTTACTTCATGTTAGCTCACATTTGGTAACTTAGCATCACAACAACAGTGCTTATGAAGACACAAGGTATGTATAGTTTCAACTGTATTGTTACTGGTGATTACACTTCTTGCTTTAAAGACTTGCTCTGGATCTGCCAATATGTGGAGACTACCAGCCAACTGGTTTTCATTAGGATTTTCCTAATTACCATGTTTACACTTCTGTGTCTGCACTGCAGAGCAGTTTGCTCTTACAAGTCCCCCAGCCGGGTCAGTGCGGGGACTGGGGAGCACACTGTGGAGCGCAGATGTATGGGGGTTTGGATACTGCTCTTTCTGGAGCTGCTGCATCTTGGCTCTAAGATACTGTTTCTTTTCTTGGAGGGGAATTCCAAACTTTTCTTGTGTCATTTGTGTTTGCAAGCTTAAATCTTTGTTCCAGTTTCTGCTGAACTGATTGGCAAAATGGTAGGCCACTTTCTCTTGTGCACTGTGTTCAGGTTATTGTTTGCTCTACGTACTTCTTTTGTGAGAAAGCCAAAGTGAGCTGTTTGGTGTTGCTTTCTGCTAAGAGGCATCTAACTGAAGTGAGAAGCTTCAGGATTTCTTCACTTTGTGGATGTCTTTGTCAAGGGTTTCATATTTGGCTAATGGTAACTTCCTGAAGCCATGAAGGGAAGGTGATGGTGGTGGGAACTGCTCATCCTGCTTTCTGGACATACCATGTATGCATGAGTAAGTATTTTCCCTTCTGCTTTTCTAAGAGCCTAACATGTTCCATATGCTCTATTACAAAAAGTGCATTCCAACTTATCTTACTCTTTTACAGATTTTAAGGAATAAGGAAGCATCCGCACGTCAGGCGTATTCAGATCTAATGGCACAGCAAAATAACACAGCTGATGAGAATAAAAAACTCATGGGAAAGGTAAAAACACTTGAGGAGAAGTTGGAGAATATGAAGAAACAAAAAATCCAGGTGGAACAGGAACTCCCTAAAGTGAGAGAAGCTGCAGAAAAAGAGCGGAGGAAGCAGCAAAAGGAGATGGAAGAGATCTGTCTTCAGAAGACCAAGGCTGAGCAAGAGGCAAAGCAGTGTCGTATAGATCTAGAAAGCATTGAGAGAGAGAAAGCAGATGCAGAGCAGGAGTTGGAGTGTGTAAGGCAGTTCATTTTTCAGGCAGAGACTCAAAGAAGTATACTGGAAGAAAACCTCCGTGCTTTTCGAAATCAAATAGAAGAAAGCACCTTAACCAAAAGAAACCTTGAAGAGCTTCTAAGAAGAAAAGATACTAATCTTCATGATTTAGAGAAACAAAAAAAAACCTTGATGCAGGAACTGAAGAAAAAAACAGATGGAGAAGAGAAACTTGTGAAGCTCATCAAGCAAATGGAACAAGATCTTGACTTTAAAGGGAACCTATCAGAAATAAAACTGCAAGGAAGAGAATCAACTGAATGCAGAAGGAAGGCTGTTGAAGGTACATACTCTGTAACTAGAGAAACTTCCCTCCCAACTTTCACAGCTGGGCAAGGCAGCCAATGTAGGATTGATTCTGAAATTATGAGTTTCCAGAAGAAACTAGAAGCCAAAAAAGTAGAAGAGCTTAAACAAAAGATAGATGAGTTGACCCTTGCTAACAAAAAAGCTGATAAAACTATTAAAGACCTGAAATACGAACTGAATGAAATTGAACTTCAAAAATCATCGACAGAAGAAAAGTCTCGTTTATTAAAAGAAAAACTAGATAAAGTCAACACTGAACTTAAATGCCTAAAAATTAAGTTGGAGGAAAAAGACCAAGTAGATCAGGGGTATTTGCAGCAGGTGAAAGAACTGGACAGGCAGCTACAGAGAACCACAGGTAAATTGGAAGAGGTGATGCAAGAAAATATGGGTCTTAAAAACCTTAAGATGAACTATCAGGAGGACCTGAAGTCGGTTCAGCAGGAAAAGACACAGCTAAAAAGAGAAATAGAGGAATTAACCAGATCACAGACAAAAACTGAAATCACTATCAAACATTTAAATTCACAAATCAGTTCCCTTCAAAAAGAGAAGCTGGCAGCTGAACACAGAACACAGTCATGTAAAGGAGAAGCAAATAATCTTCAAGACCAGTATAAGAAAATTAAAGAACAGTTGCTTCAAAAAATGGAAGTAGAGAAAGAAAATGAGCATGAAATTCACATGCTGAAGAATGAATTAACCAAAAGTAATCAGGTGTCAGAAACACTGAAAAAACAGATAGAGGACCTTAATAAATGGAACACTGAAACAAAACTACTAATGAAGCAAATTCAGTCTGAATCAGAGAAGATGACTTTGGAAAAAGAAGCTATTCAGAGGAAAAATGATGCTTTGAAAGCCCTAGCAGATGGTTTCAAAGAACAATTGCGTACAACAAATGAACAGTTGCACAAACAAACAATAATTGAGCAAGAATTCATATGTAAAATCAAAAGCCTAGAAGTTGATCTTGCAAAAACAAAAGACTTAGCTAGTGACTATAAACAAAAATGTGATAAACAAAATGCTTCCACCCTCAGTATTGACCGGGAGGTTAAAAATTTAAATGCTCAGGTGAATGCTCTAAATGTGGAAAAGAGAATGAGTGACCAGAAGATGGCACTTCAACAAGCTCATATACAAGAACTAAGTAGCAAATTAAAAAAACTGCAGGATGAACTCCATCGGAAGACTCTGGATGAACAGATGGCACACAAGAAGATGATTCTGTTTCAGGAAGAATCCATTAAGTTTAAACACTCTGCAGAGGAATTTAGGAAAAAAGTTGAAAAATTACTGGAATCCCATAGCATCACAGAAAAGGACATATCTGGTATAAAACTAGAATGTGTTGCTCTTCAGCAAGAAAAGCATATGGCTGAGGAAAACATCATGTTGTACAAGAGGCAAATGGAAGATCTGCAAGAAAGGCTCAAAAAATGTCATGAACAACTACAGCAAGGGAAGCAGGTTGAGATGGACTATCACCAGAAGTGCAGGAAACTCGAGGAAGAATTGGAAGTGCAGAAGCGCATGGTTGAGAACTTGAAACAGAAGATGGATCTGCAGGTCAGGGAGAGTGAACATAGGTTTCTTTCATTTCAGAATGAAGCTCAGCAAAACAATAAGCTCCAAGATTCTGGATTTAAATTGAGCTGTGAGAGAAGAGGGAATGATTTCAATTACCTGAGTGGGACTGCAGCTAAAGAATTTGAACAGCTTCCTCTGCATACCTCACCTTTGTTAAGGCAGAAACAGGAACGATCAGGTTTTAAATCTGATCAAATAGAAGAAAATACATTGTACGTGAGTGCTGATGACACAATACCAAGAGAGGTACAGTTTCAGATGTCAAGCATAAACCAGTCATTAGAAGATTCAAGTTCCCAGTCTTTTACGGAGTTTGTTTCGCAGACGAGTACACAGTTCCAGATAACTTTTGATAAAGCAAGCCAAATCTCTGGAACATCTGAAAGGGACACACTGAGAAACAGGAACCTACACAGTTCCAGACAAACCATTAGACATGGAGAAGACACAAAACATGAATTAGGAGTGGTAAAACTGCATCCCTTGGAGGTACACACTACATTTTGTGAGGACTTGCCTTCCTAATGGTGCCTTTTACTAGTCCATTTTGTTGGTCGGTTTTGGCTGTGCTTTATTACTATTCTGTTTAGTTTCTTCTGTTCCTATCTTGGTGAAGGGAACCCCTTCTGTCTTACACGACACAAAAAGCTTTATATTAGACCTTATTACCAGGTTTGTTAATGTCTAAGAAAGATTATTTTAAAAATCTATATTGAAAATAGGAATTCACATACACTGTTTTATCTTTATTGATCAAAGTAAGTTTTGATTAACAGCAGTAGGCTTATATAGTTACAAACAACAGTTACTGATGTTTAGTCTAGTCATATTCTTGTTATTGAATAAATATTTGAAATGGCAAATGCCCTTCAAAACTCAAACTATTTATATCTCTGCTCACCAATCCTAGTAGCAGTTCTTCTTTCTGACTTACATTCAAGTTCTTCCTTTGGTTTCTCTGGTGGTGGATTTAGGAGTGAATTATGTGTACAGCATAGTCCACAGTCATATTTCTCACTGTGTCAAAAACTTCCTATTTACAGATAGTGAAGAACAAGCACTATGACATGCATGTTGAAGTCACAACATTAAACCAAGAAAATGACAAGACTTTTGGTAATGAAGAGAGAATGTTTCAGGGATACAAAACTTCAGAAGGGTTTAGGAAAGAAGACTTGGCAAAGATGAGCTCTTTCTTAGGAGAAGAGGTTTTGAGGACTGTTGATGGTGCTACTCAGCTGGAATATTTTACAGAGGAATATGATGCTATTAAATTTCAAGGTCTCCGACATGATGTAACTGCCAGACAGTTGACTGAAGTTAAACTTTTAGACAGGCTCACTGTTGAGCAGCTCATTTCAGGACAGAAAACTATTGATGAGGTTCAGAAAAGTCTTGAAAAATTTTTAACTAAACCTACAGCTATAGCTGGGCTATACCTTGAATCCAGCAAAGAGATACTCTCTTTTGCTTTAGCAGCAAAGAGAAAAATCATAGGAAAAGCACTGGCCTTAGCATTTTTAGAGGCCCAAGCAGCCACTGGTTTCATTATTGATCCCACAACAGGTCAGAAATTCTCTGTTGATGATTCAGTTGTTAGAGGGCTTGCAGATAGTGAATTCAAGAGTAGATTGCTTGAGGCAGAGAAAGCTGTTCTGGGTTATTGCTGTTCTGGCAAAGTGCTCTCTGTATTTCAGGCTGTGGAAGCTAAACTTTTAGAAAGACAAAAAGGTAAAAATATCCTTGAGGCTCAAATTGCATGTGGGGGGGTTATTGATCCTGTAAGAAGTGTTCGTGTACCTCCAGAAGCCGCTGTGCAGCTTGGCTTGCTTAATAACACAATTTTAAAATTTTTGCATGAACCTTCAAGTAATGCAAAATGTTTTCACAATCCAAATAACAGGAAAGCTATGTACTACTGTGATTTGCTGAAAATGTGTTTGTTCAGTGTAAGCAGTAAATGCTTTCTGCTTCCAGTTGGCGAAAGGAAAATAAGCAGCCCATCAGCAGAGAAAAGTCATAAAACTTCCGTAATAAATGTTGACACAGGAACTGAAATGACTTCATATGAGGCTTATAAAAAAAATTATATTGATAAAGCTACATATCTTGAGCTTTCGAAACAGGAATTTGATTGGAAGGAGTCTACGTGTTTTGACTCTGATGGAAACTCTTTTCTTTTGCTTACAGATCTTAAAACAGGTGTACAGTTTAATATGGAGGAGACCTTAAATCAGGGTAGAATTGACAGAGCATTAGTCAACAAATATAAGGAGGGCCTCATCACAGTTAATGAGTTTGGTGATATTTTAGTGAGCACTTTACAGCCAAATAAAGATTTAAATAGTCCTATTGCAGGATTCTGGCTTTCTGAAACCAATGAAAGGATTCCAGTCTTGAAAGCCTCACGCAAAAATTTGGTAGACAGAGTGACTGCCCTCAGATGTCTTGAAGCTCAGGTTTGCACAGGAGGTGTAATTGATCCATTTACAGGGAAAAAGTACAGTGTTTCAGAAGCTTTGCAAAGGGAGTTAATTGATGATGGTTGTGCCAAGCAAATCCAGCAGTGTGAGCTGATCTTTACTGGAATCATTCATCCTGTAAGGAACACGGTTATGTCAGCTGTTGAAGCTGTGCATCTAAGTGCCATAGACAAGGAAATGGGCATGCGCTGCCTGGAGTATCAGTACTTGACTGGTGGCTTGATAGATCCAAAGTCTCATTCCAGGTTAACAATGGAAGATGCAATTAAAAATGGTATTATTGATGCTATCACAGCTACAAAGATGAAGGATGAAAAATTGCACAATAAAGTTTTAACATGCCCCAAAACTAAGAAGAAGATAACCTACAAAGAAGCTTTAGATAGAGCTGTTTTTGATTGCCACACTGGCCTGAGGTTGTTAGAAGCAGCTCAGCCCATGAAAACAGGAATTTCCAGTCTTTACTATAATTCATAGTGGGCAAAAGATATTAATAGTAATTTTGGGCTCTGCTCTAAAACCTGTTAAAGTTAAGGAAAATATCTATGATGGCCTTTATGAAAAATCATAAGTGGTGTTTTCTAGCATTAATTAGTTGCAGTAAAACTAATTGTTATGAAAAACTAATTAACATAAACCATTGAAACTGGAATTAGATATTACTTATTGCAAAACTGAAATTTATAGAAAAGCAGATTCATAATTTCATAATGCAAGCTATGTGTTCAGTCTTTACCTGAAGGCCTTGTCTGTCATTATTTTACATGTAGGTAGTGTAAAGGAGAAATTATATTGAAGTTGATGGAGATAATATTAGTTCAAAGTGGGTAGATTTAAGTGAGACAAGAATCATATTCTTACAGTAAGGTTGAAAGGGACTGCCCATTTTGTGGGTGACAGCAGTGTAGTATTTCAGGTGACCTGTTACTTAAATTAAAATTACAAATCAGTCTGCAGATACCATTTGTTTTACAAGAGTGGCAATAAAATATACAACAATTAAATCTGCAGTGCAGTAAGCACACATGCATCAGTACTTTTTCTCACACTGGTATTTCATAAATTTTAAGGGGTTGCTTACAGCAGAAAGTTGTGTTTCCTGTCCTGAATTTTCTCTTATTTAATGTTATTTTTTTCTTAGAATTGTTTTCTGCTCTAATAGGCAAATGAATTGCAATTACATATCAAATTTTTTAAAAATCCATTTAAATAAAATGTTTTCATTTTTACTTAGGGTACATGGAAGGGTTTAAGCAGGTTTTCTCCGTATTGATGAATGTTCACCAAACAGATTGTACTTATATGAAAAGGAGTATGTTTTTCTATGCAGAAAAAAATTAAATGTCTCAGTATTTTACTTTTGTTTTTTATTGTTTCTGTAGACAAAAACGTACATTAAAAAAATGTATTCAGCCTAATTGTAATTTGGTAATCCATGTGCATAATGTGCAAAGTATTGTTATGCTATACTGGTTGTACATATCCTTACCTTAGGGTAATGCAAAGGCAGCATTTCAAAGATACTTTATATGCAAATGTTTTTTTGATTTTATCTGTTGAGTAATGGCTGGGAAACTATGCTTTTTCTTGCTATCAATCATTTTATAATGATTGTGTGTGTATGAATAAGAACATTTATCATAATTAAAAACCACTTGAGGTATTATTTTGTTGTTGTTTATAATTATGTGGTATTTTTGTTCCTACATCAAAGTGTCATAGTAATGCATGTGGCAGTAAATAAAAAATAAATAATTTTATGTTTATGTGGTGATAATGATGGCATTGTGATAGAATTGTGTTTCTACAGACAGTAATGTTGCATATTTCAACAATTTGCATTTACATGTTTCTTTACAATTCATGGCACTCATCAGAAATCAATGGAAGAGGAGAAGAAGGAACATGTTGAGAAAGCTGGGGATTTACTGAAATGGGTGTCAAACCTCAGCAAGACACTCAGCAAAGAAGAAGGAGAAAAGGCTGAAAAAACAGATTTACCTAAGCAGCAGGTACACAGATGTCTTTTGATAAAGCAGCACTTCCTCTTTTTAGGTTTTTGTGTAGATTAAAATGCCAAAATAATTCATAAATACTTTTTTTTCCCTCCTACACATCACCATACACATTTTCCTCAGGACATAATTTTACATTTGGTTGTGAGTAGAGAGTTGGGTAAATAAACATCAATGTTTAGGGACACAACCATCTTACTCAAGAAGAAGCTCCCACTGCTTTTTCCAGACCACCTAGCGTATGACATATTCTGACACTGCAAAATTTCAATTTAGAGAAACTGGACCCTGCACACCATATGTCAGCCTGTGTAGAGGGAGAGTGCATTCTGTCAGGAAGGCATTTTGGGCACCAGGAAGGAGAAGGTTGGTAGGAGGGACCTGAGGGCCAAGTTTCTATTTATTTGTTTTTGAAAAGTTAATTGGAGTAGGCCCTCTTAAGATATAGTCAAAACTGCTGTCCTAGGAAGTACGGCAGATATTGACTGAGGCCTCTGTTATCAAACTAGTCCAGATGATGTTGGAGTGGCCCACCTTGGTGCCTTTGTATTTGACAGGACATTGTCACTGTGTGCAGTTATAACTCAGACCATAAATTTCCATCTGTGAAGTTTCATGTCATTTTAGGACCTTCTCTGCTGGGCTTGCCCCATGAAATAGCTTAGTTCCATCTTAAAAGGTTTCCGTAGGGGAAGGCTTACCTGCACATTGTGCAACAGAGGGACAGAGCAGTATCTTGTCCACATCCCTCAGTACACTGCTGGATGTGTCATCATGCAAACATGATTTTGGCCCTCTTGTAATCCTGTTCCTTTGGGGTATTTTTGGTGATGCTTTCTGATGCCAGAGCCACTGGACCAGCATGTGTGTAAGTCCATCTTGCTGTTGTGGAGGTTGGAAATCCTGATGACCGCTGTTCTGGCATATAACTTGTTCAGGGAGGACCAGTGCTAGCTCTGAGTTTGTCTGAGTATATCTACCCCTATAAGGAGGAAGTAAGCTTCCACTGGTTTGAACATATTGATTGGTAAATTGCTAGTAGTTAAAATCAGGATTTGCACAAGCATTCAATGCTGGTCCTCTTCTGCCCTTGTTAATGACTACACTGCAAACCTTTATCAGTCCTGGGCCAGCACTCAACTCCTTAGAACATCTCAGCTTACCACAGCAACTGTGGGTGTCATCTCCTCTGTCCAGCCTGAGCCTCCAGTGAGTAACCTGTGAGTTGGCTGTCTTGGCTTCCTGTGGGAGATGGGTGTTTGCGGAGGGTCTTTCCTTCCCTTGTGAAATGGCCTGCTGAGGTGGCTGCACTTTTCAGAGGTGCCTGGGTTTGTGTCTCCACTGAATAGCAATGCTGTCTTGACAAGCTGTGTAGAAACATATAGAAAGTGGTGATTTCCTAGCTAATGACAGCTGAAATACATTTCACACAGAAGATTGGGGTTGCTCTGGGGTGTAGCCAGGTATTGGGAAGAAAAGCTGATGCCAGTAGTGACGGGGTGCACGCAGCAACCACAGTGACACTGATTCCCTGAGCAAAGTGGATCTTGTGACCCCATCTGCTGCTTCAGCCTGCTCACCTCATCTTCTTGCATAGTGCATCCTGTGGTTCTCTTGGTTCCTGTGCAAGCAGTACAAGTGATGAGATTGTGGCTTGCTGGTGGTGATTGCAAAGGGAGATTTTTTGGGCCCTTTGATACAATGCATAAAAGGACAAATTGATTGTGTCCGGAGCCAGGTGAATGAAGGGCCCAAGCACCTTGCTTTAGAGCTAGCACCTATGTTGAAAATATCTCCAGCTTGCAGAACTCCCTTTTGATAATTTGCCTTTATTTATCCAATATGAGTGCTTTTATTTGAAGAGACTGCAGGTAGTTTCTCAGAAAAGTTAGAAGATGAAATTCCCACAAGTTCCTCTACCAGAACAAGTCCTTTAGTGAGGATGGCACGGAACTGATAGTGTGGAGACTATTAATTAATAATTCATTTTTTCCCAGGTGTCTCATGCTGCATTTGTCTCTGTAATTGAATTTCATGAAGGCTTGTGATCTTCTGATAAGTTTTTTCAAAAATTTGTTGTCTCTCATTTTGGTGAGCAACTTGAACATGACTATAGTAGGCAACATTTATAAAGCGGCTATAAACTGTGCCAACTATAATAAGTGATTTAAAATAAGTGGTTAATGTTCCATCAAATAGAATTTTGAAATATTCTATTTGTTTTGCCCAATAGCTTTCTAAAAACAGCTTGCTTAATCAAAAGACATATCACAATGACTTGCTCATATGTAAATGATACAATATCAATAAATAATATTGCTCTATCGATAGCCAGTATTTTTTAAAAAATCAAGCTCTTCTATTATTGAAATTAGTCCCAGATAAAAATAAGGTTTTATTTGTTTTTTTTTGTTTACTTATGTACATTATTAAGTCTTGAACACAGGTTATTTATTTTTCAGGTTTCCCTCCATGAAATGTCAACCAAGAAAGAACAAATAGCTGAAGCTCTGCAGACTACCCAGTCATTTTTAGCTAAGCACAGTGACAAGTATGCCATTTTTTATTTTTCAAAGAATGTAAATTAATTTAATCAATATATACTGTTTGCTTTAAAAGAAATTGTATCCTTATAGATCTAATTGCATGTCACGTAGAGTTTGGGGGTTTTTCATCCTCCGATTTGGTGAAGCTTGATGCAATTTTGCTGATTTCAATAATTTGATTTGGTTTTTATACCTCTGGTCATCTTAAAAATATTAGCTATTTAAATTTCCATTTCAAATCAAAATAATTAACAAATTTGTAGTAAATGGGTACTTGAACTACCTATCACAAGCTTGTTTCATTTGTGTCTGAAAAAAGACGGTTTAAGTTACTAAATTGCTGAGATATCTCATGACTCCTTGATGGTTATGTTACCTGTCTTGACTGGTAATTAGTAGACAAAGGCCCATGGAAAGGTTAAATGCTTCTTTTCCTGAATAACTGCAATCGGACTGTCGCTTTCTTGAACATCTTTGTAATTAGGCTGTATTTTTTCCAGATTACTCATACTAATTTCTACTCCCCATTTTTAAGTAAAGGTAGGTGGATCGCTCCTAACAAGTTACAAATTACCCAGAGATCTCCTTATTCCTTTTGGTTTTTTTTTTTTTTTCATGATAGAATGACAGATGAAGAGAGACATGAAATGGAAAAGCAAGTTAGATCCCTCCAGGAAAGCTACAGCTTGTTATCCAACGAAGCTTTGAAGCAGCTGCAGGAAGCACATCTAGGTGATGAAAAGATGGAAGAAAAGGTAACAAGATTCAAACTTAGATTTCAGTTTCTCTTGAGATTTACTGCATGGTTTTCAAATCACACATGATCAGCAAAAGAAGAAGCTGCAATTAACTGTGTTTGGAAGGATCTTGGTATTTAATTGATGAAGGTGTTGTGTATTTGCTATGAAATACTATATGTGTCCTTACTTGTGCACATGAGCATTCTATTCATCAGACTTCTTTTGAAGAGTCTTAATAATGTGTGCCTTGCATGAAGAAAGATAAGCAAATCATTCATCTCTTAACTCTTCTCTTAAAAACCATTCTTTGACTGCTGGATTAGTCTGCATTTCTGCTGCAAAAATGACACCGTAAAATAACATGTTCATCTCTCCCATATATCACTCAGAAATGTCCTAGAAGTGACCTACTTTCAGTTTTTTAAACATTTTTTTCCTGGGTATGAAAATGGGAGGACATAATCTAATTAGCTCTGAGACACTTTGAATATATTTCTAAATGGATATTAGTCTTAAATATGGAGTGAGTATTCTCATATACATATAGAGGCAGAGTCTGTTTAATGAGTTCAGATAATGTTGCCAAACTGACTTCATGCTTTTCATGTGAGCTAAATGCAATATTTGGTACTGGAGTATCTGATTCCATGTTGTTGAGTGTATATACAGAAATGCTGTATGCTGTAAACATGAATAGCATGGTTGTGTTGAATCACATACTGTTTCCAAATATTCTAACCTTTCACAGACATTTATAGCATGGAAATGTGCCTTTCAGGTATATGTTCTATTTGCCCTCTCTGCAATCATTTCTTCTATTGTCTTTCACTAACCCTATTTATGTGTGCAAAGCATAGGTTTTCAATTCACAGATGCATGTTGGTTTAAAATCTTTTATCACATCGTGTGCTGTTGAATGACTGACAAAAATCACTTGTGTATTTGAGCTGCTAACATTCACAACATTGCTCCAGGCCTGGTAAGTACAAGTTTTTATGCTTATCATGCATTCAAAATCAAAAGAATAATTTAAACATACAGTCCAAAAATGATGATAACTTTTCTTTTATCTTCCCTTTTAGGTTAATAAAGTCATTGCTGGTGTCATTGACCAAACAACTGGAGAAGTCCTCTCAGTCTTTCAGTCTATTTTAAGAGGTTTTCTTGACTATGACACTGGAATTAGGTTGCTTGAGAATCAGCTGATTCTTTCTGGAATAATTTCTCCAGAATTAGGAGTTTGTTATGATTTGGAAGAAGCTAAGGCCCATGCCTTAATTGATGAGCAGATTCTATTGCAGCTGCAAGAATTAAGTAATGCAAAGAAGCTCGTGTCAGAATCATCATTAGCAAATATTCCAGTTGTTTCAGCTTTAGAACAAGGTCTGATTTCAGAACCTCTGGCTGTTAAAATTCTTGAGAATCAGCTTTCAAGTGGGTATTTGATTTTGCCATCTATTGGAGAAAAGCTGTCTTTGCAGAATGCTTTCCAGAGAAATCTCATTTCTCCGACATTATATTCCAAACTCCTAGAAAGACAAGATACGTGTAAAGATCTTATAGACCCCAACTGTGCTGAGAAAATTTCCCTTGAACAGATGGTTCATAGGAGCATAATACATCAAACAACAGGGTTAAGACTCCTACCTGTGAAACCACAAGAAAAAGGGAGAATTGTGTTCAAATGTGGAAGGAGGGTAACTATTTTAAGGGCAGCCCATGAAGGGCTCATTGACAGGGAAACAATGTTCAGGCTGCTGGGTGCTCAGTTAATGTCTGGAGGTATCATTGACCCTGACTCAGGGAAACGAATGACTGTGGAAGAGGCCATGAGACAAGGGATGATAGATCAGGACACTGCTTGTGGGATCCTCACACGTCAGGTTCAGACTGGTGGAATCCTTTGTCAAAATTCAGGACAACGCTTGACTGTTGATGAAGCTGTGCAATGCAACTTAATATCATCTACCAGTGCTCTGCTGGTATTAGAAGCTCAGAGAGGCTTTGTGGGACTGATTTGGCCTCACACTGGTGAAATATTCCCCGTATCAACTTCTTTGCACCAAGATATGGTTACAAATGAGCTGGCATTCAAAATACTGAATGATAGAAAGAAAATAGCTGCACTTTACATTCCAGAAACTTGTGAAATAATCAGTCTTGACAAGGCTGCAGAATCAGGGATTATAGACAGTAATACTGTATCTGTTTTGACCAATGTGACTTTACCAGATAAAATGCCCAATGTAGAAGAATTAAAGTCCCCTTGTAAAAATGCTGCAAAATGGTTATCAACTTATGAATTTCTGCCATCTGTATTTCATGGCTGTGATGGGGAACATGAAGTTTCTGGCACAGAAGATCCTGTATGTCATAATCTAGATGAAGCTAAGAAACTATTCGTATCTTACCTAATGGTAAATAGTTATATGGATGCAAACACTGGGCAGAGACTTTTGTTATATGATGGACAACTGGAAGAAATCATCAATATGTTGCTGGAAGGTGATAGTTCTGGGTATGATGCTGGTGTGTCAGAAATGGAGTTTAGTAACAAATATGTAAGTTCAAAAGGAATTCACCTAAAGTCAGCAGACAGTGGTCAGGGTGATTTTTCAGGTGCTGAGAATTCTTGTAATAACAGGATATGTAATCAATTTGATGATTTTGAGAGTTACGTATCTTCACAAGAAGATCCCCATGTGTGCAGGCCAGATGTTTGCAATACTCTTGGTACTGAGCAATCAGAATACACACAGGAGATGCAGTTAACTATCCCTGCAGAACTCAGAAATGTAGTAAGCAGCACTCAAAATTCCATGAAGAGAAATGAACTCAGAAGTTTTTTGGAGGTTTCTGAGTGGACAGAACTCTGTAAGCATAACAATGAGCAGACAAATTCAGGAAACATTGAAGAATATCTTCCAAATGACTCAAATACAAGACTTTTATCAATAACAGCAAAAGAAGATATTTCTGTGGGAGACAGTCTGGATAATGAAAACATGAATGATAAAACATTACAAAATTCCTTGAGTGTGAATTATTTGTCAGATAAGGAAACATGGAGGGAGCTGGAAAGGTGCACGAACTATGGGCCTCCCATATTTCAAGCTGAGGTTAGCAGAATGGTACTGGATAACAGCAAGAAAGATAATTTTCAGAGAAGTCTTGATTCGTCCATCACTGCAGACACTGAATATAGACTTCCAGAAGAATTGGTTAGTCAATGTGGTGTCCCACTAAAGTATGAAGACAATATATATGGTGCAAAACTTCTTCAGGAATATGCAGGTTCATCCCTACAGGACTGTCTTTATAGCTGTGGAAGGCCATCCCTGGAGGATTGTGCTGATTTTCAGAATAAACTGTGTCTAGAAGACAGCATAGACATGCACCATAGGCTTTCATTGGGTGGTGATACTGTCACACATGATGGACCATCTCTGGGGGACAGTGACAGCACAGCACAAAGGCTGACAGTAGAAGAAAATGATCTCATATTCCACAGGTTACTGCCGTGTGACAGTAGTTCTGACTCATCAGTAGAGGGGGGTGATGGCATCCCACAGCTTGAGAGCAACTCCTTGCAGCATGGATGTGGTGAGGTAGCCTCTGAAGAGGACAGCTCTCAGTTGGATGATGGTGATGATGACGCCTATGAAACACCTCAGGGTGATGATGACAGTGATGTCTATGATACTCCACAAAGTGATGATGATGATGATTCCTCTGACACTTCTCAAGGTGATGAGGTGTTTGACACCTTGCAGTTGGGGGATGATGATACACCAGAGCCAGAACTGTCTGGAAGATCAGTTCCATTAGGTTTTCTGGAGGAGAGAGGTGGTCGAATAACACTAAGAGAAGAGACCATCTCTTTACAAGAACTTGCAGCTAATGCTGGAGAGAATGTTCATATAAATGTGAAAAGGCTACCTCAGAGCATAACTATAGCTTCTGCAAATGCCAAAACCATGGAAAAAATCCTTGAGGGAAGGGAAAGAACAGGGAGCTTTGGAGAGAATGATCTAGACTTACCAGTTACTGTTGAAAGTGAAGGAACAAAGGAAGGAGGCATGAGATATTTACAGAATATGTATGAAGCAGATGTACAAGACAGGAATGAGGAAGTTGAAATGAAAGCAGAAGGTGACCTGTGTGAGGAGGAATCTGAAGGTACACAGGAGGGGGAAGAATATGAGGAGGATTATGATAGTTATGATGACTCTGACACTGATTCTGACAGTGAAGATGAAATGGATATTTTTTATTCCCATCATCAATGCATAAGTAAAGGTGACCAGCTGTTAATGTCTGTAGAAGCTGTAGAAAAGAGCAATGAAAACAATCAGAATATTCATGACTACTGCTATTCTTTAGGCCACAAGACAGGATATACTTTGCAATTCCAGTCTAACCATGAAAATGGAAAACTGTCCTCAGTAATATGTGAATCAATGTCAAATATTTCTGAAGAAAGATGTGTTGGTCTTTCATGTCCCAGTGAGGAAGCCAGACAGCAGGAAACAGAGGATGAATATGGGACTTGTATCAAAAGTGAACACATGACACAAGATACTACTGAGCCTATTCAGTCCGAAAATACCTTTGACACTAAATGGATGTCCACTAAAAGTGAAGAGAATAATGAAACACAGTTTGGAGTTTCAGGTTCTCAGCTTCTTGATGGTACTGTGAAATCTGACATCAGTGTGACAGCCTACCTACAGCAAGCTATTGATGATGACCAAAATACCTGGACAAATTTGCTTCTCTCAGAATGCTTTACTGATAGTGCGAACAAAGACAATAGTATCATGCCAATGTTAGATTCAGATCATGAACAGAAAGAGGCACTGCTTGCAAAGGAAAAAGTATTAAATTATATGGAACAACTAAAGGAAAGTTCATCCCAAATGGACAATAAATTCCTTACAGATACCCCTTATGTGAGTGATAATAGTTCACTTAGGGACCCAATACATCCAGTCACCAGTTGGAAGCATGGTCAGATAGAAAGAGGTTTTGAAATTCTTACAGAAAATAAAAACAGAGTAAATGTTGTGGAGGAATGTGATGTCATGGGGCTAAGTAATAGTCCCATTCAGATGGAAAACCTTGGGGAAATATTTGATGCAACAGTAATTAAAGCTGCTAGAGAATCTGCTGCTGCAAGTAAAGAAAAAGTAAACGTTGATCAAGGTTTTCTTGACATGCAAGGGGCAAGATCAGATGTATTTAAGAGAGATGGTAACATTTCTGCTTCTTTAAAACAATATACAACATGCATAAAAGAAGGCCATTCAGAACTCAATAAAACTGAATTCTGTTTTGAGGACATGGAAAGAAGGGAAAAAGGTGTACGGAATGAAAAGGATTTTCTGCTATATATGGAAGAAATGCATTCAAGTGAATGTAACACTTACACTTTCCCCCCACCTGATACAGTGAAACCAGAGGAGATTAGCATAACTAAAGAAACAGGGAGACTTAACTATCAAAATACTGACAATGTTCTTCTAGACATTCCAGAAAACAAAAGCAGCAATGATAGTGAAATTTCCCCCACAAAACTAGATGCTTTAGGAAGTACTGAGGATGTCAAAGAGTTAGGGGATGGAAGTGAAGTGTTACCTACTGGGAGACATACCCATACCACTGATGTTTCTTCTGCAATTCTGAGTAGCATAGAGACTAAGTTGAATTACAGTGCCCAGAACAAGCATGAGATGCTGAAAAACACAAAGGGAGAAAATGTCATGGTCAGTGAGACTTCCTCCCTTGGAAATGGTTTCAAAAAACAAATGTCTATGGAGTCATTGCAAAAAGAAATGGGATCCTGCAAAGACTTTCAAGTAAAGGAAGGTGTTTCACAATCAGCAGATGTGTCTGACACACTAATGGAAGATTTACAGAATATGTTACAAAGGAAACTGAAAATGGGACATGTTTACTGCAAGCAGGAAGGGGGACCCCTAAGTTATTCTGATACCAGAACTTTAACGCAAAATTTACTTAAAATGGTTCGAAGCACTCAGCTTGAGAGTGAAATGTCTAGTGGGTCAAATCTGAAGCAAATAAGCAATGCTGTTAGAGCTGCATTAATGATCACCACGCTGCGTACAGAGCCCAAGGACAGTGATGCTCCTTCTCTGCTTTGGCCTGATTGCAGAAGTCCTGATCTTCTTCATGATATTCTGAAGCAGGAATCCTGCAAGCAAAAGACAGCTGATTCAGATGAAAGGAAGAGTGAAACAGACATGAAAGCTCCTGTTCCCAAGCTTGCTACCAGTGAACTTCTGGAAATTTTTCAAATATCACTTCTAGAAGAAAGTACAAGCAAGTTAGAGGAGCTGATAAATGGTTTGCTTAGGAGCTCACAGGTTGCTGATGTCACCACAGAGCATGAGGGTAAAGGCAAAGGAGATGGGCTTTATTCTCTTTCCTCAACAGAACAATCAGAACTTGGATCAGAAATTGATGAAGAGAAAACATTGGTAGATAACACAACTGCTACTTGGAAAAGTGATCGAGAGCATGGGAAAACAGAAAGCCTGTCCAAAGGCTTCACTGAGCCTATTTTGAAAACAGAGGAAGCAGTCATGGGAGACACCCCCACTAGCATGGTAAGTAACAAAAATATGTGCTCCGTGTCCGGTGTTAGTGGAATTGCATGGATCTTTCCGAGTGCTGGAGAGAACAATTTAACTGGAAGAGTGATTGAAAAATTAGATTATGAATTTAAAATAAATCATAATGAACCTAAGGACTTTTATTACTTATTTTCAAGTCCGTTTGGAAAATCCTTTCTTATTTTTAAAACTCATTTTCAGTTTGATGGAGTACAGCAATGTTTAAAGTTAACAGAGAAAATGCAAGAACATTTGGCAGTGCTTCAAGATATGAAAACCCACCTAGATAAACAGCAGCCTATTAGTAACAGCCTGGAAATACTAAAAGCTGAACTGGAACAGCTAGAGGTAAGTAAAGCGTTGTTTATGCTTGTACTTCAGTGATGGGTGCTAGAAATAGCCCTTAGGTTTAGAAAGGGAGATTCAAAATGTAACTAAAGCAATTCTGATTTAAATGTTTTTCCTACTAACTTAATGCATTTTTTTTATATATTCTCTTTGTAGTCATTCGAATCAAGACTGGCTACCTTTGCAATTATCCTAAAAAAGGACATGAAGCTGGCAGAAGAATTCTTAAAATCTTGTAACAGGGATATTCCAGAAGAGAAAGAGCTAAAGATAAGCTATGATTCTTTGCAGGAAGCATTTTTGGTGGTCTGTGATAGATCTTCAAAACGAGCAAAACAAATAGTCTGCGCTGTTGACTTGGAAATGGTATGTTTTTCAGTGTATGTTTTTACCTTGATTTTCTTCAAGGTGATTGGGCTAAAATAAAGGAATTTTGGATTTTCTTTATTTTATCTTAGTATAAAGACACATGTATGATTCAATTTAATATGGTAGAAAATATGAGTAGACTCCAGGAGCATAAATAAATATACAACTTCCCTTTCTAGTCTAAACTTGCAGGATTACACCAGCAACTTTTAAACCAACTGCAGAGATTTTCAGACTGGATCACAGAGAGCAATAAAATCATGAATGACTTCACAATGAATGCTAATGATATAGAAGAGATGAAGAAAAGTTTACAGCTATTTAAAGTAAGTGCTTTTTATGGCAGATGTTGATGTTTCTGACAAACATTGCTCCTTATTATTTATTATTAGCTAGGTTTTTTTATTAATTCTCAATAACTCTATTGCCTAAAGAGATGACTGGAAGTAATTACTTAGGAAGACAACTATTAGATAATCCAGTAATAAAATCTTGTTGACTTGCTTTTTCTCTTGCAAAAAAAGTTTCATAGAGTTAGGATTACTGAGAAAGCTGTTGGTTCTACTTACATTTGCAATCAATCCAAGCCCTTTAGAAATTTAATTTATAATACAAATATTTAAGTGATTAAAATTGGATTTTTATGCATTGGGTTCAGAATCTTTACTGCAGGTTAGTTGTCTTCCAAATCAGTTATATATGAGGGCACAAGATGGGAAAAAAGTGTCTTCACTACACACTCCATAAAATGAGTAATGGAAAACAAAGCAGTTCAAATTTTTAGTAAAGTTCATATGCTTCTATATGTATGAATAACAAAAATTATTTTAGTTGTTTTAATGTGCCAGAGAAATGGTATGGCCATAGGGGCTCCACATTGTGTAGCTGTTGGCAGAATTTGCCACATCGCTAGAAATGGTGACATTCTTGCTGTGGAGTTAAGAATAGGAATGATTTCAAGTATGTTAAGAATAGGAATGATTTCAAGTATGTTTTTTAAAATTTATGGATCTTCCAACCTAGAACCTAGAAATATTACATATAACCTTCCATAAATCTTTTAGAGTTGAAGATCAGTCAGTTTTCAAACATCTATGTGAGAGCAAAGAAATAGAGTTGTACAAGATCACATATTTTCTTCCTTGGACTCAAGCTGTTCTGAGGCAAACCGTGCACAAGTTCTAATGTCATACCTGAATAGTATGAATCAATATGATTCTGAGTTTTGATTTTCCATGGCAAAATTTTCTACCAAAAGCATTTTGGGATAAGGGCTAAGAAGAGATGGTAGCCATACTTGTGGTTTGTTTGTACTCAATTTTTCTTTGTTGCTAGTAATTCCCTTCACTTCATTTACAGAACAGTGCTGCAGAGCTCAGCTGTAAAAAAATGCAACTGGAGTCCACTGCGTTTGATGTTCAGTTCTTCATTTCTGAACATGCTGAAGATCTTTCTCCTAATCAGAGCAAACAGCTGTTGAGGCTGTTAAATACCACCCAGAAATCTTTTCAGGAAGCACAGGAAGCAATAACTTCTCAAGTGGAAAGTTTAGAGACTCAATTACAGGCAGTGCAAGAGCTGGGTGATCAGAAGGTTTGCCTTTCTGTGTAAATGTGTGCTGAATGTTTCTGTCTATGGATGAGGAATTTTAATAGCAGCATGCAATATTGAGTGTATTTCTATCTTTTCCCTTTTTACTACAGATACATTTCTAGTTCTACAAAAATTATATTGATGAAATTTGGTGACTTATAAATTTTGTCTTTCTTTGTTATACTCACAGAAATAGCATATTAAATTAAGAACAGACACTGGTCTGCTCTTTCTGGAAAGAAGAGATATTTGAGAAACTTGAGGTTTCTCACAAGTGTTGTTTCTTCAGCAGCTCTATCAGTAATTGATTTGAGCTATACTGATCACTGAATTTGCTATTGCACCGTTCCATAACACTTTGGTCTTGCTGAAGATTTTCTTTCCCTTTAATTTGCCAGGTCATCTGCTTATCTGATCTTTTCTCTAGATCTTCATAGTCCAAGAACCAGATTTGTTAAAATCCGTGTATTATGGATTGTTTTGACTGAGATGGTGTAGAGAGACAAACATATGAGTAAATCAGCCAAGATACTTGCAGTTTTAGGTGTGGGCACTGGGAAAACTGTGAGTCAAACTGGGCCAGTTATTTCTTCAGCAAGTGTAAGCAGCCTTTGTAGACTCAAAGGAGGCTGATAAGATTCTGCAGCTTAATAGCACCTCCTCTCATGGTAGCACTGCTAGGAATCAGAATCACCAGCTCAGCCCCTGGTTTATGTGTAAATAAAAGTGCTTTAATATTCTGAATACTTTGTATTGTTTTGCCATTCCAAGAACATTTATTTCTACTATATTTTGTGAAAGAAGCATAAAATTGAGTATAGGAAAGGCATAGATAAGTTTTCTAGGACTTTTTAACAATAATGAGCTTGCATGTTTTGTTCTTCTCTACTGCTTAAAAAGTTCACAATTTCTATATAGGTAACATGTTATGCATACCAAAAAGAGCTAACTCACATTCACAACTAACCTCTGTTTTGATGTCCTTTTTTTCAGAATTAATAGTGTTTATCACAGGTTTCAAGTCGTTAAGAGACTGGATTTTCACTCCTGCTGTTTGGAGATTTCATCCTTCACATATGTGCATGGCCAGACTTCTATTGGGCAATTCCATCAAACATGGTCTCTTTTACTTAAAACATATTTGAGGTTTATCCATAACTTCTGTATGTTCATCTTGCTCTTTGTACCACTGCTATCATGTTTACAGCATACTTTTAAAGTTATTGCTTTGCAATATTGATGTTCAGAGATTTCTAATATCTTTTAGAGTGTTGGTTCCTGAACTGAGGATTTTTTGTCTTACTGTTCAATTGTACTTGGCTCTAATATAGGATGTGGCTGAACGGCAGCAGGAATGCAAAGAGAAACTGCAGGAAATCTGTGATTTGCTTACACAGACTGAAAATCGACTCATCGGACAGCGACAGTCTCTTGTTATTGGAGACAGCAAGGCTGAGCTGGAACAATACCAGACCAAACAGGAGGTATGCACAATCTTAGCCTGAGAAGTTAAAAAACTGAGTGCATAGGAGAGTGACTCGATTCTTTTGTTGACTAACAAGGCTTGTCATGTGAGAGGAGAATAAAACAGATTTGTTTGACCTACCAAAAGTAAAGCCTTAGTGGTATGCATTTAAACTGCTGCTTGGGAATACTCTCCAGTATGTGCCAGTGAGAGAAGAGAAACTTCCAAATGAGAGGACACTAAAATAGGGAGTATGTGCTACACATTTCAAGGAGCACTCTTGAAGCAGGCGTGAATTTTGTTAGTTTATTAGCTTAAGATTGTTCCTGTTGAATGTGATAAAATCACACAAGTTTATTATGCTAAAATAATTTAGCCAGGTTTTTAACTGGTATCAGAAAGTGTTCATTCCTGTTCAGAGTACTTTGAAAAATCTTGCTGCAATGTTTTCTCTAGCCTGAGGCCTTCCATTGCTTCGCTCTTGCTTTGTTTTTAATTCTGGTTCTTATTAGTGTTTCTTGCAATCTCTTTGGTGTCCTCATGTAGCAAACCCCTTTGAATTGGTTTACTTTCCCTGCTCTACAGCTGTATCCAGTCATCTATAAGCTTTTACTCTCTCCTGATACAAATGGAGTTTATGGTAGTTAAAGGGCTGAAGGGTTTGGTACTCTTCTTCCTCTTCCTAGTTTACTAATATACTATACTGTAGAGCTCCAACTCTCTGTAAAAGGAGAAATTTTCTTACTTATCTTGCCTTGCTTTACTTATCTTTGAAATAATGCATATAGTTTGTCAAAGTTGTTCTTACAGTCAGTCAGTCATACAGACACCCCTGGGGTAGCTTCTAATATCTCTTACCTGTCTTAAGGATTTATGGACTAAATGGGGTACTCCTGGGGAGTCAATAACTTACAGAGCTTCATTTTTTTTTAATCAACTGTTTGTGACTGCCTAGCAGACTAGTTATTTTCTGACTGATTTCTTGGTATCACCATTCAAAAAGTGCCTTAGGAGGGAATGGGGGTTAAAACCAGTCTTTTATGTATCAAGTCAGAATTTTCATCCTCTGTGTGCTGTTTGAAAGAGAGCACAGAGATCTTGGTTACAGGAGAAGCTTCTCTTGATAAAGGGTTCTCAGGAAAATATTACTAATGTACTTGCTGAATTGTTAAAATGAGCTGCAGTTTTAGCTGCTATATTCTAAAATTGCTGCAAAATCTGTAGTCTAGAATGAGGATCAAATGTTCTGTTTTGCATCTCCAAGATTGTTACACTGCACAAGAAGGTGAAAAATGTCATTGTTTCAGTAACTGGGGGAATATATTCAACAGTGTAATTGTTACAATTAAAGCTCCTCTCAGATAATTGGGAGGCAGACTAGGAAGACTGCTTTGGGTAAATTGAAACTAAAGATCTGTCCTCTATGAAATTTAATGGAAGTAAACATTCTTGAGAGACTGAAATATCATGATTGATTACAATAGAAGAAAAAAAAATGGTATGCCATCTCCGGCCTGAACAAACTCAAGAAATATGGGAAAACTTACCCAGGAAAGATTATTACAACTTTCTGACTTCTATTCAGACAGATTATTTTCAGCAGCTTTCTGTTAGGATAGTAATGGACCAGAATTTGTCAGGAGACTCACTTTACTAACTGCAGTGTAACAGATTTACTTAAGTCTTGATTTCTAAAAAAAAAAAATATATGTTCTGCATATATGGAAACACAATATTTAAACTGTTAAACAAAGGGGAAAAAGTAGACTCAGTCTGAATAGGACTGTAAGCAAACAGATTTACAATTTGAAAAAAAGATTGAGCTGCAACAACATTGTCAGATGTGTGCCTTTGATTTTAATAATTGTCTGCAATTTATTAATGTATGTGCAGCTAGGAAGGACCAGTGTGGTGCTTACCCCTAGAAGAGAGATAGTTCCATTAAAGTTAATTGGAAAGATCTCATGAATAATTTACTTACTCCTATTTGCTTTCTTTTTTATCGAAAGGAGATACAAAAAGACATGAGAACAAGTGCCCAGACACTGGCAGAGATTGTGAAAAATACTGAAACCTTCTTGAAAGAGAATGGAGAAAAGTTGTCACAAGAAGACAAGACTATTCTGGAACAGAAACTAAATGAAGCTAAGACAAAGTGTTTGCTCCTTAGCCAGAAGGCAGAAGAGTCCAAAAAAGAACTGGATAAAGCTATGACAACAGCAATTAAGCAGGAAACAGAAAAGGTTTTTAGGCAACCGTTTCATACCTTTATTCAAACCTTTTTCATGTCTTATGAAATTAGTTGTGCAACTTACGGTTGTGTGGTGGTTGACCTTGTCTGCCAAAAAGCCATTCCGTCACTTCCTTCCTTAGCTGGACAGGAGAGAGAAAAATTAATGAAAGTCTTGTGGATTGAGATAAGGGCAGGGACACATCACTCACAGCTGCTGTCACAGGCAGAACAGGCTTGACTGGGGGAAATTAATTACCAACCAAATCAGAATAAGATAATGAGAAATAAAAACTAAATCTTAAAGATACCTTCCCTTCACCTCTCCCTTGTTCCTGAGCTCAGCTCTGGAGTTCTCTCTGTCATTCCCACCACTGGTACCAGGGGGATGGGGAATGTGGGTTGTAGTCAGTTCATCACATCATTGTCTCTGCCACATCTTCCTCCTCAAGGAGAGTACTCCCCACACTCCTTCCTGTGTTCCATTATGGGGTCTCTCACACAGGAGACAGTCCTTTATGAACTTCTCCAACGTGAGACCTACTCAAGGGCTCCAGCAGGGTCCCTTCCATGGGGTGCAGTCCTTCAGGCACACTGTTCCAGTATGTGGAATGACCCCATGGGGTCACAAGTTGTGCCACAAGCCTGCTCAGCTGTGGGCTTCCCACAGGGTCACAGCTCCCTTTGGTCATCCATGGGGTCTTCCTAGGGCTGTAGGTGAATTTCTACACCCCTGTGGCCCTCCAAGGGCTGCAGGGGCACAGCTGCCTCCCCATGGGCTGCACCAGGGGCTGCAGGGGAATCTCAGCTCTGGCACCTGGAGCACCTCCTGTCCCTCCTTCTACACTGACCTTGGGGTCTGCAGAGCTGTTCCTCTCACATATTCTTACCCCTCTCTTCAGGCTGCTGTTTGCATGCATTTTTTTTACCCTTTTACTGTGTGATCCCAGAGTTGCTACCACCATTGCTGATGGGCTTGGCCTTAGCAAGTGGTGGGTCCATGCTGGAGCTGGTGGGCTTTGTGTCTGTTGGACATGAAGGAAGCTTCTGGCAGCTTCTCAGAGAAACCACCCCTGCAGCCCGCTCCGATTCCAAAACCTGGCCAAGCAAACCCAATACATATTGATAAACTGTGGAGAGGTTAATATCATATTTCATTTGGGTAACTAATAAACTCTATTGTATTATTTCCTACTATTTTATATTTATACTATATGTTTTATATTTATAATATTTTATATTTCTCTTATAAAATAAACAGCAACCTCTATATTAATAAAAATTTTCTTTGATGTTAATGTATTTTAAATGGTTTATTTGTATATTTATTTGAGATTTTGTGATCTTTAAAGAAGATTTCTGAATTGAAACTGTGAAATTTCAATGTAGGTTGCAGCCATAGAACAGCTGGAAGAAAGTAAAAATACAATAGAAAACCTTTTGGATTGGTTATCAAATGTGGATAAAGAAGCGGAGCATGGCCGGAAATTTAAGCAAGTGATAGAACAGAATGGAACACACTTTGAAGAAGGAGATGTGAAAGTTTTGGAAGGAGAGGAGGATGATGTCAATGGGAATCTGCTGGAAATGCAGCAAGACATTGAAACAGAGGTGGATGGACTAGTGAAAAGCATAGATGATAATCTGAACCAGCAGTATCAGAAAGTCAAGGTATTGTTACTGGTTTATTCAACATTTAGGTGTACCACTCCTTATTCAACATATGTGAACTCAATCTCATCCTGCCTCTCATAGGCTTTGGCGCAAGTTCTAGGAAGATAGTAATACACAGTGGTAGGAATTTCAGTAGTTAGAATGTATTGCACATTTGTCAATTTTTTGCTTTACTGTAGTTGTTTCCTGCAAAATAAGAAAAAGGACACATTCTGCAAGGTAACTCTAAAGAATCTTTGTGGTGTGTCTATTATTTTTCATAGTGAGAAATTGGTGCAGGCAAATAAAATGCAAAAAGTAGCAATATAAATTCATGCCCTTTATGTGACTCTTTCAAGTATCTTTACCTTAAAGGAAATTTTTATGCTTTTAGCTGATAGTATTTTGGATTTCCTTTTTTATTAAAAAAAAAAAAAAAACAAAAATCAAAACCCCAAAAGCAGCATAAGGAAATAGGATTATTGGGTTTTATGTACATGATATTTTTACTTCTATTTTTTTGACAGTTAATTTCTGCACCTAGTGCCTACAGAATAATTGGCCACTACAGTCATGGAATAAAAACATACTGTTTATTTTACATAGCTATTTTTTATTGAAGACCTTCAAGAATGAAGAATTTTTTGAAAGAATATATTTGGAATATGTTTTTAGTTTGGAATATAGTACTAGTTCCTGGACTTAAATATTTTTATGGGATTGAAAAATTTGAAAGCACAGATTGGGTCTTGATTTTTAATGTCAACTGGATCTATTTTATTAATAAGTATATTTGATAAGAATCATAGCTCTTGATTTTGAAAAATGAAATTTCAAAACCCGAGAAATAATTTTTGTTCACTGAGTGTAACAAGAAAGTATCTGTACTATGTTTGATGTTTTTACTCCTTTGGGTCTGCTTGTCTGTAATGGTAGCTACAATATAAGTAATGGGACATGGAGAGTTTTGATTTGGAAAGTTGCATACCTTTGAATGTTTTATTTGTTAAATCCCATTTTGACACAGAGAATTAGGAAATTTTTGATTACACTAAGTAAGATACCATAAATGCTAAATAATAAGCAAATTAATTTTTTTAGGAAAAAAGTTTAGAGTTTGATAATGTCTAGTTTTGCTCTACAGAGTTTTGGAGTTTTAGAATTACAGGGGAAAATGTCTGTGTGATATATACATCCAGGTATTGCTGAGTTGCAATGATACTTGAACATTTCCATATGGTCATGGCCTGTACATCTGGCAAAAATTACCACTGAATGTTTTGTAAAAGTTTTTTAACTGCACAGAAATATGGTGACCAAGAGTCACACTTTCACTTAAATTACTGAAAAAATGTGGGGTTTATAATAAACAATATGAAAATTAGAAAAACCTTTTATAATTTTTCATGGTCTTTGTTTTACATGTCCTTTACTAAGGAACCATGTGAGAGGGTGCTGGTTGTAATTTATTCTTTTATTTGTAGGCTCAACATGAGAAAATTATTTCACAGCAGCAGGCTATCATAGTAGCAACTCAGTCTGCTCAGGCACTGCTTGAGAAGCAAGGGCATTACCTTACCCCTGAAGAAAAAGACAAGATGCAAAGAAACATGAAAGAGCTGAAGGCTCAGTATGAGACTGCTTTGGCTGAATCAGAACGAAAAATGAAATTGACCCATTCTCTAAGGGAAGAATTGGAGAAATTTGATGCAGACTATAGTGAATTTGAAACGTGGCTGCAGCAGGCAGAGCAAGAACTTGACAATTTGGAGGCAGGGGCTTCTGACTTCAGTGGTATTATGGTCAAACTGAAAAGGCAGAAGAGTTTTTCAGAAGATGTTATATCTCACAAAGGTGATTTACGCTATATTACAATTTCTGGACAAAGAGTTTTGGATGCTGCGAGGTCATGTAGCAAAAGAGATGGTGTGAAGGTTGACAAAGATGGTATCGATACTTCGGCTACATATGCTGAAGTACAAAACAAACTGGATAGAGCTTCAGATCGCTTCAAATCTCTCTATACTAAGGTAAGTTTTATTTATACTGAATAGATATGACTACTGTAGTTGATTTAGCATTATGTGTAGACAGGAGCTAGTTGATGAAACAAACACTGTAAGAAGTGGTAAATTCTTTGTTTCTTGAAGTTAGATAACAGGACAAGATGCCTTTCTAGAAGATCTACTTTAGTCAAGTGTCAGACTATTAATGGTCTGAATGGCTGATAGTTTACACTTTGTGTTATAAGGAAGTAAAGAGACCAGAGTTTTTCTTTGTTCTTTCCAATCTTAAACAGCCTCTGAGTCTGTGGCAGCTCAGACTGCCCTGAGTAATGTTTTGGGGTGAAAAGAAATTGTAATACTTTCAGATGGATAATATTACTTTTTGTCACTTGCAATATTTCCCACAGCTGTTTATATATCTGGCTCCCTACTAATAAAATGAGTGTAAAAAGAGAGAGAATATTCCAAATATAGCATGTAAAGTTTTAATTTTAGTTTGTATCCTGAAATAGTTTGTCCTGATGTGACTTTTGTTGTCAGCATTAGGCATGAAAGAACTTAGTGATTTAAGGACAGCAATTATTTTCCAATGCTCTGCCAAGTAAACATTTTATCCTTAACAATGTCAGATTAGTGTCTAACTAGGGGGTAATTAGCAGTGCAAAATCCTCCATGTACCGTAGAGAGGGAAAATAATCTAGCTCTCTGTGCCAGGTTCATGTGTGGAATCTGCCTGATAGAACTAGACAAACATCACCAAGTAGTCTCACATGCCAATTTCCAGCTGTTTTCAAAAAAACAAGTGTTCAATATTGATAATATTCCAGAACTTTAAACTCTTGAGATAATTATTAATTGAGCCATTGAAGAGAGTTGCTGTCAATAGCCTTTGATTGTGCTGTTTCATATTTTTATAAGCTCATAGGTTCAAACTCCTTAGTAGAGATTCAGTGTCTTACTGGTACAGTGTTGGACTGCAACAGTGGCCATCTTTATCTGGAAATTTTTATCTCTTTAAGGTTTTTATGCTCAGAAATGTAAATTCTGTAAAGACGTGTATTTTATTGCATGGTTAAAAAAGTAGTGTAGAACTTATTTTCCCAGTGTGTCAAGACAGCTGTTCATTTACAGAAGCACATTTTCCTTTTCCTGCTTAACCAGTATGAGCAGGGTAGCTAAATTGTCAATCCTGTTGACATGTTAGATTTCTCCAGTTGGTTTATTGAATTACTTTGAGTATAAATGTAAAGATTTCTTAGAAAAATTTTCAGAGAGCTTATTTTTATGCACATAAAAATCCCATGCCAGCAGCTTGATTTGTCAATTTTCCAAATTCTATCCTTTCCATATATACGTTTATCAGGGTTATAAGAGACATGCTTTAAGTATTTGACAATAGATGTGCAGAACAAGGTAGACCTTTTGGTGTCTTTATGGATAGAATTCTAAAAAATGAGAGTGTCTTTATGGATAGAATTCTAAAAAATGAGATTGTCCACAATTAGTGAGATTTTCCAAGAAAATAAAAGATTTATAATTTGTAAATTAATTGGTAGTAACCTTTTTTGACTTATGTAGATATTTATATTGCTTTAATACTTAGATTACTTTTACTTATATATATATGTATTTTCACATGTGTGAGACATGATTTTATAGGCTTGTATGGTGAAGTTCTTGGTTAACTGGTCATATAAAGAAGCATGTTCTATGTCTGCCCACCAGATGGAGACCAAGTACCATTTTTGAATATTAAAATACAGTATCTGGAAGGTTCAGACTATAAATATTTAATGTAACTGTTTATAAATATTATGACTTGATACAATCAGAGTTTGCTTGTGAAACCATCTCCAGAAAGTCTGAAAAAGTTTCACTGACTTTTTTATGCGACAATTTGCTATAAACATTTTGGGGCATGCTAACATATAGAACTAATAGGGGCTTGTTCAGATAGCATTTTTAAGTGAATAAAACAAAGCATATGTAAAATACAAGCCATATTACTTTGGATTCACTATGCAGGTAAGGAAGTTATGAAAACAGTATTCCACTGTCTGTATTTTAATGAACATACATACCTCTCATGATTTTTAAAAAAATGCCTAGCTTCTGGTGGCTCCCTACATTTCTACTTTCTACTTGCTTTCTACATTTTTGGTACCAGAGTTCTGATAAAGAATCTTTATATCACTGAATCAAACATTATTCCTGAAGTTTTTCCTATTTTAGTACAGCAAGTAAGATTCCAGTTTCCCACCTGCATCAATGATTTAATCCTAAATCACCCTTTAGGAGCACAAACTAGTAAGAACTGCATAGCCTGTCCAGCTGTCACGTCTTAGTTCAGAAATCATTTAGACAGTGAAATGATGGCAGGAAAAAATGATGCAGAATAACAGGAATGCATGTATAACTTTGAGATTAGTATGAAATGCAGCACACAGTTAATGCCTACATATTTGTTTGTTTCTTTTTTAATCTTTTAGTGTAGCATCCTTGGAAATAACCTTAAAGACCTGGTGGATAAATACCAGCATTATGAAGATGCCTCATCTGGACTTTTGTCAGGCCTCCAGGCCTCTGAAATAGCTGTGAACAAACAATTGTCAGAGCCAATTGCAGTGGATCCCAAAAATCTCCAAAGACAACTTGAAGAAACCAAGGTGAAAAGCTTTAAAATGCAGCAGCACTTTTGTCCTAAAAGGAACTACTTTCTGTCTGGCAAGCAGGATGATCTAATATAATCCAAGTGGCTGCAGGCCAAATTCTTGCCTTGCATGGGGACATACAGCTTCTATGGTTCTGAAATTTGCCTGTCCAGAACAATATCTGAAAAGCAAAGGATGAAAAAATGGGGTACCAAAATGCCATTAACAGTTGTGAAAGCAAGATGTGTTTTCTGTTTCTTAGCAAATGATAGGGTGAAATCTAGCAAGTTTTTGAATTAAGAAAGGATTTCATGATTGTGGTTTGCTGTCAGTATAAGGCTTGGATAGGGTTCCAGATAGAGCAGTCGGTTTGATTGTGGTCTGTGACTCTTGATTTTTTTTTTTTTTTCTGTTCACATTTGTGTGTTACTTCATTATGAAAGGGTCATACCAGGTGGACAGTGTCATGTGAGTAGTCTGCCTGTTTCACTTTCATCCAGTGCTGTATAGCCTGCAGAGAGTGAATTTAACATAATTTGTCTTGCACAGAAAAACAGTGGTTTTTATGTTTTGCCACTGAGGATGTAACTCATGGCTTTATGTAAATCCTAGTACAGGCAAGACAAGTTAGTGATAGAGCTTGTGAAAGTAAGACTCTGGATACCTCTATAAAGTATAGGTTTGGAGAAGGCTTTAGGAAGCCAAGCATATGGTGAGTAATATAAAGTTTCATACAGTCTTCATCTTTGAACTGACTGTTATATTTTCATAAACACATTCAAACACTTATACTATAATAAAATGCAAGATTATTTGTTTTTTAGTGAGCAAGACTAATGGTCATGCACTTCCTCACTGTTTTGTCTGTGCTTGGTGAAGTATCAGTGCAGGTCAGACACATTTACTATTGAAAAATCATAGTCAAGGGCTTTTGGAAAGTACATTAACCATTTCCCTCACATCAGCCTGTGCAGTAGTTACCTCTATCTGTGGTGCCTTTCAAATTGGCCACTGGAAATGCCCAGCACTTTGATGCATGACAGCAAAAGGAGACAAATCACAGCTGTGTTTAAGACAACAAAATTAAAAGTGTAAATTGTGAACTCCTAACAATGAATGTTTAGGTACATTTGTACTTTGAAGCACTGAAAGAGTAGGAATAAAACCAATTACACTTTGAAGCTTCATTTAAACTTTTTGTTCCTTATGCCAAAATGAATTATATTCTCTATAATGCAAATTTGCATGGATGTAATACAAAAGAAGTGAATACTAGGGTTTTTTTTATGAAATGTCTACATGGATTACTTCCCCCACAAAAGAGTCCTCAATGGCTGTGAGTTGGGAAGAAGGGAGAGGGTACAAAATGTCATAAGATTCAAAGGAAGAGAAAAAACAGGAGGCTGAAGAAAGCAAGCCAATTAATGAAAGCAAAACAGAGTATTTTGAGGAAGTCAGGTGTTGCAAGTTAAAGCTGTCCCTTGTAGCCAACACATGCAGCTGATAATCCAGCTAGACACAGACCTTGGCAGCATGGTGAGGTCTAATCTTTTTATGGGGATTAACTGTTCTTCAGAATATTCTTCACTGCCTCTGGCATCAGCTTGCTTGCCTTCTGTTAGTATACAAGGTTTTCTGGTACATCTTTTTCTTTCTTTCTTTTTTTCTTTTTTTTTTTTTCTTTCTGCACAAGTGCTAGCCTAAGCCTCTTCAGATCTCTTGGAGACTCATTGTGTCATATGTGTCAGCAAGGTGATGTACTGTGCACTGGCACACTCATGCTCAGGGTATCAGTGCTGAATGCACTGACAAGACTTCTTTGTGCTGGCAGAGCACATAGGATTACTTTCTGATTCATATATTCATTGAGTGTCAATGAATATAAAAAAATGAATGAGATGTCCCTTCATTTTGGACTTACATAAGTTTCAAGTGAATCAAAGTAAACACTAGCACAAGGGCCTGAAGTAATTTAAAGATTATTTACCCTTGAGTACTTTTACACACTAGAGAGATAAAACCACTAGAAATAGATTCAGCCTTACTGTTTTTGTTGGCTCTGGAGAAAATCGTGGCTGGGCTAGCCTCTGAATATGTGTTCCTTGGTTAGATGGACACTCCTAGGCAAAATTCAGCCGCACAGCTTCAGGGGTTCCTGACTGTGAAGGCAATCATCTTGTTTCAAGCTATTCCCGTTTGTGCTACAATATCAGCCTGATCCTTTGTCAGTACCACTGCTGGTCAATGTGTAACTGCTGTTGTTGATTGTATGCTTTTCCCTCTGAATTGTTCTTAGATGCTGAGTTGAAAAATGTGTTTATAATAGTCTGTACAGAGACTCTTTAGAAACAATTAATCAAAAGACACATTTGAAGTTACATGCAAGAAATAAGTTGGGTCAGACAAGTATTCTAAAACATAAGATAAAAAAGATGGTGCATGAACTAAAACAAGGGCCAGAAGGTTAACAGCAGCCATAACCACTGGTCAGGATTTTTCATAAAGAGGGGTCACAAACTGAGTTAGTTTATTCCCAGTACTAAGTTTAGGTTCTGTGACATATCTCAAGTCTTGCTTATGTTAATATCAACTGTACTGAAAAGCATAATTGATAATAGTGGAATTTTACAGGTTCTTCAGGGACAAGTGTCTAACCACCAAATTGCTGTAGAAAAACTGAAAAAAGCTGCTGAAGTGTTATTGGACACGAGGGGAGAGTTGACACCAGACAAAGATGAGATTCGGAAAACACTGGGTAAAACGTTTTCTTTTCTTAATGCCTCTTTTTTATCACTTGTGTCTGCATGCAGGCTCTGGAAGACAAAAATTACAGAACTTCCATGTTCTCACGTCACTGTTCTAGTCCATGTTTTAGTTGAGTTATAAGTCATTACAACACAGTAATTTTATTGCTGGTTTCTCCTACATGGATCCATATGCTTTTCACTGTCATTTCATTTTTTCCTTTTTACAGAAATAGGGATTGCTGAGCAGAGGTAGTGATTTGCTGAGGGTTATAAAGTCTCCAGAGAAAAATTATTCCAAGGAGCCTGTTTACAAGCAGTTATTTGAAGTTTGCTTTGCTTAGGAATTACTTCCTTCTAACTTTAAGAAATTGTCTATGAAGGGGTTGACTTTGGCAGGCTGCCAGATGCCGACCCACCTTCTCTCTCACTTCCCTTGCTCAAGTGGACAAGGTAAAAATTAAGATAGAAAAACCCACAGGTTGATATAAAGATGGGGAGATCACTCATTTTTTACTGTAATATGTAAAATGGACTTGACTTGGCAAAAATTAACTTTCATTTATTACCAAATAAACAGGTTTGGGAAATGTGAAACAAAGACAAATTACAGCAACACTATCCTCCACTCCACTCTTTCTTCCAGGCTTACCATCACTCCTTCCTTCCCAACTAGTCCTCCTTCCTCCCTGCCAAACAGTGCAGTGTGGAAATGGATGCTTGTGGTCAGTCTGTAATTTCTCTGCTGCTGCTTCCTCCTCGCACATTTCCCCTGCTCCAGTGAGGGACCTTTCCGCAGGCTGAAATCTTTTGGGCTAGTATGGTTGCATTGTGGATGTAAGCTGCATTTCCTTCAGGAAACATCCACTTCCTCTAGCATGG
The DNA here is from genome assembly GCF_048771995.1 of Taeniopygia guttata. Taxonomy (NCBI): domain Eukaryota; kingdom Metazoa; phylum Chordata; class Aves; order Passeriformes; family Estrildidae; genus Taeniopygia; species Taeniopygia guttata. Next base: position 26,442,525 of record NC_133027.1, on the reverse strand, counting down.
GTCCTCTATGTGCTGCAGAGTGATTATCTGCTCCTCTGTCCTCCACAGGCTTCGGGGGAATCTCTGCTTGAGCACCTGGAGCATCCCTCTTTCTTCTCTGACCTTCATGTCTGCAGGGCTGTTTTCATGCTTTCTTTTCCCTCATTTCTTAGTCCCATGTAGTGTTTTCCCTGTTCTTAAATGCATTTTTCCAACCACCAGTTTGGCTGAGGAGTTCAGCTGTGCCCTGTGATGGGTCAGCTGGAGTGGCTGGAACCATCTGTGTCTTCCATGGGGCAGCCCTCCTCTCACATGTGCTAAAAAAACTTGTCACTAACAAACCCTTACCACCACCAAAACCTTACCACTTACACCTAATACTCTTTCTTATCAATTATGAGAAGTAGCACAGCATGACATTCACCACTGTCTGAAGTTTGAAGATGCTCTCTGTGTACCACCCAGCTATCTCTTCATAGAATCACATAAGTAATTTGCAGAACAACAAACTAAAACAGCGGTGGCTTGACCCTTTGGAGTTGGTGATAAAACTCTTTGGGAGGTACATGGAGCTTGTAAGTTTCAGAGAGTTATTTTGGAAGTGTTGGATGTGTAATGAAGGACCATCTGGAAGAACCTCTCAGATCTCACAGTCTCTTATGTCTAACATAAGAGACATAATTGTAGAAGACCTGTCTTAATACTCTGCTATTTTATTTCTTGGGAACAGTCAATAGCTGTCTTAAGCTAGAGCTACATGGAAGCCAGTTTTTAACACTGGGAACTACAGCTGTATGCTCCCTCAATTCCTTTGTCTGATGTGTTTCTTGGCTCTGTTTGAAGTTATTGGTCTTTGCTTCCATGTTTTTACTGACTAAAGATGACTTTTTTTTTTTTCTTCATTCTAACGTAGCAATTTTTGATTCAAGTGGTAAGTGCTGGTGAAGTAAGCTAAAAGCTTAGTTTGGCTAGAAGAAGGAATTGAAATATATCTTCTCTTTAACAGATGATATTGTGGAAAGATATGACAATTTATCCAAATCTGTGAATGAAAGGAATGAGAAGCTTCAAGTAACTCTGACACGATCCCTAAGTGTGCAGGATGGTTTGGATGAAATGCTTGATTGGATGGAAGGAGTTGAAAAGAGCCTTAAAGAACAAGATCAAGTGCCTTTGAATTCTGCTGCTATTCAGGACATTATTAGTAAAAGCATTGTAAGTAGCAGTCTTTGGAAAAAGAAACAGTTGTTTGATAGTTCAGATTTAAAGAAAGAATTAAAATCTTAGGTTGGCACTTCTTATGGATTAAAAATACTTACTAAAGAGGACTGTTATATGAAGTGAAACTGCTCATAAGGATTTTGTAGCTGAAATAGGTTACACTGATGGTTTAGCTGTAATGATTTGTTGCTTTATATGGTAGATGAATTTCACTTGTTAAAATTTAGTTGCAAGTAATACAAAGTAGTTCTTGTATGTTTCAGATGCTAGAACAAGACATTTCAGGTCGCCAAAGCAGTATAAACACTATGAATGGAAAAGTGAAGAAGTTCATGGAAACAGCAGATCCATCCACTGCATCCACACTGCAAGCAAAAATGAGTGAGCTTGCAGGGCGGTTTTCTGAAGCAAGTAACAAGCATAGAGAGAAGCTTATGAAAATGGAGGAATTAAAGACTAAAGTGGAGTTATTTGAAGGTCTTTCAACAAAACTTCAATCATTTTTAGATGAGAAAAACCAGGCTCTAAGTGAGACGGAGGCACCAAGAAAGGATGTTAGTGAAGTGTCTCAATACATGCAGGTACTCTAGCACTCAATTTGTATGTGTTGTGGGTTCTTAGTCCAACTCATCTAAGTCACTGAATAAGAAACAAGGTGTGCTTTTTTTTCCAGCATTGGTTGGTTAGCTAAAATTCGAGTTTAATTTTGAACAAGTGATGGTAAAGTCTAATATGAAGAATGTAATCCCATTTTGCAGGAAGCTAGTGTAGAATTGGCACAACACAAGAAGGATCTGGAAGTTTTGAAGCAGCTCCTTGAAGAACTTTCATTCCATGCTCTTCCTGGAGATAAAGCACTGGTATCAGAAAAAGTAAATGCTTTGTCAAAGAAATTCAAAGAGGTAGAGAACACAATAAAAGAAAAGTAAGTTGGATAATCAAAGTGTTTCCATTTTGGCTAATAACAGAGTGTAAATGTTGTGATTACTGCTGCCCTTTTTTATGCAATCTGAAGATATTGCAGTTGACCAGAGTAAATAAGGCATTTTTTTTTTTTTCTTGGAAAGAAAAGATTCTATTTGAAAATGTGTCTGTAGTTAGTCTGGCCCAAGAGCTCTAAAAATGTGTCTGTAGTTAGTCTGGCCCAAGAGCTCTAAAAAAAGCCATAAAGATATATAATTTTTCAAATTTTGTGACAGTCACAGGATTCTTGGCAATTTTAAGAAAACCCTACTTCTCCCCTACTGTGATAGAACATAAATTGCTGCTTGTGTATATTGCTTTAGAGTAATATTTGGCATCAGGCTGCAAAGGGAAACTGGAGAAATTGCAAGAGATTCATAGAAGTTACCTTTGCAGTATGACTAGGTTTTGCACATTCTGCTTATGTCCATAAAATTAGCTTTTTGGCACTTTGAATTTAGGAATAGTAATATCAGATTAATAATATTTGTTGGTTTAATTATTAGAAAGAATACTGTCATTCCTTTGTCTTTAATTGTCTAGAGAAGAGGATGTATCATCTTGTCAGAAACAAATGGATGCTTTTGAGCTCCTTGTCGAATCATTAAAGAAATGGATAAAAGAGACGACAGAACGAATTCCAGCAGCACAGCCCTCTCTGAATACAGAGGAGTTAAAGAAACCTTTGGAAGATACATTGGTAAGCCTTTGTAGGAGAAGTGAAATCTGGCTGAAGGAAATAAGACATCTATTACTAATATTGAAATATAGATTTAAGATGTAAGCTGTCACGGTAATTGGGACTAGGAGGCTTGCAGTCTGCATTTACATTCCCATTTGCTTTTGTATGTCTGCAACAGATTCCCAAGCAGCAAAGTTGTTCCTTTCTGTACACTAATTCTTTTAAGTTTGAAGTCAGTTTTGTAATGAACAAATTACTATCTTTCTTGACCAGAATTTAAAAGATGAATGGACATTAAAGGCACCTGAACTGCAGAAAATGAATAGCAGAGGAACTTTGCTGTGTAACTTAATCACTGCTGTGACTTCTCCTGCAAAACTTAGAGCAGTTGCCAAATCAGGTATGCTTTTGTTTAATCAGGTAAGCCTAATATTCCAAGAATTTTTAAAACCTTTAAGACAAAAATTAATATTGTTTTACCCTTGGATTAGCTTTCTAAATATTGTGGCTTGTGAGAAAACATTTAGCCATGTCTCTTCTGACTATTGTTTGCTGTGATTCTATTTAAACTGTCTAGCTGCTGTAGTAATTCAGCACACATTCTCATTGTTTTACTCTGCCAAAATAATGTGTGCTGATGTAAAGGTTTAACATGTCCTAGCGTTGTTATGTAATTCCCAGATAGTGAATAAAATGACAGTTTCACAGTGGCCTTCACCTAATCCCAGAAAGCTTCTGAGAATGAGAAATCTGCTTATTCTGATCAGTGTTGGGTGCTTCACATATCCATCAAGTCTGCAAGCAGGAGAAATACAAACCTTGCTTTGCAAACTCTGATGTACCTGCACAGAGATACCTATTTAATGGCCAAAAAGCTATTCTGGGACACCAAGCGAACAGAAAGGTTTGCAGAGTTGTGGAGTTTTTGTTAGAAGGGTAATGAGGAGATGTTTTATATAAAAAATGAGCTTAGATAAATGTACTCATCCTAACATGATATCATAATTGCTATTAGTCTGTTTTTTAGTTGAAACAACAGCACAGAAGGGAAATGATTTTGTATCTCAGCATGATTTTTCTGGACCAAAATGTGTTTTCTGTCTAGACCTTCAGCTAAATTCTACTGGTAATCATAATTTAAAGATAGCAAGTCTATTTCCATGATTTTTTTAACTTTAGTTCTGAATATTAATTTGTTTTACAGAAACCAGTAATTCTGCCAAGTATTATTCCAGACATAGTTCAAGGACATTGGGCGTTTTAATGGCAATAAGCACATTTTCAATCAATTCTTGAACTGAGTAGGTCTGGAAATAAATTCAAGTGTGTTGGCCTTCATTGGTCATCTCTAAGTGACTGGGAGGTTGGGGACTGACAGAGGATACCTACTGGGCAAAAGTAGAACACTTTCTTTCTTGTATCTCTTTATCTTTAATAGCTGCCTCTGTGGTTTTTTTGGGTTTTTGTTTGTTTTTTTTTTGTTTGTTTGGTTTTGGTGGGTTTTTTTAAACTTTAAATAAAAACCTTTCAAAGATTTTTTTCAAACATTTTTGAATATTCTATGATCTATTTAGGCTCATTCCTCTGCCTCTTTTCCACTCAAATGCATCCAGATAGAAAAAACCCCCAGTTAAATACCTATCACATAAGAGCAGCTACAATCCTCCTGACCAGAACATTTGCCCTCCTTGACAAGAGCTGTACTGTGTATCACTTTATTGCAGTTGTAAATACCAGAGTCCAGCTAAAAGAGTGCACAGATGTACAGGACTCTGCCTGGGGCCTGTGACTTCCCTTATCTGGTTTGTTTTCTCTTGCCATCCTCCAGCTGCCACTAATGTGGTCCTCACTGTCCAGCTGGTACTGGGGGGTGGATGCACAGCCTTTTCCAAGGCAACCATTAATCTTTCTCAGTTAATTGCTCTTCTGAGAATACATATGTGCAGGAGAGCGGGAGGCGATTCTCCCTTAAGTTCTCTCCAGTGTGATCACGTGGCCCTACTCTTTGGTCTGACTCCATTTTACAAAGCCCATTAGCTCTGGTTTCAGAGGCTGTGATATGGTTAATTAGTGTGGCTTTCAAGTGACAGTGAGAACTTCAGGTATAAGAGTGCCACATTGCAATTCTCGTCATGGAGCACATGCTTCAGTCTTGCTTGTGACAAGATAGAGAGGGATTAATCCAGCTGGTCTCGAGAACTTTCTGTGCAGAGTTACAATGTCCAGCACTAAACCATGTCCCCAAGCAGCACATATACGTGTTTTTAAAATACCTCCAGGAATGGTATCTCAACCATTTCCCTGGTGGGTAACGGTGCCCTAAGTAAGCAGTGTCTTTGGTTGTGGTGTGGCCTCTTGGCTGTTTGATGTTCAGTGCTCTCCTCAGTCGCAGCATTTGCCAGCTCGTCCTCTCCCAGGCTATACCTGTCACAGCTGGGTAAAACCATGTTCTCAGTGGGGAACAGGGTCCTTTGGGGGAGAGGAAGGAAGTGCTGTTAGCAGTCTGGATGTGAATAGGCCTCACAGCTCGGGCATAAACCTTTGGCCCTGGTCAGTTGTTTAGCAGAGAATTGTGAGCAGTAGGACTGCTGATCATATGTGCACCCTTGTAAGTGCATGCATGTACGCCCCACTCACTGTGCACAAGCTCTGCCTATGTGATACCACTTTTGGTACTGGCTGGCTGGAGCTTCCTTCCTGAGCTTGTAATGACAGCTATGGATCATGCTCTTCTGAAGAGGGAATGAAGTGCTGGCTGGTGTTATGGTAGAAAAAGGCTCAGATAAGCAAGAGGCTTCATCTCTTTTGATCCACAGGTGGCACAATTTTAAATGGTGAAGGAGGAGCTCCAGGAACTCAGGATTTCTTGAAAAATAAAGGTCAGTAAAAATTTCAGCATGTGACAAAAAATTGTTGCTTGCCAATGACTGTTAAATGTGGAAATATTTTTTAAATGCTGTACATAAATCTGCTTGTAGAAGTCATTATTAGACTGAAAATTCACATCACCATCACATGAGACAATTACATTGACTAGGGCATGATATTATAAGTAATTATAACAATACCTATCTTATTATTTTCTTTGAAGACCAACCAAATCTAGCCTTGTTTTCTGAATCAATAGATACTTTTATAAATGTATATGGGGATGGCTATTTTAATATAAGACATGACTTCTGAGAAATACCTTTCAGTGGGGATTGAAACCTTAACACCCATCAGTATTCACAACATGTGTATACACAAATATATGTATACAAAGACACCCATTTTATATACATTTGTATCACTGTGACCTTTCATAGAAACAAAAGTATCTTTATTTAAGGACTTTATAGTAGCTGAACTGTAGCCCAGTATATTCAACTTTTGGTCATGGAATTGTTACTTAAAATACTAAAATAGCAATGGGTGGAACGATTGAAACATGTTTGTGCACTTGTATGTATTGAAGTAATGATTGCTGTGAAATAAGAAGTTCTTGTAAATAGGAACTAATTCAGTGTTGTCACATTTAGAGTGGATCGGAAATAACATATTTGTGACTTCTTATTTAGGGGACTATTAGCTACTGTAACTCAGAGTACTCTTCAGTACTGTTTCACTATATTCAGTATTGTTTCAAGGGCTTGTAACTTCTAACACAGTCTTTGTGCTCCTCTCTTTACAGAACTGACAACTGTTCAACAAGCTATGTCTAATGTAAATCACGGCTATGAAGATTTGGGAGTTTTATTGAATGAAAAGATTTCAGAACTAGAAAGTATGCTTTCAAAAATGCAAAATATTCAGGAAGAATCGACCTCAATGATGCACTGGTTGCAAAAAATGGACAAAACTGCATCAGACTGGGAAGCTGCTCCAACAGATAGTGAAGCAGTTAAAGCCCAAGTTGAGCAACATAAGGTACTTTGTGCCTTCAAATACTTTTTATTGTAGTTGTTAGGCAGATGCTATGAAATAATTGATATCTCAGTCTAGCTTAATGTTACAGAGATTATTTAAATGATCCTACTAAGCATATTAGTCAGGCTTAGAGCAAATCTGGCAAACTGTGTCAGTGGAGTAAGGGAGCACTGTGTCGGAGAGAACGAGTTTCGCATGTCAGAAAATAGTAATTTTGGTGGGCAGTTTGAAAAGGTGAGGCTATACTGATTATGCAATAAACATTTTTAATCTTAGTTGTTTAAAGGTATAGATTATTTTTGATATCTGAAGGGCTGTATGTATCCAAAAACTGTTTGTGCAGCTGCTGGCTCACTGATGCTCCACAGACCTCCCGGTCTCTCCAGCTGCAGTGGCTTATGTCTCTGCCAAGGCAGTGTTTCTCTTCAGCAGCCCTGTCATGCTTGTTAAGTTATATAGCTGCACAACAACCTCCTTCACCCTTACAACTGATATGAGAAAACCACTGAATCAGCAGTAAGCTCCTGTCCTGTTTCAGCATTGGAGACATATGCTTCTCTAGCAATGAAGGACAATATTTACACATGTAAGGTTCATCTATAAAAGGAAATGTAATGGATAGGGAAAATTCTTTTCTTGCTTGTGATTGTATATAAACAAAAACATAATTAGATTTAACTGAGTTTCTTTTATATTTGGCGGGTCACCCTTAAAAATTAACCTGACCAGCTACCAACTTCCCCAGAGTTGGATAACATTCAGTCATAAAATTCAGATTAAGTGTGAAAGAAAACCATCTCTTTTTGGTAACAGAGAATGTGCAAAGCTATGATGATCATCTAACCCACAGTGTAGTAATAGAAAAGTATTCGCAAATAGTTGGAAAACTGAGTGAGTGCCCAGGCAAGAGTCATCTGATGCACTGGACCTTTTACTAGAAGTTCTAAATCGAGTACAATTTGTTCACTGTTTATTTTTGTGGGTTTTGGAAAATTAATAAGAAACATTCACTTCTGTCTGCAAGAACAGCATTAATTAGGATTTGCTGGAATATCTCAGATTAGAGATCTCAGTTTCTCTTCTGTTAGGTTTATACTTAAAACTCTGATTCTCTTTAAACTGTGGGTTTAGGAGATCTACATGAAATTGTCTGTGGTAGCAGAACTTCTACTGAGGTAAATGAGGCCACACCACACCCCTCTCTGTCAGAGCTAGATGTGTTATTTCTGCTGTGAGCTGTACTTTGCATCTGTCAGTTTGCCTTCTGTACACAAATAGATTCCAAGTATATGTGGATATGATGCATCCTAGTGAATCTTATCTGAATTCTTCTAGTACTGGCACTTTTTCAAATTAAGCAGTGATTATTAATATAGTTTAGATCTGTCAGGTTTGCTCTTTCAAAAAATTGACCAGCATCATATATCATTATAACATGTTTTGAGATTCATAGCAGAAAAGTAGTATATTAAAAGTAGTATATAAAAGCTAGATATTTATATTTTTATTTTCATGTTTTGCATCTCAGTATTATGGACCGCAAACTTTATCATTCTTTTTTAGGCTCTTATTTATTAATTAATTTATTTTATTACCTAAATTTTCAGCTTTTTGAAACTGAATTAAAGCAAAGTGCAAATAAAGTGCAGGAACTGAAGGACAAAGTTACAGAGCTGTTGGAGAAGAACCCTAACTCTCCTGAGGCACCTAAGTGGAGACAAACATTGGATAAAATAGGTATTTCAGTAAAGCTATAACTCGGACTGATTTGAAAATTGTTTTATTATGAGTTTTTTAATTTATTAGCAATAACAAGTATTTTTAATACCTTGTTTCCTCTTACCTCTTAAATTCTGTGGAAATAACTCAATTTGCAAGCAGGTAGATCTGAAGTAATTCCAGTGATATCCATGGGTTTTGAATTTGTATTAGCGCACAGGCTATAGCTTGGCTCTCCCTGTTTGAGAGACTTTATCTTCTTCAAACATTGTGCAGCTAAAACTTGACTGGCCAGTTATAAACAACATATATATTTTGTTCTTTTTGCAAAATATAACAGATTAAGTTGATTCTAATTTCATGTAGAAAATAGTTTAAGCTGTTGGTAGTGCTTGTCTGCATGTATTTTGCCCATGAACTAGTGGCTTTTGGCATTTTGTGGGTTTGGTGGTTTTTGCTGTTTTCTAACACTGTATAAATGCTGCTAAAATTTTTTTTAAGAAGCCAATGAAAAAAAAAATTACCATGTTTGGGGAAAAGATTTTGAGCTATTACAGTACCTAATTGTCATGAGCTTTTAAAATTTGTTTTCATGTTAGTCATATTTTAATAATTACAAGTCAATAGCATGGTATATCAATCTTGTTTCATAGTGATAGGCATTTCCATTGCTACACCAAAAGTAATTTTGAAGCTGAGAATTTTTCCAGTCTGTCCTGCTTGTAAGTGAAACTGAAAAGTTTAAGTGGCAGGTAAGGTCTCCAACAGACTCCGAATAGTGTTGAAAGGGGATTAATACAGAATGAGCAGAGGACTGTGAAGCAGCAAACGGAACTGTAAAAAACAGTGCTTATGAAATAACTATATGCAGAAGTATTTTCATTACCCATCATTAGGTACCTGGTTTAGATGTTTTAGATGAATGATACAGACATTTGAAAAACTTAGGCTGTTCAGAGTTGAAGCCTAATTTCAGGCTTCTGATAACCCTTGAAAACTTATGGGGCTTTATTACTGAATAAACAGGGATATTTGTCTATCTAAATCAGGCACCTGAGTTATAACTGAGTAGAACCCTTTGCCTTCAATATCATTTGAGACCAAAGCCTACATTTGGGGGTATTTAATTTAGTAATATTCTAGTAATATTTTATTACGTGTTGAATATTCATTGCTCTAAAAATTCCACACATGGCTGTCTGTCATCCAAGTGCACATGGATCTGACTTAAAAGATGTTATTTGCAGAGTCACTGCAATAAGGCATCTGGAGTTAATCAGCACAAAGCCTTATGAGAGAGCTCTGTTTATGTTTCATATATAGTCTACTGTCTCACAATCCATCTGCTAGAACATGCATGCGATATGTCAACATTATCATTGTTAGATTCCAAATGGAAAGAACTCAATCAAGTTACATCTGAGAGACAACAAAAACTGGAGGAGTCTTCAAATTACCTGATCCAGTTCCAGACAGCAGAAGCTCAGCTAAAGCACTGGCTTGTAGAAAAGGAGCTAATGGTCAGTGTGCTGGGACCATTATCAATTGATCCTAATATGCTGAATACACAAAAGCAACAGGTTCAGGTGAGTAGTGCCAACACGCATCATTGATTTAAGTGTCTTCTGCCTTTTTGTTATTAGCAAAGTAGTTTTTGCATCTAGAGCAGAGCACGGTTACTATAAGCCATTAGATTTGTTTATATTTCAGTATCAGCTTACATCATACTTCGCCGCAGTAATTACAAGAAAAAATTATCATAAGAGTAAAAAAGAGATCTGAACAGGTAAAGAAAAATGTTGAGGAGATATTGACCATTTATCCTCTGGTATGTCCTTATGTTTAGACCACACTGTGATTTCTCTGTAGTGAAATAAAAATGTTCCTTTGAATTTTATTAATTTGACATTTTACTGTTTTTCCTCTTGTACAGTCTGTGGTTGGAACTAGCTTTTTGATATTTTATTTCCTTGACTGTGCCAGTAGCTAACAATAATATGAAGGCAAGTGAAATGCAGTACTGTGGATAGATATGAGGCCAAGAGTGTCAAAGACAGAAGAAAAAATATAAAGAAAAAGTGGAGTAATTTACTGATAGCAACACAGCAAATTGCAGATGAAAGAAACTGAATATGAAATCAAATGAGGTTGCAGAAGGTAGAAAATTTAATTTCAAGCATTTCTATTGATGGCAGTTATTCTAAACTGATAGGAAATTATTTGTTTTTGAAAAAAAATTTAATAAAGCTTTAATAATAAAGCTTTAAAAATAAAGCTTTAAAGTTTTGAATAAAGATCGAATATCCGTATTGTTTAAAATGAAGTGTTTAAAGCATGAACTATATTCTAATATTATGTGAAATACTATGACTCAATACTGATTTGTAAGTGCTTCAGAAGTCTAGACAGATGGCATAAGACGTATCACTCCACAGTCCTTAAAAGTTCAACATAATTGACTTAGAAAGAGTTTGGAATGTTCTGTAAAGTAAAACCATTACATTTGTCCCTTCTTTTGCAAGCACTGTGACTTACTGTCAAAAAAACCCAAACTGAGAACCAGTGATATAAACTTAAAAGGTCTTACACTACACATTCAGTCATTTTGTGAATTAGCCAATAGTCTCTGTTCTATAATAAAACATTGCAATATTATGTCAGAATACACTTTGAAGTTTTTTCTTAAGGCAAATATCAAAAAATGTCTAGGAAAGAAGATGCTTTTTGAAAGAAAACAGCCCTTATTTTGCTGGGTGTGGTTACTTAATTACTGTAGCATTAACAGAATTCATTATTTACTTGTATCTCCTAGTTTAATTTTATTAGATGATGTGTAAATTCACCTATTTTTTTTTCTGTTTCTTTGATGTAAATACTTGGAAACAACATAGTTTATGTAGAAGGCACATTTATTTTACTGGCTTTTAAACATGGATACACTCAATAATAGAACTTAGCTACAACAAATTCTACTTTTGTTTGAATGATTTTTTTGTCAGAAGCACTTTTTTTCTCATGAATTAAATTCTTCTTATAATTCTCTTTTTTTCCTAGATTCTGCTGAAAGAGTTTGACACCAGAAAGCCACAATATGAGCAGTTAACTATGGCTGGGCAGGGGATTCTGGAGAGACCTGGTGAACATCCACCCTCACATGAAATTGTAAAAGAGCAACTGGCAGCTGTGGCACAAAAGTGGGACAGTCTAACCAGCCAGCTGAAGAAGAGATGTGACCGAATTGACCAAGCCATTGTGAAAAGCACAGAGTATCAAAGTTTACTCAGGAGTCTCTCTGATAAACTAAGTGCCTTGGATAGTAAACTCAGCAGCAGCCTGGCTGTGAGTACACAACCTGATGCAGTGAAACAACAGCTGGAAATTGCTAAAGAAATGAAGGAGCAAATAGAACTGGAAATGAAGAATATAAGTGCAGCACAAGCTCTTTGTGAAGAGCTGTCAGCACTGGTTGGGGAAGAGTATTTGAAAGCAGAACTTACAAGACAGTTAGACGGCATCTTAAAATCATTTAAGGATATCGAGCAAAAATCAGGTTGGTATTTATTTAAAGAAAAACAGTAAATAAGACATAAAGTAAGGCAAAAGTTTGTGATAGAGGTGAACTGAGCCTGGTGCCAGCTCTCTATTCAGTCCAACCCCCAAGCAGTTTTACATTAGAATTTAGAAGAATCCCCATGCCTTGAAAAGGTAAGAACAATGCTTGGGTTCTCTAGTGAATAGTTTGGGAGATAACTTGGAGTAAAATAGCAAGGCTGCTTTTGTCATGTCTTCCTTCAGGTGCATCTTCATTGAATTAGAATACCAAAAGACGATGCTGTTCATTGGGCTAACCAGCTTCATAGGGGCAGAGTATAAACCCAAATAATAATTTCTAGGCAAACATCAGTTAATGGCCTAGTGAAACACAGTGGTAATTGTATAAAACTGCCTGTGACAGAAGTGGGCTGGTAGTCTACAGCCTTTCCTTGCTTTGTGAACAACAGACCTGAGCAAGTAATACATTGCAAGTGATATAATACTTTGTGCTCCCTAGCAGCCTCAGTTTTGGGTTTTTAATTTCCTCTGTTCATGAGGAACCTCAAAGAATCTCCCTAGGAAGGTGTATTGCTTGTAAGCCATGAGTTAGACACTCCTGGGTTATACCACTTAATATTCCCTGTGCTTACACTTCCTAGTACCATGAATCACAAATGTGTGCTTTTTACCACCAAAATCTGCTCAAATGGGATCCATGTAGACACAACCTGGATAAGCTGACGTCATTTGATTCTCTTGCCTTCACTGCTCTTCTGTATTACAGGAATGAGTCTGCCCTTTGCAAGAAACTTGGCTGTCTGCCAGTCAAACTCCACATACTAAAGGACTGGCTTTCTTAAACTTAATGATCATGCATAATACAATCAATATTAGTTATTATTTTTTTCACTGTATACTAGCAGGTTTTGCTAATGAACCTCTGTGCTGCCTTCTCCTTTGCAGATAACCATGTCCAGCAGCTTCAGTCAGCGTACGCCACTTCTCATCAGTTCCAGCAGATGTCTAAGGACTTTGAGGCCTGGCTAAGCAAAAAGAAAGAAGAGCTGAACCAGGCTCGTCCTGTGTCAGCCAAACTTGATGCCTTGCAATCACTAATTGAAGAACAGAAAGATTTTAAGAAGACAATGACCGATCAGATTAGTTCCTATGAAGGAATTGTTGCAGAAGGAGAAAGTATCTTACAGAAGACTCAAGGAGATGACAGAGCAGAGTTACAATCCCAAATTGCCACACTCAAGAGTAAGTGGGATGAAATGAATAAACAGGTGAAAGAAAGGGAAGATAAATTAGCAGATTGTCTGGAGAAAGCCCTCAAATATAAGCAGCATGTAGAAAATCTGCAGCCATGGATAGAGAAGTGCCAAAGGAACCTGTATGAATTGAAAGTTGGCATAAACCCTGTTGAAATAGAGGATTCTATTGTTCAGGTGCGGGCATGGCAGAAGGACCTAGATAAACACCATGGGATGGTGGAACTATTAAATAATTCTGCTGAAAGTTTGCTCAATGCAAGTCAAACAGATAAAGAAATTATTCAAGAAGAAACTAAGGTGCTGAATCAGAATGTGAAAGTGGTTACAGAACAGTTACAGAAGAAGAGAGAATGCTTGGAAAATATGGCACAAAGAGTGAAAGAGTTTCAGGACTCATCCAGGGAAACTGAAAGACAGCTTAAAAGTGCCAAAGAGCATCTGGAAGCTCATGACTCGCTTGGACCTCAGTCATTCAGTAACAAACATCTGACAATGATGCAGGCCCAGCAGAAAGCCTTGCAAGCTTTAAAGCCTCATGTTGATTTAGCAAAAAAGCTTGCCCAAGACCTGGTGGTAGAAGCTTCTGATTCAGCAGGTGTTTCTGACCTCTTACTTCAAGCTGAATCTTTGGAGCAGGAATACGCTGCAGTGAAGCAGCAAGTTGAGGATAGGTGCTCATTCCTGGAGACCAAACTCCAGGGAATTGGCCATTTCCAAAACAGCATCCGAGAGATGTTCTCTCAGTTTGCAGAGTTTGATGATGAACTTGATAGCATGGCTCCGGTGGGGAGAGATCTCAAGGTACTGCAATCACAGAAAGAGGACATAAAATGTTTCATGAAAAAACTGGAGGATTTTATAATGAATAATGAAAATGCTAATAAAAATTGTAAAATTATGCTGGCCACAGAAGCTGAAGCTTCTCCTGATCTTGTTGGTATAAAGAGAGACTTGGAAGCTCTAAATAAACAGTGCAATAAGCTACTAGACAGAGCAAAAGCCAGGGAAGATCAAGTGGATGGTACTATTTGCCGTGTTGAGGAGTTTTACACTAAGCTAAAAGAATTTTCCACTCTGCTTGGGAGAGCTGAAGAACATGAAGAGTCACAAGGTCCTGTTGGAATGGAAACAGAGGCTATTAATCAGCAGCTGAATACATTCAAGGTAAGAAGATTGCTTTCTTACTATTACAAAGTATTTTACCACAACACCATTTTATTAAACAGCATAGTGAAAGGGTCTGGTTAAGTGCAGACCTTAGAGGAATCTTGTTTCACAGCAGTCTGTTCTGCCTGTATGCATTTTTTCTGTTTTAAATGGGGATCTTATGCTCCAGAGAAGATTTAGTTTGCTACAGCTTGGCAGACACTGGGAATTTTAAATCTCAGCTCTCAGTTCCTGCAGCCCAAATCCCTCTTCACCTCTCTTCACTATCTTGTTATCTTCTGCAATCCATTTACCTTTCTCTTTTTGAGAAACTGCATATTGTCTCTATTTGATGTCCATTTATTACACATCTTTCATCTTCAGTGGTGTTAATTTTAGACTCCAGTGTTCACATAACAGCCCACATTCACTTTGCTCATCTGAAAAGTTTAGGTTTTTTTCGCCGGGGTTTAGCATATTTAGGTTTAAGATGTTACCTTTTACCATTTTCTGTTCTGATACACTGGCCAGTTTTACCTCACTGAATTCCATCCTTACCTAGAAACATCCTAATAAAAAGAAAACAGGCAAAATAATCCCTGTATGATACTGGGATTTTTCTGTAGCATCCTTATCGAAAATGCACTCCATGGCTTCTGTGTTTAGCTTTTTTAATATGCCAGCTAGAAATCCATGTCCAGCTCAAAAAAATGCATTGCAGTGATAGTGAGTGTTAATTGAGCTTTGCTGCTAAAGTAACTACAGATATTTTCTGTGGTTAGACTAGAATAAATGAATTTCCAGTGCTCACCAGAATGATTTATATATGTAAGCAGTATTTGAAAACATAAATCTCCTAGTGGCTATATAGTAGCACTGAATATTCTACAAAGCTTTGATTTCGTTCCAATATAATATTGATTCAAATGTTTGTATGATTTGTACATTAGTTGACACTTGATGATAAAGCCAAACCTTCATTGCAGGATTTGGTAAGCCATGCTGTTAAAAATTTGATGACCTTGGAAAAGAGTCATTACTTGGCTGGCCAACAGAGGGTGCATTTTGCTTGTTTAAGCCATATTGGAAAGGAAAAATTAAACCAGAAAACTTTCATCTTGGAATTTCAAATGGAAGTTACTGTGAGTTTTGGTGAACTTTGAGAATGCATAAATAGAGACAAAAATCTTGAACAAATAGTTACATTATGAGGAGATTCCATCAGACTGGGAGGATTAAAATTGTATGCCAGTCTATCCTAACAAGTCTTTCTCAATTTAAAAGAGAAACAAATGGCTTTTCTTTGTATATGGTTAGTAAAACACTTTGGGTATTGGAAAATAGCAACAGCTTCTGCTGTGAATGTTCTTGCTTACATTTGCTGTACAGGACTTCGGTTGTAAGTGGTTTAGGTTTAGGATCTGTGATTTCATGACATTTGTTACATTTTCAAACATTAGGTATAGCTTCAGGTCTATGTTAATAGGTATTTAATACAATGAATTGTATATGTACAAATATGTATTTTATTATTAAAAAAATGTTTCTGGAGTGTTACAACCTAATGAGCAGATGGTAGGAAAATCCAATTCCCTGTGTGTTGTCCCAGTGTTAGAGTTCATCAGGGCATTGGGCAAAACACAGCAGTTGAGCAGTTCGGGAGTGAGAGATCTGTGCAGACCAGTGGGGTGACAGCATCCTTGGTAATACAAGAGCTTATGTGGTAAGAAGACAAAAAAACCTTGGAGAGACATAAAGGAGAACAGTGATAGCAGCATGTTTATATCCAGAAGTCTACTCTGGGATTGTATTTATATGAGATATTTATAAGCTTAGAAATGTGTTTTGCTTGAAGCAACTATTTTAGGCCATGCTTTTGCTTATGATTAAAAACACAATGCCATTAAACAGGAGGTGAAGAATGATGAAAAAGTGAAGGGGTTGTTTAAATAAGTGAAAAGCAAATGCAGAAATAAAACAGCAGAGTGAGGAGCCTTTGAAGAAAGGAAATAAGGAGACCAGAATGGGAAATTTCACTAAGTGAGGGTGTAGTTAGTGAAGAGATACTGATAGCAGGAGGATAGGGATCAACTCTCCTAATGCTTGGTGTCAGTGCAACTGGGGCATATCAAAATGACAGTAATCTATCTATTTATACTCTTGCTCTTCCAGAGAACAGTTCTACCTGAGGCAGCAAACTGTAGGGAGACTGGATCCCACAGATCCTGCTCCACTTGTGGTGTGTTTGTGTTTGCTCACACGTTTGTGCACGTACGCAAACACATGCAACCTGAAAATGTGGCTGTGGCCACAAAACCACTGTCTGGCTCCTTATGTCTTTAGCTTCTGTGGTCAGCTACAGTCAACTTCAATTCCTCAAGAGTAAAGCAAAAGAGTTGTTCTTTGGTATAGCTCTATTAACATGGAATCTTCACTCTCTTCAGGGAAGGATCTTGTATAATGAGCCAGAGGTGGTTTTTGTGGTTTAACAAATTTTTATGTACAAAGAGTTAGAGCTGCATGCATCTTCTTGGCATGACATTAAAACACATAATGTTTTTTTTTAAAAATAAACTGGCTTTGAGCTGTATTACACACATATCTATTTAAAATGCATATGCATACTTGTTTTATTTATATTTCTTCTTCGTAATGTACTTACTCCAGTCAGTATAGAGTGTTAAATTGAAAGTAGTTGTCAGTGTTAAATTGTAAGTAGTTGCCATTAGTGTTAAAGTATATTTATTTACAGTGCAGTTATAAAATTTACTTTCTGTGAATGACATTTTTTAGAGCAGTTAATTTCAGAGTAGAACAATGACTCTTACTTCACTTCAAGTAGAGTATAATCAAATGAAGACTTTATCTCAATATAAAACACACACAAAAAAGTACTAATTAACTTGGCTTTGTAAGACACTTTTTACCCCAAAGTTTGTATGCAATGTGTACATTAGTCCTGAAAGGAAATCTTAGTAAATTAGGTTTGTTAAGGTACAATGAGTCTGCCACCATTCTTCAAAAGCAAAACAAAAAACAGTTGTGCACATGGACAGAGCCAAACACTCTGGGCTTGAGTAACTGCACAATGCTAGAATGTTTGCAGTTGGAGAAGCATTTGCAGCTAGTTTCTCTCTGAAATAGAGAAAGAACCCAAAACTGAATTATTTTATGTCATTCTTCTTAGTAAAACCAACATGTCACTATTACAGCTTTCATGAGTATATGGTTCATTTGATTTTTGCTTTTATTTTTGGATTTAAAGTAGATATAGTCATTAGAGGTTGCCTTCTAATTGGACTTTATGGGAATTTTTAGGTAGCCTGAGTATTCCTGCCAATAAGCTTGAACTAAGATTTTAATTGGCTTATGTTATAGAACCACAGAATTGTTTAGGTTGGAAAAGACCTCTGAGACCATTGAGTCCAATGTTAACTCAGCACTGCCAAGTCCACTGATAACTGTGTCCCTAAATGCCACATCTACATGTCTTGTTAGTTATATAGAAGGTGTCAGTCCTCTGATTTTTGCTTTGAAGGCAAATAATGTTGAAGGCATAATCAGAAGTTTCTCTTTAAGTTCCTCTTTGAGCTAAGTGTTGCATATCCCATGTGCTGTTTACAAACCCAAGAATAAGGTACTAAAAGCTTCCATGGGATTTACTACAGTTCAGGTCTGTATTGAAAAGCAAAGGTAATATAAGCAAGTATGAACATTTTTAAGAGTTGGGTTTTGAAAGTGACTTACCTGTCATACAAAAGTCTTCAGCAGAAACAGTGAAAAAATGGTAATTTTTAACTGTTTAAATGGTAAATTTTTTAACTGTTAAAATAATTTTGCTGTTAAACAAATATAGACCAATTTCATCTATACACTTCCCCTATAAAATCATGCGGCACTTTCTGAATTTAGCAGGGATCTGTCTGGATTTGGTTGTTTTGGGTGAAAATAACTATGGATGATAGGACCTTTCATCAAAAGTATTTAAAATTCTTTTTGCATCTTTACTATTATAGTATATTCTCTGCTAGAGAATCTAGAGAGGTGATTATCTGTTTGGCATAATCCAAATGTTATATGGCTGCTCACCAGAGAGGAGGAAAAGAGAATTTGTTTTGCATGACCTTAGTGTTTTGATATGTAGGTGACTGTTTATTAAGTAAATCAATAAACATGAAGTGTGGTATGTTTGTATTGCTTGCATACAGTGTATCCTGCTTGTTGCTTAATACCAAACGCTCGAGCTGATTGTAGTGAATGCAGTGTGTTAAGTTTCAGCACTAAGTGCCTGATGCTGTCCTTAAACTGAGATCGGAATTGTCCCTGAAACTGATGTCTGCTGTCACGCCAGCAGCTCAGGTCATTTGGGGTTTGGCTTCTACTGGAGTGGAGCTGCTTGGTCGTGGCAACTCCTCCTGTGCTGTTGGCAAGTTTCCTGTGAGTCTCCCAACCCTTCCCCTCCATGATTATGAGCTAGAAGTATAGGTGCAAAGTGTTGAACTGTATTTAAAAGACGTCAATTTCCAAAACCAGGATCTTTGTCCTGATAGGCTGGTTTAAGGCTCCAATAAATCCTTCTTGGAGGGAAAAAAAAAAAAAATCCTTCAGATTAGGGCTTTTTTTCCCCAATATTTTAATGTTTCTTTCAGTAGGAGCGGAATTCTTCAGGAGCGGCTGCCCTGTCAACCAACACAATCCTAAGCTCTTACCTCGGGGCCAGTGAACAGACTGAAAATAGTCAAAACTGGACTGAACTTTGCATGTCAGGTGGAGCAATCCGTGACTATTCCAACACCTAATCTAAACACTAGGCGAGTTTGGGGGATGTCTTTCTTCTTCTTTTTTAAGTAATGCAGAGGTAAAGTTTCGGTGTAACTTTGGAAAAGGAAGCCTCCATTGAAATGACTGCTTTATGAGCCGGGGCGATGGCGCGGTTACAGCGCCGCTTCCCCCCTTGGCAGAGTTTCTCCGGGAAGGCGGGCAGGCGGCCGGGGCGGCGCGGGCCGCTCCCCGGCGCTGGAGCGGGCTGCGCTGCGGCGGGAGTGATGTCACCGCCGGGGCCTCCCCGCCTGCCCTCGCCAGCCCCCCGCGGCACCGAGCGAGCGGCGAGGCGCGGCGGCTGAGGCGATAAGGAGGCGGCGGGGAGGGCCGAGGGAGGGGAGCCCCCGGAGCGGCGCTGCGGGCGCGGGCGGGCCGGTGGCAGATGTTTGCTGGAGAGCGAGCCGGGCGCTCTCGGCGGCTGCAGCGGGGCGAGCCGGGGCGCGGGGCGGGACGCGCCGGCGCTGCGCGGCGGGGGTTTCCCTTGCCCGGCTCCTCGGCAGCTGCGCCTCGGAAGCGAGCAGGAGGCGAGAGCAGCCCGCTAGCTGCGGCTCGTAGTCGGGACCTGCCGAATGTAAACCTGCCGTGCCTTCGGGGAACGCGCCGCGCCTGCTCGGCTCCGCAGCTGCCTTAAAGAGCTCTCCAGGATGGCAACGGGAGAATCGCTCTGAAACGTTCGTCTTCCGACGGTCTGCTCAAAGGACGCGTTCGCTTGGCTGCCAGAAAGGGATGTTTTCCTGTGGAACTTGTGGAGGCACCGCGAACAAACCTTTTACAAGAGGAGGATAAGCTGCCTTTTAGATCAAGGTTATTTATAGCTACTGCCAAAAAAGTAAAGGGCTGTTTTATTATTCTTACTGTTCTGGATTTAACTTATTTCCCCCCACCCCCCCAGGATTTTCTCCGTGCCTTGGTCAGGACCATACAAGCCACTGTGGATTCTGTCTTTTTAAGCTGCCACACCATGTTTTATCTATAAAGGAGATGGGACCCTGCAAGCCAGCTAAATGGATTACAGTTAAGCAGTCATGTACAGAAGATAATGTACTGCCTTCTGTAACACTTGTTCATTTGAAGGCTTATTTGGGAGATTTCAGATACAGATTCTGACCTGGAAAAATAAATGAAGCCTTCCACTGAATATTTGACATATTTGGCTACTGTTGGTTTCTGCTATACTTTGTTTTTCTGTGACATTGGGACATTTCTGTTACTTTCTTACTGAAGCACTTTATATTTTGGGAGGTGGAAAACCTCATATCCAGGTAAAGTCAAATTTAAACGGATGCACTGATTGTGAATGACCTCAGTTACTTCATATCTTATGATGTATATTTTCGTATCTATGCATCTTATGCTAAGGGCAAGTTTACTATTTCTTCAGATTCCTAGTGTTTTTTAAATGTTTGCCCTGAATCTCTGAAAACTGAGGTATACTTGTGTGAATACTTTCAACATGGGGAAGCCACTTAGCAGGCCAGACTGTCTACGTCAGAATCCTCCATGTGTTGGCAAAGGGGAAGAAGATGAAGATCTAAATATTGAAGACTGCTACGTTCCCCAGAGGTCTATTTATGACACTGTGAGGCTGAATGAACAGATCGATTCAGGCTCCAAGGGCAGCCTCTCTTCGCGGCATTTCACAGACCGGACCTTACCCTACAGTCACAGAACACTGGACATCAGTACTTTGTGCTCCAATGGTGCCCTTTCTTCTTCCAGTGTTTTTGAGCTCCGAAGCCGTGAAGCTAACAAGTTAGATGAAAAAATGATCTTTGATGCTCTTAAGCTGAACAGCGATATAATTCGGACAGCTGGATTACCCAAGGTGAAGTCTCACACTGAAAAGAAGGAGCACAGGCGATCGTGGAGAATGCTTGTTCCACCCAGCTTTCCAGATTACACTAATAGAAGTGAAAGCTCCTTTAATGAAACTGCTGATCTGTCGGAGGCAGCTAGACTAGGCAAATGCAAATGGGGTACAAATTCTCTTACCTCGGAAGAGGATGATTCTGGTTTATGCAGCCCTCCAACAGAAAGGGAAGATAAACAAGATACACCATTAGCAGGGGAGCAAACCCAAGTACGAAGTCTGTCTTCTGCAGAAGATATCCATGTAGTAGGTCAGTTCAGACCATATATCCCAGCAATTTGCAGAGAGCAGCAAACCCCGCTGCTTGCAAGCTTGAGTGTCCCTGTCAAAGAAAACTGCAGACTGGCTTTGCATGACATTTTACCCTCTGGAAAAGTAAAACAAAACAATGCCCAGACATGTGAGAGTGATCAGGAAGAGATGGAGGGGAAATGCTCTCACTTACAAGGTTTCAAAGAGCAAATTCTGTCACATGACGATCCTCTTCAAGATGATGAAAGAAGTATTACCCCTGACAAAAATGAAGTGGAAAATGCATATGAAGTTCATGAAAAAACTAAAATACAAGTCACAACAGTAGAAGAGGATTATGTGGATGATGTATCTCTTCATGTAGATGTTTATTACACTAATGCTGCTGTAAATACTAGTGACTTGGATTTTGCAAAATATGAAATTTTATCTGATACGGAAGAATGCAGTGTAGCATGTACAGGCTCAAATGAAATGGCATTTTCTGTTCAACAGCTTGAATTAGATAGTACTGTAAACTGCCCAAAAGTTTTCCCAGAGAGAAATAAAGGCAATATCTGGACTACTGGCATCCAAGACACCTTGGATACAGTCTGCAATGGCCTCTTGTCCAACAAGGTAACTAGAAAAAAAAATCCATAGATTTGTGAAATAGTTGCAGTATAACCATAAAGATATTTGTTTCAAACTCTAAGTTTTGCCATCATTGCAAAAATGTAACTTTAAAAAAAACTGTTAGTTAGGCAGATGCCACTTGGATAGCACACATGGGGTGTCCAAAACAGGTGAAATAGTAAGTATGGGAAATGAACTGGGGGCAAAGTCCGAGGGGGTGGTTGTTACTCCAGCTGTTTTGGGCAGGGTTGTTGCTGCCCAGCTGCTGCCTGTTGCTCCCGACCTGGAATGCCTCCTCCGTGCTCTGTCTCGGTGCTCGGTGGCTGCGCTGAGTGCGATCGCAGGCAATGCCATTCAAGGGCAGCTACGGCCATGTGTTCGTGAGCAGCCTTACTCATCAAGGTGTAAGCAACAGTATCAGATGGTTGTGGTTTCTAAAGAAGACAGATTAAAGGCTCACCGCCTCTTCTGAAAGATGCCTTTTGCATTTGCGTGCCAGAAAGCAGATCTGACGTTACGGTAGTATTTTACAAGCACAGGACCTTGCAGTGCTTTGTGACTGGTGGATGAGGTAAGAGAGCAAGGGAAGCTTTGTAATAAGGAAAGGGTGTTTGTCGGGTCTGTAATTTTTTTCTTCCCACTCTGGTTGAAATCTGAGATACTTCAAGCTTTGTTGCTAAGTTGTTCTGGTAAACTTTAGCCTCAGCAATAATTGTAATTTATTTTAAGCTTCTCTCCACAAAGAATGTGTGCATTTTTAAAGGGCAGATTATGTAGATCAGTCCTCTCTGTGGTAGGATGTTGTTCTCAAACGATGAGACTATAGCCCATAAAAGAAGAATTTGTTATTGATTCAGTGTTGAAATATTATTCTGCCTCCTCCTTACCCTACAGTCAAGAAAAACACATGCATTTTCCTTCTTCTAGGAGCAGCCAACTCATTGCACACTCTCAGTTTTCATGTAACCACAGTCTTAACAGGGTTTTGGGGATTTTTTTTTTGTCTGTAGGAACAAATCTCGTAGGGATGCTTAATTTATTTTATCCCTCATGTTTAGTGTGTTTGCAGTAGCTGCTAGATTAACTTGTCAAGCTGGTGGAAGTGTGCTCAGCCACCTGAGGTCTGCAGCTTTAAAAGCAATCACTTGCCACAGTGTGTTTGGTGCAAGAGAGGAGACTTGCTGGTACATTCAGAGTGATCTCTGCTTTTCAGGATGCTGAGAAAGGTTGCTTTGAATGCACTAAGTGTACACCAGAACTGTTACTGAATGCTGCTATAGAAATGGAAGGATTTAGGGTCAAAAGTTGAGCATTCTTTAGCATTGTTTATTCATTGGTTATTTTTCACTAGCCTGTGTAATTAATTCAGGGGCTTCAGGCCATTTTCTGATCTCATTGACACTTGTGTCAGTGCAGCTTAATGTTGCTGAATACAAATGGAGATTTACATTGCTGTTGCTAATGGTAATAATCTGGCTCTGGAAAAGCCTAAATACCTGCAGGAGTAAAATAAAGCAAACACAAAACTGCTCAAAGTGCTGATGGGTACTGTAAAGCCTTGGCAATTAGCAAGAGTATCCTTTGAATGAAAGCCCATTTTCCTGTGTGTCTGCCGGGATACTGTTTCAACAGCATCTGTAGTGCCTCCTGACTTGTTACCATTCTCCTAAACAGATTTTAAAATATCTTCCTTCACTGTTTCTTTGACTTAAAACTTTGGCTTTAGTCCTAATTTGAAAAAAATGCCCACTTGTCTCTCTTGGTCTGTGCCATTTTTTGTTATATTTTATACATAAATAATTAAACAGATGAATTTGTCCAGTCTTTTTCCCCCCCCTCTATCAGAAGTTATATTTTTTCAACCCCCTAAACTTTCACCACTTCTCTTTTTCTCTGTCCCTTTCCTTCCTATCTAAAACTACTAATGGAAATCTATGCCATTTCCCCTTCTGTGATGTATTGAATTTACTCTGTTTAGATTGAGCCTATTCTGTTTAGATTTATTAATGCTTTTTTAGGAAGGTCCTGACAAGGAATGGCTTCCTTTCTTCTAGACACCAGTTTTAAGCAATGTTTTTGTTGCATACTGACATGTAAACACCATGTGCATTTTATGACAGAAGTTACCATGTTTCATGTCTGTCTTGGGTTTCAACTGCAGGTATTCCAGAAAGAAGAAATTGAACCCTTACAAGTAAAACAACAGGAAGTAAATTGGTTGGGTCAGGGCCTTATTCAGAGTGCTGCTAAAAGTACCAACACAGAAAACCTTGAACGTGACCTTGAAGATGTCAACACCCGATGGAAGACTCTTAATAAGAAGGTTATTATCTTGTATACTATCCTGCTTTTGTTGTGTTCTGCCTTTTGGTTATTTGCTTGCTGATGTCTTTCAAAATACAGGAAATTAAATATTCACTAAGAATATGAATTGTATTTGCTTTACACAATGACTTTATTTGTAATTTGAAGGATAAGTTTTATATTGCTAATAGCCAGAGGCATTGCTGTCATTTATAAGGTTTTGCCAAACTTTCTGTAGGTCTGTTCTGGGTTTTTATTCAGGAAAGACTCACAGAATCATGAAATGGTTGGGGTTGGAAGGGATCCCTGGAGATCCAGTCCCACTTTCAGTCATTGTTTGCATGTTTTTTTCCAGTTTGTTCTATTTGCTCATGTACACTGTTGTACCTGCAAAGAGCAATGGTACAGCCCAGCTTTGTATGACTTTACAGCACTTTAAAGATTGTTTTGCTTGAGGCATCAGAAAGTAACACTGCTTTGAAAAACTGGCTGTAGATGTTTTTCTGTACTTTTCAGAAGTCTTCCTTCAGCAGTAGCTGCTGTTGGGAATGGAAAGGGTGGGGGGTAAAAATGGTGCTCATCTTCTGCTCTCTTCCTGAAAGAGTGATGCAGCAGAACCAAATACACCTGAGGTTCACATATTTGCCTTCTCCTTTCCTATTTTTATTTCTCGCTGATGGCATTATTGGGATTTATTAACAGCTGCTACTTTGAAATCCTGGCTCATTCTTTCTATAAGAAAAATAAAGACCATCTGAAATGCAAACATCCTGTCAGTATATTTAATAATACTGTGGCTACATAAAGCAGTAGTAACTTGTAAGGAATTACTAGAGCAGGCTGATTTACTGGGAGTTAGTCTGTTCTTTTCATTGTTCATTCATGGGTCTCCAGCCCCAATTAATGAATCCAGATTCATGCTGAATTGTGACATTGTGCTGTTATGAATAGTTACAAAAACAAGAGTATTTATTAGTGATATTGACAGAGTTTTACAGATTTTGACTAATTATTTCACAGAAATAAAATGAATAGGTGAGATCCTCCACTGTTTTTTCAGGTTGCCCAGCGTGCTGCGCAATTGCAGGAAGCTCTCCTCCACTGTGGGAGATTTCAGGATGCCCTTGAATCTCTGCTTAGCTGGCTCATTGATACAGAAGATCTTGTGGCTAATCAGAAACCACCATCTGCTGAATTCAAAGTTGTCAAGGCTCAAATACAAGAACAGAAGGTAAGTGAAATGGTTTCAGAATCTCTCTCCTTCCACTGGATCAATGAGAATAAATTCCCAGTCTTTGGCAAATCATAATATCTGTTCAAGTGTATTTTATTACACTGGAGTGTGCTGAGGTGTTTAAAGGAGCCATCTGTTCAAAACTCAGTACTATGTCCAGGGTTAGGAAATGTGCTCATCTTGGATATAAGACAGAGTGATACTGTGCAGTCTGAGCTCTGGTTTATTAATATTATCTGGAAAGGATGTTAAAGATCCATTGGAAAAATAAAGCAGAAAATTCAGTATTTGGCCATTTGAAAGGTAGGAAATAAAACCTAGCAAATTTTCACTCTAGTACTTCCAAAAGAAGCTTGCAGATTATGGACTTAAAAACTTGACTCTTGATCTTCATGGGATCATTTTTGGTAATTAGATGGAATCCCATTGGGAAGTGGCCTGTGCTAATGTAGAAACTCTATCAGTGTCATCAACTTTGGCATATTTTAATAGTGGTTATAGAAAAAAGAATGATAATGTAGCTGATAAAACATACAATTCATGCAGTTGGACTCTGTGGCCCACTGCCACCCAAGGATTTAATATAAATTTATGGCCAGTACAGGTTGTTGTCCTGGGATACCTGCAGTGGCAAAATGTTAACGTTACCAAAGGCACCTAGGGAATGGAAGAAGGGAGGATTTCAGACAGAGGCACATTTTATTCTTCACAGAGGAGTTAATGTAATACGCTGGATTGGTGAACTCAATTGTATCTCACATAAGTGATGAGTTGATTATACAATAGTTTTAGTATCCATTTTCCCATCTCTCTGTGTATCCGAATTACCTCTGTGATGCCAAATCTGGCAGGGCATGCAGTTTTCCCATAAATGTTCCTATAAAATGTAACTTAATTTAAATAGCTGGATGCCCTCAAGGGTGTTAATGTAGAACTTTGTCTTCTATGTTGTTCACTTTTTGGGCTTCCACACATCCTTACCTCAGAGAAACCAGGGTTGTTGTTTGGGCTTCGTGAAACTCCAGTGTTCTTAGGAAAACAACTGAGAAACTAAAATGAGCCTGCGTTGGTCAGGGATGGGTTTGATGTGTGTGTTACGTGTGCCTCTTTGATTAGCTTTGTTCACATTTTTATCACAATACAGGCATTGTGGTTTAGTTTTAGTTTTTTGGGTTTTTTTTAACAGCTTTTCAAGAAGTCTTCTGTTGTTACATTTGCATTATTGCAATATTTCTTAATAACCTGGTGCTTGATTGCTCTGTCTGCAGCTTCTGCAGAGGCTGCTGGATGACCGCAAGCCGACTGTGGAGGCAATCAAGCGCGAAGGGGAGAAAATTGCGGAGTCAGCAGAGCCTGCTGATAGAGTGAAAATCTTGAAACAGTTGAGTTTCCTGGACAGTCGATGGGATGCCTTGCTCAGTAAAGCTGAAACAAGGTACTTGAAATTCTTTCATGGACTTGAAAAATGTAGATATAGCATGTGATAGATGTTTAGAAGCAGCATGTGGAACTCCATATTGTAATGTACTATCATGCTTTTGCTTGCATTATGTCTTTGTGTCTTCATGTTGATATAATGGGTCCTATGAGGGAAAACTGGAGAAAAGTGACCTGAAGAGACCAAAAGCTCTTTAAATGTGATAATCTACTAGGATTAACTACACCTTCTGAATATTTTATCTCTGTTAATTAATTAGAATTGCAAGTGTTTTGAGGCAAGCACAAGTTTTACAATAGAATCAAGTGCAAATTTTAAACCTAACAAATAATAATGATATTCTCTCGGAACTTCAAAGTTCTGAATTGCTACAAAGAAGCAGCACTCAATTCTTTCTTTTTTTTTTCCTTTTCTTCTTTTTTGTTTTTGGATATCATCTACATAATTAGTTTCTGCAACTCAGAGGTCATTGTAATGTAAGTTGCAGATGCGTGCCAAGTACTGAGCTCTCTTAATTTTCAAGAAAAAAAGGACCTTTAACGTATATAGTTATATATTCTAGCAACACAGAAAACCCTATCTCTTAAAAGGCATTGAGGTCCACTTCAAGTTCCAATTGAACAAAATCAAACAAAATCCATGCACACAGTATCTGTATAAACACAGACTTACATCTATGAGTTCTTGCAAATGTATAAGATACCTGTACAGTTATGAACTGTAAAGTGTCTTTGAAGAAATCTGAGTTGAAAGATTTACTGAACAAGTTTTCTGGGTGAGGATTTGAGAAGGACAGTATTTTTCAGAGCAGAGAGAAGACTTCATGAGACAGCTTGGAAAAAGGCCTATAATTGAGAGTAAGAGAGGACTTGGGAAGTTGAAGAAAAATTTAAAGCGCACAGTGAAACTTTACAGTGAAGAACAAATGGTTGTGTTGGTGTCTAAAGTAGCATTGAGCTAACCTCACTTCTGCTGTCTTCTGCTCATTCTGGTAGCCTCTCTTTAGCTGAACCTGTTTTGTTACCTCATACTAATAATAGGATTATTTAATTAGGCAACCACTAATAGACCATTATTTCCTTTTTTTTTTTTTTTCTCTTCTTTTTTATTGAAGGAATCTGACTCCATTAGCTGGGGTAAATGTTCATGTCATGTTTAATTTAATAATATCCTCCCAGTCTAGTGATATCTAATTACAAATGAAATTGCAGCTTTTCCCAAGCCATTATTAGCTGCAAGCTTGTCTCCATTGTTCTTTGGCTGGTCTCTAGAAATGAAGAAGGAATTTGAGGATGATTCTGAAAACAATGTAGAGTACATCACAGAGTGTTCCATGGCTAAGTGTGTCAAGCTACTTTGTTTATAAGCCTTGGAAAATACATATAAATGTAGCTTTTATCTGGAATGAGATCCTTATTTGAAAGACGTTACTGTGATGTTTTCACATAGAACAAATCTCATCTAAAAGTCTTGAATGACATCTGTTCAGCACTGCTTGTAGAGAAAACTTTGCTGTAATCAAGAGTCTTCTCTGACATGTAATAATCTGAACCAGAAATGTTTTAGTTACTGCTTTTCTGGTTTTGGGGGTCAAGTCTCTGTGCTTTATTAATTTTGTCTCACTAGCTTCATTAAGAGCTATTATCCAGGACAAGAAAGACAAATTTAGAACCAAATAATTCTGTTGTCATAATTGAAAAAAAGGTTTAAAGATATTTTACAACACTGAGGAAGCATGACAGTATGTTCTGGTTCAGTAAAGCCTTTGCCTAACTTTGAAACATGTATAATAGTCAAGGGAATGTAACTTTATGCTTTAAGACAGCTGGAAACTTGAAAACCATCTTAACTGGGTATTCAGCCAAACAATGTTTTGCTGAATTGAGTGCTAGATTATTTTTAGCAAACAGTATATGAATAAAGTGATATTATTTTTATTTTCAAAACTGGTATATTAACCTTGGAGGTATTTGTTTGTTTTTAATTTTATTTGATTTTTACTTTACCTTGCTTTCCATTAAGTATCATGTCTGTTTCATTTGGTGACTGGTTGCTACAATGAGACTGAATTATTTCTGGAGTGTTTTGCAGAGGATTCAAGAGATTTTTTTTCTTTATTAAAACTGTTTGACACTCACTTCATCACAAAAGATAACCATTCCTGGGTGCATTGATAGGAACCGTCAGCTGGAAGGCATCTCGGTGGTAGCACAGCAGTTCCATGAAGCTCTGGAGCCACTGGTGGAGTGGCTGACAACCACAGAGAAGAGGCTTGCAAATGCAGAACCCATTGGAACACAGGCCTCCAAACTGCAGCAGCAGATTTCTCAGCATAAAGTAAGATACAAACCACTCACTTGCTTTGATCATACTTTTTAGATCTTCTGTAAAGCACAACGAAACTGGCAAAGCTGTTGCACTGTACTCATTTTACCATACTGTTTCATTTTTTCCCCTTGTAATTTAAGTTTTATACATTTATGTTGGCAATATGTCCTTTTTTGTTAAATTTTTATTGAGTTCCACTTAAATTTATTTTCCATTTTTCTGATTTTCTTTTCCATTATTCTTCATTATTTAAAATAAAATATAGGCCCTAGAAGATGATGTCCTAGCTCACAATAAGAGTTTACATCAGGCCATTAGTGCTGGTCAGTCTCTAAAGACTATGAGCTCCAGGGAAGATAAAGATATGGTGCAGGAAAAGCTAGATTCTGCTCAGGCACGATACATTGAAATTCAAGAGAAGAGCAACAGCAGATCTGAACTTCTCCGGCAAGCTTTCAGCAATGCTCAGATTTTTGGGGAGGATGAAGTTGAATTGATGAACTGGCTGAATGAAATCCATGATAAACTGAACAAATTGTCAGTCCAAGATTGCAACACAGAATTGCTTGAGAAACAGCACTCTGAATTACTGGTATTTTGATTTCTGTTCATTTCTTATTTAATTCATGTTTTTAATTTGATTTATATCCTCATACATCATTTATTTTCATTAATATATTTTGTTTAAAATGTCAGTATGCTTATTCTAAATAAAAATAATATATTTTTTAGGTCTGTGCTAACATAAATGACCTTTATTCATAGGATCTTCAGGAAGAGATTCTTCTTAGAA
Source organism: Taeniopygia guttata (assembly GCF_048771995.1). Lineage (NCBI taxonomy): Eukaryota > Metazoa > Chordata > Aves > Passeriformes > Estrildidae > Taeniopygia > Taeniopygia guttata. The sequence continues at coordinate 26,412,443 of NC_133027.1, read as the reverse complement.
AACAAAATGTTGATTTGGCTATACAAAATGGGTTAGAGCTTCTCAAGCAAACAACAGGTGAGAACTTACATAAAACTATAATTTGTCATACTTTTTTTCCTTGTACTTGCCTAAGAAAATTAAAGTGAAGCTTGTAAATATGGTTCATATTTACTGGTTAAAGCAATCATAGTTGTTTATTTTAATAAGGCTTGAGGTCAACCTAGGTTATGTTTTGGGGCCAATTTTACTTTTAATGTAAGTGAGCAAAAGGCCTTTTTTGCCTGTAGAGAATTTAGCCCTTGAATCATTTTATTATTTTTAGTGGAAAATTATTCTAGTGAACCTGCATTCCATTCCTAATAGTGAGTTATGGACATTACTCATAATGGAGGGCTGTTTGGCAGTGGACACAGTAAATTCCCTGCAGGCATCCACAGATGAACAAGGTATTAGACTACCTATTACTGCAAGGGGAAAGCTTCAGCCATGGGAGCTAATACTGTGGGAAAAGTTGCATTCCAGTTATACACAGTGTGTCTGTGCTGTAGATCAGCATCTGTCCAGATTTTCCTGTACTTAGGAAGTTCTTGAACCCTTTGAGACATACATATGTTGTGCAGGGTATTATCCTTTTCTGTTCCAAACTTTGACATTACACATATTCTGTGATGAAATCTGAACATTTCTAATATTATGGCTAATAAATTTCAATGCATTGTTTTTCTTTTAGCCTTTTGAGTTTTGTTTCAAATGGACAGCAATGAGGGTGAATTGTGATGTCAAAATCTACTGTAATTGAAAGTCTAGTTAATAATATGTAGAATTTTTTTTGTTCTTTACATTTTCAGTAACACTTTTATATCTTTTATTTGGCCTTTATAAGAAGTATTGTGAATTTAAGGGTGGATTTTTTTAATAAGAACATTTCTGTTTAAAAATGGATTTAACTCCTTAATTTGTAATAGTTTAGTAAAGCAGAAAAAAGACAGAAGGACTGATCCTGAACTGAAGTAAAATTTGTACCTCTGTGGGTTTTAGTGATGGTAGGATAATTTACAACAGTTGAGTATTGGCCTTGTCACTTTGCTTGGGTTATTTTATAAATTAAATACTGAAGTTTCTGTAATATGTGGAGTTTAGGATTTTAGTTTTTTTGTTGTTGTGGTGGTTTTGATTTTTTAAAAATATTTGTCATTATAGGAGATAACATTCTTTTCATATTTTAGGTGATGAAGTTGTAATTGTTCAAGATAAACTGGAAGGCATTAAAGCGAGATACAAAGATATTACAAAATTAAGTTCTGATGTATCCAAGACTTTAGAGCAGGCTCTGAAGCTTGCAGGGCAACTGCACTCAACTCATGAGGAACTCTGCAAATGGCTTGATGAAGTAGAGATGGAGTTACTCTCATATGAAACTCAAATACCAAAGGGTGAAGAATTAAGCCAAGTACAAGAAAGACAAAAAGTATGTTTTAGAACCTGGAAATTATTTGCTGTTCTGTGATTTGGTGAGGTTTTGTGTTAATTCATGCTTGATATGAAATAATTTTTTTAATAACTAAGTTTGGTATCAGATAATTTGAATAAGTGTAACAGTAGTTAAGACTCAAACTCTTTTTTCCAGAGTCATCTGTTATAATCACTTATGAAGTTGGGCTGAGATTTATTTTAGCACAAGAGAAGAACAGCATTTTTGTTTTATTCGAGGAGCTACCTAAGACTGGGAAACTTCATAAGCTGTCAAACAAAGTTATTTTAGTTCTTTAGCTGTGGCACGGATGAAATCCTGTAAAGTGTCAGCATTTTAAACATATATTACTAATTTTGTTTAACAAGATCTATTAAAAAAAAATGCACTGTAAGCTGCATGGTATAGAAAATGTTGAGGGTGGAAGCTTAAAAAAATTCTATTAAATTTCTTTAATAGATGGGAAGTTCTATACAGGTAAAAGCTTGTTCCTTTATGTGAATGTGTACTTGAAATTTAATCCAATAATTTAGAATTATTGCAGGAATAATTTTAATTCATAATGTTTTGCTATATTGCATGCCAATTTCATTTGCTGATGATTTAATTACTTATGGAGCTGCAGTTCAGAACCATCCATTAGTTTTATTTTTTTTGGATGCTTCACGAAGTACTAACAATTTTTTGAAAATTTTCAGTCATACTGAATGGAGAAATATATTTAGGTTAGATTTTGTGGAAAATTTTCTTAATAATTACTTACCTTTTTGTCAAACAACTTACAGTACCAAAAAGCTAATACAGTTTAGCTGAAAATAAGTATTCTAATTTATCCCTTTGATTTGCGTGGAAAGCATTTCATGCAGTATTTGAAAGAATGAAAAAACTGCGAACTGTGTATGTTGCATTCATATACTGCCATATTTAAATGGTTTAATTGTTTTAAATGGCCTTTTACAGGAGCTGAAAAAAGAAGCAAAGAACAACAAAGGCTTAGTGGACACTCTGAATGAAGTTGGCAGTGCCTTCCTGGAGCTGGTGCCATGGAGGGCCAGAGAGGGGCTGGATAAGATGATAACGGAGGATAACGAACGTTACAGATTAGTGAGTGACACGATCTCTCAGAAGGTGGATGAGATCGATGCTGCCTTCCTGAGATCCCAGCAGGTACTGAAAGCTGTTCTTTGGATAGTAACAGTCTCTGGATGTGTGTACTTCAACAAAAGCTGTCCTTCAATAACGTTGCCAAAAGTTTGTTATGCTTGAGCAGCAAAAGGCCCATTTGAAATGGGACTCCAGTGTTAAAATATGAATGCCAAAAATCTGTTAATCTGTACTCTGCTGTAGTTGTTGCCTTTTTGTTCATGCAAACACCAATATTTTAGCTAAAATTGCTGTTAGTAACCTGTGGCTGCTTAGGTCGGGGTTTGCTTAAAAACTGAATGGCCCACATCTTTTGTGCATCATGTGTTAAGTAAAATATGGTCCAAGACCTTGAGCCACCTTTTCTGGAGATGACACTGATATTGCTAGTTGGCCATACCTTTTAGCATCTGCTGATTGTCTAGCTCCTCTGCACATTAGACCATTAATGTGGAGGATTTAAATATATTTTATTTTGCATTTTTATTACTATCCTAAATCCTTTTATTAATATCCTCAATACTTTTGTTCCTGGAGTGCAAAACCTGAGTTATTTAATATGTGGAAGTTTCTATACATGCACAGAAGTATATGTGGATACTCTTTGAGAACTGGGCTCTAATTTTGTCACTAAATAGTCTCATATTTAAGCCACCTTATAAATGCATTGTGGAAACACAGTTTTCCAGTTCAGGCATACAAATATTGGTGGAGATTTCTCGTTTTGCTGTATAGTTTACTTAAACAGTTGTAGGAGGACAAGGAGAATGCATGTGATAATTTCAAAATTTGCTAAAAGCTGACTAAAAGAGGCAGTAATTCAGATTTTCTTCTAAGTGAGCCTAAACCTCTTTTTAAGAGGTTTGATAATTAATATTTTCTCATCTCATTAACCTAATCCTCAAAAGTGACGGGTGATTTTTATTTTATATTTTTAATGAGTGATAATGTGAGTTAGGAGATTATATTATTGGCTCTCCTTCAGATTTTCTGAATTCCATGAGTATGTTGCATCCTCTAGCATAAGTTGATCAGTTTCAGGTCCAGTCATGAAAAGTCCAGAGCTCCTATTCCACTAGCTTATGTTGCAAGGGCATGTTGCACTCTAATCCTGCATACCCCTAACCTCCACTTCAGCTCAATATCACAATAAACTCCTATACACCATGTCCTGTGATAAATTTTGGGTGGCTTAATGTGCTTCCAGTAAAGGATAAGATACTTCCCATTCTGCTATGCAAAATAAAAGTATTTTTGGAGAAGCTAGTGCTTTTTAAGTTTGCCCTGTGGCAACTTGTTGAAGTGCCTATACTCTTAAGTTTTGGCTGGAGGACAAAGCTGCTGAGAATACAAGGCTTTGGTAGGAGTAAGCATGGGTTTCTTGTGAGACGTTCCTGGACCAAGGTGAGGAATGCAGCAAGAAACACAGATGATTAAGCAGAATAGCTTCATATTGTGAATGGAAGCTGGAAGAATAATAGACAAATGCAATGTCTATTGCATTTTGCCCAGGTAGGTTTTTAACTACCCAGGCAAAATGGTCTCAGACTGATAATAAATTCAGCTACATGGTTTAGTCTTTATTTCTCAAGACTGAAGGCCTTGATGAGGTCCTCTAGTGAAGGAGTCCTATATAGAAACACAAGGTCATATTCTACCTGTTCTTCACTCTAAAGCAACCTTAGAGAGTGCTTTAGAAAGCATTCATGGAGAAAATCACAGCATCATCATATTCAGAAGTCAATCATTCCTGATCAGAAGAAAATGTACCACAATGAACTATGCTTGGTTAAACTGGATGGGGATTAAGTAGATGATTTTATAGTGACTCCAAGTGTAGCTGAGGGCTCATAAGTAACTGCCATGTGTAAAGGGAAGAAAACATTTCAAATTTTGGATGCAGAGAGTGCCAATTTTATGCTTTTTATTCCTTAATGTTGTTTTTAAGCATCACGAATTGGAAATCCTATGCCTTCAGCAAATTGAGTTTAGAGTTCTTCCCTTCCTCATTACTATTTAACTTAGAAGTTTCAGTGCCATGCCTTGGTTTTGTTATTTCCATGAAATATTTCCTTAGTATTACTTACATACCCATGAATATTTGGTATCAGGAAGTCACACTGCAGTTAGTTTGTACATCTAACACATTTGAAATCATCTTCTCCCTTTCAGTCTTAAATAGATGGACATCTGAAAGCCTTGATTGTGAACTGTACTTCCTAAAGCCAGGATTTAACTAGCCCTGGTGCATGTGATTCATGCTAATGTTTACAGTACTAATTATTTCAGAACATACCTTTCTAGTAGGATGTCACAATGCTAGGACAAATCTTACTTTCTGTAACTTTAAATGAGAAATGACATATACTGAAAAAGAATGTTCTGCTCTTTCACGTAACAAATGGATTATAAAGGCCGAAGAAGACTTGACTCACAAAGAATGAAATCTCAGGATTATTTTTTTCATTTTGTGGGACTCATGATGAACCATTAAGACAAGCCTGTGTTAGTGACTAAAGTGAATTCCAATTATATTAAGGAGCAGGGTTGTTATGGACTACAGCCATAAAAACAAGTTTAAAGGCACGTCATATTTTAAAGACAAGTGGGACTGAGAGTGTTCAGAAGAAGATTTCTGGGGAAAGTGTGTGGCATCAGCAACACAAGTAGCAGGTTCTAACCTAAAACATCCTGACAAATTTTCACAGTAACTCAGGGCTATATTACAGTTCAGGTAATTTTGGAAAGGGGGCAGAGTTTTAACGAATTTAGCAACTAAATTCTTATTTAGTTTCTAGATATGTTTCTACATAATTTCTGCAGTGTGCATCTGATACATCCCATGTAATATTTCTCTATGGCTTAGGCTCAAAGTTGCCCTGGTTGAGTACTGCAACATGTGCATACTAAAATGTGTGCCTATAAACTTGTTCTGAAGAGAGAATGTATGCTTTTGGTTTTTTAAATTTGCTCTCACATTTCAGAAGACTTAGATTCCCACATTCTTCTTTTCATGCCTTTCTTTGCAAATTAGTAAGAAACTCATTTCATTATATTAGTGCTTTTAGGAAATTTCTGAAACACTTAAATGTTGACTATTGTAGTCAGAAGTTAATCTAAAAGTCAGAAAGAAGAAAAAGGACTGGCTGTATCCAAATGCGCAAAAAAAAATATTTTGCATTTAATCTGAGTCCTAGATCTGGATGAAATCCTGTCTTCTCTAAATTCGGTGAGGTTTTTGCACTAACTTTGCTGCACTGTGATTGTTTTGCCTTGATCATTTAATACCAAAGCAGCTCTTCAGATTAATAGGGTAACATCGAACAACTGTGTCTCAGGATAATTGCAACACTAGCAGTAATAATAAACACAGAGATGAAAAAGACATTTAAAAGTAGAATAAAATGAAAACAAGCAGTCTAGTTAAAACTCTGAGATTATAATCCTTGTTTATTTCCTTACAACTGTTAGAGAGCTGTAGGCTTTGGAAAAAAGTATTTGCTTCTTTTGCTTTGTCATGCTTATGAATTAAGCTGCTTGTATTACAATTCCTCAGAACCATTTTGGGCATTGTATTTCATTTCTATAAAAATCTCAATGGAAATTTAATAGCTATCTTTCTGAAAATTCAAAAATACACTGTTTAATCTTCTTTAAAATTTTTGAAACTATTGTTCTACTTTCATATCTGTAGAACTGCTGAACTAATTCTTGTCTCCCTCATTTAGTTTGATCAAGCAGCTGATGCTGAATTTGCCTGGATTGCAGAAACAGAAAAGAAACTGATGTCTCTGGGTGATATTAGGCTTGAGCAAGACCAGACCACTGCTCAGCTGCAAGTTCAAAAGGTAAAAGAAATGCATTTCCAACTGTCATGTTAATTATTGGCCGGCACACTCTCCATCTAGAGAACGTACTGGCATGATTTAATTTTCAATCCAATCATAATGAATGCATTTCAAAACCAGCTTTTGCTCAAATACTTTTTTAAAAAAATATTATTCTTACCAACTTTTATTGTGTTTCAAGGCTTTTACCATGGAGATTTTAAGGCACAAAGATACTATAGATGAACTTGTTAAATCTGGGGATAAGATTATGAAAACATGCACTGAAGAAGAGAAACACACGATGAAGGTAAAGTTCCTTAAATTGCAGCTACAGTGGTAGATATGCAGATGATATAGAAGAAGAAGGATTCCTATTGTGTCTTTTTAAAAATACAAATGAAAAAGCATTAATTACGGTCACTTCCTGTCTGGGGATTGTAGTGCTAGAGGAAATGCTGTTGTGTATTGCTCTCCTTCCTTGAGGATGTTAAAAGAACAAACACTGTGTACTTGCTTCTTTGCCTGACACTAATTTGGAGTTCCATTTATCATCTTCATCCATAGTAAATAGTATTTTAGCCTATAGATGACTGAGTAAAGAGGTGTTAGTCATCTGGGTTGATGTGTGGAATCTGGCAGTTTATCTTCCGAGTTCTTTTGGGTCAGTGGTGCTGTGGGCGTGAGCATTTCTGTCCTGAATTCAATGGCTCTGCACCTCAGTGTCAGCCTTTACTTTCATTTCTGCTGATTTCCATGTAGACCTTCCTTGCCAAGATTATTGCATCCTGTCACAGCCCATGAAAGGCATTCTTATGACTTTTTTTATTACACACAGACACAGAGGGCCCAATGTCAGGGCTGCAAACATATAGAGATGGATTTTTCTTGTTGGCATTAAGGAAAGATTAGTTGTGGGATTGGGATTTTTTGCCAAATTACAGTGAGGCTGGATATATTGTGTAGATTCAGTCCTTTGAATCCATAAAAAACAAAGTTTCAGTAATTGTGCTCTGCTGCAGGATTTCTGAATAAATTTTATTTGCTCTTAAGTAAATTTAAAATAGATTAGGTGTTCTGCCTGTGAAGCTGTAGTCATAAGGCAGAGCAGTTTTGTGTGAGTCTCTACTAAATATTTTTATTTGTCAAAAGTACTGTATAGCTGTGTGTTAAGGTTATGTTCTGTCCTCTGGATAGCATCTCTGTACTTAATTTACATGCAAGACATAACAAATGAAAGGATAGCTTGTTCTGCCAAAAGGGAAAAAAAAAGTTTCTTCATATTCAATGTCTTGCTTATATGTAGTTTTTCCAAGGCTTGGATTTCTGTGCATTGTCACATATAATATTTCATAAACATGATAACATGGGCAGTTTTCCACAGGAAAAATATAGCTAGTATAGCTAGTTGATACTTTCATTTATTATTACATGCCCAAATACATTAAATTAGTAATGTTATTACTAAAATTAGTGATGTTACTACTAACGTGTTATTACTAAAATTAGTAATGTTACTACTAAAATTAGCCTTATAGTTCTATCACTATTATCTGTGTTATTAATGGTAGTACATTCTCTTTAGGTAATGCATGCTAACCTGGAAAATAGTGTTTTGTAGTTTCTGTTGCAAGTCTGTAAATGACAGTCACAACAATATATCCTATTATCTTGCCAGAATGGAAAAGAAAACTCCCCCCCAGAAAAACACCGAACTAAATTAAGCATCCAACAGATTTTGTGTATTTTTCCTCTTGCTTTGATTCAGAAATGCTGTGGAAAACTTAGTTTCTGCCAAGTGTCACTGAAGATAAGTGTCTGCAGTAAGGAACTTGGGCTAAGATCTGTAGTCAAATCATTTGCAGCTTGACTAGAAGCCCTATGAATAAAGTGTCATTTGTAAATATCAGGATTGTTAAATGTATTCAAATTATTTTGCAAGTACTCTGTCAAAGTTTGGTATCCCTCATTGTTGATTCTGTCCACCTTAAACAGTGATACTGTAGAAACATCAAAACTGAAATTTTATTCACTGTGAATTGATGCTAAAATTATCAAAGAATGTTTGGAAATGAAGGTAAGAGACACATGGAAAAACATACTTTTTAAAAATTAATATTATTTTACAGAAAAAAATTGAAAGCCTCTTACAGAAATATGATCAAGTCTGTCAAATGAACTCAGAGAGAAACCTCCAGCTGGAACGGGCTCAGTCCCTAGTTAACCAGTTCTGGGAGACTTATGAAGAGCTTTGGCCATGGTTAACTGAAACAGAAATGATCATCTCTCAGCTTCCTGCACCAGCCCTTGAATATGAAACTTTAAAGCAACAACAAGAAGAACACAGGGTAAGCATTTTGCCAGTTTTGAAAAAGAAAGTGTTAAATATTAGGAAATGTTTTGCTTATAACTGTGGAGTACTCTGCAAAATTCTTAAAACTGAAAGAGATACTCTTCTGTTGAAAAAAAAATTAAAACAATAATAAAAATTATATACATTTTCAGTAATTTCTCTACTGTTTACCAAACTGTGCATGTAAGCAAGAGTCTCTGGGGATGGTAGCAAGTAATGTGTAAGCATAAAAGAGGGCTAAAGGGTAATAATTGCCATTGTATTGAGAGAACTGAATACATAAAAGTTATTAGTTAAGGTGTATATTTAGAAGTACTTATTAATGTCAGTATTGGAACAAACCAAAACAGAAACAGAAAGATATGGGATGTTGAGCAAGAAACAAAAAGGGGGTACAGATCTGGACATATGCTGATCTTATGTATGTATAAAAAAATCTGGCTTTTGTTTTGTTGGTAACATTGAAACTAAACTTAGCTGAGTAAGGAAGATGAGCAATTAGAGGGCCAAGAATTGATTGCTTGGCTACCAATCCCATAGTAATTTATCGTGTCAAGAATGTTTATTGTGTAATAATTAAAATAAATAATTGTTTACCATAGCATCACAAAATAGAGGTGACATTGTTGTAGACTGGCCACTATATGGGTTCTCTTACATGGATATAAATCAATTTGGATAAAAATTGAGGTGTTTCATAGGTGACTGCTAGTATCACATGGAATCAGATGCATCCCACTGAGGTTAAGAACCTGCATGTTTTGGCAGATGCAAAACCTGCATGGCCACTGGAGATACCTGTTTCTCCCTGCTAAGCATGGAGTAACTAGTGTTTGTTTTGTTTGTTTTTTTTTTAATTTTAGCTGCCTCCATTAAGTGACTCAAGATAGATAGCATGAGCCCTGGCTTCAAAGTCTTGTTTACTTTGAGACCAGCTAATGAAATGTGCCACTCTTATGTACTGGTAAACACCAGGTTCACTCATTTGTCTTCCTATTAGGTCCAGAATGAACAAACATGTTCTGTTAAGACTAGCTACATAACATAAGCTTTACAAACTACCTTGATTAGTCACTGTGAACCATATCATGCTTGCTTTACTTGCAGGATTGTTCCTCATGTACTTTAATCATGCTGCTTCTATGAGAAGCCTTTCAGATGAGTTTCTATTTTTGCATTTTCCCCAGGCTATGCCATTAGCTGAGATTTGTTTGTTAAATAGAAGATTAATGTCAGGCACTTTTAACATGTAATCTGCTCTGAAACACTTGTTTGCTAGAATTGTTTACCCAATAGTAGATCATGAAGAAGACCAACTAATTTGTTGTTCTGTTAAAAAGAAGAATAAAAAAAAGGTAGCTCTCAAATGTGAATGAGAACCTAATGTTTCTGTTCTGATGTATTTACTGATGACTATCTTTGTTCCAAGTTGTGGAATTCATAGACTTTAGACTTGATTCTAAGTGAGTAACATGCAGTTAGTTTGGTTTGAAATGAGCTGTTGGCAGAGTATTAGCATAAGGTTTAGACCCAGAAATGTGCACTCTTGTGGTCTTTTGTAAGGTCATCTCTTTATGCTCAAAAGTAAACCATACAAAATTATTTTGTAAAAATTTTCAGAGTGTTCTTAAAATCTCCTTTTCCTCTTCTAAGCTAATCAACATTTTTTTTTTTCTTGTGGCTGGGTGTAGAAATTAAGTTACATTCAAAATAAATACTACAGTTAGGGGGTTGGGGGATTATTTTAATTTCTATTCTGTCACTGGGGGACTGAAGAGTTGTGTCACTTTCTTCTCAGTCTCCTCAATGTCTCCTCTTCTGGGGAGGAGCAAGGAAGAAAGCCAGCATCTGGATTCCTTTTTAAGGGAAGGACTGTAGTAAAGAGAGAAGAACTTATTTACACTGAGACTGATAGAGGCTCTTTTCTGGGTCTTCATTAATTTAAACAAACTCTCAGCTGGAAGGAGCAGTGGATGTACTTCTCATGTTCCTGCACTGGAGCTATTGGATAGAAACACATGGAGTTCACAGCACTGAGAGGGACAGTGCCTCACAAGACTAGGACTTTTCTGAAAAGAGAGGGATGAGAAAGTAAATAAAATTTAGGGATGGAGGGAAGGATGGGGCTACTCACACAAACAAAACCCTTTCCCTTTTGTCAGTTTTATGGGTGCAAGCAAGAAAAATCAGAAATCCTCCGACAACTTGGAAGACACCTTGTGATATTTCACTTCCACAAGCCCCTGCAGTTTTTGCCTCTGGGGTGGATGATGAGAGAGAATAGACAGCTGAGATCAAATATAATGCACTTACTAATTACTTGTTAAACATTGTGCAAGTTAAGTAATAGAAGGGTCTTGTGGCCTGAATTGGAGATGGACAAACAAGGTTAATAGGTCTCTACTGATCACCCTTGCTTGTCCTTTTGCCTTTTTCACTGATTTCTTTGACCCTCCCTTGTGCTGGTTTCCTGTTCTTAAATCAAGCATAATTTGAATTAATTTTCTTGCAATGCTGGTCCCTCTTTCTGTGATGCTCTTCAATGAAAGGCTTTGCAGCATGTGACCAATATCAACATGAAAAGTATATATGTGGTGGCGTTACGCCCATGTCTGGAATATCGTTGTCCTTTCTGTCATTATAGGTACTAAATATGATGGGCAATGTCTGTTGTTAGCATCATATGCATAATTAGCATCTTACATTCTGCCAGTAATCATATGTCCTGCCAGAGTGTTTCCAGTGTGTCTCTAGTTCTGATGTTTTATGCATGGATAGTTGTGTGTTAGAGTAGGAATGATCACTGGCAAAGCAGTCATTAGCTTTATTTCTGCTTTACATTAAGATGAAAGGCATTTGTTTGGAATTTCTTGCCAGCTGGATGTGTTGGAAGTGTGGACAGTTGTAATGTGGTGGTGCAAGCATAAGAAACTGATAAGTTGTTTCATTTGTTATAGCAACTGCGTGAGCTGATTGCTGAGCACAAGCCTCATATAGATAAGATGAACAAAACTGGGCCTCAGTTGCTGGAGCTGAGCCCGGGAGAAGGCTTTTCTATCCAAGAGAAATATGTGGCAGCTGACACCCTTTACAGTAAAATTAAGGAAGATGTCAAAAAGCGAGCACTGGCACTGGATGAAGCCATTTCTCAGTGTACCCAGGTATCAATTACGGTTTAAAGTATAATTAGGTTCATTCAATGGAAAAATACACATTGTCATCTTACATGATTATATCAAGACTAAACTACTGTTTCATCTGGATTTTTCAACCTAATGGTCTGTGAATGTTCATATCACCGCTAATGGTATTGATTTTTCTATATCTCGAGTGGTTATAATTTTATATGTTGGTCAGTATTATGACTTTGCAGCCACTGAAAAATGTTACAGCTGCTTAATTTTGAAGTAAAACTAGTGGTCTAAAAATGTGGGATTTGATTTTCACTTTTGTTTTATCTTACTGGTCTGTTGCTAGCTGATGCTTCATTTGTAAACAAATGTTAATTTTGATCAGTTAACTTGGGTATAGTTATTTCTAGAAATTAGCAGCTGTAGTTAACAGTTGTCAGTGGAACTAGTGGGTAGTTTAGCAGTGGTAGTGGCATTGGCTCTTTGCTGCAGACTCCAAAGAAGGTAACAAACGTGCTGAAACTGTTACAGAAAAGTATTGCCGGGAAACATAGATTTCATTTCACAAAATGTCATCAGCATAAAACTCAGGTCAAGTCCACAAAAGCTGCATATTCTAGCTTCATCAGCCAATGAAATGAACCTCAGTAGAATATTGTCAAATGTTGTGTTCTAGCAACTGTTAAGTATTGGTTAATTGTTATAACTGTTAAATATGGGTTAATTGTCATTAAATTCACACAGAATATTTTTCTTCTACCCCAGATTCAGAAAAGAACTCAGTAAAACTTTTTACATAAACCCATACAAAAACCTGAATAAAAATACTTTGTTCTATACTGCTGTTTTTATAGGAAATTCCCCTTTTTCCTCTGTTCCCTGGAAATTAAGTACTATACTCTGCTTAGGTCTTAAATACTAAATAAAGGAATGCACCTTGGAGACCTTACTAATTCTACATTTTAAGGAATCTTTTCAGGTCATTATAATTAATGTCATATTCCTAGGCCCTGCAGCTGAGTTTAAGAATGTGAGGCAAAACTAAATGACATCAGATATCATCCTGCTTTTGAACTGGTTATAGATCTTTTATGTTATATATATATTTACTATCTAAACTTTCAGTCATTCTAAACACCTTCCTTATTCACACCTCTGAAATATGCCTGATTATTTAGATCCTCTCTTTTTCTTTGTCATAAATGCTTAGTCTTCCCCATATGTGGAGCTGCCAATTTGAAAATCAAGATACTTACTTAGTGTTAGAGTCCCTGTTTTGTATGTGATAGACATCAGCATGTTGTACTGGCTAAGTACAGAAAGCAAGAATTAGAAATGCATTCTTTGCTAACACCTAGAACATAATCAGATGTTGAGAAATTACTATTTATGCAATACTTTATGGTTAATTTTATATACCTAAATGTATACACAGATGGCAAAGCAAAGCATTCTAATGCCCACAGAATGTAATTATATAAAATATTTTTTATGAAGATATGTGAATGTGTATTATCAGATCTCTCTACTATGATGTTTATGTCAATGTTTGTCTAGACAGTCCGTGAAGAGTAATTATTTAACTCTTCAGGTTTGAAATTATATTAAATTGCACTGTGTATCAAAGGACGGACATAATGTATGAAGCTAGAATGAGAGGTTGTAGTGACATGCATTTTCTTCCTTTTGAGTTCTAAAACACTTTGTCTTATTTGTTGAAGTTGGTACAAGGAGGCCCGCTGAATGCACGGACAACTTAAAAATGCAGTATGTGTCCTAAAATTAGATGCAAATATTGCCAAATTAATTTCAGTTTTTATCACTTTTGTTAGGTTTCCACAATCAGTTGTTTGATTGTTGCCACCATCAGTTTCTCAGAAGTCTTGAATATAGGAAAGCTACTTTCCTTTCATAACACATTTTGTTGGCTTGTATGATATTCACACTTCCAACAAAAACACTGAGGCCTGTAATATTAGTCATAGAGTCAGATTTGAAGTGGGTTGTATGGTGGGAAAACATAATCATATTTATATTGCCTGTGTGTAATCCTTTGAAGAGAAGGGATGTAGCTATTTGTTCACAAAAGGTAATCTTGTTTTACTGTGTTCTTTCTTGCATCTTTCCCAGGTGTTGTCAGGAGTACTTTTTGTACATCCTGGAGAGTAATTAAATGCACCTGTGACTTACAGATTTCTTTAATTTGAAGGGAGTGTGGTGATGCAAGATATTTAGGAATCTCTGTGAATTCAAAAGCATATAATAAAGCCTGTCCCAAAGGCTGAACCTCTTTAACACAGCTGTAATTTCATTTCTGAGCACTTACCTGGGCTCAATCAAACACAGAAGAATATATTATACACTGTTCTGTGCTTTTAGTTGCAGAAAGTAACATACCTTTACTGCACTGGCGATCACCTCCTGACCACTAACAGATGTCTTTTTGCATGACCTTACACATAAAGCCTCAGTTGGAGGTAGTATGTATATCAGGATGTTGGTCCTAACAGGAAAACGTATGTTTTTAATAATAAAGTACAAATCTGTCTAAAATGATGAAGTCAGAAAGCTATGGCTCTCTAAAGCTACCAACTACATGAGTTTCACAGGGCTAAATGTAATTGGATTCTGCCCTGTGTGTAGTACCCTCAGAGGGAGTGTCTCAGGAGTGAACCCGAAGTTAATAGAAAAGTTCTTGAATTTGAGAGAAAAGTTCTTGAATTTGAGAGAACCTACCATTTTACAGGGTTATTTTTGTAATTTAGATATTAAAAGAGCCTAGAGGGAGGTACTGCAATTTGCACATACATATGTTGGATAGAGATGCAAAGTACCTTTTCCCAAGATAATTTCAGATGCCATTTTTTAGTTTGTTGTTTTGCTTTTTTATTTATCTATTTTTTTTTTAATTATTCTAATGTGTCTGCCATTTCCTTCTGTCCTGTACCACCCTCATAGTTTCATGACAAGATAGATCCAACTCTCGAGAGTCTGAAACGCATAGTGGAACGTCTGAGGCAGCCACCTTCGATCTCGGCAGAGGTTGAGAAGATAAAAGAGCAGATCAGTGAAAATAAGAATGTATCAGTGGATCTGGAAAAACTTCAGCCAGTGTATGAGACACTTAAACAGAGAGGGGAGGAAATGATTGCTCGCTCAGAAGGCGCTGATAAGGATATGTCTGCTAAAGGTAATAGACTGAGAAAACTTTCATGTAGTGGAAATGCAGTAAGCTGCAGCATATAAAATTCTTCATTTCTAATGACCTCTAATCTGGGGAATGTCCTTTTGGGGAAGCTGCTTAAGATGTATAAAAACAAAACATTTGTTTAAAATAATTCATTGTAGATATGACCTTTATTTTATTTTTAAAGGCCATTGTGTTTGTTTTCACTTAACATTATAAGGAGTCCTGCAAAGAAATATTTTAGAGTCTAAATTTTAAAATGTACTCATATGTTTCTGCTGTAGAACTGTAAAGAGATTTATGACCAAGAATTGTTTGCCAAGGTAGTAATCTAGTTCCTTTGTTGTTTAGCTGTTCAAGATAAACTAGACCAAATGGTCCTAATTTGGGAAGACATCCAGACCTTAACTGAGGAAAGAGAGGCCAAACTGTTGGATGTAATGGAACTAGCTGAAAAGTTTTGGTGTGATCATATGGCTCTTGTAGCTACTATTAAAGATACTCAGGACTTCATTCGAGAACTGGAGGGACCTGGAGTTGACCCATCTGTAGTCAAGCAACAGCAAGAAGCTGCAGAGGTCAGTAGAAAGTATTTTCTTGATTTGAAGTACTTTATTTGTGGCATGCAGAGGAGAAATTACTTTGTAAAAAGAGGGATAATTGTGTAGAAATTTACAATAATGGTATCACAAGACTCTACAGTTAATAACATGTATCAGTGCTTAATTGCAATGAGCATACAACATGTGCTTGTCATTACATTTCCTTATTTGTTTGTAAACATATATATAACCATCTCACTCAGACTTTTAAAAGTTGTACATACTTGAGATTCCTCGAGTAGTACGTAACATCTAAATGAAAGGTGGACAAATGTATTATGTTCCATGTAGAATGCTCTAAGCCTGTAATTAATTATACTGATAGTTAAATGTTTGAAGGTTGAATGATAACCTCTGACAAAGAAGACACTCTGATTAAAGAAATCTAATTTAAAACTTCCTGTTTACTTTTTCCATCTCATGCAAAATGGTATCATAAACCATTGTTACAATTAAGACTGATGTCAGCTGATTTCATCTGACACTCAAAGAGATGCTTATTTTTTAAGTCCAAGTGACTAGTAGGAAAACAATGGTGGAATCCTGCTGTGTTCTGTCTTGAAAGCAAGTTGTACATAGGTTATTAAATTTAGTATTAGCAGTGTTGGATTTTTTTTCCTCTTTGTAGGCTGCTAAAGAAGAAATTGATGGACTACAAGAAGAACTAGAAGCAGTTGTGAGCCTTGGCTCTGAGCTGAGAGCTGCTTGTGGAGAGCCTGACAAACCTATTGTCAATAAGAGTATAGATGAGGTATGGGAAATGCAGATGCTTAGGTCGGCTACATGATAGCTTGCTCAGCTGAAATTGGTATATTGCCTATGACCCCAACAAATTTTGAAAATAAAAATTTTGTGACAGAAGTGAGACACCACTGAAGCCTTTGTGGTAAATGAAGATTTGCCTTTTGAGTGAATAAATCTTAGAACAGTACACACTGTTTTATTTCATTGATTTATGGTTTAGAGATTTTGTAAAATACATGTTTTTTTAAAAATAGTCACTGATTAATATTGTAGGTGACTATTTCTTGCAAAAAGTTATGCTAGAATGAATTTTGGTTATGTATTGTTCATGCTAAGTGAGACATCTTAACTGAGACTATCCTGTTTGGATGACTGTAAAGTACTTTTTATTTCTCCAGTGTTCAGCAATGTATGATTCTTTTAAGCTATTTTTATTATGGTGGTGCAACTCCAAATGATTTAGTAGTATTTCCTCTATTAATTGTAATATCTGTCAGTATTGGAGTTAACACCTATTATAATCCAGAAGCTCTACTGAATTCTGAAAGAAATTAGTTAGGCAGTGATAGGGAGGACAAGAGTGTTAACATGGAATACATATTAACTAGTTATGCTTAGTTTATTTGTATTACTGATCAGTGAAGTGTTAGTAAATGCACATTATATAGCAGTAAAAATATTTGGTCTGTTGGAGTAAATTGTGCTTACTTGCAGCTCAATTCTGCCTGGGATGCATTAAACAAAACATGGAAAGAACGTGTAGATAAGCTTGGGGAAGCTATGCAGGCAGCTGTTCAATACCAAGATGGACTACAGGTAAGATGATGTGATATACTTAACCGAACCTTGGATCAATGGGATCTAATGTGGTTTTAGTAAAAAGTGTTATGTGATGAGGTAGGTGACAAGTACTGCACTGTGATTGTAGTGACTATTTTCTTGAGTGGTTAGGGCTTTTTTCTCGAGATTGGTTGGGGTTGGTTTAGTTGGGATTTTTTTGCATTAAAGAATATGTATGTTGGGTTGTTTTCTTCATGTCCATATATTGCACTGTGTTTAGAGTCAAAATTAATGTCCCTTTTTTGATAAGAGTAGAGGTTTTTTGGCACCACACATTCAGAGTAGTTCTGCTCACATTTTTTTATGATAGTCAAGGCAGGTTAAAGTTGTGACACATCTTTGTGGTCTGAAAGGAACAGAGTTCAGGTCTGTATATCCACTTGCTGCTATTTTCTTTGAGTAGAAGACAATGCACTTGACTTTTATTCCACCTTTATTTATAAGTAAAATGAGTATTTTAAACAAAATGTTGCTAAACCATTATTCTTAGTATAATTTATCCTATCATGATGCTTTAGAAGGTGATTCCTTTTTAAATCTGTAGGCAAATATTCCAGCAGTTTTAAGATATCTTGTACATTGTGCTTCCTAGAACTGATGAAGTTTAAAAAAAAGAGGAGTTGTATGACCTTTAAAGGTCTCTTCCAACACAACCTATCCTTTGAAACTATGGTATTTTCTCTGTTTATGCTGTTGGGTTTTTGTAGTTGTTTGTTTTTTCTTGGTGGAATTACTGTCTTCCCTTGTTCATTAAATCTTTAAAACTGGAATTTCATAAGACACTGAGGTAGTTCTGTATTTGGTGCAGATCAAGCAGCAGACCACTCTTTAATAGTAATGCAACATGCCTGTTTTGCAGTGCACCATCACTGTGGATTCTCCTGTGTTCTTACTCTGCAGAGATTGATTATACAGTTAGAATCATCACCATTTGGTTTCAGTGCTTTCTATTTCCTGTAACTGTATATGGCACATCCTACAACTCTGCTACTTTGTGAAAGAGTGTATTGGAGTGCTGTCTTACACTCATTTCAATAGACAGTATGGAAAGTGTTATGGACAGATTGTTAACTGCAGCTGCCTCACCCTCTTGAGCACATTGGGCATGGTTTTCCTTTTCTCAGGGAGCAGTGGGCAGCTCCAAAAAGTTGTACCCTAAGCATTTCTCCTTAATGGTGTCTCCACAGACAACAGGCAGGTGGAAAAGGGCCTAGTTGGAGGTGTTTTTTCCCTTGTGCAATTACTCAGATTGATGCAGGTGTTCTTAATCTATGTAGAGTATTATTGAGGTTCTGCATTGTATTGGGAGCAAAAGGAATACCCACAAAGCATCAGAACTGGGGAGACATCATTTATTTATAATTTTATTTTTTTTAAAGTCACTCTGCATTATCCTATAGAGATTCATTCTGTCTCAATTATGGTCCTTTACCTCCTAGTATGTGCTGAATAGGTAGTTCCATGTTCCTTACACCAAAAGAAGTTTGTTTGTAATCCTCATTTAACGTGTGTTATCCACCACCTTCCATTTTCACTCCAAACAATTGTAGAACAGAGTAAAATCTTGAGTAAAATCTGACATTTTTATGAATCCTCTGAAAGCTAAATACAAGAGGTAGATTGCTACTCAGCATGAATGATTCTGGCAGAATCTTGCTGCTAACAGAAGTCCAATCTTGCAGAATTTACACTCCTATAACTGATACATGGGTATTTGTTCTATTATATTACAAAGAAACCTAGGTTTTGCTGGGAAAGTTATTTTCTTTGAAAGAGAACAGCAGTACCTTCTCTGGAAAAAAGAAAAGTTCTGATATTTTATTTAATACAACTTTCAAAATAACAACATTTCTCTGCTCACACTTAAATATCATTTTGTGATTTTCAGGCATTATTTGACTGGGTAGACATTGCTGGCAGCAAGTTAGCATCTATGTCCCCAGTTGGAACAGATCTAGAGACAGTGAAGCAGCAAACAGAGGAACTTAAGGTATGAATTAGCAGTTTGTTTCCTTTATATTTCCATTGTCTGTATTTTTCTGTGTTGTGTAATATTTTTTGAGAATCAAATGCAATTTTCATTTTCAATTTTTAGTAAAGAAGAATTTGCATGAAAATTTAAAAATATTTAATTGCAAACTTTTCATTTTAAAATGCACTTAATTTAAAAATCTCTAGGGTAGACATTTTATTTTTTCTGATAGCTCAAAAATAGTTGTAGTATCAATCATTCTCTTTCAAAAGCTATGAAGTTATTATGTCTAGGATTCTTCTGCTATGACCTTTATATTTTCTGGTTTCTAACATGAACAGTTTCTTTGATGCTCTGCGAGAAGGCCTCCAAAGCTTTGCTTCTGCCATTTGAGCCTTTGTGTAAATGCTCACACAGATAATGACATTCCCAATACATGACTTCGGTGAAAATTAAAATTCCAGTCTAACTTAGAAACCTGTCTGCATGGATTTGTACTTGTGACCAAATATGCTCCTGATGTTGGGATGCTGTTATGCCATGTTTAAAAAGTAGAGATATGTTAAGATCAGAGAAGGTTCTTGGTTTTGTTGCTCACTTGTAGATTTTGTTGGCTGTGAGCAGGCTGTTTTATATATTTTATGATGTAATTTCAATTGACCTTACATAGTTCAGAACATATGTACACTAGGTGTATTCAGATTGTTGCACCAATTGTGTGTTAATGAGGGTGTTCTGCTAAAGAAAATTTGCTTTCCTGTCAAGAATAATTGCATTTGAACTTTATAGCATTATCACCATCACAACCACAAGAGCTAGAACATAGAATCATTCTATGATTCTATAATCATTATTTGTGTTTCATTTATTTCTATTCTTTTTCTATTTACAATAGCAATTTAAAACAGAAGCTTATCAGCAGCAGATAGAAATGGAAAGACTGAACCATCAGGCAGAACTATTGCTAAAGAAGGCAACACAAGAGAGTGACAAGCACACTGTTCAAGACCCTCTCTCAGAGCTCAGACTATTGTGGGACAGCCTAGAAGACAAAATTATAAGTAGACAGGTAAATAAGCATGGGGGTGGGGGCTTTATTAATGACTTTGTTTTTTGTGAAAAACTCTTTGTTATGCATAATGCTTATATTAATTTACACATTCCTTTTAGTTTGGAAGCTAAAACACCTATATATATTAGGATTTGAATTGTACAATTAGTTGAGTTTTTAAAGCTTCTTTTTAAATTTTCTTTCAGTAATGCTACGTTGAATGATTATTATTTCATTTTGCTTATTTGATGATGTCTTAAGTAGCAGTTGAAAACATGTTTATATGTGCAAAAGTAATAGTAGCAGCTGAGCTGAACAATTGAATAAAATCCCATTAACTTAATATTAAACTATTTTGATGTTATCTCCTTAAATTATCAAGATATGTGAAAGAATCCTTTGAAGTGTATTATTTTTTTCTAAACTAAATAATTTCATGACAAAGAAAAGATTGTAAAGATATGCACCAAATTGCATTTATATTGAAAATATGTGTTAAGTGACTACAAGCTACTAATACATCTGATGAAAGGACCTTCAATCTTAACTCTGGTCTGGTATGGCTTCTTCCAAGGTCAGGAATTTGAGCCTGGAATGCAAGGCTTTACAAGAGAATTTCTAACTCAGCTGTAGTTATAAAGCATTGCCTGTACAGAGTCTTCCTCCCTGGTTTTTATTCTGCCTTATGTGTGGACTCTGCTCTGGATTAGGGTGACTAATGGTAATGAAGACAATTCAACTGATTTGTGAAATGATTTTCTTGTTAACTTTATTTTTACTGTAGCACAAGCTGGAAGGTGCCTTGTTGGCCTTGGGGCAGTTCCAGCATGCCCTGGATGAGTTACTGGCATGGCTGACGCATACAGAAGACTTGCTGAATGAACAGAAACCTGTGGGTGGAGACCCCAAGGCTATTGAAATTGAACTTGCCAAACATCATGTATGTAATTATAAACAATATTGACCAAAATGTTCTTTTGATATTTATCTTAGGGATGAGTCTTCTGATTAAACTTTACATTTGATAAATAATTCTCTACATACACTTTCAAGATGCAGATTATAGCTGAAGTGAAGGCTTAGAATAAGTAATATCTTTCCTCTTACTCCTCCACATTCCTTCCTCTCTTGCATATGCTGTGCAAGTAGCATAAGTTTTAACTAAAAATAAACAGCTTACCCTAGACTCCGCCTCTAATCACCTTTCTTTGACCTAGGGAATTCAAAACCTGAACCTACTACTCTCCCTGAAGCAATAAACTCCTCGATTAGTGCTGTTTAAGCCAGGTCTCACAAACTGCATGGCTCTTGCATATCTTTGGTTCTTTCTTCCCTCTCAGAACATAGTGATTTGTTCTGAATTCTGCAAAATTGGGTGTCAGCTGGTTTAAGCTAAGATGGAAAATGCTTCTCTGAAAATCTGTGCAAACTCCCATCTTTTTCTCTGTGTTACTTGCAACATAGGGTTGTTTGTTTGTTTTAGTATTTTTACTGATCATTGTTATTTTGGAGCCCATGGAAGAATGCTTCTGCTATGCCTTTATTTTAAAACATCTCCTCGGAGTTTTCCCTGACTCTATATGTAACTCTGTGCTCTTCATAATAATGTGTTCTTTCTGGGCTTGAAGATTTCAATTTAATTTTGTAATTCCTCTCCCTTTAAATCTGCCATTTAATTTTTGGCCTGTATATGATGTAAAAAGCACTCACCGTCCATTTTGGATTTTGAGAGAATTGATTGAAATTGACAGTACACAGATAATTAAAGTATTTTCATTGTCTGTGTTAATGCAGCTATGCAGTTTCTGAAAGTTTTTGGGTGGTCAGTTGGAACTTGAACAGAATACAGTATCTACATACCCTATGTGACTATTGTTATAAACAGACCCTTTTAAAATAGAGTAAATAAAATTACAAAACCAGGTTCTGCTCCATGAGCCTTTTATGTTCTTATCGAGCGGAAGTGTTTTACTAGTGAAGAAGCATTGAGACATCATTTGTCAGTGCTGAAGGAGTTCAGCAAAAACATGAATGAAACTACTTCCTCTTCATAATACAGAGTTTATAGGTTAGAAAGTTCACACAGTAGTGCATCCTGTGGTAGCCTGTAAAAATATCTACCTCTTGAATAATTTTGGAAAGAATAGAGCTTGTTCTTAGTGAGTCTCAGCAGGAAGGAAGGGATAAGATGCATCTGCTTCTTTGAATACCTTTTTTCACCCTGTTAGGAAAATAAAATAATCTGGTTCTTAGCTTAGAAGAATTAAAGTAAATGTGATGTGTATTTTGTATTCAAGGTCTACCTGTGACTTGCTATTTCGTATTGTGCTCCATTTGGTTTATTTTTAAGTTTATTTTTGTTTAGCTTTATATTTTTTCCATATGGTAGTACTTTGACGGAGGTGAGTTTGAGTCAGACCCGATGGAAGACAGCAATTCATAAACTTGAATTTCTTCGATAGGGTTGATAATTTTCTTCCCAACCATTTTGTTTATTTCTTTTTCTGTTCTGTATTAAAGCTTTTTTTGCCCTGCCCTCCATCCTTCTGAAAACAGCATGTTTTTCCCCAAATGCACCTTTTGCCTTTTATGGTTTTTACTGTGGTTAGTGATAAGATGTTTTCCAGCAGAAGGAAGAGGTCTTTTGGTGTTAGTAGTACAACCATCCCCCAGCTTTTAGCACAGGTCAGGTGTCCTGGTAGCCTGACATGACGTGAAAGGAGTTGTAGCCATGATAGGCACAAGAAGACATTGTAGCAGCTGGGTTGTTGTATAGCACAGCAGGCACATAGTATTCAAAGCAAAATCCTGTTAAAGGAAAGTATATAATACATTTAAAAAGTGAAGAAATAATTATTCCCTAGCACTACTAAAAACCTTTAATAATTTCAGAAATACATGCTTTCAGAAGGAATATATTATTTTTTTCCAAGATACAAAAATTAGCTTTAGTATTTTGTCAGAATGGTTACTGCCAGAATTATTAGTGCTTTTGATTGAAGAGGTCTAAGAGCTTTAATATGTGATGCCTGTGCTGATGTTTAACTTGTCTTGTCCTTGGACTACAACTGGTTCAATCACTGGAGTGCCTTCAGTCAGTAACTTACCAATATGGCCATGCTGTGTTACAATTGTAGGTGCTACAAAATGATGTTTTCGCTCATCAGTCTACGGTGGAAGCTGTTAAAAAAGCAGGAAATGACCTGATTGAATCAAGTGCTGTTGAAGAAGCAAGTAATTTACGGAGCAAGCTGGAACTCCTGAATCAGCGCTGGCAAAACTTGTTGGAAAAAACAGAGCAAAGGAAACAGCAGCTGGATAGTGCCTTGATCCAGGTGAGCAGGAAATTATCAAATATAGAGATAACTCAGAAAAAGTGTATTTTACATGAAATACACAGATACGTGTATTAGAAGTTGGCCTAAATCAAAACCATGGTGCAGATGCTCCTGAATTTGGAGAAAGTTTGAATCCAGCTGTATCAGGGAAAACATTGGTCTCACAGTAGTTATTTTGACTGCTTTCATGATTTCTACGGTTTTTGTTCTTATCCTTTAGATTGAATTGAGCTAGTTTGTTTGCTTTTTCCTTTTCCCCCTCTTCTTTAATTTCCTTTGGTTATTACAAATATCTGATTAAACCAGTTGCCAATGTGCTTATACATCTGAGCTGGTATTGGAATGGAGAAGATGTAAGTTATCTCTAAAATGATGTGGTATAATTTAGGCTCAAGGTTTCCATGGTGAAGTTGAGGATCTGCAGCAATGGCTGACAGACACTGAACGTCAGCTGTTGGCATCAAAACCTGTTGGAGGCTTACCAGAAACAGCAAGAGAGCAGCTTAATGCACATATGGTAAGTATCAGTATTAGAATGCTTTGCAAATTGCATTTCAGGACTAACTATCTTTTAAGACTGTTTTTTGTAAATACAGAGTGTGTTCTATATATCACAATGTCTGTACAGTGTCTTAAACAAATTTAATAGCCTTCAAAACAACACTGTTATTTACAGTGTAGTTTAGTAGCCTGTTGGGGCATGCCCAAAGCTGAACCATTATTAGTATAGAGACAAATAAAACAACTTTTGTATCTTGACAAAAGGTATTTGCAGATTTTTCAGTGATTCCTATTCTTCTTTTCCCTTCTGACCCCATAACTAAGTTTATGATTTTTCTAAAGTTTGAAGATTAACCTAAAAATGGCCTACATTCACCTTGATTTAAGAGGTTTGATCCTTTATTCCTTATCTAATCAAATTTGACAGTAGTCATCATTAGCATAGAAGTAAGAAAGACTACTGGCTCGTAGAGGCTGAGCATTAATTAGAAATGGCAAGCTGACCAGGATGCCTGAATTATTCCCTTTCTTTCTCTTTCAAGAGACATTCTGTGGCTTTCTCTACTCCCATAGAACCATAGAGTTTAAAAAAGACACACTTGATCTCTTTCCTCTAAGGAAGGTGGTTCTTACTGCTCCATTTGTGTAAAATCATGATGTGCTATTAGGCCAAAATATAAGCCCAGACCTTGTGATCTAAACCTCTGAATTCCTGGCTCAGATGTAACAGTGATACTTAACGAACTGTCCTTGAACAGGAATATGCCTGACCTGACACTTCCAATTAGAATGCTGAATTGTCATAATGTTTAAAAAATCAGATTTTTTTTTTTGAATGATGCTAAAGATCATGGCTTACCAACATGAGGCACTTTTTGTTTCCTTCTTTTTTGTCCTCAGAAATTTGCCAGTATTTGTAATTGATAGGGAAACTAATTCACAATTTTAAAATCAGTTAAGACAGAAAACTAAATCCAAACACAAATACTCCTGTGGTTTTGAATTCCTGTAATCCTTTTCTTTTTGTCATAAAGAAAAAACAAAAAGGGAAAAAATAGGTGGTGAGATTTTTTTCCCCTGTGAGAGTGGACCGTAATCATGATTCCTTGAAAGTCGGTGACAATCTTTCCTTTTTTCATCCTGCACTTAGATCAAGATGCAAAACTTTTCCATGGAAACTTCAGGATTTTCTTTTAATACATTCTTTGTTATGCTAATTTTCTACACATTTCATGTTTACAGAGTGATTAGTTAAAGGGCCTTTAAATTCAGTGTTATAGTCTGAAAAAGTCTGACTGTCCCCAGTAATATGCATTCTAGGGTACAATCCCTCCCTGACTGTACATGTACAATGTACATGTACAGTAAATGTATATGCACATTTTAGCAGGGGTTACTGACCTGGTGGCCATCTGCAGGCACTGACTGCTATCAACCCTTAAAGTACAGAACTTTATTTCCTTTTGGTTAAACCTTAGTAGACATGTGCAGATATGTGTTAACTCTCTCTCTCTCCTTTTATTTTTTATTTTTTTCTGAAATGTTGAGGCCACTTCTCATGTTGTCTACTGCAGTCCAAATTCAAACTTGGCTCTAAGTGATTAGAGCCAACTGTGTTAATTACTGATGTGAAACTGACGGAGAAAGTTTTGCACTACATTTTGATTTGTTCCTCTTTGGAAATAATGTTATTAACCATGTTCTTTAGTATAAGGCCTGTTTCCACAGATGTGAATAAAATATATGAATAAAATACATGAATAAAAGAACCTCAGCCATAATTGGTTCACAAATGGAGTTGAGACTGGGCTGCATTTCCAGTTAAAGCAGCTCCAGGAAAACAAAAGTTATGAAGAGACATTACAGGATACAAGTAGGAAAGGGGCTTAAAAATACACCTTTTTAGCTGTCCCAGTGCTGCTCAGACCATCCCTCTCCTTTTCTTATCACTGTTTTCAGTTTCTTCCTGAAGTAGTAGGAGGAAGCAGGCTAGGGTACACCAGTTTCAATAGTTCTCAGTAAGAAAACAAAAAAGCTTTCTGTTGTGTGAAAATCTTAAGCTCATGAATGAACCTGCTTCTTGCTTTGCCCTCCTATGTGGTCAGGTACAGCCCTGTGTATAGTATCCCTTAACCCCCAAAAAATGTTTGGTTAGGCTCTTTTCCTGAGAATCAGAGGAAAAACTTTTTTTTTTGCAAGTCGCTTATTCCTCATCTCCTTGTGAAGATGTTCCTCATTTCTGAGTCTGCAGCAACTTTGTTGGTACATTTTGATTTGCCTGTTACCAATACTGAGCATGTCTTTTTGAGTCAGACAGATGCATGGGAGCTCCCAGACTGTTGCCAGCTTACCTTTAACATGATTTAAAAAGCATAATTATTAGAATAGTTAACAGGTAAAACATGTTGTTGCCATTATTATTACAGCTTTCTCTTAATGTCTGAAATGTCTCCAGTGCTCGTGCCTGGCAAGTGAAGGAAGATACTGACAATGTTTTGAAGGGTACTGGATAGGTCTGGACTTCTAGCACACTGTGTAATGCTGGCACTTTTTGTGTCAGACACAGATGGACTTTAAACCAACCAAGTTGTAGCAACTCTTCTTCAATAAGTGCATAGTACTTTGCCAGTCACTGAAACTCAAAGACATTGACAGACAATACAAGTTTCCATTTCCTGAGGGACTGTGTCCCTCATTTTATCATTTGGGTTTTTATGAATTACATGTGTTTCCTTTGCTAGTTTTAATCATACCTGATAAATGTTGGGGGAGGAGTAAATATTATATAGGAATTTATAAATAGTATTGAATTTCTACCTTATTATTTCTGGTCCTTTATTTAGGAACTTTGTGCTGCCTTTGAGGCTAAAGAAGAGACATACAAGTGTCTAATGCAGAAAGGCCAGCAGATGCTTGCAAGATGCCCAGAGTCTGCTGAAACAAATGTTGAGCAGGACATAAATAACTTAAAAGAAAAATGGGAATCTGTGCAAACAAAACTCAGTGAAAGAAAAGTAAGTGTTTTTACATTAAAAATTGAAGTGTAAATCATGCATTTTAGTGTGTTAATGATCAGGTTTTTTTATGGATGCATACTTGCCACATTTTTACATTTAAAATCAGTTGTAGAGACTGACATAATTCAGTAATATGTTTAGAAAGTTCTGGGGAAAATAAGATTCAAGAAGTTAATTATCCATAACTGGGGAGGAGTATGGTGAGAATGGCACAAATCTGTTCCACAGAAATATATTAACTGATACTGTTAATACTCATTTGGTAGGACTAGGGGTTTTTTTGGTTTTATTGCAGTAATTGTAGACATGAGAGACTGAATGATCCTTCAAGTTGATCTCCTCAGTACAGAATTGCTGTGTTAATTTTCCTAGATTTTTTCTTAAAGTTCCCAAACACTTGGCCTTTTACCATTTACTTCAAGTGTCTACCTTCTCTTCTAACAGAACAATAGCATGATTTCACTGATATGCAGCATACGTTTTCTTGTTATTAATTTCATGTGGCTTTCATTCCGTCACGAAATATAGTCCACTTGTTCTAACTCAAACAAAGAGAATACATATGATTGCAAACAGAGAAACTTACAGCACTGATAAGTATAAAGAACAAATATTTAACTCAAAACTTAGCTGTATTTTAAAGTTACAGTGCTGATGTAAGGTAATAATAGAGTAAAAATGGCAAACAAATTAATTCCCAACATGAGCACCTTCTTGCAGGAAGCTGTAAGGTTGGAGTGCTCAGTGAGGTCAGCAGTGTGAATGTTTGAAAATCTCTGACTGCTGTCTCACGATCAACAAAGTTCTATATCCCAAATTAGTTTCTTTTCGGGCAACCAAAATGACAATTGGACTTTATTAAAAAGAAGTGCTCTAGGAAAACTTATTCTTCATTAAGTGCAGGAGAATAATTTTTATGAGCTACTTGATGCTCTTCCAAGTGCACTACCACCTTAGATTTCTGAAATTCAACTGGTTTTGCATTGAACTTGATAAATCAAATGTCCCATTTGGATTAAGTAGTAGGGAATATGTTCTAATGTGGAAAAATTTATCTTGATACCAGCTGCTGTATTTTCTATTAATCTGTTACAATAATTTTGTTCTAACTTCTGTATCCATCTCCTTGAATATGCTTGAATATAGGTTGTTATTTTAAAACTCTGAAACTTTGAATTGGAAAAGTGTTTTAAAATGCTAAAGTAAAATGGTTTACTCCAAAGTGCTGAACTAAAATGGTTTCCTTGGCTGAAGCCCGTGCACAATATCAGCCTCTAATGAAGTTTGGCCTGTCTTTACAGACCAAACTGGAAGAAGCCCTCAATTTAGCAATGGAGTTCCACAACTCACTTCAAGATTTCATCAACTGGCTTACTCAGGCTGAGCAGACTCTAACTGCAGCTTCTCGGCCAAGTCTTATCTTGGACACTGTCTTATTTCAAATTGATGAACACAAGGTATGTAAAGAAACAGATGTGTAATGTTTTTCTCCCACTCTGTGGAGATACTGTAACAATGTCCAAATGAACCCTATAATGCTGGCACTCAGAGAAACATTTCATTTGTTTTAAAATTGTGTTTTGTAGTCTTTCTCACTACATCATTCTTTATCAGACTGTGTTTTTTCAGTGTTTACCCAACACAGTACTCAGTAATTTTTACCCTTTTTTTCCAAGGTTTTTGCCACAGAAGTGAACTCTCATCGAGATCAGGTCATAGAGCTGGACAAAACTGGAACCCATTTGAAATATTTCAGCCAGAAACAGGACGTTGTCCTTATTAAGAATCTGCTGATTAGTGTACAGAGTCGATGGGAAAAAGTAGTCCAACGCTTAGTTGAAAGGGGAAGAGCTTTGGATGATGCAAGGAAAAGAGCCAAACAGGTAATGGGACAACAGCTGTTATATAGCTCTTTGAACTTAGTTGTAATTGCATCCAGATTCTTGAAGAATATGATGCTTTAAAGCACTTACAAAGCAAGCCTGGGTTTAGTGTAACAGACAGTGTTGAGTTAGTGGAGCAAATTCTGTGATTCAATCCCAGAGCACTTCATTTGGGAGGTGAAAGCATCGTTTTCAACCCAAGCAGTGACTTCTGTGTGCAGTATAAGATAGTCTGAAAAAAGTTACAGTATGGATTCCAGATGTGCATTAGTGCCATCTGTCTTCAAAAAGATGTTTCATAATCAACCCTGTATGTTTTAAAGAATGTGATTAACCCTTTACACTGATATCTGGGAGTATTTTCTTCTTGGGTCTGTGTTGTGTCCTGATTAGACTCCACACTTATCACTCAATCTCTTACGTTAGTTACTAAACCAATATCTTCTGTGTGGTAAGATATCTCCATTTATTTCCTTATAAACATGGAGAGGTTGTTTTTTGGGTGTAGGGGTGCTGTTCTCACAGTTTTCTTTATTTGGGAGCATCTGTGTATTTTTCCTTAGATACATGTTTCTGTCACATAAGTGATAAGATGCAAAATGTGTGAGAGGAATGTAAGCTGTTTAAATATCAATAGGAAGTTCTAGCTCTTTTCTAATCAAGGGAACATTATCATTCA
The DNA here is from genome assembly GCF_048771995.1 of Taeniopygia guttata. Classification (NCBI taxonomy): domain Eukaryota; kingdom Metazoa; phylum Chordata; class Aves; order Passeriformes; family Estrildidae; genus Taeniopygia; species Taeniopygia guttata. Next base: position 26,382,722 of record NC_133027.1, on the reverse strand, counting down.
AGATTTGGTGATGTTCACAGCTAAACCACATTCCAATGTTCACCACTACCACCACTCAGTTCACAGAGCAAGAAGTTCTTTGGGCAATGAATTAGCCCATAAGCCAATCGTGTTTCTTATTTTCCAGCAGTTTCTCTTGTGCTTTCACACACACAGCAGTTCTGCAATGAGATGGGTTTCATCTCAATATGCATTTACAAAGCTGAATACAGTGTTATTAAGATGACAACTGTGTGTGTAGAGTGTGGAAGGAGTACTGAAGGCTGTTGGTGTCAAAGCCTAATCCACAGCCCTGAGCAACAGTGTCTTAGATACCTTGAAAGGTTTCTGAACTAGTTTCTTGTGCTTCCATGTATAGGCAGCCCAGGCAAGAGGAATTTTCAAGAGAGAGAGAAATGACAAACTTAGAAAAATCAAAACCCAAACGGGTGACACTTTGTGAAAGCTGGTTGAATCTTTACTTTTTCCCTGCTTCCTTTCCTGAAGTGTTCTTTTCTTTGAAACAGGAAGGAAGATCAAAAATCTGTTCCTTGCTTGTCAATATAGCATTTGATATAATGAGAGCTTTTATAAGAGTTACAGGGAACATCTTGGGCAGTCATGCAGACGGAAGCTTTCGCCAGTGATTTACTGCCTTGGTCCCATATAAGCAATAGCTAAGCCCAGTTCTTTATTTACTATCCATTACTAAAACTGTAGAAATTTAAATTTGGTATTACCAGTATGTCTGGTATGACATGGTATGACATGGTATTACCAGTATGTCTCTGACAGGTACATATGATGTGTGCACATCATGTACATTAAAGGTTGTTATCTCACTTGGTGATGGGAGAGTACTAGCCCAGACCAGTTCTGTTTCAGAGACCAGGAAGAAAAAATAATCAAATTTTGTCCAAGTTTTAAATCTTGATTGAGGTTTAATGATATTGGACTGTTTCATGAACCAGTGAATTTTAACGTCTATGCAAATCTGATTTTTCTTTAGTTCCATGAAGCCTGGCATAAACTTATGGAATGGCTGGAAGAATCAGAGAAGTCTCTGGACTCAGATCTTGAAATTGCAAATGACCCTGACAAAATAAAGATGCAGCTTGCACAGCATAAGGTGAGTCATGACACACAAAATGCCCAGTGAAATGTAGGTAAGTCTTTCGGCCTTGTATTGTTCAGTCATCAAAAAAGTAGATTTTTGGCCTCACTGCAATGGGGTGTTTATTCACCTCAAGTTAAATAATGGTATTTTAACAGGTTGTGAATGAAAATAACTTTTCACAGTACCTGATATGTGAAGGAATGGTTAAAAATGAAGAGGAAAGAATAATACAGCACCATGGAAACTTTAAAAAGCAGATTAATACAATTTCAGAATAGGGATCTCTGAAGAGGCTTTCTTTCAGTTCCTAAGCCTAAAATTTACTATCTGCTTACTTGGGCTGAGATTTTTCTTTTAATACTGCAGGACGCCTTCAAAAGTGAAAAAAATCTTAATCAAATACTTTGATTGGCAGTTGTTTTTTATCAAAAGTGGAAATATTAATGAAATCCCCATGAAAGCACTGTGAAAGTATTACAGCAAATACTGCTTTCATGTTTCTCTTTATTGGATTAAAAATTCTTAAAACATCTTTTCAGAAATTCAGCTGTGAATATGTAAAAATTTCTCTCATTCACTTAGCTTTTCAAACTTGATAATGTAAAGCTCTGTAATTCAATCAGACAGAGCAAAAGCAATACCAGAAGTAATCTTTACTTCATTTTGACATCTTTAAAATGCCTGGAATAATATAGAGTTGAGGGTCAAGTAGATGAGTGGTAGAATCTTTAGAGGTATGATTGTGTCTTAAGATTTCTCTTGGGGCAGTTTCATTAAACACTAGAGTAATTCAGTTTTCTAAATTTTGGCAAAAATTTTCTTTTTATGTTGGTTTTATTGTTCTCCATTTACTCCTGGTTTTTTTTTTCATATTTCACAGTATCCTGATTGCAAATCTAATTTTTTCTTTTCACTGTAACTTCTGGTGATTGCTATTACCTCTGACAAATTTTGTCATATATAATAATGACTTCATCAGTCTGCTTGATTTTTTTTATCATCTCTCAGGTTGCATGACTTGTTTATCATCCAGGAAAACATTCTACTTTAATATAGCGAGAGCTGGTAATTGATCAAGCAAAAATAGTTTTACCTGTGTCTGCTGTTAAAAATCTTTAGATTAAAACCTACGTTAACATTCTGTTATGCCAACTCTGCATTTGGGATTGCTGCTGTTACCAGAATTTGAAGTCAGTGAGCTGAACGAGCAGGGGGGAATCTTGCTGTTACGATAGAGTTTTACTAATCTTCTAATCCTTTCACTTCTCTCTTTTCTTTACATATTCAAATTCTTCACGAGTATGGTCAGCACTGTGACTTTGCTTTGAGGTTTTCAGGACTCTACTGTATTTTCATCCCATCTTCAGAAATGTTAAACCTTATAAACTTGATATGTGCTTTATACCTGCAGCAGTATGTTTTATGAGACCAAGCTTCCTCAAATGGACTGGCAGACTCATCATTTCTGTCACTGATATATTTTCTTCAATTTCTTTCATGTAAAAAGCCTGCAGAGCATTACAGCTTGAGTTGCTTAAATCTCATTACAGAATGGGATGAAATTGGTACAGGCACATAAGGATTGAAACTGGTGATCTGGAGAAAAAAGATGAATGTGTGTGAGAGAGGGAGTTTGGTGAACTTTGTGACTTTAAACTTCAAACACCACCCTCTCAAGAAATCAACTCAATTGTTTTTTAATGAGTTGTCAAACCTCCCAACACTGCAACGTCCTTCCTTGTATTTTGAGTCTTTTCCTTCCACTCCCACATACACTCTCTGTGTGTCATTGTCTTTTCTGTCCAGCCTTGAAGGTTTCCTTGCTCCATTTAGTTAAGGATTTTGCTATCCCATCTGAATGTGTGCTGTAAGCAATAATTTGGACTCGCTCTTTGCCAGTCGTTACTGCCAAAAAAAAAGTCCCTGAAAGAGAAAAGCCAAGATAATATGTTTTCTCTCTCACTCATATCTAGCATGTTGCCAGGGACTTTTGGGGTTTATTCATAGTCTGTTTATTGGAATTTTTTTCTCATTTTTAGGAGTCAGGAATGGAAAAACCCGCACTAGGTCACCCAATCTGTTCCTGTGCTAGTGCTGATGTTCTTACTGAACATTTATATGAATCTGGCTAATTTTATCTCTATGGGCCAATCTTCCTTAGAAGAAAGGTACCTAGCTGAAAAAAAAATCTCAGTAATTAACTTACCTATCTGTTCCTGGCAGCTTAAACCAAAATCTACTCTCAGTTATACCTGAAGTCAAAGGAAAGTAGATATGGTTTAGTCTCAGGGAATGAGGTAACTGCAACCCTTTGTCATCTTTAAATCTTTTTTTCCTGTATGATCCTTCTTTGGCAGCAATTTAATTGTTGTTTCCTTGTGCAAAGTAGTAAACAAAACCTATCAAAGAAAAGAAGCCTAGATATATTGTTTGTATTGAAGGAACTGTTATAAGAAATGGTTATTTTGAAAATTATATTTATTTTTACTGTAGTCCTAGCTTGACAATTATGTTTTTTCTTAAAGTTTTTTTCTTGTTTTATATGAGGAAAATGAAAGAATAGTAAGGAAATACTAAATTACCAAACAAATATTGGTTCTTTGGTAACAGAAGAACTTGAAAATATTTGATGCTGTATAGAAGGGTTTTCTAAAGCAAACTTGTGATTTTTTTTTCCAACTGATTCCCTGCTAGCACTTCATGTAGGTGTGAAATAAAACATTTCAAGCATTTCTGCAATTTAAAAACTGCCTTGTTGGGCTGGTGCTGTCTTTGGCCAATGTTCCTTCATATAATTATTTACTCTGTCAGTCAGTTAATTCCTGTGTGGTATCAGATGAATTGTGTTTCTTGTGCTCTTCTGTGCCTGTGAAAAGCTTCCAGAGGATCTGTGCAAAAGGAGCTGGCAGAGCTGGCAGTCAGACTCTGTCACTGTCATTGTCCAAAGTTCTGGGACTCAGAAACCTGCTTGTGATTTTTACTTCTAGCACAGATTGAGTTATTTGGATGTTTCCTGACTGCTGCTTCTTCGCAGAGGTTTCCCAGCCTGTTCATATTGAGCTAAACTGGAATAACCTTTGTAGCTCTTGGGGAGCTTTACAAGTGACTTGAAATCTTAGTTTGTAAGAATGTAGTGCAAAGAATGCTCAGTTAATGGCTCCCAAAGTAGCAGTTCTTTCACGTCTGTCTGACTATTAGGCTGAAATTTGGGAATACTATGGCAGGAATCATTGCCCTCACCGAAGGTGGGATTTTCCCAAAGTTGTTCCAGTAAGCAGAGAGCTACATTTCCAGAGAAGGACAAAAAGCAGGGGTCTCCTAGTGTCAAGCCTCAGGTAGCACTAGCATAGAAATTTTGCAGTAAGTTTAAATTTTACTGTATAAAATACAGTAATATTTATAATTTATGTTGCGGATAGTATGTCAAAAATGACTTAACAATGGTCTGTAAGCAGTTAATGATATACGGATATTTTCTCTTTTTTTCCCATATATATAGGAATTCCAGAAATCTCTTGGTGCCAAACATTCTGTGTATGATACCACAAATAGGACTGGACGTTCCTTGAAAGAGAAAACCACCTTGGCTGATGACAATTTGAAACTTGATGACATGCTGAGTGAACTAAGAGATAAATGGGATACAATTTGTGGAAAGTCAGTGGAAAGGTAAATGAAATGCAACGAATTATTCATTAAATAAGGAAAAGGCTTCGATTTTTGGAATTTGTTGTGTAAAAGTAGAACCAGAGTGGCTAGCTTGTTTGATAATTAAGAATGCCAAAGCAGTAAAATACTGGGAATGCATACTTTGCTAATGGTATTGCAGAAGAGCAGGGAAGGAAGAGCCCTTTAAAAAGGGAAACTTGATTTGAAGTTCTCTGGAGGTGCTGGTCAACAGCCAACTGAACATGAGCCAGTGTGTGCCCAGGTGGCCAGGAAGGCTCGTACATCCTGGCCTGTGTCAGCAGCAGTGTGACCAGCAGGACCAGGGCAGGGATTGTCCCCCTGTGCTCAGCACTGCTGAGGCCGCACCTCCAGTGCTGGGTCCAGTCCTGGGCCCCTCACAGTGAGAAAGACACTGAGGGGCTGGAGCGAGTCCAGGGAAGGGCAGTGGAGCTGGGGAAGGTCTGCAGCACAGGTCCTGTGAGGAGCAGCTGAGGGAGCTGGGGGTGTTAGCCTGGAGACAAGGAGGCTCAGGGGAGACTTTATTGCTCTCTACAAGGGCCTGAAAGAAGGCTGTAGCCAGGTGAGAATGGCCTCTTCTCCCAGGCAGCAAATGACAGCATGAGAGGAAACTGCCTCAAATTGCACCAAAAGAGGTTTAGGTTGGATTTTAGGAAAAAATTCCTCTCTTAAAGGGTTGCGGAGCATCGAAACAAACTGCCCAATGAAGTAGTTGAGTCACCATCCCTGGAAGTGTTCAAAAGGCCTGTGCATGTAGCACCTGGGGACATGATGTATTAATGCCGGGATAGTGGTTGGACTCAATGATCTTACCAGTCTTTTCCAACCATAACACTTCCATGATTCTATTATTTTATGCTGAAAATATTTTCCTGACATGTATAAATGATTATTTTATCTGTGTGTGGTTGTTTGGCTTTTTTTCCCCTCTCAGACAAAATAAACTGGAAGAAGCCCTTCTATTTTCTGGACAGTTTACTGATGCTCTGCAAGCTCTCATTGACTGGTTATACAAAATTGAGCCTCAACTAGCAGAAGATCAGCCAGTACATGGAGACATTGATTTAGTAATGAACCTGATTGACAACCACAAGGTAGTTCCAAAAATTCTGTTTTTTAATTACCGGATTGCTCATAAGTGTAACATTTTAATAATATCTCTGTCTTTCACTATTCTGTGATTTTTGGAAATATGTAATATTTTTGTAACAAAAATGTAGACAACAATAGAAAATGCTGTAAAACGTATGTGAAAGAGGACAACCCTTAGTGACTCATTAATTACAGTTAGCACTGAGATATTCTGTTTTATTGTGCTTCCCTATGTATTTATTAATATCTTGTCATAAATCAAAAAATATGCATTTGCGAATGTGGGTCTTGGGGCAAGAGAGGCAAAAATTATTTTACTGGAATACTCTGGGGCAGACAACTCTTTTTCAGTCCATCTGCTAACTAAATGTCCTGTGCACTTATCATGATTACAGCAGCCTTTCAGACCTGTGGGGCTGCTATATATTTATTGAGAAAAGTAATTAGAGTGCTAAAGTTATGCAAAGATTTCAACTAGACCATGGCCCAGGGAGCTTGTGTTGGAAACCTGCAGTATTATATTACTAAAGTGGTTTTGGGTGTGGGAATAAGTAGGAGATGTTGGACTCTGCCTCTGAATCCCAGTTTTGCAGTTCAGTATGTCAGAAGAAATGGCTGCTGAAGTTACTTGTATTGCAAAGGTGACACATATGCAGAACTCTGCAGCCTGGGAAGATTAGGAGGTCCTCTGTTCATCCACCTGTGACTTTCAGTATCTCATCTCCACTGAGGACAAGATAAAAAAAAAAAAAAAGTGTTTGGAAACATGGGTTGTCTATAAAATTAGCCTGCACAATGCTTCAGTTGCTTCTGAAATCCCTCTGTCCATCACAAGTAGGTTGTAGTTGGTAGCACAGCACACTGTAATTACCTTCTTTTAAGTAACTGGAGCTTGTTCAATTTACTACTGTGAACATACTCCCACATAAATAAATGAATAAGCAGCAAGATCCACAACCATACAGTTAGACCCCCAGGTGGAGATTTATTTTTGTTTTGATGATTTTAAATCCTCTCCTTGATTGTTACTTTTTATCTGATAATTTCTGGATGCAGCAATCTTCTTATGTGTTAATCTGTGTCAGATCAATTGCTTTGATAAGGAATGGAAAGCCAGCAGTGGTAAGGAGACTAGATTTCCCGTGCATTGCACCAGAATGGATTCTTGGGATCTGTCTGAAATTTTCCTACTATATTCCAGTTTTATTATGTTAGAAGAGGGTGTTATTATCTTCCTACAGAATCTAATAAATAGAACTTAGGTGTTTTCCATCACTTAAATGGAGTTACTCTTGATAGAAATAAATCTGTATTTTCATTTCTTTTCATAACCAGTAGTTTTTTCTTGTTTTTTACATAAGCATATCTTAATGAACTAAACATTTCAAATATATTTGATGGTGTCTAGGTTTTCCAGAAGGAGCTGGGAAAAAGAACAAGCAGTGTCCAGGCTCTGAAGCGCTCTGCAAGGGAGCTGATAGAAGGCAGTCGTGATGACTCTTCCTGGGTCAAAGTCCAAATGCAGGAGCTAAGCACTCGCTGGGAGACAGTTTGTGCCCTGTCAGTATCCAAGCAGACACGACTGGAACAGGCCCTTCGGCAGGTAGAGGAATAATAATGTTACTACATGTACTGTATGAGAAGGAGTGCAGTTTAGTTGCCAAAAATTTAATTTAATTTTCACTTGAAGTTACTCTCATTTCATTTGAAAATACTCATTTATGTGCTAATGCATTGCTTACCTTGTCTATCCTTTTTCCACAGCACATAAATAGTGCCTCTTAGCATTTATTATTCCTGTTATTGTTAGTCTCTGCCACAAATGCAAAACAAATGTTTCTAAGACCTTACCATCTAAGGAAATCACTGAAGTTACAGTCAAATATGAAGGATGATAAAGAACTATGCCTCATTCACAAGAAGCAGGAGGTTGCAATCATATTTATATTTTTTGTGCCTTATTGGAAAGAAGTAATTTTGTGTATTGAAAAATTCTTCACACTGGCACAATTAAAATGCACGGTGAGGTACTTCAGAGAAAAAAAAAAATAAGTTGTGCTGGGTGCAGTCATGACCTAGAATAGTCTTTGTATATCAACATTATGTGGTACTAATCCCAGTAAATAGGTGCATCTGTATTGTTTCCAAACCTGAGATCATATGGATGTACAGCTCTCTGAAGATATACAAGCTTGGACTGATGCTAGGATGGGGCTCCTGCAGGTAGCAATGTATCCACTATGTACAATATTCCTGCTCTGCTTTGCTCAGCAGACACAATCCTGAACTTACCTCAAAAAATAATTGTGTCTGAATATGGCTGTACCCAAAGGTGAATCTTTTTTGTTTTTTCTAGACACAAGAGTCATTCTCGAACAGGCTGTCAATTCATTTTGCTTTACTGATGCTTTAGGCTGTGCAGACAATAGTACTCCTCTTTCCAGCTGGTCCCTGAAAGCACCTCCTGTGTAATTTGTCAGTGTAAAGGCATGACATTCTCAACTGAGCTGCAAATACACTATAAATCAGATGGCTAAAAGCATGAACAGGCTTTTAGGCTTCCTATAATTTTTTTGGGAAGCATGAGCTGTTCTTACAGTTATGAAAATGTAGTGCTGTGTACCATTGACTTTTTAATGGAAAGATAATGTGCTGGTACTGCTGGATGATTAATGATTCCAAATGTGGGCTCAATCTCCCTGTGTAAATGCAGTGTGTCTGTCAGGTCATCATCTCATGAGTGACCATGACTTCTTGTATCTTACCAGGCAGAAGAATTCCACTCAGTTGTCCATGTCCTTTTGGAGTGGCTGGCAGAGGCAGAGCAGGCTCTTCGTTTCCATGGCATCCTTCCAGATGATGAAGAGGCCTTGCGAACACTGATAGAGCAGCACAGGGTAAGCACGAACATGAAGAGGATCCTCTTCCTTCTAATAGCTCTGATAGTTCTATCCCAGATAGTTCTATCCAGCATCCAGTGTTGAAGCAATTGTTTCAGTAGAGAAGCTAGAAATTTAATGTAGTTAAGAGTTTGATGTCCACACTGGTGTTGGGCTGTTGTTTGAGTCATCTTGGCTTATTAAAGAAAAAATGGGCCTTTAGAAAGTTGCTGTAAAGATTTAGAGACAGATGCTAGCCCCTCTGTGGAGCATACTATGCCTGTAATAGTCACACAGACTGCTACAGTAGCAAAAGTATATCTGTTTCCTTAGCACCATTGACTTAAAGGGCATAGACTTTTCTTGCAAGGTCATTTGTAAACGTCAGCAGAATGATGTTGTCATCCATGAACCTTTTGTCATGGTGAAACACTGTGCTGCCTGACTGCACATGCGCTGGCAGCTGTAATATTCTAGTGGAATAGGTACTGCAGGTAGTAAATTATAGGCCATCAAACTAACTTTGCTGTAATGAAACGGGAAATTGGCTAAGTAAGGATCACAGAGCTTGAATTTTCACTCTCCAAACAGGAGGCTACAAACATGCACAGCACAGCCTACACAAAACAGTACCAAGGGTGTAGTGCCCACAGTGTTACAGAACAAGTTATAAGTCCTGGATATGTTCATGATTGCACTGAAGAAAGTTAAAGCAAAATTTTTGAAATGGAGATTGGAAAAGCATCCTGTTTAAATTGAGTTTGCTAATATTATTATGCAGAGGACTATTATTTTTTAGAAATATATATAATTTTAGCAAACTCATATTTATAATATTAGTTTGCTAATATTATTATGCAAGATAGGACTATTAAATGGTTCTTAACTGAGGGATTTTCAATGTACTTAAAATGGAAGGTTTTGAAAAAGTTTTCAGTTTTAATTTAGGACCCTGGAAACTGAGTGCTAGTCATAAGCTGGCAAATGTGTGTATGCATCAGTGTGTGCTGATGTAGCAACCTCACAGTGTGTTGACTAATGCTGGGAGCAGCAACTTAATGTCTCTGTTCAATGAAATGCCTTTCCTCCATGTGTGCTTCACCAGTTCCCTTTTATTTGATTTTTTAATCTTCTGACTAGAGAGAAGAGAACTGACTGAAATCTTAGGTCCACTGAAATAATTAGAAAATAGAATTTTAAATGTCTTCCTCCACACTTTAGGTGGATTAGCAAAATATTTCTGTACTAATTTTAAAAATTGTGCTGACAAAGCATAACTTGGAACCTCAAAGCAAAGTTTGTGTGAGAAACCCTGTCCAGCTGGGGAAGGATGATAGCTAGCACAACATAACCAATCTTGGTGTTAGATGTGGCCTTACTGTACTTAAATTTTTTCAGTAGGCTTTAGAAGGTGTTCACCCTACCACATTTTTCTTTTAAAGGGCAAACAATATAAATAGAAAAATTGTCAAGTTCAGAAAGATTATGGCACTACAATTTTACCACTCACACACAATCTTTCTCAATAGGTCATCTCGCCTTTTAAGCTAATAACGTTAGCTTTCAAGAAGACAGAAAGAAAATAAGGGAAGAAGTAATATATATAACTTTTAAATACCATGTATGCATTATAATGCTGCATACTATAATAAAAATGTATGACTAAAATTATTGTATAAATATGAAATGTATCATCCTTTTGTCACTGTGATTTTTGTAAAATAGTTTTATTGCATTTCTATTGAACTACATATAGAAATGTTTTCTTCAGGACAATATTTTATCCAAATGGTCCCTCTTTGTGCCCATTTCTGATTTTTCTCTTCTTGAATACTGCACATGATTTAGTGAATTCTGCTATCTCAGAGAGATATCTGTCACTTGTCCACCTCTCTGGGTACTGAGAGCTGTAGTGGGTTAATGCACTGCATTGCTCGATGAAAAGCATCCCCTTTCCTCTTTTGTAAATGTGTCTGTGTCACTGGTTTGCCACAGAGTTCAATAAAATTAGGGAGAGTTTAAGACACTGTGAGTTGTGTGCCATAGATTTAATTCTTGAAATACTCTAATACAGCTGAGCAGGGAACACAATGGGTTTTTTTGCCCATTTTCCACCTGCCTGTGGCTTGTTTTGGTAATCTCTCATTATAATCCAATTCAACTTTTCCAAAAGCATGTTGAACTGACATATTGTAAGGGCGCATGTGTTTTTGTGAGAGGTTTGCTATTATGATTTTGGTCTTAAACTCTGGCAATAATTAAAATTTAATTCAAAATCAATTAGCAATAAATACATTTAAATATAGAGCCTACATATTCCAGGCTTCTAGAACAAGGTAGAAGAGATTATATTTTACATTTTATTTCATAGTAACTTCATACTTTCTTTGTGAAGGCACAGGATAATGTCATTATGAGTTGTTGGAGAACTTGCTTTTACAATGGTTTTGGTGATTTTGAATTGTCTAGGATCTAACTGGGCTCATCTTTAATCCAAAATAAATGGATTTATGGCTGGAGAGAGGAAGACTAAAGCTTTCAGAGACATGTTTCCATTTTGTAGCCTAATTAAAGATATTAAAGTATAAAAAAAAAAATTCCACTAGGCACTGAGAGGTATTAGCAGTTCTAGTTAAGGATGCTCGTAAAGACACACAGACTTACATAACATTTAGGCAGAAAAGTAAAACCATTGTAGTAGTAATGTTTAACAAAAATAAAAGGGAAAGGGAAAAAGGAAAAAAAAAATTAAAAATGCAAGTGATAGAAAGGATGGGAAAAGTCCTTCCTTTCAGTTGCTTTTTCTTGTTGTTGTTTCTCCCCCACATCCATTTCTGGTCCTACTATCATAGGAATATCATAGTGATGATGCTCTCATCAATAACTATGAGCTTGGATGCCTAAAATTGTAAACATCCTTCTGCTTTTACAAGATTTTTTCCACATGCTGTGTCTCTCCCCCTCAGATGCTGAGTTGTCACATTTGTGTTACTTTAGTAGAGCTGCTCCTGAACTCTGTCATCTTGTCTGAGCATGCAATTGTAGTTAGACATTTCCAGCCTCTGGTAGGAGCTGGATAGTTTTTTATGAAGAATTACTGTAACTGACAAACCAAGTCATTGAAATGTTGCCAGTAGTGATTCTAACTATCATATAGATGGTTTAGAGCACTTCTAAATGCTGTGATTTTCCTTTGTATTTTTTTTAATGGCATGTATCTTTCAAGGCTTTAGATTGTGGTGAGCTTTTAAGGATCAGCAAGTTGGGATCAGGTTTTAGAGCTTTGTTTAGTACTTTATATGGAATAAGCTTTTAAAATAGTTTTAAGCTTTTCTTATACAAGTGAAACTTGCCTCTTGCAAGTTGGATCTGCTTGAGCAGTCAAGAGGCTCATGACCTTCCAGATATGCACTCAGACTTCTCTTGCAAATTTTGTCAGTATCTTATTAAAACTATTACTTCTGTTTTAGGAATTTATGAAGAAACTGGAAGAGAAAAAGGCAGAACTGAATAAAGCAACAGGTATGGGAGAAGCTATTCTGGCTATCTGCCATCCAGACTCCATCACCACCATTAAGCACTGGATAACAATCATCAGAGCCAGGTTTGAAGAGGTCAGTATATGTTGAACCATCTTTGTGGCAGTAGTCCATCTTCGATTAGAACACAGCTGACAACTAACATGGTAGTTACACTGTGAGGAAATGATCCAGCTGTTGAGAACTAAACATTTAAAATACCCATGGTGATGGATGTGAATACTGTGCTTCCCTAGGCTTTCTTTCAAAACTTACAGGGCTTTAAGAGCTAAAGCAGATGGTCAAGCTCCTTTGCTTGTATGTATTAAAGGAAATACTGTCTGACAGTTCCCAAGTGAGGAAAACCAATAGTTTCTAGGGGAAAATTGAAAAGTTACAAAGGAAAGAAAATACAAGGGCAAATGTGAAGGATTTTCTGATTACATTAGAGAGGATTTCAGTCCAGTATATTCTTAATCTAGAAGATATCTAAAAGTTTTAAGTTGCTACAGGTAGGTTGTACCTTCAGCTGTTAAGGTGATACTATCTGTTTAATATTAAGCGTAAAGGAAACCAAAATACTGGTGATAGCATAGTGTGGCTTCAGGAGTGCCCAGAAAGAAAAATTACACCAAATCCTGTGTGATTCACTAACTCACTCATATAATTAAAATTCTTAATATGTTGCCTGAATGTGCTAGTTACTCTGTTTAGCAGCACTTAATCCTGAGTATCTGTAGAAGAAATGTTTTGGACTAGGAATTCTAGTTACCTAGCTACTGTTAGTGATCAGCCACTACATATGCAAACACCTTTGATATGCAAACATCAGTAGGCCTAAGAAGTAGCTCTGGGTTTACAGTTAGCAGAGCAATTTTAAATACATTGTGAAGAGTTTCAGATATGCACATACTCATGTATTGGTTCCTTTGTCAAGGTCTTAGCATGGGCTAAACAACATCAACAGAGACTGGCAGGAGCTCTGGCTGGACTCATTGCTAACCAGGAGCTGCTGGAAGCCTTGCTGTCCTGGTTGCAGTGGGCAGAGACTACACTAACTGAAAAAGACAAAGAGGTTATCCCCCAGGAGATCGAAGAAGTTAAAGCGCTTATAGCTGAACATCAGGTAAGGAGCAGTAGGTGACATGTGTCACTCACATGGGGTTCACATCTCAGCTACACTGCACGATCAAGTGCGAATCTCCTTTGCTATTTTTTCTTATAATAATTGAAAACAAGCAAGGATAATATTAGGAATAAAAGATTCACAGAATCACAATGTTGGAAGAGACCTTCAAGATCATCGAGTCCAACCTGTTCCCTGACGCCTCAACTAAACCATGGCATCAAGTGCCACATCCAGTCTTTTTTTGAACACATCCAGGGATGGTGACTCCACCACCTCCCTGGGCAGACCATTCCAGTACTTTATCACCCTTTGCATGAAAAACTTTCTCCCAATATCCAACCTGTATTTTTCTTGACTTGAGAGTGCAGCTTGAGACTGTGGCGTCTCGTTCTGTCAGTTGCTGCCTGGTGAAAGAGACTAAACCCCACCTGACTAACCCACATGAAATGTATGATAGTGCTGCCATCTTAGAATAGTGCTGCAGTGTGGCTCACCTGATTAAATATCAAAAATAGTTTTATGAAGTGCTAGAGGGAGCTGCTGATGTATTCAATTCTAATAGATTTACCCCAGCTTAAACACCAGAGCTTTCTCACTTCTGTGAACTGTAGTCTGAACAGCAGGATCTTGGAGGCAAAATTCTGTTCTATATCACCTCACCATATACAGTTAATAAAGGAGTCTGACAGATTGGTTTTTAGACTTAGCCTTCTTTTAACAGCCAGGCCATAGTAACCTTAAAAGCTTGTACTGCTGATTTTTCTTATCTACAAAACATTTATTTATGTCTATATTGTGAGGCTGGCATTATAATTGTCTTTCTGTGTATTTCTTTTTAACTTTGGTGTTTTGCTATTGTGTATGTTTTTCATTCCTCTGGTTACTTTTGTGTATTGTTAATTAACATCCCCCCATCTGATTGCAGACATTCATGGAAGAAATGACCAGAAAACAGCCTGATGTGGATAAAGTTACAAAGACCTATAAAAGGAAAGCACTTGAACCCTCTCCAGTACAATCTCATATTCCTGTCCTTGATAAGGGGAGAGCAGGAAGTAAGTAACAGCATATTTTGGGGTGTGTCACATGTACCATTGCTCTATCTATAAAGTTTACAGATTGCTAATAATCTAGTAGGTTTGGTTAACTTCTGGTGAAAGGGGGTAAAACTTCACAGAGAGAGACAAAATTGTGGTCTTACTGTCTATAAAATTATACTAATTCAGTTAGAAGTGTATTCAGTGAAGTTGAATGGAAAGTGAATCATAAGTGAGGAAATTGCTTTTTGTATTTTTAGATATACTTACCCATTGTATTTTATACTTACCCATACATGGAACCTGCTTCTAAAATGAGGTTGTTTACTTTGCAACTCTGAGAGATTTATGAAGATTTAATTTAAACTGTGCAGCATGACTAGTGGAGCCCTCACTAGTTTCTTCTGGCTAGATAAAAGAGCCTGTAACCACCACTGATTTTTTTACCATTGCTGGTTGTTCCCCAGCAAAGGTAAAAAAAAAAAAAAAAAAAAAAAAAAAAAAAAGAGCAGTCCCACTATATAGAATCATCCATATATGACCTCCTTATTTGGGACAGGAAAGAATAATTTTAGGAAGGTCAAGTGCATTTCATGGGAACATTTGTTTTGTTTGAGCTGGGTGAACCCTATGTCTTTTATCATGTTTTAACAGGAAAGCGTTCCCCAACACCAGGCATTTATCCATCAGCAGCCCAGGCACAAATTGAAACCAAGAATCCCCGGGTAAACCTTTTAGTCAGCAAGTGGCAGCAAGTTTGGCTTCTGGCATTGGAGAGAAGGAGAAAACTTAACGATGCTTTGGACAGACTTGAAGAGGTCAGAAAAGCACTATCCAGACTGTACATACTTTTTGCACCATTTTCTTTACCCTGGATTAAATTCCAATACTGTGAACAACTTCTATATTCATTGTGTTATACTGTCTGACACAGCTAACTGAAAACACTGTGATACGTGTGCTTTCATGTGCTTTAAAAGCTGTCATTGTCATTTTAAATGAGGAGAGCTGCGATACTTAAAATGCTTGCATAGATCCTCAAAAAATCAATTATTCAACAAAACACAGATGGTATCTATCTCATTGATGTTCTGGATTGATGTATTTCAGCTGAAATTTTTTTTTCTGTTTTTTATTAAGCTGAGAGAATTTGCCAACTTTGATTTTGATATTTGGAGGAAAAAATACATGCGATGGATGAACCATAAGAAGTCTCGTGTGATGGACTTCTTTAGGAGGATTGATAAAGATCAGGATGGAAAGATTACAAGACAGGAATTCATTGATGGAATTCTTTCTTCAAGTAAGTTTTAAAATGAATGTAATGTTGAACTTGGAACAAACATCTCATGAAGTCTTATTGTGTAGATAGTGTGACCTATGCATTTTATTGTATTAGAAGGTTACAGATTTCCTTTTTGAATTTATTATAAAATATTATTATTTTACTTGAAAATATTTTTGGATTCTAGAAACTCTTTCTAGTTTTCTACATTATGAATCAGGTTACAGATGTCACATTTATATTATTGTCTAATTAGTAGTTTGCTGGTTTATTGAACTCAGATTATCATTTCCATAGTACACTAGCTACTTCAACAATTACTTTTTGATTGATTACTCATAATAGTAAAAAGTACCTTATGTAACCTATAGATGATTTTCAAAATCAGTTAATAGGATCATTAGGTTTTTATTAAAGAACTTATATAGAATAGTTTCAATTATAGAAGGAAACTGTAATTTTTGAAACCAGCGTTTCCATGAGCCATGACAATATTCATATACCTATATAGTAAGGCTTAAAATGCCAAGAAATAAACTAGAAAGGAATTTTCTTAGCTTTCCTGGTGGATTATATTCCTTAGTTATGGCGGTAATGTCACATCATATATGTGATCATATTTCCTTTTAGGAACAGACTGATAAACAGTTAAGGACCTAATACTTGAAACAATCCTTTATCTTCAGATCATGGAGACTTTTGCTTTGAACAGTAATGATTCAGAATTGAGCTGCTTCTAGCATTTCATTTTAGTGTTACTCAGTAGGAAAATGTACTCTGTATATTTTCCCCCTGCTTTAGGAAATGCAGTAAAGGATCACAATTGTGAATATTGCTGTTTTGCTTGAATTAATAAAAAATAATGAAAAACATAATACCAAGAGGTTAAATAGTTTACTCTTTTAACTCAGTTGGTATCAATTTATTATGACCACCAAACAGTCCTGAATAATCCCTGTTCATCACCTTGAAATTTTCTTTGACCATTTCCTTGAGAATCTCTGCTGTGAACTTCATCTAAAGAAGGACTTCATGAAACACCATGCATGGATCTGCATTGAGAAGGCTTCACATTCCATATTTAATCAGCACTGAAATGCTTGCTTGACCTTTCCTCACTAATTATTTATCTTGTTAATTTCTGGTATTTTATGCACTTTGAAGGTCAAAATGTTAATGTGCACACACACCTGCCCCATATATTTTACAGTTTAATCTCTCTAAGCCACACTATGATACTCATTTTTATCCAATTACTGGGTAACCCTGGGGATTCAGATTGGGGTTTTTTTCAGAAATATTCCTTCACTTGTTTGAATGTCCTTATTTTTTTGATAAGCACTATGTGTTACCAATGCTTAATCACTATACAATGTTTGTGTTAAAGCTTCTCATTGTAATGGAATTGAAAAGTGAAAAAATTTGTATTGTTGTCTTTGTCCTGCAGAGTTCCCTACAAGCCGACTTGAAATGAGTGCTGTTGCAGACATTTTTGATAGAGATGGTGATGGATATATTGACTATTATGAATTTGTAGCAGCTCTTCATCCAAACAAGGATGCGTACAAGCCTCTCACAGATGCTGACAAAATTGAAGATGAGGTATGTTCTCTGCTTTCTTAGGTTGCACTCTGTTCTACTGGAGTGCTATTCTATAATAATTCACTTTATTTTCATTCCTATTTAATTTGAAGTTTATTAGGTACACAAATCTTTGGAAATGTGATATTTAAAGTAATTATCCTGTTGTGTTTTTTTGCAGGTTACAAGGCAGGTAGCAAAATGTAAATGTGCAAAACGGTTTCAAGTGGAACAGATTGGGGATAACAAGTACAGGGTAAGTCTTTTAAGAACTTCAGTTATTTCAGCTTTCTTCATATGACATGGTTTACACAAGGAATTAGCCTATATGAATTCACAAGAATCTTTTATGACAATTATACATTTTCTTTATGATTGTCTAAATTTTTTTTTCTTGTTAGAACATATAGACTAAAAATATGGAAAATTGCTGATGCTTGTATTTATTTTCACTCTAACAACTGAAGCTGTTTTCAGTCATAGGAATTTTTAAGAGCTAATGGCACACATCCATACACATGCATACATACATAAAAAAATATCCTCAAAAGCTGGTCTTTCTGCCTAGATACCTTAATGTTTAAACTGCAGCTGATTTTCTATTAGTTTAATAAAAACAGTGACTGATATTTTCTTGTGGTATTGTGTTGTACTTCAAAAATCTTTTACCAAAGTATATTCAATCATTTTTACACTCTTGTCATTTTATTGGAACACGCATACTTCTGAATATAAGCAAAATGTTAGATACCTGCAGAATTATTTTAGATCACAGAAAAAACAAATATCACACAGTAGAGAAATATCTGCTACCCCTGGATTCAATAACCAGAACAATTTGAGGTAAAATATTTGGCTAAGAGAGATTAATAAGCACTTGTAGATTTTAAAAGACCACAGAAACAGCAATGGGAAGGAAACGAAGGCCTTGAATATTTTCCAATATTCAGTCTCTGGATGGCTAGCTACCTGCTCATCTCTCCAGTAGATACTTTATTTAGAATGTCTAATGTGTTAATTTGCATGTGTTTTAGGTCATGTAGAGAATTTCCTGTAAACTAATCGTGTCTTTCTTCCATTTTTCATTTCTTATCAGTTCTTCCTGGGAAATCAGGTATAAACCAGTGGAATGTGTTATGAAGTATTTTTGGTTTGGTTTTTTTTTTTTTTTGTTTAGTTTTTGGTTTTTGTTATTCTCTCTTTTTTTTTTTCCCTAACGCATAGTGATTTAAGCTTGCAATGGTCAGCCTTCTTGCCATCCTTTAATTTTCAGCTAATTCATTGCTGGTCAGCTGTGGTATTTATTTAAATGCTATGGAGCATTCCTTGTCTCAGGATCACTCCTCTACAATCCTCACCTGCTTTCTTTGGTCATTTTCCTCATTAAGGAGATTACTTTTAAAGGAACCAGATAATAGTCAGCAGCAATTCCCATAGCAAAAAGTCTTGAGCATTTAAATTGCAATTGTAGAGATTATGATTATCTAATCAGTTTATAGTTGAATCCTTCAAAATTCTGTAATGTCTTTTTTAGGCTATTTGATTAAATGTTAATCATGGCAAACAGATCCCAGTGTCTTATCACTTATTTATTGCAATTTGCACAAAAAATACTTTCATCTTTGCAAAAAAGAGGTACAGTCACTATGCAATCAAGCAGACTGATTAAGAACCTAGATTATAGTTATTATTTTTTTTCCTTAACACAGTGAATCTTTAAATACATATTTTGGAAATAGGCAAAATAAAATTGCTGTTCCCATGTAGACTAATCCCTCTCCCAGAGTGTTTTCAAGGAGCTATGGCAAGTCTATAATGAGCTGGAGCTGTGTTTAAGAATACTTTGTGTCAGCTGGGTAACTGGTGAGTCCTCCCTCAGGAGGAGATGCTGCCCAGCGCTTAATCCTGTGCTACACACTGATGCACAGCTTCCTGAGGTGCTAAATCACATCTGCCCAGTAAGAATGGAAACACCTTATGCAAACCAGATATCAGATACTGTTAGTCTTATGCTTTTAAAAAGGCAATAAAGGATGTAATTAATTCTGGACATGCTAGCATCAACAGCAATAGCCATTTTAAATCTCAAGATGTTGAAAATGTGAGTGCGCTCTTGTTTACTAGCAGAGCCTGTTGAAGTGTAGAAGAAAGCACAGAGCAGTGGATAACCTTGCCACGTGCCTCAAGCAATACAGATCTAAGCAATAATTTAAAATATTTTCCACATATAGATCAAGTCTCTTTTTGAAAGAACTGTTTGAAATTATGTTAATCCCATTATCTATCATCTGTACTCTCAGATCTGGGGAACATGGAGCATTTCTTGAGAAGCTCTTAATGATGCAGAACGGCACCTACAGGCTATTGTCAAGATCAGGCCTTTTTGTAGCTTAAACTCCTTTGGTTTTACCTCTGGTTATTTGAAATAATGTTAAATACAGTTTAAAAAAACTTGTACCAGGCTATTTTAGGAAGGAAATCAACTGAATTGCCATAAGAAGAAATGCAGTGATAGGTACTATTGTATTACTGTGTTAATTTCCAGCGCCACTTTCTGAATTAACTTCAGCTAGTTGGGGAGTTTCCAAAGCACACTGTATTTGACCCTTGGTGTAGTTGCCTGATGGGGTCTAACTGACTAATTAGGCTGTGATGGAGAAAAAAATAAAGAAAAGACGAAAGATAATATCTTCAGAATCACTAGAAAAAAATTTGGTAGGAACAAGCCAGTGAAAATAAACAGTGTTAATTTAGATGCCTTTTTAAAAAAAAACAGTGATCTACATATATAAAATGGTTCTTTGTTTGGCACATATTGAATGCATTATTAAAAAACTCTCAGAAATAATGCTCATGTGAATGTTCTTACTTATAACAAATACAATTTATTATTAAATTAAGAAGCAAGCTTTGCTTTTGTTTGGTTCCTAAAAGTAATATTCCTTTAAACTTATTCTCTCTTCTTGGCTTGAATAGTACCAAACAACTAAAGTCATCTAACAAGTAGGGAGCACATTTGCTGTGTGGTTTGTTCAGTCCCCTTACTGGAGCAAGTAGGTACTGTTGAAATATGGCCTTCTCCAAGGGTCAGAGATTGTCCAAAAGAGGGGCATTCGACTCCCATTGGTTTTAGTGAGTGCTCTGCATGTTTGTGTGAGGGTGTGCTGCACTTGGCCTGGTGATCTGGTATCAAAATATTTCAGTAGTGCTGGCTTAAAAGTACTGAATTCTTTGTGTTAGTTTTCTTGAGATTGTGAGGTCAACATTTTGGTCATGCTTTCTCTGATCCGAATTTGAGTGAAGGTACTGCGTACAGGTTTTGTTACACAGGTTTCAAGAGCAAAACATACATTAGGCCTGGCCATCAGCCCAAAGGACTCGTACAAGAACTTAGTATGAAACAGACTCTCATCTCATCTCTGAATCATGAAGAACCTTCATGTGTAGTCAGAGGAATGACAAACATAATTATAGTTATTAATCATTCATTGCTTCTTTAATGTTCTCTTCCTTACATGCACCTTGCTATAGGTAAGCAGTGTCAGCACTGTAGTGCTATACCTGAAAATATTCCCATAGATTAATAAATTGATAGAATAGTGCAACACTCATAACACATTGAATTTCCAGATTATATACTGATTGTTTGAAGTGATGCTGCCTTCCTTTCAGCTGACAACATAAAAAATCAAGACTGTTGCAGAAGAGTGTTTGCTTAAGATTTTACCAATGAAATAATGCAAATAGGTCTTCATTAATTTGCACAAAAGTAGACTGTAACCAATCAAATAATGTATTACTAATTTTGCTTCTTTTATGATCTCAGACATTTGAGAATCAAACATGAAATTAAACCTGAGTTTCTTTCTTATCATCCTGCCATCTTCTTTTGATTAATGCAGTGCCATCTGATTTGAAATCTTAACAGCTTTAATAATCTGCATAAACAAATTGATTTTTTTTTAGCATTTACTAATTATTAAATATTAAAATAAACTTTTTAAAATGTCTGATTTTTTTAACGTATCAGTGTTGAATTGCATCTGAATGCCTGAGAAGCTTAGACTGTCATTTGATTTCTATTGCAGTTTGGTGACTCTCAACAATTGCGTCTTGTTCGTATCCTAAGAAGTACGGTCATGGTCCGTGTTGGAGGTGGCTGGATGGCACTTGATGAGTTCTTAGTGAAAAATGATCCTTGCCGTGGTATGTAACAGAGCTGTTAAAAACTTGCAGCATATTATTTGGATGCAGTCACCATTCATTGTCTCAAGATGAAGATGGACTTGTATAAAATGCCAGTTGTTGTAAACATCATCTCACTAAATGTCACATTTCTGTGAACTTTAAATCACATGGTTGAGATCCTTTTCAGTTGCACTGATGTATGTCTGGAAAAACTGTGGTGTCTTCTGCACAGTTCCTTCAGTGTTATAGTGGCGTAAGTAAGAACTGAACTTAGCCCAAATAGACTTTATGGTATGTAAGTGGCTTGTATGACTTGGCAGAAATAGCACACAGAAATGTCCAATAAAACCTTCTCAGCAACACAATAAGTCAAAATGAGGCAATTGAATTGGTGAGTAACGTCACCACCACAAAAACCTCTGGCCAGTCACTCTTCCCAGTCTTTCAGTCTCTACCTTTGTAACCTTTTCTTTTCCTTGGCATCTTCCTCAGAAGCACTTTGTAGAGCCCTGAGCCTTGTACAAAACTAGTGGAAAATGCTCTGGTCCGAAGGACATTGTGCTCTGCAGGAGCAGGGAGTGCTCTACCACCGAGCCCTCCAGGGCATTGCATCAGATGAGCTGTTTTCTCCGTACACAATCCTGAGGACTGTAATAAGGAATTCCAATAAATTATTGGATATTTATTAAGTATTATATCTTTCATTGTCAACCTAGGAATGAATTGTAACAGTCTACCTGTCGATAGGCCTGAGAAAAATGTTTGGGGTACCACAGAACTAACCAAGTTAACGTTTCAATGAAGCCAGATTTTCTGAGGCATGTTTTATCCTCTACTACTCTGCACTTTTGAGGAATAGAAGTAGAAAGGAATAAAAGGAGGACTCTTTTTCTTGGGTATATGTGAGCAGATGTCAACACAGTGGATCTGAAGAATACCTGTAAGAATACTCTGTAAAATCAACATCACTGGATGTTGTGCATTGCTACCTAATCCTTGCCTGGTTGGAATCAGTGATGCAGGTCCAAACTTTTTCTAAACCACTTCACCTTGCAGATTTGCATTTCCACCAAGTGCTCCTCGTGAATTCAGATGAATCATATTGCAAAGAACTGTTGTCATAAACAGTTTTGAAAGTACTGCACATAGTCATATAAAATCTCTAGCTTGTATTATTTCTTTATGTCAGCAGATAAATACCGCTGCTACACAAGTATACTTGGGACTGTAGCTGAGTCTGTCCAAACGCCATTTCCTTTTTGCCTAGAGGACCTTTGAGAACTCGCCTCAGAACACTTAGGGACAGCTTTTGCTCAAGTCCTGTCTTTTGGCCTGGTGCTCCAAGTCTCTTGCATATGCAGCTGCTGTACTTGATTTCTCCTCCTGCTAACGATTTTCTTTAATGTGACCCATGTCCTGTGTCATTTTTTCTAGTTCATCATCACGGGAGTAAAATGTTACGTTCGGAATCAAACTCTTCAATTACCACTCAGCCTACTATAGGTTGGCAAACCCCTCTCTTTGTCTCCTTCTCCTCTTCTTCTCTCTCTTAATTTCCTTCCTGCTTTTTTAATATCTGTATACTTTTAGCTATATGCTTCACCCATCATATTTAGCTTAACCTGTTCCTACATGGGCTGGTGCTTTGCAAGCTAATTTTTTTGACACGCTTGAAGAGTGTTTCAAAAACAATTGCCATTCACACTGACAATTTAATTGCTAACATGTCTTGCATTTGTTCATGCAGAACATTCTCTTGTATGTGTGTTTGTATGTGTGTGTGAGTGCTTAGCCACCAATTACCTCATCATAGTTTGGGTTTTATGTTCATCATTGCATGTTGCCAAACTACGTAACTTCATAGTTTTGAATAAATATATTTGCTGCTTTCCTGTAATATTTTCTAGAATGTCCAAGCAAGTATTATTTATTATGAATAGCTGTAGAGTTAGCAAAACTGCCCATCAGGTTGTGTCTGTGTATTAATAGTTGATTGATTAACAATGATTTAGCACGTTGAGCATTCCATTATCACGCTGACTTCCTTTGACAGTGGTTCATTCCTGCTGGCATAAAGTATTAGAATAAGTGAGTCCCGCACATAACTCTTCTATGTCTAAAATAAAAGCATTACACAGTAATGCATTTTATTTATTGTTAAAATGTGTTGGAGTTGGCATGGCAAAAATGGCAATAAGCAGCCTTGTGACAGCTTTCATATCTGCGTCAATGAACACCTCTCTTTGCAGCTAAAGGGAGAACAAACGTGGAGCTGCGTGAAAAATTCATTTTGGCAGATGGTGCCAGTCAGAGCATGGCAGCTTTCCGACCAAGGGGCCGTAGATCACGACCCTCTTCAAGAGGTGCTTCTCCCAACAGATCTACTTCTCTGTCAAGTCAAGCTGGCCAGGCAGCTGCCCCACAAGCTGTTACTACAAGTATACCAAAGGTAAGGAGAAACTTACCTGCACTGTTAACAATGGGATATAGATTGAATTTTTGGGTTTTTCCTTGCTCCAGTAATATTGTGCTTACTCTAGTTGATGGAGGAAAAGTACCTCCATTTTATTTAATAGTCTGGGGTGGATCTGAAAAGTGTTTTCAATATGTTTTCACTACTGTTTGTTTGCAACATGGCAGTAGAAGAATTTCTACCTTTAAGGTGCCACATGAACTAACTGGAAGTTTGGGAATTGCTCTGAAAGATCAACAAACCTCTCCGTTTCACTTGAAAAATAAACTGTCATCTCTTCATTTTAGAACATTTGTCATTAACTTTTTCTGCTTAGATTTTATACCTACTGAGATTTTGAAAGTCCGGGTATCCTTCTCCATTATGTAGTTTTCCTCTACTGTCCTTCATATTTTGATTTACCATTGTTTCATACAGACACCACATCATTTAACACGCAACTATGGTAAACCATGGTTGACAAACAGCAAAACATCAACTCCTTCTAAGCCACCAGAATCCTCAGACTATCAAGGGTCATCTGCAGAGGTACAGTAAGGACAGAAATTCTAGTCTAATGACTTCCTTCACTAAAACTGTCACTTCACTAACAGCCACTAGAGTTTCAGTGCTTCTGAGCTGCAACATCCTGTGTATATTAATGCATTGTCTTAATTTTAGACCTTCATCAAAGTATTTCTTACTTTTTCCCCCACAAGTTTGCTTTGTTTTGTTTTTGTTCTGTTGTTCTATTTTGTTCTATTTTTTGTGGGTTTTTTTTTAATTTTTAGGAAAATACAGCCTCAATGAGCTAATGTTTAAAGCTCAAATGCTTAATAAATCATAAAAGTATGGAATGAAATGGTTGAGTAAATGTGGAAGAGTACTTTTTTAAAGAAAAACAATATATTCAATATACTTTGCAGGTTTCTTTCCTAAAATTGTTTACTTTGAATTCATTAAGTACTCAGTGTTTCTATACTGCATACATGAGATTAATAAATCATAATCTCTAGTGCAAAACTACTAAATAAAGAAATACCCAATCACAGTGAAGAACATGGCAAAAAAGTCTGGCTGTGATACATAAATCTTTACAGCAACTGAAAGTTATGTTAGTGGGGGTAGTGACCAATCATTACTCTAATAGGATAGCTATTAGATGACATAACAGAAAAACATGGCTTACATGGAAATTCCTAGTGCAGCAATTAGGATTATGCTGGCAATTAGACTGTATGAACAAAATATAAAGGGCCTTGAACCCAAAGTGTTTGCTGTAATGTCATTACAGTCATGAAAAGATTGCAGGTGGATCAGGCTGCACACTGAGGTGTCATTTGTGGGAGTTACTCTTGCCCTGGGTTGGATGGAGAGCTTGGAGAGAAACTTGTGCTACCACCCCCTCTGTTGTATCTTCTGTTCACATATCTGCACTTTGATGCCTATTGCTGTTCATTTGACACCTTCTGGTGTGAAGTTTCCATAACCTCAGCATGGCTTAGCTCAAAGATGCACAACAAACTTCTTCCTTCCTCCCTCCTGTGCGTGTTGTTGTGCACACTGCAGGTGTGTCTGCGGGTACAGCACTGCAGGCACATGGGGCTGTGGCTTAGACTGATTAACAGTACACAGCTCAGTCAATTGTCAGTTTCTAACATATTCCTGTATTGTCTTTCAACTCTTAGCTGGTGACTGCAGTAAAAGATTAATTGATGGTGCATTAAAGAGTTTATAGACATGGAAAGGTGTTGTTTTCATTGAATTACAATGACAGGAAAGCAGCTGGCCTGATTTCATATGGGGGCACTGTATTTCTTATCTGCTCTTCCAACTACCAGTAGTTTCAGTGAGTTTCTTTTATGTGAACCAGTGTGGTTTAAGATTATAAACAGAATGGTTAGGGTGGGGTAGGTTCAGTGAATTTCTAAGGCATTCTGCAGCATTTACTGGCCAAGAGAGCAGTTATTCATTTTATATGTAAACTGCATTTGGGCTTAGGGCAAGACTAAAAACAGGCTTGTTGTATTTTTCATACTGATTGTTCTCTCCCAGTGCCTTGCCCAGAGTGCAGCAGCTTCAATGGAGGTAACAGAGTTCCCTTTCTCCTTACCCTGCCAAGCAGTGTCTGTGTAGCAGATTCCCAGGGGCTAGCTGTATGTCAAGCACTGTACTTGGCTTTAATGAGAGTTTAATATTGTGACCTGCCCTGTCAGAGCCAGCAGATTGCTCTGTAGCATCTCAGCACTCTTTTCTTAACTCTTAACAGTTCTTAACTCAAGGCAGCTTCCAACACACTTCTCTGGATCATGGTTTTCAGTACCTAATTCTACCTAGAATTGTATGGGGATTAAAGGCACAGAACACAGGATCCTGGAATCCAGGCCACTCCACAAACTGCATTCATCACTGCACTGTTTTTTCTTTTTTTGAATATTTATATAGTATTTTTTTGTTATTAAATTACTGTGAATACTGTAGTTTTCCTTTTATTTGCATATATCTCTTATTTAGTGAGTGATAGTCATTTGGAGATCTGATGCTTCAGTTTTTGTGGCTGTGAAAGAAATTTTCTGATTTGGGCAGATTGTAAATCAAGACTCATTTCAGAACTAAGAAAGCCAGCAGGGTAAGACTGGGTAGTAGAGACACTGAAAGGCACTATATTGACAACTGGAACTTTTACAATTAGTCCTATGGCCTTTTTTGTGTTTTTCTTGTTTTGGCTTGGGTTTTTTTCCTCCTAGCAAAAGGTTTCTGAAATTTGGTAGCTTTGTTTCAGTTTTAATAATATTTTCATCACTTATAACTACAGCTAGAATGGTGGAAAGTCAAGTTATGCAGACATAAAATCTCAATATGTACCATCAACTAATCTTACCTGCTTGACTAATTTTAAGAAGGTAGTTTTTTTCTTTCTTCATATGTGTTGAAATACACACAAAGATGCCAAAATGTTAAGCAGACTGTTAAAATTATTTTTTTGTTGTTGTTTTGCATTTGGACTGCTTCAAATGCAAACTGCTAAAGGAACATTCTAAACTTCACATTATGAATTATGCCCAAAGTGGCTTAAACCAGTATTTCAGATTCACAGTGAATGTTACGATGATCACATTCTAAGCTATGTAGCCTCTAATACTAATCCTTATCTTCAGTTAAAAAAGCTTTTTTTGTTGTTGTCTTTTGGTTTGCATAGGGAACACCAATTCAAGGAAGTAAGCTCAGACTGCCAGGGTATCTATCAGGGAAGGGTTTCCACTCAGGAGAAGACAGTGGCATCCTGTCAACAGCAGCTACCAGAGTCAGAGCTCAGTTTGCAGGTGAGTGTCTTGACTTCAGAGATTGATCTACCACTTGCTTTGTTTTCCACCTGAATACTTAAGGACACATTACAGTTCAAGGGAGAGATGTCAGAAGAGTGGGAAGGAGTAAAAGTCATTCTGGCCATTGCTGAGAGTGCACATAATCAGATCCTCCATTCACATGTTCAGCTCTGGATGTGTGAATTCATGGCTGCAATCTTCTCGACAATGGTACCTCCAAAATATCTGCCCAAGGACCTAGGGAAGAAGCATTTACTCAAAGGATCCAGTTCTTTACAGTATTCAAGTTATTCTCAACTGTGATGGAGCAAAGGGGTCATTGAGTCATGACCTGTCCATTTCTTTTGGAAGAACTGCAGGGAGCAGCTGTAGATTACCTTATTAATGGAATATCCCGCAGAGATTTTTAAAGAAGTACACAAAAATAGAAAGCGGTGAAGCTCTGCTTTTCAACACAGTGTTCTTCATACATACCAGGAACCAGATTTGTGAAGATCAAAAATACTTAATAAGTAATTGAAAAATTATGAAAAAACAAATTAATTATTTTCTGTTTAAGATTCCTTGTGGTTTTTTCTTCATGGCACATTGTCTGGGCAGGCTTTTACTTAGCAGGCTTGCTGAGAGCTCATCTTCTCAGCCCTTTGTTGGGCAGGATGTCTACTTTGCCCTTGTTTAGTTGCAGCTTTCATCTGTATGGATTTTAATTTTTTTTTTAAAAAGAGGGGTACACATTTAAATATTGGGATGTTCATTTGCATCTCCAAGATACCTATACTTAGAAATCATGAATGCATGAAGAGACCAGATAATGATTTTTTTCTTTTTCAATTAATAGCTGAGAAAATGGCAAGGGAAATAAAGGCTCTGGCTGTTGAGTGAATGTACAATGCATGTCTAGGAAGTCAAGAAAAGCTGCCAGGATAATGGATTTTTAATAAGATGTGCTAGTGATTAATTAACTAGGTGTCAGCATTTGATCTTGCATTTCCTTTTCTTTAGTGCGAGACACAGCATCATTTAGCCTGCCTGGCAGACATCTAAAGTTTAGTTTGTGAAATGAGGAATCTTTGGGGCTGCCAAAGACCTAGGAAAGACCTGCACAGGTTTTCCGTCCTTACCTTCAATCCTGGTGGTTATCTTCTCTCTTTCTAGACACCAGAAGAACTCCAAGCAGACCTGGTAGCCGAGCAGGAAGCAAGGCTGGCAGCAGGTCGAGCAGCCGCCGTGGCAGTGACGCGTCTGACTTTGACATTTCGGAAATCCAGTCTGTGTGCTCAGATATGTCAGAGACTGTTCCTGCTACAAGCAGGCCGACACCCCGAGCAGGTTCTCGGCCAGGATCCGCCAAGCCTTCTAAAATTCCAACCCCCCAGAGAAGGCCACTAGCCAGCAAATCGGACAAGTCCTTGAAGAGATAATATGATTGGCTCCATAAAGGTCTTTTCCTTTTGCATTAAATATTTAAGTTCATAAGATGTAAAATATTATGTAGAAATTACTGTGAAATATTGCAAGAGGTGGATTTTTAATTCTGCAGATGGCCTTATTTGTGTATTTGTCTTCTTATTTTATGTGTATAATTTTTGTCAGATTCTTTTTTGTTTTGCCATATCCTGTGGGAAGGGGAAGAGTTCTAATGTAAACTAACAGTTGTACACAGTAACATGTAGAAAGTACACTAAAAATAATTGCCGAATGTACAGTGTACTGAATGTACAGTAAGTCTGCAACCTCAATAAAAAAGGCCTATCACTATGTCATTAGTTAACAGTAAAGGATACCTCATGATTTTTCTTTAAAAAAGAAAAAGAGAATACTGAAAGCCAAAAGATACAATTACACATTTTGAGCTAACTAAACAAACACTAAATGATGTATGTCAAAGCTACTAAGGAATACAGACACACATTCACAGTACCCTTATTTATACAGCATCTCTCAGAGAACTCACAGAGTTAATTAAGCACTTGCCAATAATATGATACTCCAATACCTTGCAGCATTTCTGTGCCATTGCTTTCAATGAGGCCAGACACATTCTGGATATCTGAACTATTATTCTGTAAGAATATCAATATAAAGTGCATTCATGTAAATGTGAGGTTTTCTTTTGCTTGAGTGGATGGTAGCACTGTATCATTGAACTCATTTTGTATCAAAGCAATTTTGCTTGCAGAAAGCTCAGAAATAAACATGTCCCTTAACTTTATTTCTATTGTATTCCTTATTTCACAGGAAGGTAATTTTCTGTGTTATGTTTTAGAGCATATGCCATTTCAGATGACCAATAATTACCATAGGAACACAGGCTTTAATGTTATTTACCATTATCAGCTGATTTTGGTTAGCTACTGTATTTGTTTAATAAAACACTAAATTGCACATATCAGAGCATACGAAATTATATCTAATTATTTTGTGTCGACAATTATTTTCTCCATATTAAACTCTGTCATTTATATACCATGTATAAAAGGTATAGAGTAATTCACTTGCTCTATTAGTCAGTGAAACATTCTAGCCATGCATGGATTCATTGAAAGGATAGCTAATAGCTCAATTTCACTGGAAAAAAGGTGCAGCTTCAAACAGGAGTGCTGTAGCATGGTTGGATAGATGCTGTGGTAAGTAGTGACAGAATCCCTAGAACTTTCAAATGACCTTTGATAATATCAGAAAGACTTGGGTGGGATTTGGCCAGTAAATAAAATAATACTCAAAAGATAATTGAATCAGTCAAAATCCATTTGTATCAGGATTTCTTTCAACACAGAGTTGTACAAAGGTTTGTAGAAAGCCATGATCAACCGGTCTGGCTTGGGAATCAGCACAATGTTTACTGATTACTGAAGCATCAATCTCTGCTGCACTATTTTATCTTTCCATTTTTCACCTCTCCTGTTGCTTCTATTCATCCAATGATTGCTTTCCTAGAACATTAAAATAGATCAGAATGACTTTGGTGCTTTTTGAAGCCCCCAACGCCCTTGGATAGTTTTCAGTATTTACAGATGATAGCTGAAATATCTCAGCTTGTAAGCAAGAGAAGGGAAAAGGATAGAACTTAGGCACTTGCATGGATAACTTGACTGAAAGAGGTGGTGGTGCCCGGTGGGATATTCTTGGTGCATTTTTTTAACCGCAGAACTGATGTTCAAGGATGTAGGGAGGACAAATATAACTCCTTTGCAAGGGTACATACATAGATCAGTACCTTGTATCCCAAGAACAACCTGCCTGCACAGGAGGTAGTGTTGGCACCTACAAAAAGCACCTTTTATATTGCAGTCTTAGCTTAAATGTATTTTTAATGCAACTTTATGGAATTTTTCTATTACTACATTGTAGCTTTATAGAAATATTAGAGGGATGACCAGCCTCTGGGAAGTCCAGTGCCAGCTGACACCCAAGGACAAAGTAGATTTAGTAATGACTTGCTAGTGATTCCAAAATGGGGGAGGATGGGACTGGTAAAGTGGGAAAGTTCATTTATTGGCTGGAGAGAATCATCCAGTGTTGGAAACCAAATTAATAGTAAATTAAATAGGACTGGATATTCAGTTAAAAAGCTTAAAACTGCCTCCAGATGTTGTACCTTAATTAATTTCTTCAAAAATTACCTACTTTAGCTTGATACTAATAGACTTTTCAAAATTCTGTTGCCTGTGATACAAAGTTCATACTGACAAAAGTCTGAAAAGAAATAATGGATGCTCTGTACTTCTATGGCCCAAGGAAGAATCTGCAGAATTTCATAGAAAAGGCATATTGTGAACATGTGGATAGGTGATAGGTAGTTCAGTTTTAGTAAACATTTTTGTAAAGAAATTAGGGGTATTCAATATCCTTCTTTCTGTAATTGAAAAGTATTTCTTCTTTGGTAGCAGCAAAAATGGGATATGAAGGATCAGCCTGACAAGTACATCCCCACTTTATTCAGTTGCATTAGATTTTATGTAACCTCATCATTGGAGATGCATTTTTCACCCTTTTATTATCTGCCTTTTAACAACAGGAGTTGATCATAAATTCATCACCCTGCTAGGTGACCATGATTCAATTACAACTTAGTGTGGCCTAGACTCTTATATCTGTTTATTCTGTGATTGTCCTGCACAATGAAGGAGCAGAGGTGATGGACTGGGAAGAAGGGTTGGAACAGCCTGTGGATGTGGGAACCATATTGTTAAGTGAATAATGTATATTTAGCACTTGGGAAAGCTGGCTCAGTTCTAGGCTCCTTTACTTTTCATTTTCAGGGTTCTGCCTTTCTGTTTGGCTACCTTCAAAATGGGAAAGTTTTCACAAATTTTCTGCAATCTGCAGATGAAATCTGTAGTGATCTGGTGATACCTCCTGGCCTAGGCATCCTCAGCTCCAGTTAAGGCATATTGTGAGCTTCTTACATGCTAATGCAATCAATGACAGTAATTCAGGCTTTGCCTTCAGCACATCTCTTTACAAAAGCATATGAATGAGGTTATATTTAATCTTAATTTAAAAACTAATGCATTTTATAAAAATAAACTGATGCAAGCAGCTGTGCCATACCATAGTGAGCAGTAGGGTTTGGATCAATGGTTGCCACAGCTCTGACAGGGCTAGCAGCACCCCAGAGCTTGCACATAAGACAGAGGCTCTAGCATTAGGTGTGTTCCTCCAAGGATGGGGCAAGCAGAGACATTGCTGAGCCCTTGCTCTTAATGTTCTGGGAAAAACCACAGGGATGGAAAATGAGCATTGCCTCATTTGCTGCACGAGAGCTGCCCTAACTGCTTCCAGGTGTTTCCCATTGTCAGGTGCTTGGTGGCACCTGAGCTCACCCTGGGGAAGAAGTATTTAACTAGATGTTTGTTCTAGCTGGGTGGTGACGTTAGGAGGTTTATAGACTTGTGCAACGTGAGTAGGCTTTTATAGAAGAAAGAGAATGTGCTTCCCTAATGAAACTTGTTCTCTCTGCTGGATTTGAATAACGTGTTTGCAGACATGGAGGTGGAAGAGATGGTTGACTTATTTGCTTGCCTTTTTTTTCAACAGTGCAAATAGGTTACTCATCTCTGTGGAAAAAAATCAACTTGCATTTCCTAAAAATAGGAACATTGCAGAGGAAAAGGGACCTCTTCAGAAATGGATGAGGCAGCACCTTGAATTCTATGTAACTTGCACAAAAATACTGGGTGGCTGATAGTATTGAGCTATTTTTAAGTCCTCTGGTAAAGAATTGTTCAGAATTTTTCTGTTGCAAATGAAGTGGTATCTGACCTGAAGCTAAAGGAATCTTTGGGGTTGTTTTTTCATAATTTATTAGTTGTTCTGGTGAACTGAAATAGTTTAAATAGTCTGAATTGCATCTTGGGGTACTCAAACTGTATTTCTCTATTGGAAGGGTATAGGAAACATGATGAAGGTGAATCGTGTAACTTAGCTGGAATCCTGGCTGAGTAAGTATGAAAGTGTTAATACATGTGTTATTAGCACTTGGATAGTTGAATATGAATAAAAACCCCAACCTATAAATCAGACCCTGTCAGCATTCACAATGGTATTTGTTCTTCTGAGAGGAGGCAGATGGAGTGGTGATAGCTTTGTTCTCAGGGAAAGCTGATGTTGAGCTTTTTGTAGGGGTCATGATGATCTTTACAACAATTGGAAAAATTATCTACCTTTTTTTTCCTCTTTTTTTGGGTCTTGATCTGGCTCTTCCAAATCTTAGTCACAGAATAATTTAAGTTGGAAAAGACCTCTAAGATCTTTCTGTTCTTTAGGCAGAACAATGGGAACCTAGGGATCTATGAAAGAATTTGCAGTGTCTGGGCTATTTTTAAAGACAATGAGTTCACATGATAAATAAATATCTCTATAACTTAAAAATAATTTAAAATATTGAAGTATATGAAAAGACACAAGTGGGGATGAAGAAAACAGGCTTGTAAATATGAAACATTGAGGAACTCTACATCTGCTTATCCGAAAAGGGGATGTGACTTTAAGCAACACTGATTTGAAGCTTTATAGACTAAACCAACGAAATAAGGTAATTTAGGCTATGTAATGTCCACCAAAGAATGAAGTAGCTAAGCTGCTACTTGGAGTCTTCTTGTCTCATGTGAGCATGAGAGGACTGAAAACTGTCTAATATATAATGGATGCCTTTTCCAGAAAGATACTGCTAAGCTTAAGAAAAGTGCTGATTGGTTTAGACTTGGAAAAATGATAGATGCAGTATTAAAAGATAGTAGTGGAAACCTGAATAAATATACTATGGAAGAGTTGGCTCAGCTTTTGAAGGGATGTCATGCCTTAGAAGCTGCTTGAAAGATCAGTTAATCTGGACAAAGGTTGAGATTGACCACATGGCTTTGCAAAAGCAATCAGTAATTCTCAAAGGAGTGAGCACTTATGGGATCAGAAGAAAGGGCTTACTGAGGGTAAATAGCACATTGCAAGCTAGGAAAGACTGTGCTGGAGAACGTGTTCAGTTTTAACAGAGGAAAGAGTTCTGCAGTGGAGCCCTTTACAGGTTTTAACATAAAGCTGCAAACGCTGGCTCAGAGGTTCCTGAAGTGCACATTGTTGGACGGGTGCTCTGGAAAAAAGAATCGCTGCGTTTCTGTGATTCATCGCATCCCCTGGGGGTGTGCATTGCTTTCCACTGATGCTGGGGATCCTGCAGTGACTAGCTCAGCCCTAGCCAACTAATCTTCAGATGGCTCATTTAAGTAGAAGGAATCCCACCCCAAATTAATGAGCTTATTTCAAGCTAAGAAACACTGGATGGGATTTTCCTGAGTGGTTTGGAAATTCCGTTTCCAGCTTTTATTACTTTCACACCTCTTTGGTGCACTAAAGGTTTTTTAGGGTATGCAAAGTATGGATCATCATGTAATTTTGTGTCATTTCTAGTCACATTAAGGAAATGCAAACCATGGAAGAGGGGTGGAGAATCCTATCATGTTACTGCTGTCATACTGTAGAAGCACTTGAGCGTGCCTGGTGTCCTTCAGTAGCAAACCCAGGTACAAGGGTGTTCCTCTCTGTGTTGCTCCCAGTCACATCTGTCTCTGCAAGGCGCCTGGCAAGCCTGTTTCCTTTGAGTTTTCCAATTGTTGATCCTCCTGGGATCCACTTGCACAAGGGAAGTGAATGTGTCTTTCAGGGGACAGTGGCAGATCATGCACAACCTCAAGACCTAAACCATTAAAAAACTGAAGTAATTGCAAAGAATACCATGTTGACATGTTTCTCTTCCTTTCAAGTGTCCTATGGATCTGAGGAAGATAAGTGTTTCTTTCCAAAAGACATGAGCTATTCATTAGTATGGTGTGGTAATTTTCAGGGTTTTGTTTTTTTTTTTTTGTTTTGTTTGGTTGGTTATTTTGTTTGTGGGGTGGTTTTTTGTGTTTTGTTTTGTTGTCTTCTAAATAAACAGTATTGAATATTCTGGAATAAAGAAAAATAAGTAACTATTCCTTTGAATAGTTATGCAGTGAGAAATGAATCCAGAGCAGCGTTTTATTATATTGGAACGTAAGGCCAAAGCATAGACATTCATGTTAAAGCAAATGTAATTTCTTTTGTAAAACTATAATGAGATGTAGTAGACAAACCACAATTAAACTGGCCAAGCCTAAAGAAGGCAAGATACTTGCAGTGGAGGCTGCTTATATGCATTGCTATTGTTTTTTCCTCACAGAATGTATTTGCAAATATAGCTGTTCTGAACTATACAACAGCTCTGCAGCGTTTCCTATTAAAATGAGCAAACTGAATTTTCCAGCCCATGTATATGGCTTTGTAACAAGAGCTAAAGAGATGCTTCCTATGGCCAGATGGTGAGGAAGGTGTGTGAGCCCCAGCTCCCCAGCTTGGCTGGTGCTCCTGGTTATGGCCCCACATAGGCAGAGGTGGCTCTTCTGCCGAGAGACCTGGCAGTGGCTCTTGGGAGGTGATGCCTCATCAGTTCTGCTGATCTTTGGGAAGAGCATGAGCATGATCACAGTGCTTTCAGACACTAGAAATCCTTCCTTAAGTCCACTGATTAGGTCACTTGGTCAATGCAGACTTCTGCATGGGACTCTTGTTTTAAGCACTTGTTGTCTTTACCTAGTAGATGAACTAATGAAGAAATAATTTTTAATAATTTATCTACACACAATTCAGGGCATTCATTTCTCTCTGTTTCTGGCTTTCTTTCCCTCCCCCTTCAACCCCTCTAGCTTATTTATTAAATATCTCCAGTTTTCTGAGGAGGATTTAATTCTTAATGATGCAAAAGAATTTTAATGTAGCACTTGCTAATGGAAAAGCTCTTCTTAATTACCATTGGAAACTTCAGCCCCTGAGTGAGAACTTTATATTTGGTAGCTTTAAAGCTTTTCATGTGAGAGATCTCCTCCTCCCCTCCAAGCTCCTGCTCTGTTTCCAATAATGTGTGCAGGCTCTCCAAGAATGTTGCAGTGATCTCATCTGGTAAAATAACCCTGGTCAGTAGTAGCCCAAATCCTCCATTAGGCTCCATCTGGCTGCGAGGTCACCACCAGGCTGCCACCACCAACCTCTCCCCCACTGCAGGAGGGATGCCCTGGGGCTGGGCACGCTGCCCTCCTGGAGGCAGAGGGTTGCAAAAAGTGTCTGTGGGCAGAGCCAGGGGCTGGCAGGGCTGGCAGGCAGCTGCTTTCATGAGAACAAGAGGTCTGTCACAGCTGCCACAGCTCACCCCCAGCAGCAAGAGGGTTTATCCCCTCCCACCCATCGGACAGGCCAGGCTGCACTGAAACACTAGGAGAAGTAGACAATTAGTCAGGAATTTCCTAAATAGCAATACAAACTAAAAAGGGGGATTACCAGCTGGAGTTTTTCTATCAAAATGGCAGGGATTAAGGAATCTTTTCCTTGTTTTAGATATATGGCCTCCTGTGTCCAGGATGCTTTTTCATATGGTCTTTATATAAGTCAGTCTCTGGCCCTGAATGCTGTGTTATTGAACTCTAGGGTATAAGATATGGTCTCCAGTACTACATAAATAAAAGCAAATCTTTTCAAATGATGTTGAGGGAGTTTGAGTTCAGGCAGAGTGATCTAATTTGTCTGTCAAAAAATTAAATAAAAACTCTGAAAATAAATTATGCAAAGATTATGCTATGATTTTTAAAGTACCAAAAATGTTCAGAAGAACCTGTTGGATGGGGAGTATTTTGGGCAGCTGCATGAACATCAACTGATGGTTTGGAAAATTCAGTTTTGGGGCTTGACGCTGGGCTTTTTGCAATTAAATGCCTGTGCATGAGCCTACCAAACTGAGGTCATTTGGATGTATACATGGTTTGGAAGGTAAGAGTTAGAGATAAAATCAGTTGGATTAAAATACAAGAGGAGAAAGACATCATTGGGTTGTTGTGATACTAACTTGCAAGGAAACATTTTTTTCTGTAAACTCCCATGTGTAGTCTCAGAATAGAGCACCAGCTGTATCTATCTCTGG
This sequence comes from Taeniopygia guttata, assembly GCF_048771995.1. Classification (NCBI taxonomy): domain Eukaryota; kingdom Metazoa; phylum Chordata; class Aves; order Passeriformes; family Estrildidae; genus Taeniopygia; species Taeniopygia guttata. Next base: position 26,345,968 of record NC_133027.1, on the reverse strand, counting down.
AGAGATCTAGCTAACAATGTATTCAGAAAAATTATAGCATAATTTATTCATACCTCTCAGAAGAGCAGAAATAAGGCTGAAATCCATGTGCCTGGAAACAAAAGGTTCTGTACTCCTTCCAATCCTTTCCAAAGATGGTCCATAAGAGCAATAAAATGCCATGGCAAAGAAAAAAACAAATTAAGTGTAGTTCCTAATCAAACTCTGAAATAAGTGTTAAATTCAAGGAAGACTTGTCAATTAGAATGAGAGCAGCAAGCCCTGCAGCACAAAGTATTTTTCCTGGCTCTGAGCATTGGGGGTGTGGGGTGAGCTTGGGGCTGACTTGATCAGGCCAGGAGAAAAATGGCTAAAAATCAAGTTCCATTTAATTTTTTTCCAGTCAATGTTTAATTGTGTTTTCTGTCAAGGTTATTCTTCAGCTAGTCTTTTAGGAGGGGAGACTGGCCAAAAGAAAACAAGGACTCTCACATTCGATGTCATATCTTGCAAGAGCTATTTTTTGGCAGGGCTCTGTTCTGGGAGTAAAGCAGGAGATGGACAGTGCTTCTTCAAGCTGATAGCAACATTGGGAGAGTCTTTTCTCAAAGAGGTGTTGCAAAATGTTGTAAAGAAACAAGCCAGAGTATCAGGCTGGATGATACCGGGGCATTTCTTAGGCTGGTATTTCTGTAAGAAACCAGTATTAAAAAAAAAAAAAAAAAAAAAAAAGAGGTCAAGTTACTGGAAATATGAACAATACCATAAGTGATAGTTTCCTGGCTAGTCTTGGTTTGCCTCAGTAATGCTTTGGTGATGTTGTGCTTCCAATAAACATTAGTCTAACAAAACACATTCTGTTTCCAGCACTTCTGATGGCGAGTCTTTTCTCAAATCTAACTCTTTGTTGTCTGGTTTGGTGAAGTGGTTACGGCACTCTGCCAGCACTATTCCTCTGTCACTAAAGCTGTATTGACAGTGATGACTGTCTGAGCTGCCAAGATAGGGATGGCATTTCTTGCTCACAGAATCTGAGGTTTTTTCCCTTGGACTTCATAGTTCTGGATGGAAAAATGATTATGACTATTTGGGACTTCTGTTGCCTGTGGTGAATAAAACCAAGATACAAAAAGCAATGTAAGAATGCAAAAATCAGTAGATGTGACTACTTTGAAAAATCCCAAATAAATGCAAGCCTAACTTTAATCTTCAATTGTTTCCCTTAGGATGTATTTTCATGTTCATACACATCTCTCCCTAGCATATCAGTTCACCTGGAGAATGGAATCCAAAATGTACTGAAACATTTTTCTCCTTTTTTTTTTTTTTTTCCTGAGGCCAACAGGTGGTTGATTAGAATGGGATAAGTATTCTGTGTACTTTCAAACTTTGTCTTATGTTTGAGATATCATGTCATCTAAGTTTTGTTCCAAAGAGATGTTTAAATCTAAGAAGCAGATGAGATAGGAGAGCAAAAAACCTCCTCTTGGTGAAGATAGAATTGCTCTGAACAATGTGGCTTGAAGAGCAAATGTTTAAATGGATCTTGTTTATAAAGGCAGTATGTATCAAAGCTGTCTGCAGGACAGAAGTGTTCAGTCCTCGTAGGGAGTGTCCTAAATACAAATTAGGGTTACTGTGTCACTGCTGGTCCCTCATTCTGGTATCTGTAACCTCTGCAGAGTGCTGCTCTGCTCTTACCATTTTACATCTAAAGAGTAGGAAGAAGGGAAGCAGGAATATGCCACCTTTGCAGATAGGAAACAGAGAAACTGATTGAGCCCTTTGGCTGGGAATATTCAGGAAATTTGCTGGCAAATCAGGAAACTGTTTTGGCACATGCTAATCTTCATCTTCAACCTGTGCAGAACATCCCTCTCTTTCAGGAACATAATTATTTAATTATGTCTGTTTAGGAAACTAAATTTAATCCTCCTTGTCTGAAAAGACATCCTGGCTCATCTGGAAATTCAAAGTATGATTTGAACATAGCTACAAGTCAGTGTTTACTCATACAGTATTATCTGCTGGAAAAGGCACTGGGTATGCTAGTTACAAATGTACAAGTCCAGCAGTTACACTACACTGTGCCCATCGAGTGTTTCTGCTAGGGAGCACAGGCTCAAGGGAAACACAAACATGAATGTGAATTTGTCTTTTAGTTTGGGCCTCTGGAATGTTTCTGTTCTAACAGCGTTCTAATAAAACCAAAACATTGACTCTTTCCCAGCAAAGTTATAAATAGAAAGTAGGCACCCTATTTCTTATGCAGAAAGATAAACTGCAAAATGAAAAAACATCCAATTTAAAATGCTGATATTTTACTTGTGTCTCAGAGCTGCTGCACTTCTGCAACAAGCAGCTGCCATTTCTCCTTCATTTTCCCATGCAATTGATTTACTCTCATGACTGAGAATGGCATGATGCAGCACAAATGAGACAAAGTCTTTCTGCATAGTGGCCCCTCTGTCCCTCTGACAGGTGAGCCGATGGTGATTCTCAAGTCTAGATGGCCTCAAGCAGCTTTGGGGCTGTGCAACTATAATTCAGTACTGACATAGGCCAAAATGTACTTCTGCTCCTGTTTTAGAATCTCAGAACCATTTAGACTGGAAAAGTCTTCTAAGATAATTGTCACACCATTAATCCAGAACTTCCAAGTCCACCACTATACCACATCCATAAGTGCCCCATCTACACAACTTTTAAATATTTCCAGGAATAGTGACTACTTCCCTGGACAGCCTGGTCCAGTGCTTGACAAACATTTCTGTGAAGAAATTTTTCCAGCCAAACTTCTTCTGGTTCAATCCACTTCATGTTTATTTGGGTCTGGAGCTTGATTTGTAGATGATACAAAGCTGGGAGGAGTGGCTGCTACTCCAGAGTGTTATGCCATTCAGAGAGTCTTGACAAACTAGAGAAATTGTGACCAGGAACCACACAATGCTCACCAAAGGGAGTAAGTATGAAGTCCTCCACCTGGAAGAAGTGAATCCAAGCACTAGAATATTCTGGAGTCTGACCAGATGGGAGAAAAGCTGGGGTTCCTGGTAGATGTGAGCCAGCAGTGTGTCCTTTGTACAGGTGCCCAGCAGCCTCTTGAGTTGCAGCAGCAAAAGCTTTGCCAGTGAGTTGAAGGAGGGGAGCTTTCTGCTTTGCTCACTCCTGGTGGGGCCAGGGGGACCATCTCCACTTCTGGGCTTCCCAGTACAAGACGTGGGGGTAGTAGAGGGAGGCCAGCAAATAACCACATGGTGAAAGGATTGCAGCATTAAAATGAGAGGGAGATGTTACCTGACTGGGGCAGAGATGGGAGTAAAGATGGAAACTGACTCTGCTCGTGGTATCCTGTGAAAGGAGGAAAGGCAATGTGCTGAAGTTGGACTGCAGGAAGACTATTTGGAGAGTTTGCTGTGAAAATGGCTAAATGCTGAAAGAGTCTGCCTAGACAAGTTGTGGAGTTGACCTTCGTGGGAGACATTAAAACCCTGAACGATTGTAGTCCTGAGTGGCATATTGTAGTTGTCCATTCTTTGAGTGGGGAGCTGGGCTAAATGATCCCTAGAGGTCACTTCCAGCTGCAGGAATTCTCTGATTCTGTGACTTGTAAACTCATTTTTCAATAGAAAAATCCTTATTTTAAGTGATATTTGATGTTTATAGGATTTCCTATTAAAGTAATATTGAGGAGCATCAGCCACAACTATGGCTCCCAGGGAGCTGTTTATACAGGTAGACAAGACTTAGGACCATGGAAGAGAAGGGCAAAGAAACAAAGGGATTAGCTGAAGGCAAGCTGCAAGCCTTATCTTCCTCACTTCTTGCACAGTACTCTATTCACAAGTAGGTTTTTCTCCCTCCTCCCCCCACAAAAACGCTCTGGACTTTGTTTCTAAGTCTGCATGGGTAAAGAATGAGATATGAATGCACAGATCTCACTTATAAATTTACTAATATAGATTATATTTCTGAAACAAGTTTGCCCTCTATTCAGGAGCTGGGGAAAACAGAGGTACATTCATTCTGTGAGAACCTCTTCAAAGGTCCATTCACAGCCATTCATAGGAAGGGCTACATTGCTGGGCATGTGTGAGAGAAAAAGCACTTTAATTGAATGCATGAGTATCTAACTGACTGCCAGATTGTGACTGGCCTCTGTGCAGGCCCAAAGTTGTGCGTGTTCTGCTGGGAGCAAGAAACTGCTGTAGAGACAAGCCATCCTCTTACTCTATGAGCTGCCCAGGAGACCAGGCACTGCAGAATGAAGACAAATCTGTGAAGGTGGCTGTGAGAACTGAAAGCAAGGCTTCTTGCAATACAGATCATTCATTTGGCCGAAGGACCTCCTAAATATGGCTTCTATCTGTGTGCAGAGCTGTGAACTGTAGGCACTCTGAATAGACCTGAATGCTTTTAGGTTTGTGTAGGAAATACTGGGTGTTAAGTCTAGCCTGGGGTACAAAACTACTGTGAAGGAGACGGATCAGTTTCAGTTTTATGCAGTGTTCTTGTGACTTTGTTTCTATAGGTATCAGCAAACCCCTTGTCTCTGTTTAAATTTTGTTCAAACTATGTTAAGTCTGCTCAGGAGCAAAACTTGGTTTTAGCTCCCCTGCAGTGCTGTGGGGATGTTATTGTCCTATGTAATATGTGCCCACAACTCTTGCTCCATGGATGCAGAAGAAGTTACAAGTCATGCTATTTTTAAATGTGGACTCCAGTTTCACTCTATCTTTGCTTGCTTGTTGTATAATATGTTTTTCATTTTCTGTCCTTCCATTATTAAAAGCTAATCTACTTATATTTTCCTCAAAAAATACCTGATGGATACTGACTAATAATACAAAGCATCCATAGAAAAGGTGAAGAGGATGGGCAAAAGCAGCAGGCTATTCAGGGATGCACTTAACGCTGTTCATTAAAAATGTGAATCTGCTTCAGGAGATTGGATAAACATTGATTTTGCTCATAGAGAGCAAAAGATAAAAAGCACCCCCCCCCTTTTTCTGCAAAATGAAAGGAACTGATGTAATTGTTCTAAATCCAATACAATGAAGTGCTATTGGAGCAGTGCCAGCAGTGTATTTCCTGCCAGTGTCTGCTCCTCCAATCAGTTTAATTATGAGCAATTGTTTGGGTTGTGCTGTGAAGAAATATTAGAGAATGGAAAAAAAGAACATACTTTAGGTTGCTATTTTGCAACTGATTCATGGTTTGGCAGAAACCATTAACTAGATTTTATGCTTTACAACACTGTAATAGTATCACTGTGGATCAACCTTGCCATATAAGCACATACAGCACAAATCCACCGTTTATTTTGACAAGGCTCTAGTTGAAGCATTTGAAAAATGCTGAAATAACATCAGCTATTGGCTAGAATTTTTGGTTAATCTTGTGCCTTCTCTTATCCAAGGGATCTAAGAAGGCTATGAAAAACTGGCTATTGTTAATGTCTCCTATGTTTATCTGTCATGTCAAATTTTTATAATAATTTTTCTTGTGCTTGACACACTTCTCATGTCTTTCTGCTGCATGCAGAGGTATTTTGTAATCATACATCAGTTCTTTTGGAAGGGCAGACTGGAGAAAGATGGTTCTTCTCCCAGCTTGCAGGATTGCTCTCCTTCTGACTTTTTCTTGGGATAGTGAAGGCTTAATTAAGCTAACAGGATTGCTCTGGAAGCGAATCCTGATTAACATGTACTTCAGCTTGTATGGAACAGTTTCAAAGCAGACTAGAGAGGATGTTTACTGGGGCAGTGCCTCTGTGCTGAACAATCTTCATGCAGAGATCTTGCAGGACAAAACCCAAAATGCCTATTAGTGCTGCTCTGCAGCCTGGTCAGTGGCCAGGACAGGAGCCAGCTGGGCATGGCACTCGGAGGGGAGGAAGTTCTCACATTGCTGAGCCTGATGTAGCCACCCCTGTTGTCATTCCTCTCCAAGCAGAGAATTTTAGATTTCAGACATTGCCAGTAACTATTGAGCAGCAAACTAGGAAAAACATCCCTTGGAATACAGAAAGCAAAGAATTCATAGCACCTGTGGCAAGTATTAGTTTCAGGGACTCATGCCTAGATCTGATGTGACATGCAGCAAGAGCATGCTCCCTCCAGGAATGTCATGTAAACTAGCCCAATCCAGATGCTGTTCCAACAGAAGACAAAAGATGCACTTGGTTTTGTATTTGCTAATGGGAAATGTTAATTTTTCTCCCCACTCTTATGTGGGCTGTGTACATGCTTTTGTTTTCTGATACCAGAACAAATCTTGGATAACTAACACATCTCTCCTTGTACTGAGTAATATGGGATTAAAGCAAATAAATTTTGTAAATGCAGCAGGTGGCATTTTGCATCTCTGCCAGGTTCTGCAGTCTTTACATTAAGCATGTTTCTTAGATGTAGCTTAAGCCTGCAGTGTTCAAGGATACAAGGGTCCAGCTGTTTGCAAAAATGTAGGGATCCAGCTGCAAATCATCTGTGACTTGGGCTGCTCCAATTCTCCTGTTAAAATGTGAGCAATGGTAATTTCTAGCAAGAGACTTCTGAATTTCAACAGAGTTCAGAAATAATAGTGAGAGGAACAGAAGTCCTGTGTTTGGATCCTATGTTTAGTACTTTCTTAGATACCTGCTTAGCTTGAATATCATTTGAGAGATCATATTTTTGCCTGATGGGGTGCTGCACCTAAGTTGCCTAAGTATATCTTGGAAAATAATTTTCCATCAGGGAGCAGTGTTATCTGTGAATACGAATCCTTCCCATGTAGAGATGTTGCAGAAGGAACAGTAATCTTGGTTGTTCCAGGAAACAGACATAGGGAAAAATGAAACTGCTATTTAGAAAAGTAGATCAAGAGCATAATTGGAGATAAGGAGATAAGATCATGTGATGCATTGTAGATGTAACCAGGGAAGAAGAGATTAAAATCATTCTATTCTAGGTCAGTTGAATAGAATAAAACTATGAAATACTATTTTATCCTAGTCACTGACATACTAATAAATAAGGGCAGAGGTGGGTCTCATAAAGAAATTTCCATTACCAGTGATGTTTTTAAGAGCTGTATTTTGTCTAAAAATAAAATTTGTTACCTTGCCAGGGTTATAACTTCTATTTTTTCCAGCCATATTCTTAGAGTTACCCAGAAGAGTGTTGTTGATCTGAGAACATGGCTATGAGCTGCTCTGCTGCTGCCTTCTGCTGTGCCCTCAGGAATGGTCAAAAAATTAGATGAGTGTTTATCTGGTCCTTTTCCCAATCTCATTATACTGCTTAACGTTACTTGCTGATTGGAAGCTTTTTGTGTCAGAGAAAGCTGATACCCTGACACCCTCTGGCTGTCCAGTGTTGAACCTCACCTTTCCTTGCACTGCCTCATCACCAAGTTTTCACTTGTGTTAAGCTGCCTCTTCTTCTAAACAGTTTATGGCTACATTGAAAGGCACAGTTGCCTAACATAACCTCCATATGAAAGTTAGTATTTGTTTTATTTCTACATTTTCTCCTACCCTGAAAAACATAATTTCATAAAGGATGTCTCCTTTTCCTTAACACCAACCTTTGTTTATTGTTGGTCTTGGGGAGGGACCTTATTAAATTTTTTTTGGAAATCCAAGAAAACTGTTTCAGGTATATTGACCTTGCAGGGATTGTGGTACTGTGCCAAGACATAACTCCCTTATTTTCTGGGAACACTCTTCAGGCTAGCACATGGGTCTATTTTTTGCTACAGTTTCTACTGATTCCTCAAGTCCAGAGATGAAATTTATTGGTTAGCAAGCTAACTATTCAAGTTACAGAGAACTTTTGAATAAAAGAAAAAGAAAAAAAATTAACACTGAATTTGCTTCTTCACATTTCTCTGTTATTTTCACTATTTTATAGCAATGGCTGGAGTTGGGTATTAACACCAAGGAACATTTTGGTCTCCATATAGCATCTACCAGTAAAGATTTATATAGTCTTAGCATACAGCTTAGTATATTGATGAACTGTAGCACAGCAGTACTTCATGCAATGCCTGAGTACCAGTACCCAATCCCATCTGCGGCATTAAGCTGTTGATTCAGGCCAAAATCACACCAGAAACCTTTCCAACTCTTGCCTTCACATGCAATTCCTGGGCACAGCTTGAGAGCTGGAACCAGTCTTCATCTTGTGCTAATAACTGTTTGGGAAACAGTGCCTCCCCTCATCCTACCTTCCTTTTTGGTGGGTGGATTTAGTGGTAAGGACAGGTTGCTGCCTGGCATTCTGGCCTGAGTGCTGTAGAATGGTCCCAGTTCTGGTCAGTGCAGAGCTGTAGCCATGGTGCTCATTGTGCCATCATGGGGATTGCTGGATACCAGCCTGCGACTGCCCTTGGGTGAGGGGTTTTATCTATTTATAAATTTTCCTTAAAAAAAATGTCTTGGAAGATCCCAGTACATTAGCACTGTGAAAAGCTGCGTGAGCTATAGTTTCTTTGGATGGATTTATTCAAATTCCACTTGGAGCCCTCCAAGCATGTGACCCTCCAGTAGCACTGGTTCCATGAGTGCCCTCAGCTGAGGGACACAGGTGCTTTTATTTGCAAGTTGGTTTTTTCAGACTGCTTCCACACAGCCCCCCCACACACTCTGTCCTGTCTCATCTCTTGGATCTGTCCTGCTGCCATGGGATGAGTGCTCCCACCTTCCTGCAGTGCTTGTGCACAGAGATCACAGGTAGGGTCCTTCAAAGTGGCCCCACCTTTTGGATGTTTTTCACTTCTCCAACAGTGTTAATTCATGGCATTATTATTTCATGGCACCCACTGATTGAAATATCCTGTGATGCTTTAAAGAGCCTTTATTTCATTATAAGATTACTCAGTTTCAGAAGCTTTCCATGTATTTAGAGTAGTCTTTGGAAAGACATTGATACTTTTTTTTCCTCTTTCCCCACATCTATTTCCTTGTCATGCCCTCACCAGAGTAACCCAGTGAGAGGGCTCCTGCTCCTACAAAGGGTCTCTAGTACATCCATACAAGAGAAAGCAGCAGCCACCTTCATGGGCCTCCACAGGCTGGTGCTTTCCACTCAGCCTGATTCATAGTTGGTGAGATTTAAACTCCAGGGAGCTACCCCAGCAGAGCAGCACTGTGGTCTGGCTGTGCCTGGCCAGCTTGAACAGAACAAAACGAAGATTAATTGACTTGCTCTGACAGCATTAACTGGCCACTGAGACCCAAACTAATATCTCTGTGCAGTCTGTTGGCCTTACAGTATGTAATCAAAAGCTTGTCTGTTTTCATATTCTGTCTCCGCCACTGGCCAAGAGCAGATGCTTTGGCTAATGATATTTATATCCAAGCCATCTTGCTAGGAGTCACCCTCAATACTGCTAAAATTACTATCCTACTGTATGGTATATATAGGACCTTAAATAAGATTGATGTTAAAAACCCTCTACATAGTATAACACAAGAGACAGTGTAAAGAACTCTCTGGGTACTCCTATAATTAAATTATTTCAAGCTCACATTTATTGCAAATTATCTATTTTAATTTTTTTCACCCTCAAGAACAGTTTGCATTGTGGCATTAGAATCCTTTTCACGGGACTCTCAATTCATCTCTCCTTTCATGCTGTTGGCTATATTATAAACCCTGCAAGCAGAACTGGCTTTGCACTCTAAAGTGCATACTTTTAGTGCTTTAAAATCCCCTAGTTTTTGAACATTTATTTTGTTGGTCAAGCTACTTAACTCTGTAAATCTGTTCATAAAGATAAAAACTTTTTAGGTCTCTCAAATATTCTTATCAGAAAATAATAATGAATTATAACCTAGATAGTAAAAATCTCATTTAATTCTTTTTCTAATTATAGAGCAATTTTACACAAGTTAAGCAATAAAAGTACTTGGCTGAAGGAAATTTATGGCTTTGTTTTTGGGGGTTATTGGCTTTGGATTCAAAATGAACTTCTACCATTTGGTTAATTTTTTCCTGCTTTGCCTCTTAAGAATTCTTCTTTGTTTGCAACCTGCTCTGTAGCTGAAGATGTGAAAAATGTGAAGGTGGAGACTCTTATGGAATCACTAACAACATGACTGGTACTATCCTTCACAATGTAGATTTAATTCCTTTACTTTTTATTTTTATCTATTTTTTTTTAAGTCCGTGCCTTCTTTCTGTATCAACTTTCCTTGTTCTGATGTGGTTGCTGTCAAAGTGGAAAAAGCATTTAAAAAATGAATTCCTATAGCTTTCAGGTCCTAATCTTCTAAGTAGTACTCAGTCAAAAATGGTTGTGGTTATCTTCTGTTTGTGTTGTTTCTATTCAAATATGTTGAAGGGAGTCCTATCCTGCTGGGTATGCTGTAGTTGTTCCAGTTGTTGGAAATGCACTTTTCCAACAAAGTGTTGGTTTGTCTCCCTGAACATCACAGCCTTCCTGTCAGAAACATCTTCTACAGACAAATTCACAGGCCATGCACACGGGACTGAGAAATCTGTGCTCTACAGATTTTCCATTTTTCTCTTGGCATTCGAAGGACTGAGATAAAATTGCCAAGATCAAGGGATGCTGCACCAAGTCAATAGTCTTATGATGGCAGAGAGTGGCCACCTCTGGCAGAAGGGACTGCTCTACGGTCTCTGCTGGAATCAGATCATGGTGTTGTTGGACTGGGGATCTGAAACAACTCTACTCTTAGGGTTAAAGAGAAAGATAGACCTCAAGGGAAGAAAAACTTTACAAATTTCAGCGTCTGATCAGTAATTAAAGGCCACAATTAAGTCTAGAAAAACAGTACCTGTTTAACTCTGCTTTGTGCCCAGCAAATGACTTGAGGTTGTGCAATTTCTGTAGTAATTCTGCTGCTGTTTCTAATGCTGTTGAATAAGGAGTGATTTTTTACCACAGATGTTATAGATATTCTAGTAAACATTATTTAAATACTGATGACTGGTAAAACCAACACAGACTACTGGGAATGAGGGAGGAGGTGGGATGCTTTGGTGATCTCTATGCCATATCTACTTTGCAGAAAAAGAATTCTTTGCTGTAGGAATTTAGAAGTAAAACTCAGCTGTCAAGCAATAAAACTTAGCTGTCAAGCAAAAAAATACCTGGAAAGCTTAAAAAAAAAAAAAAAGCCTCTTGTCTGTTTGAAGTAGAAAATACCCTGTCCAGAACATTCTTCATAAAAACTGCACCTTAGACAGCAGCAGTGTTAGTTGTGGAAAAGAGTAACTACTTTGAATGACCATGATGGGCAGAGAGTGTTAAAAAAGAGGCTAAAAAATATATTATGGGGGAAGTGGACAATAAAGCTAGTATCTCCGACCCTCTCATGAGGCTGAAGGTCAGGAGCTGTAAAGAAGCCCAGTCAGCAAAGAAGGTTAGTTTGACAGAAGCATCCATAGATGGTAATGAAAGGAAGCAATTAGGCCAGCTCCTCCTGCGGTATTCTGGTGTCTTTTCCAAGAACAATGAAGAATTTGGATGACAGGATTAAGGGCAGTGCTGCTTTGTGCTAAACCACTGAATGATCCTGGGAAGCAATGCTTACACTGGCTTGTTATCCTAGGAGATGGGTAGAAATGTTAAATTACAGGCAGTGGAAGGGCCTGACTGCTCATCCTAAGGTGTTGCTGGCATCCTTGGCTCTCCAGGCACTGCTTACTTCATGGGTGGCTTCAATTTTTGTTATTAATACACTTCTTGCCTTTGAAGGAGCTTGTTAGCACAGGTAGCACCCCCTGCAGCTATCAGCATCTCTCCTGGCCCAGAGGTGGATCAGCTAATTGTGCGAGTTGTGCCTGCACAAGATAAGAGCCCCTCAGTGGGCTGCGGGCCAGCTGTTCCAGGCTGATGCCCATCCCTGAGGAGCACTGAAAGCCTGCTGGGACATGCCCCAAACCCTCTTCTGCACAGACAGCACTGATCCCCCTGTCCTCACCTCAGCTGCAGCCTGCAGAGATGGGATTATTTCAGTAACTTTTATCACTCTAGGCACACTGGCCTCAGGGCATTGTCAGAATGGAGTGGGACATGCACGCAACCTGCTGCTGGAGCAGTCTGTGCTGAGCCCTGCCAGCTACACAAGACATTTTGGTCTCTGTGCAACATTGTTTTTTTGCCTCTTCCTTCTGGAAAACATACATTACCTAGGGTTTTCATTCTCCTGTGCAATCCCTTATTTCTTGGATGTAATTAATTTTATTTCTTTAAAATTTCAGAGGAGTCTACAGAAAATTTCATCTTCAGCCTGCTCAACACAGATGTCTTTCTCTCTGTGGGGTAAGCAACCCAAATTCAATTTCAAAAAAAAAAAAAAAGAGTGTTTTATTTTTCCCTTTGCTTGATCAATTTTGTTTTCTTTTGTTTATTTTGTTGCTCACAAGATTGTTAGGTTTAGCTGAGAATTTAAAGCGTTACTCTGCATGAGCTTCTGGGTGATTGCAAGTCTCCTGGGTTAGGTGCAAGACCGGGGTGAGTTTCCCACGGAAGTGCTCTCTGCACTGGAAAATCTGGAAAATCTTTGCATGTTTTGTGGGAACTTCACGTTATTTCTCTAGAATGTGAAAGAAACAGCTAATAGAAGAAGAAATTGTAAAGCTTGTAACCAAGCCAGTTTCTAAAGTTAGGGTGGGAAGGTATGCAACCGTTTAAAACCAGGAATCTAACCAGCTCCCAGAATAGTCTGGTATAAACCTGTTGGTAAAGAGTTTTGATGTTAATGGAATGCATTATGAAGGTATTATGCTTCTCAGTCCCACAAGGGTCTTTCCTCAGTGTCTGCTAACACACCCATTTGCTAATTCTAAACATTCACTCAGGCTCCTTGTTTCTCTCCACTTAGAAATGTGACTAGAACCAAAGAGTCCATAATTAAGGACAAGACCAAGAAAGTAGCAGAGATAATGAAGGTATCAAGAAGAAAAGAGACACATGGGTGAATGAGAAAACAGAGAAGCTTAACAGCTTTGGTGCAAAGCTGCCAGAAGTTTCACTGACAGGTGAAAGCAGCTCAAAAGCCTTTTTGATAAGGACAAATGAAGATATTTTAGGATTTGAAATGTAGGCAATTTTTCAAATGTTGCTTTTATTATAAAGCTGGGCTGGTTGAGACAAACGTGCAGCCCTGAGGGGATGATGATGCCAGATCGTATGAGTCAGATTCTTCCCTCAGAAATAGTATGGTAGGCAATCATAAGACAAATGTAAAAAGTGTGATTAGATGCTAAATTTCATGCCAAAGAGGAAAAAAAAATAGAGGAACTGCAAGCTGTGGATAAAGTTTTGCTAATCTCAGTACTCAAGAAAGGTAACTAAAACATCAGTCAGTGAGGATTCTGCCAAAGTCCACTAGATAGTTAGGCAGAGCAAATAATTAAACATGAGTCTTAAATCACATTATGGTATTTTCCTCTGGTTACGGTGACATTTGTTTAATACACTTAAGTTTCTCCTCACAAAGTTAGGAAACCATTACCAGTTTCCACCAGTGAATCTGTTTCAGTATATGCTTTTGTAATGAGTAAGTTTACTTGTAGTGCTTGCTCCTTAGTTTTTCTATTGGTATTGATTTTAATAATATATCAAGAAGTAATTTGGTGCTCAAGAAGTAATTCCAGTTAAAAAAAAAAACAAACAAAAACAGATCAGCAACAGAAATACTCTCATTTTATTGAACTAGTTGTCATTGAGTATTGTGTGTTTCACTGTGAATCAGCTCAAATTCACTATCCAGTCTGTATAAACTAGTAAGAGGTTATCACCTATTCTGTCAAGTCTACCCTCATATCTGCACTTGTTTTCTACACAGAGACAACAGATTCCTGGCTCGGGAATCTCTGATATTCTTCCTATCTGTTTGGTAACATCCCGAGTTCTATTTTCCGTGGTGGAAGCCTGAAAGGGAAAAAAACAGTTTAAAACTACAAGCCCAGCAATGAGATGTAATGTCAGAGGTGCCATATAATAAGATGTCCCAAGTGACTCTTCTTAAAGTATTGGTGAAATTTCAGATCTGATTCTGTGGATGCTCCACTCTCAGAAAATATGTGAACCAGAGCTAGACAGAGCTCAGAAACAAAGAAATAGAAAGATACAGGTTTAAAAAAATCATGCCCTATAAGTTGAAATAGAAAGATACAGGTTTAAAAAAATCATGCCCTATAAGTTGAAGGCAGTGGTGATGTTTAGTCTAGAGAAAAGAAGACTGAGGAGAGGTGTGACAACAATGTTTGTTAAAATATTTTAAGACATACTCCAAGTAGGAAGGGAATAAATGATATTCCAGGGGGAAAAAAGCACAAGAAACAATGTTCTTAAATTGAGGTAAAGGAGACTTCTGCTAAATTTTAGGGGAACATAAGGGGTTCTAATATTAAAGATAGCCAAGGAATGGAGGATCTCAACAGTAGATGTGAGAAGTGCTGGGAGCCCATTATTAGAATTCTGTAATAAATGACTATACATTCATTCTTCTGTGTAAATATCCAAAGTATGCCTGGAAGGATTTAACTCAGTTTTTTAAGAGCTGTGGTGAGCTGCATTGTCTCTTAAGGATAATTGACCATACTTCCACCATTACATGAACAGAACTAATGAGAAAAAGGCAGAAGGTGTTGCTCATCCCATGTAGGTGGTTTCAGTCACTCAGGGCATGACACCTGGGTTTTCATAATGCAGAAGAGGGGCTCTAGGGCTTTGAAAAGGAGGCATCTGAAGGCAGGCATGGGCTCCAGGTAGGTGTCAGCTCTGTGGGTGTTGCTGCTTAGATGCTGCTATAGATGCTGCTCAATATAGAAATTACTCTGCCTTGAACCTTCCAGGGTGGTTTCGGCAGTCCAAGCTTTTGTCTTTTTTCTGTTCTTCAAGTGTTCAGTGTGTTAATGCCAGGGCACCCAGCTCCCATGAACTGGAGAACCCTGCTGTGTTTATGTATATTTGCCTCCTTGCCTTTCAGCTTTCACTGACACTCTCTGGGCAGACTGCTTGGGCCGAGTCCACTTCTTTCCAGGATCCAGTTCCCCTAACCAGCATACCATGCCATGGATGTTTCTCTTGTAGCAAGACACTTTGAGCACTCGATGTAGTTTTGCTGCTTAAGGTCTGTTTACAGCCTGGACAGTCCTTATACCCGGTTATTCCCAGAATTGCTCTTTGTAAACTGTCACTTTCTGCCTTCCTTAAGAATTATCCTGAAATCCATATGCATGGGATGGCAGCCAGAGTTTGGTGGAACTGATTTAAGACTTAAGCTTATCTGCCTCATTAAATAGCCAGAAGAAGCTGGCTGCAACTTTCCCCTAAAAAGCTCAGTCATACCAACAGCAGAAGATTAGGGTATAAATAATCCATTTGGCAGGGTTAATACAAAAATACCTCTCTGTTGCTCAGCACTTGTTTTTCATCCATTTTCTTAGTTACACAGCCTCGCTGCCTCTGGCACCCACTATGGAGTTTCTATTTTGGGCAGCTCCTCGAGTGATGGCTCTCGGGGACCAGAGGCTACGGGGCTTTCTCCCGAAAGTGGGGTTTTTCCTGGCGTGGTGAGGGAATGGCAGCACTTTGAGATCACGCACATCTCCCACGCAGCTCTAAGCAGAAAAGTCCATTTGTCTGAAGGTGCATCCCCAGCTCTCCTCCTTCCCTGGGAGTGCCTTCAGCTGCCTGGGACCCTCAGTCTCCCCTCAGGAGCTGTGCGCTCCCTGCAGTTTTGCAGTCTGAGCCTGAGGGATCAGTGCAAACTTCAGAAATGGAGCTTCCCTCCTTTTCCCGCCCGCCGCGCTCCCGCAGGCTGCCGCGGCCATCTGGCCTCATGGCTCAGGGCCTCCAGACCCAACGAGGGGCCGAGACAAAGGAGCCATTCTTCAGCCCAGCTCCGAGCCACCACGCAAGCTGTGTGATAGGCACCTCCCTCTCTCCCTCCTGGAGACCCGGGCCCTCGTTTGGCGCAGGAGCCCCGCAGAGCTGGCACTGTGTCCTGCTGCTGCCCTGCTGCCGTCCCTGGGCACCTCTCGGTGCCCTGGCCGTGCCCAGGCCTCCGCCGCAGCCGTGAGGTGCCTCCTCCCTTGCTCGGCGCGATGCTTTTCTGCTGCCGGCCGCGGCTCTGCCCCTGCTGCCTGTGGCTCAGCAAACACAGCCCCGGCAGCAAGGTGCTGCCGAGCCAGGGCAGGAGCCCTGGCTGCCCCCTCGCTGTCCTTGGCCCTGCCGGACCCCGGTTCCCGGACTGGAAAACTCTATTGTCCTGAACAGAACCATGCTACATTGCCTAAGCATCCATCAAATACAAGTGTCTTACTTCTGCCTGTTTACTGCCTGTTTCTGGGCTCTCCATGAGCTGTTTATTGACATATACTTGATTGACATATACTTGTATTTTTTTCCAGTGGGTTAAATATCTCGCTGCAGGAAAAGAGTACAAACCACTGTTATGCTAGGTTTGATAATAATTCTTTTTTTTTTTTTTTTTTTTTTTTTTCCCTACAACCCCAGTTAGAGGGATAGTTGTAACTGGGAAACTCTTAGCAGATGCTCTGTGTTTGTGTCTGGAAAATCTGGGTAGAAATACAGGTAAGTCTGTGGTGTCAGGGCTATCATATATCAAAATTAATGTATTTAGATTTCGCTTCATGTGTTTTGGGCTGATCAGAACTCTGTGCTCCCAGGTGAACTTTAAATCACAATCACAATACCTGCTGTATTCCAGGTCTGAGCTGTTACTGCAAGTGAGCTGCCTGCTATCCTGGCAAAAATACTGAACTAAAAAGGAGAGACAAAAAAGGACAGCAATGAGCCAGTTGTAGAGGTGGGGGGAAAGACCTCATAGAAGAGTAAAAGGCATCATCTCTTGCTTGTATTTTTGTATGAGGTGGAGGTAATCGAGCAGTTTAAGGCAGGGAACATACTGGGGGAATCAGGCCAGGCATAGCCAAAACAAGTGACACCTCAGTATGCAGTGCCAGACTTCAGCTGTGAAGAAACTGTGCTGATTCTCATCCCAGTGGTATAAATGTATGTTATGTCAAGGCTGAAAGGAAGCTCCTGATCCTTTGCTGGCACTTAGTGCTATAAATGCACCAGAGTTCAGCAGGCAGAGATCAGTGGAAGCTAAGTAGAACCTCACAGCAAAAGCAGTAGGGAATCCACTGTGAGCAGGACAGGGGTGACACCCCCAGGCCCGACAGGAAGCCAGCAAAATCTGGAAAGGAAAGACTCCAGCTTCAGTGTTTGTATGGGTGTCTCTGACAACCTTGGCAGGACAGTTCAGTCCCAGAGAGCCGGGTGGGTGAGATGTTTTTTAGCAGCTGTGAACCTGGTTATTGTGTGCACTGGGCCGCTCCTTCTCGCTGCTATTGTTTCACTTTTCCGGCTTTGTTCCTTTTAACTTTTCCATCTGATCAGACCCCATAGAAATTAATACTACTGTAAACAACCACTTAAGACAGCTCCATATGCTTTAGAAATAATATTCATGTTTTCCAATTGAGAAACAACTGCATTGAATTAAACCTGCCCAGGTTCTGGTGACCTTACAAACACAGGACTGGGTTTGTATTTTATTGTCAGTCCCTGCATTCTGTAGAGTAGAGCACTTCTCTTTTGCCGGATTTCCGCTCTGCCAGCACTGGCTCTGTGGGTGTTGTGTTACCTGCAATTACATTTACTACAGCATGTGCCAGTAAAAATAATTTGCCAGAGTCAGGTGTGAGCATTAAGTATAATTTAGGTTTGTGTACAGGTACTTTGTGCATTGTAACTACTCAAGATGTATTATATATACTGCTGTCCTATGTGTGTAAGTATTTCTTACAGATAGTTCATTCAGCTCTCAGAGGAAGTAGGATCTTCATTCTACTTTAGGAGTTTTTAAATTTAGGAATAATGCTCCATAAAATTCTGTGTATGTGTCCTGTCAGTGATTTCCCCTTCCCTGATTGAAATTGCACCTCTTACTCAGAGATCTCCCATCTCTTTTGCATTTTCACTCAGCTACCAAGAAATTTACCTTATCTAGAGCATCAGCTGCAAATACACTGCTGCTGATTGTAGGACAGTCCTGCAGGAGAGCCCTGCTCTCTTCCATCCCCCAGCCGCAGTCCTGGTTATTTGCTCTTCCACAGTTCTCTTGCACGGTCATTTTCTTCACTTTCACTGTCTGCAGCTGAATATTTACGGTACAATCAGCTGCCAATATCTTAGTGAGAAACACAGCAAAATCTTTTCTGTTTCTGAAAACTTCTGCTTTTGCTCAGGCTACTCTGTCCTGAATTCCTAGGGATATAATCAGGAATAATTTAATTGTGTTTTCCTTACAGCCTGTTTTATGGTGTCAGAGGGGTTCTCCAGTGCACTCACTATGTTATCTAGGTGCTTACTGATATATACCTTCATCCAGCTGATAGCTCTTCGCTTAATTTACTATTTAAGCCACTGAATTTTGCCGGTATTTGCCAGGAAAATTCCCCTGCATGGTTCAGATTTCTGTCCATAATGTGTGCATTTTACCAAGAGTGTGCTCCTCAATATATCAGCCCAAGCTCATGAACTGACTGCTTAAAACCAGCACCAGAAGCACAACAGTTGTGATCCTTGGGACATGGGCATCTATTCTGCTCTCCTGCCAGGGCGAACCACACTGCAGGAGCTGCTCTGTGGCACAGGTATTGCCAGCTCAGTGTAAAGCCTGAGCAGATGCTGGAGGCAGATGCAGCTGCCTCTGTACCCTAGCTGACTCCAAACCATTTTGTAATGACTCTTTGTTCTACCTTCTTCCTTGTTGTCCTTATAAAAGTCAGTAGGAGAGCTCATTTCCAGAAGGTTACCCCAACCGTATAATGAGGAGAGTGAGGTTTTTTTGCAAGCTATAAAACACATGTGCATTGTTTAGTTAAAAATCTTTTACAGCTCTCGTGATTTAGACTGAAGACTTTTAGGCAGGATGTATTTTATTCTCAGCAGTCGTTCTGCAGTCAGTCTGTCCTTACAAGAGAGATTATTATCAGTAGCTTTCCATGAAAAATCAATGTAAACTAGATGTGTCTGCTAGTCAGATTATACTAATGAGAACTGCACAAAATCCATTACCATATTCATTAAAATATTTTCCTTTTTAAAATTTGGCTTCCAGCTTAGATCAGCCTTCAAACTATTCCATTAGTGCTGCTGACTCCCCTTTCTGTTAAGCTAAAAGCTGAGATAACGCGTGCTCAGAGCAAATGAATGATGCAAGATGATCAGTATGCCAGTACAGCTGTGCTGGAGATTTGCAGTTGCATTTAAACCATTGGTAAATTTACACAAGCATTTCAGAGATCAGACTAACTGGCTTCAAGGCAGAGCACAGTACCTTCCTCCTCTTGATACAGATATCATTAGTTTGGGGAAGAATGGGAGTACCACAGAATTATTTATACAGACAGCACTATTTGTCTTAAGCCATGATCTCTGAAGTGAAAATAGACTCAGAGATTCTAAAAACTCATTCAATTTCTGACTAAAATAAACAAATAAGTAAGGTCTTGTAAACCAAATGAAGAAGTACGGAACTCTTCCAATGTTTTTATGAAGTCATTTGTTGACACAACTCAGTGATGAGGACATTAAAGGAGGAATATTTAGTAAATATTTTGCTGCCCTCCACTGGACAAGCGACAGCATATCCCAGCAAGCACAGTACAATGGGGCCGTTTTACTTCAGATGCAATTGAAGATGTGTGTTCTATCTCAGCTGAGCATTACAGGGGGTTTTGAAGCTAAAACTGGATAATTGCGATTTTAAACTGAAAAATATTAAAGATCTGCCTGGTAGAGCAGAGTGACTCATCAGCTACCTGTGAAGGTGTGGACCAGAAATTGTTGCACATTCAGGGTCCTGAGGGATTTACTCTTTCTACTCTAATCAGAAGAGCAATAAAGAAGTGGGAGTTTGTGCATAGGTACCTGGAAATAGGAAAAAAAATTACTCCTTTCTCTACTCCTGTAATATTTTGATCTCTGAATATGAGTTATCTGCAGGCATCTGTGCCTGTGGATGGATTTTGTGCTTAGTCATTGTACATAACTTCTGTGGTTTATAGCAATGATGTCATGTTGACCTTGCCATTAATTCATTAGCAGCTTTATACCTGCTGTAGTCCTTGGCAGAGGACTAACATCAGTATTGTATCTAGAAACATATATTATTAAAATATTTTCTAGTTTGAATAATGTTTAAGATGATAGCCTGAAGGAATTGCTTTATCAAACCAGGACACTGAGGCTGTCACTGGGACTGAAGGGCAAAACATTCTTGAGAAATCAGAGCAAGGACAGCTTAGAAGGGAAGGGGATTTGCAAAAACACCACAGAAGTAGCAGAGCTGCATGGACAGGGGTCAGAATTGGTTGCTGGGAAGGCTGGAAGAAATATTCGCTGTGTACCTACAGCTGGGAAATTTCCTGTGTAATGGACACTTTTGATGACCATAGCCTTGACACATGATGTGGCAGAACACTTCCTTTGGAACTCATTAGGTTTCCATTTGTATATTCCAGAGCATATATCAAGCTGGCCCACTGTAGCAAGGGACAGTTGTTGAGTTTGGCTATGAATATTTTCACCACTTACTTTGCTCTGACATTTTCATATGAAACAGAGGAAGTGGAAACAAGAACAAGAAACATTAATCTGTTTGTTTTCAGTCCAAGAAACTAGGTGTGATTCATATCAGACAATAAAAATGAACCACACAATAATCAAACCCTGAAGAGCCTGAAGCCTGGTAGCAGCTGCTTGTATGAGGATGGCCACATTTGGTTTTTTTTTAATGTTCATATAATTTGCATTTTCTGTCTCAGTAATTGAAAGGATTATGACAGAACAGATTTCAGCTCCAGTCTTAGTTTGAGAGCTACTTAATAGCTACTATGCTAGATTTATTTTGTCCCAGTTGATAATCATGCTGCTACTTTCCTGGTTCAAGTTTTACTTTACTATTTCTCCAAAAGCCATCGATCTGTTTGTTTCTTTGTTTGTTTGTTTTTGTTGCTGTTGTTGTTGTATTTGTAATGTTGCTTTCCTGTATTGCATAAGTTCTACCCACCACAGTGTATCCATACCAGATGGCTATTCTTTGTGACTGCCACTAACACTCAGCATTTGGTTAACAGTGTTAGAGGAATTCTTGCATTTGATTTCTATCTTTTCTTCATAACAACATGTGATTTTATTCAGCATGAGAAATTTTATTCAACAAAAAGGAACAACTATTTAAACTCCAGTTCATATGAGAATTTTTTAAATGTTGTATTAAGTGCAATTTTTTCCCCCAAGGTATCAAGTACAAAATGTTCAGGCTGTCTTTTAAGGTAAACATACACATACTTTAGTAAAAATGGCTTTTTAATAATTACAAGATTTGTTTTGACATGAGTAATTTTGATCTTTACAGTCTAAAAATAAAGAGGAAAACTCCTCCTGGCTGGTTCTTATGGTGATAATGATAAGAAATAAATTTATTTAATATCATACCTTCCTATGTAGAAAAATGTTATCCATGTCTGGATAACTAAATTCAGGAAACAGGAAAGAGAAAATCATCAAAACCATGTGAAAAAAAAAATAAGGCAGCTACAATAACCATCTAGTGAAAGTCAGTAGAAGAGCAGCAAGCTGGCCTTTAAGACAAAACTTTCACAGTAAACTCTAAGTGTTACATTCAACACTTAAATTCACTTCTCAGCAAAATAGGGTTAAATTTTACCACTTCTCAAAGGTTTTAATACATGTTGGTTGAAATTATATTATTTTTCTGCCAAACATGAGGAGGTGCTATATTAATGTTCTACCCATGGAAGATGCTACTGCTGCTTTCTTATTGCAGAGTATTCTTCAATCTAGACTTCAAAAGAATTATTATGTACATTTCTAGATCCTGATTTTATAGATTTACATATGTAGCACTTATAAATCTTTTGTTCTGTGTAGGGGTAGAGTATGTTTAGACAGAGATTCAGAGCACATTAAATAAGAACACATAAAAGGTCATCAACATTTTTTTTTAATGTTCAGACATATATTTTTTGTATAAAAATAACTTCAAGGC
Source organism: Taeniopygia guttata (assembly GCF_048771995.1). NCBI lineage: Eukaryota > Metazoa > Chordata > Aves > Passeriformes > Estrildidae > Taeniopygia > Taeniopygia guttata. The sequence goes on along the minus strand of NC_133027.1, from coordinate 26,323,914 downwards.
TTAAGAGGTTGTTTGTACTGGACTATCACTAATAGTGGTCAGAATCACCAGTAAATGTCTGGATGATAGATACAGATATAATTTATCATACCACTCATACAGTGCAATTTCAGGTTGTTTTGGTTCTACTGGTGACACTCTGCAGTAATTCATTATGCCTGTATTTAATCAATGCTGCAGGTGTGCAAATATAAAAATGGTCTCTCTTATTTCTCATTTGGAATTAGTCAAATACATACTATTTTTGTTACAATAAGCATGCTATGATGAAGAAAAATGGAGAAGTAACCATTCTTTTTCTTCATTGGTTATCCATGATATTTTAAAATTGAAATAGCCCAACAAAAAATACTAAAGTAAAACATGTTTTGTAGGTTTGTTTTCTTTTTTTTTTTTCCTGAGAGAAATGGAGTTGTCTCACAGAATTAAAAAGGACCTCTTTTATTATAACATAATCCTCTTTTTTTTTTGTCAATATATACATGTATATATGTTATTATGTGTTTATATGTGTTTATTTCCTTTGTCTATAGAAGAATTAGGAGACATCCTGAACCGTACCTTCATTTAGGATACAATTTAACATTAAACTTAAAATGGTTTACTTTCTCATGAAAATGAATAGAAAACATCCAAAGATTATGCTATTTTATAAAGTAACCCACCAAATTAGTTTCTAAATCTATGAGTGGGTTTTCAATGTATTCTGAAATAATAAGTCTCCTTTAGCTGGTGTAACATGCTGTGTATCAGTACAGAAGCGCTGGTGCTGAGCTCTGTGCATGGCTTCAAGACTTCCACAGCCGATCCAGTGCAGCCACAGTCCATGGTCTGCAGAGAGACACTGCAGCTGTGATCACACAGCTGAAGCCCACATATAAATTAAGTAGATGCAACTGGGTTTCATGCAGCCAGATAAGAAATGCATTTCCTGACAAAACATTCCCTTTTTGTGTCTAATGGAATGTCTATGCAATAAGCAACTCTGAACAGTAGATGTTTTTTTTCCCAGGGCAAGAAGTCATTGTTAGAGCTGGGGAAGGAAATGTCTCATACCTTCCGACTGGTCTAATTGGTTTGAAAGTGCATTTACTGTAGAATGCACCAGGTAGCCAAAAGAAGGAAATTCATAAAAACTACACTGAGCTTTCTTAAGGGATATATCAAGTAATCAATTTAGGTGCAGATTCACATGTGGGGAGATGGGACTGTGTGTTCTCCAGTCCAAACCATCCTAAACTTCTGGTTTTAGTAGGCATGAGGAAGCAAGTCCATTAATTTTGTCTTTGTCTGACTTCCTCTGAGGCAGCCGACAACCCCTTGGGTATCACCAGTGCCAGAGCTGTGCATCCCCTTGGCCTTCAGACTTTGTTGGAAAGAAGAGAGATGTCTTCATTCCTTTGAATTGGAAAACCTGACAGTTTTAAAATACAGTCCTAGAAATAACCAAACCAGATACATTTTCTACTGGCAGCAATCACAAGGTGCTTCTTCATAAGTACCTGCCTCTAAATAACAATTCCACTCCCAAAGTCAAATAGATGGGCAAAATACTCTACCATGGACAAATTTGTAAAGATCCACCCCAAATAAATGGGAAAAAAAAATTTCCAGACCGCAATATTCAAACTTCTTCAGGGATTCAGGTTGTCTGGGGCAAATGAGATAGCTGCAGTTGAAAAATTCAGCTCACAAAATGTAGCCCACTACAGAAATCCTGCCACGAATCACAGGAAAAGCTCCATGTAAGTTATAAATCAAGCTCTCTGTGATTTTTTTTTTTTTTTTTGGAGACAAGACGCTACTAAACAAACAGATCATTGTGTTAATGCAATCAATACACATAAAAGCACTCTGAGATAACTCACTTTGGTTGTGCTGGAAGACAACCCACCTCAAAGGATCAGGTAAGCAGGCAACCTGCTCTTGGTAGTCCGCCTGCTGTGCAGCTGTCAGAGCAGTGCTGTGTGTTGCAGGAAGAGTAACCCTGTTGTCTTCAGCAGAGGGTTTTGTTCGTTGAGTGTACCAGACATATGGGCAATTAGTCTCAGGAAACGTCATGCAGCCAAATCCTTTAACTACTCATCTTAAAATGTGATGTGGCTATCTCTGCTGCATTAGAGGACCATGAAAATAGCCATGTGAGAAACCTTGGAGGTGTGATTTATTTAATGGATCTTTTCTCTATTTGTCAGTAGGCATATTCTAACAGTCTTACATGTATTTTTCTTGCAGCATGGCTTACCCAAAAGGCTTCCCATCGGAGTAGTCCATCACTGTGGCCTTTTGAGTTTGTGACAGGCTGTCTGTGGCTCAGGTGGAATTTGCAGCAAGTCAGAAGTTCTGGCAGCAAAGACCATGTTGTCATTCATGTACTGACAGAAGGGCAATCTTTGTGTCTCTTCTGTACCACACCAGATCAAACACTCATGCTTAGGACTGTACAGAATGCAAGGAAAGATTTTTATGGTCCTTGGCACAAGATAGCATTGAGCAAGAAAGGAAATAATGCAAAATTATTTCTTGTTTGTTAGAGGGTCCATTCTATCCCTTAAAGTAAGGAGAACAACACTTGAAAATATGAATATATTTTGCCATGAAGCCATCAGATCTTTTGGTTGGTGGATCAGGCAGGTGGGTCACTGCTTTCTTCCTCCTGGTACCCGATGGTGTGTGATGCTGACTGTTTCCTTGATGGCAGTCACGAGTGAGTTATTTTTCTGAGAGTTTAACTACCTTTTTTCCCCTAATGTACCATTTTCTACCCTTGTGTAATCTCTTAAGGGATGTCTTCTTTTTATTACAGTCAATATCCTTTTATTTTTATTTTGGTGGGACTTTTTTGCTTGCTTGTTTGTTTTGTTTTGTAAGTCTGCCAGAAGCAGACACTTTTATTGAGAATTTTAAACAATCTTCAGGCAGATTCCCACCCCACTCCATCATCCATTTATTGATCTTATAGAAATAGGGGAAATGATTCTTGATTTTTACTAGAATAATCGAGTTTTTAATTGTGGAAAGCTTGTTTTTCTTTTTTTTTTTTCTTATATCAGAGTTACCCCGCTTAGGAGTTCTTTACAACTAGTCAGTGTTTTCATTGCAAATGTAATGAAGTATTATTTATCCAGCTCCTCCCTCTAGTGGTGACCTTAGGGCTCAAAGCCGAAGGAAGTTTTCATGCTTGTGAGCTTTGTATCTACAACTCACACAATCCTGTGTATTGGTGGCACCTTTTTTTTTTTTTTTTCCCCTGTAAATTTAGTGTTGTGGTTACTAAGACTGCTATTTGTGAAAGAGTTTACTGTATTAATTTTACAATTTTTTGTGGATACTGAATGGAAGAAATTAAGAGGGAAAGACAGCAATTGGAGTAAAATTAGGTACTATACTTTGAATTAAAAGAGTGTTGTTCCTCATAAAGCTGCAGACAGTGAGTATTTGACCTAAAATTTTCAATTTGAAAAAAAAATTATTTTATTGTTGAAATCAGTAGAGATGTAATTGCCTCCTAGTCTGTATTCAATTAGAAGACTCTGCAGTTTCTCCACAGGACCTGAAATCTTGTTTAAGTGGAGAATCTACTGGATGAGTTTAACCCGTAGAGCAGTGCTGGGGCCTGTGTGGAAGCAGTGGCTTCACCAGGCTGATGGACACGGTGGCTGCAGTGCTTGGGTGGTCACAAGCTGTGTCCAGGGGCAGAACAAGGCTAGAGCTTTGGTGTGTGGGTTTGTTTTACTCATGTATCTGTTTTCTAGTTAGTGTCATGATGTGTGTAGTTAGACAATTATTTTATGTGTCTCTGAGATACTCTTAAAGAAACTTGAAATTCGCTGTAATGCAGATAAAGCCTGCTTGGAAGGCTGCCGGAAACTTCTTGATACAGCCAGGCTGTGATCTCTACCCGGCAGTGCAGGCTTCCTCTCATGATTGCTTTTCCTTGTGATTATTTAATATTAGCTTGCCAGTTCTCTCTAATTCTCTGTGATTGTCTGAGAACATGCAGCTTTTTTTATTGACTGCACAGCTGAAATGAATTTATAAACAGAAAGGGCAAGTTTTAGTCTCACTCAGTATATGAAGCAAGAACATTTGGAAAGTGATTTTTCTTTTTTGTCAAAATGAAGAGACTGATGCTCACAGTGAGTTCTGCCTATGGAGAGGACTTAGAAGGGAGTTGGGGTTTAGGAATGGATCAGTGTTGCTGTGCCTGTGAGCCAACCTGCTGCTGTGTAGTCACCTCCTGAGGGGTGGATGGGTGCCCTGCTTGATGTGGGAATTGCAGGAGCCCCAAAACATCTATGTGATTGCACTTGCAGTGTCTGCCAAGGGACAGCTCTGCTACAAGAATTTACAGCCTTTCTAATGTACTCTGAGACGAAGCAGCTTTGTGGTTCCTCATACAGCAAAAATAAAAGCAAAGCCAGAACCAAGTGCTGTTCCCAAGAGCTGCTTGCTGCAGTCCCAGCTGGTTGCCTGCGCTTGGCACAGACAGGCTGTCCTCTCCACCTCCCTCTCTTCCTCCCTGTCTGCACAACCTTTGTCCTTGGAATCTTCTTCCCAGATGCAGGGGAAGAAAAGCCTTGCCAGCTCTCCAGTGCTTGTTCCTCCCCAGCTTGCAGAGTCACTGAAACTCATTTGCCAGCAAATTTGCCTCTGGATGGAAATCAGAACTTGAAAATAAATAATGCCTCTTCCTTGCCAGCATGGAGACAGTGCTGAACTTGGTGTTGCTGGAAACCCACAAAGCCAGTGCGTCAGCAGCATTCAGCAAAGGCATGGAGCCCAGGCCACCAGATAACCTTTAAACACAGTCAGCTGTCCCTGAGGAGCTTTCCGTGTCCACATAAGTGCTGCTAATTTCTTTTCATAGCCCATTTTTCTTTTAATACAACTACGAAGGGCAAAAAGGACAGTCTGAAAGTTATAAATATAGCAGCCATATGCTGCAGTTTCAATACCAAAACAAGGTGAGAAGCAGAGCAGCACCAGAGTGCAGGTGGTCAGCACAATTTTTTGATTGCCTGCACACTGTGGTCCCACAAAAATCTCCAAATGTCTTCCCACACCTCTCCCCTCTGCCTGTGGAAAAGCACCTGGGCTCCAGAAGTCTGGCCTTGCATAAGACTTGCTTGGCTCCAGCAGAGAGGAAGCGAGGGCCGTGGCATGTTGAGGATGGCTGCTGTGGGATTTGGGATTTTAGTCACTCATTAAGAAGTCAACATACACTTATGATTCTCTGTGGGGAAAAAAAAAATAAATTCACAGACTGAAGATTCTGGTGTCACTCTGAGCAAACTGTCATCCTAGCAGCCAGAGCTAAAAGTATGTGGAGAAAGCTGAGAGGTTTTAAGCACTGCTGTCATGGTAGGCTGTGCTTTGGTACCTGATCTCATCTGCACTAAGCTCTTACATGTCCTGTGTGTGTGATGTTCTGGAGTTCAGCTGTCACATTTGCCAAATGCTGTAGGCTGCACTGGAAATGCTGGTTTCTCAGCCATGAGTGTTACTCAGAGTATAGGCTGCTGTGGGAATCAGTGCTAGGGTTATTAATGGCAGCATCTTCTCCTTGCACCTCCAGGACTGTACTGAGCTACAGGGCAAAACTACAATATCTTCTGCCTCAAGGTGTAACTAGAAGGTGAATAGAAAGTGCTGTGCTTCACATAGTCATTTAAAAATACTCAACTGTAATAAATTCACTTAGAGATAACAAAATTCATTTATCTATTTTTAGCAGAGTTCTAGGTGATCCAATAGAGTATTGAATTTTCAGAGTTGTGGCACAATTGTACAATTTTAGTAGATTTCTATTTTCGGATGTCTCTGATTAAATTTTCTTTTTATTTCCTTAATAAAGACAACACTTTTATTCTTCAGGCAATAGCAGTTTAAGGTAAGAATGGTTGGAAAAGGGTACATGTTGGATGAAATAGAATTTCCCTTCTATTGTGCTTTAAAAAGTCTGACAAATGTCGCTACCAAGCAGGCTAACATTAAATTTTAAGGAGAAAGTTAGTACCTTGACAAGGAGCTATGCCACTTTTTCATCAAACTTTTTATCTGAATTTTTTTATCTGTAAATGGTAAATATAGGGAGGATGAATTACCTTCATGAGGGAGGAGAATTACCTTCTTTTATATTAGATTATATTAGATTATTATATAATTATATTAGATGCTTCCTTTTTGTAACTCCTTTACATCCACAGAACCTTAGGCTAAGAAACTTGGTCTGTATGAAGATATGGAAATTGCTTAAATTTACATAATTGCTTGAAAAATTAGATGAGATCAGTAATATAAAATTGCTGATTTGATTGACAGGTTTTCAATGCTGTAGTATTTTCTGTTTTATGAATACATTTCTCTTTCAAAGGGGGACAGCATTGTGCCTGTTTTAAATTCTCTCTGCAATACCTACGTGTGTCTCCTGCAGTTTAAGTGTATTATTAGAGTCTAAAGCTGAAATACATGTAGCATCATGCCACTATCTTTAACAGAGACATAAAATTGTTATTACTGAAGGCAGCTGGTAGTACAAATTACTTTTTTCCCTTTGGGGAGTATCTGAAGGACTTGAAACAGAGGACAGCCCACAGTAAAAGCAGAGAAGATTTTATTACTTGTCTCCTACGTGAAGGTTTTGTATTACTCTTACTGTCATCTTTCCATGTTCCATTGTCTAATTTTAACCAAATGTGAATCATCTCAGAGTAAGTAGTCAAGGTCCCACTAGCTTTGAGAAATACAAAATAATGAACTTTAAAACATGAAAACCTAAACACCAAGAGAGGTTGGGGTTAGCACTCTGGTTTGAACAAGAGAAACAGAGCACAGCCTCTCTTTTTCCTGGCAGCAGAGGCTGGTCAGGCAGCAAATGCCATCACTGCCCTGTCAGAGGTCTGGACCAGCTGCAGCTTGTGGCAATTTTCCCCATGTGCCAAACTGTGTAAAGGCTGGCAGAAGATATGGAAGGAAAACAAGGGCTGAATAGTGTATAAGGGGGATAAGGATCAGTGGTGACAAAACATGAAACAAACTTTACTTGTTTTGCTGTGGGTCTCCCTGCTACTGCAGCAATTGCCAATTACGGTTTCAAAGCAGAGAAACGAATTTGAAAGTCCTGTGGTAGGGAAAGCCTTGGTGTGCAAGTGGCGATACCAATGACTCAAAAGACAGTTCTCTTCTTGCTGAGTGAATACTGAATTGGTGCTGCAGGATTTCTCTAGAATGATGCCTTACTGACCATGAGCTTTTCCTGATGACTTTCAGAAATTTGTTTCTGGTTACTTATGGTTTTTGAATTATCTTCTTTTTTTCTGTCACAGAAATAGAGTAAAACTTTCCCTGTCATTAGACACAGAAGGATGTTTCTAGGGAAGATTTCTGGCTTGTTGAATCTGAAGTTAGCCTTAAAATGAAATTAAACCAATCTGATAAGATCACAGATACTTGCTTGTAACTTTTTTATTTTCATAAAAGCCATATTTAAAAACAACTACATTTGAAGATATGGCTATAAACATAATTTTAACCTTAGCTAGATACTAGAAGGCAGTACAGCCAAACACTGTTAACCAGATAATTACAGGGAATTTAGGTAGCATTTTGGTGAGATTTTTTGATGGAGCTGTTTCTGCTTTATTATCTTAATGTTTCTAAAGCTCCTTAACTACAGGAACTACCTTTTCTAGAAATTCTTACAATTAGAAGTGTGTGAAAGGATGTTCTTGGTGCAAACTTCTGCTTCTGCAGACAGCATGAGAAAGTAATGTGCCATCAGCTGCCCCTCTATAGAAACTTGTTCATGGTTTACCCAGGACATTGGGGTATTCTTGTATATCCTGGGCACTAGGTAAGTGTCCTGGAAGAGAAAAATAGGCCCATTTCACAAATAAAAATGTAGCTGAAGCACTGACATGGCACATGAAGGACCTGTATTGGTGTAATGTTATACTTGATTGTGTAGAGAGCCTGTGTCCTAGTCCTGTAAACACTATGTTGTTCATACCACAGCTGTTATGGCTAGTCACAAATAAAGATTTGCTGAGCTGATGATTTCAGAGCCTGACCTTGTTCAGAGTATATTTTAATTCCTTCTTCTTTTTTTTTTTTTTTTATTATCATTATTATTATTATTATTATTTTTTAATCTAAGGGTTTTTTGTGGTGGAAGGAAACCTAACAGCTGGGACTTTTCAATTGATTTACATTAGATTTAGTAGGTTTCAAAAAGCCTTTTAGATGGAAGATGAATTTTATATCTATCTTAATGCAAAATGTTTTTCATAAGAATATTTTCCATGTTGGAAAATAAATTTTCTAGTATTCTAGTATTAGGAAATGGCTCATTCAAGACTGATTGTAGTTGTTATACCACAGCTTTTCTTCAGTTAATCATACAAAGCACATAATAGATAATGCTGTCATAGGCACAGTTTTTATGTCTGTTGTTGATTTCAGTGTACTGCTCTAGGTGTTCTTACTTCATGATATTTGAGCTGCTGTTAGGAAAAAAAATCGTTTGTTTTCCTAAGGGCTTTTTTTCAGGCAGTGATTACTCGAGTGTCTTCTTTGTTTTCTGATGAGCTAGATTTATTTGACAATACCTTGTGTGCCAAAGGAGTCTTCTTATATCTCCTACAAAGCTCTGAAATTGAGGAAAAAAGAAAAAAGTTGGGAGTGAAGAGAAAAGACACTACTACAGTATTAAAAGACGTGTCAAAGCCCCTGAAAATGTATGTTCCACTGTATTCCTGCCCACTAAGACCCTGGTATTAGCTACCTGCTCATAATCACACAGAGAAGGACATGTTTTCTGGGGCATCTTTTTGAAATAAACTCAAAGTAGAGTTTTCATACGAGATATCCACTGGGTGGCAGAAGCAGATCAGAAAAAAATGGTACTCAACCAGGAGAGGCATACAAGTATAGCCACTAAACTATTTTGTAGCAGCACTATATCAATCTGACACCTGAGCTGGATGTGTTCGAGAATAATATATTAGATATATGAAATGAGATAATATATTAGATAGAGGGTTTTTTTACTCTCTTCCCCTTTCTGTATGTAAGAAGAAGTACATTTCTGGATGTGCACATTCTCATCCCTTCATTCTTTTTTCCTCACCAACTACAGGAACAGCATTTTCAGAGCAAAAGAGGGCCTGGACTGCCCTGCCTTATGATCCTTTTCTTTCTGCCCATTTTGATGGAAGATGCTGTGGCTGCAGCTAGAGCCTCTTCTGTTCTGCTCCCTTTCTGAGCAGAACTTTCTGCTTTGGAAAAACTACAGAGGGAGATGTCTTAAGTTCTGTCTACTTCAGTGTTGCCATAGCTAAAAGTAATTCTTAGTATTGATACATTGAAGAGCCCTTCCAAAGGTACTTGTGCTCAGGTGATCCAGGTCCTTGAGCTGATCACTTTTACCTGTAGCTCTCCCTTTGTCTGACCTGGGTTTGTAACTCAAACCAGTTTAAGAGAGGAGCTGAACCCAATGTAAAATAATGGGCAACTAGTTAAGAGATGTAGGGAAGCTGATAAATTTAATAGTGATTAACAATTCCTGCCCCACTGTGGTTAGTACCTGACAAGTTTAAGTGAGCACAGTGAAAATGAAGGTAAAGGGGCAGGACTTACAGACTTGGAAAGCAATTAAGAACCAAGAGGTAAGCTTTATCCTTGAACATTTTTATGATAAAGACTAAATTTAAAACACAGTCTACATGTTCCTGTCATATGTAATTCTGTTAGAAGCAAAGCTCACACTGTGATCCAGCATGCTTCCCATGGGTGTGTGCACAGCTTGTTGTGATAACTGAACATCCTTCATCTGTCCACTGTAAAGCCCCCAAATCCTAAGTGAGCTAAGAGATCCTGGATATAATGTTTTATAAGAATATAATATAAGGGTTTGTAAGAACATATATTGTGGTTCACCTCTGGTTTTGTTTTGGTGTTTTGTGTTTTTTTCTTTAATTTAATTTTTTAATACACACTCTACAATATGTGCGAGAAAGAAATATAACTAGTGTTGTCATTGTTTAGGATGTTTTCACAGAGAATTTGGCCTTGTCACCAGAATTTGTCTTTTATATCTGTCATCTCACTGCCCTCCAAACACTCCTGCATCGTAACTCACTCTGTTCCCTCTTCTCTGCTCTTTGTGGAGCTCCTGCTTTCTTGCACTGCCTGGGCAGGAGAATGGTGCAGTAACCAGCATGGTTAGTCTCCATGAATACTTTTTCCCTATTAATTTCAGGGCTCAAGAACATCTTTATTATGTGTTTTATTATTGTGAGGCTGTGAGGACTGTGGCTCTTAGAAAGTCTGTGCTGCCTGGCAGGTGGGCAGAGCATGTTCTGGGACAGGCTGAGCTCAGCATCTGAAGGGTTATGTCAAACTGCATGTAGGGCCATTGACCTGGAATGCTTTTCATTTACAAGGGTAGTTCCCAATAGCGTATTTCCAGCATTATTTCTTTAGAGGACCATGAATGCCAAGTTGTAATAACTAAAATGAGGTCAGCTATATCAGGCCCAAGCTCTTTGACAGCACACTTTGCAATCTCTGGAATGAATTGGATGAAAGAAACTGTTCAATCTTGTTCTGGCATGACATATTCCCCTTTTTAAAAGTAATTATGGCAGTATTATTCCACTTTGAACTCTACTGTTATATGTACATACCAGTATGAGAATTTGAATGGTTTTTCTGACCCACATAATTTTTAGATAAAACTGCTTCTAGCTATATTGTGTCTAATTTTTGAGTAAAAATATGAAAATATGATTCCACTGAACATGCATAATTAACTACAAAAATTCTGTATTCTATAGAAATCTTATGCACAACTTGTTTTATCTATATTTGAAAATCAGTAGAAGTTTCTAAACAAAAGTTAGCATTCTGTTAACAGATATGATACATACAAATAATGTGTTTGCTATGTTGAGTTTTTTCACTGAACAGCAACAATCCTGGTACACAGCAGCAAGAGTGGTGGGAGAAAGGAGGATGTTCTCCAATAGTCTGTATATTTTTATGCCAGATGTAAGAAAGTTAGTCTGTTGGGCACACTCGCTGAAGAATTGCATGTTATTCAGGTCCAAATTTAATGTCAGAAACAAATTCTTCCAGCTAGGCTTACTTATGGGTGTTGTGGCATTGTGAAATCACAGTATTGTAAAAAAAAAAAAAAAAAAAAAAAAAAAAAAAATCCAAATAGTTCCTGGATATCACTTAGAATAATTCCAAGTTTTTAAATCTGAATGAACATTGTAATGTTATTAAAACATCTCAGAAAACTAGCCCTAATCAGGTCTTGTCAATATTTAATTTTGATGATGTGTAAAATGCTCAGCATAAAATTTGCTTGAAGAAAAAGGAGGATACCAATTTCACAGTCTTAAAAATACAGAAAAGCCCCTGAACACATTAAATATACAAGATGAGAGATCTGGTGTTGTGGTTTGGTTGGGTTGTTGTTTTTTTTGTTTGTTCTAAACATATAGCTGAGGTTACTTGGAATGCCCTACTGTATTTAAATAACACATGGTGAAACATGGTTTTTTTTACCCTTGCTTTCTGTGGTATGGAAAATTAAATCTATGAGACTCTACACTCAGCTACTGGGATGGAAATATTTTTATTCATGGAATACATAGGATAATCTTTATTAACCTCTGTACTATTTTCTTTTTTTCCTCCCCTTAGTATTTAAATAAACAGCAGAAACTTAAGGTAAAGTTTAGCTAAACTTAAATTGTCATTAATTTATACAAAAATTGATCTGAGTACTCATGGGCTGCTGTTATCAGCCCAGAAGAAATTATGCTCTTAGGGACATTGTATGATGCTGACATGAGCTTTGGACATGCAGTGGCTTACAAAACTGCTTCTAGTAACTTGACTGTATACATTTTCCAAGGAAACCGTCCAGATTTTCCGAATAAAAGATGCTGAGTGGAAGGACATACTGGAATTGGAGAAAAAAGCTAGGGTGTGGGAAATGTGAACTCACAGAGCAGTTGAGTAATGCCAGCTGGTCCCTGTTCCATTGCCCAGTGACCTTTCTGTAAATGGACCCTGGCATGACTCACTCCCACCTCCACACCTTGCCTGCCCTCCCTCCCTTTGGGACAGCTGAGAGCTTGCAATGACAGTCATCTTCACTTGGCTCACTCATAACAGCAATTTGGTGTTTGGGCTTGGGGTTTTTACTGCTCCTATGCATAACATTCCTTTCTTTTCCTTTGGTTAAAGTAGAACTCAGATAATGTGATGGAAAACTGCACCCTTTCAAAAAGAAGCTAATTTTTGCCTTTCTTCTGTAAGGTTCATCTTAACACTTCTTTTTAAAGTATTGTCTTCTTAACTACCATCCTTTTAATTATTTGATGCCAGTTTAATATGGTACATGTATTACCGAGGAAAACCAGCCCAGTATCACACAACACGTGATCTATCATCTTTTTCTCATATGTCAAAGGGCAATTAACAGTGATGACTGCAAGAATGTTATCTATTTATCTTGAAGGAAAGTATTAGTCTTGCTTCACTTCCTGGGTTTCCAGAAATCAAGTTCCCAAAGACACTGGGATCAAATTTTATGTCAGAGATACAATTTTATTACAACAGTTTATTGCTGAACCTTGTGTAATAACAGGATGGACTTGATTATACTTTGAGCAGTAGCACTTAAAACTACAGAACTGGAAAGAAAATTCAGGATCCAGCAGACTTGAAAAGGAGTCAGAAAATCATTGAGCCATTTCAGTGAGCCATTGGGGAGCAAGGCAAGCCTTGCATCATGCCATTTCAGAAGTCTGTATCTCCTCAAATGCAATTCCGTTTCATGTCCTCCTGCCTGATTTTTTCCTCTATCTTCCCCTCATGTTTTCCTTGTTTTTCTGGCTATATCTCATATTTTAGCTCTTGAAATGGAAGGGGGAATAATCCATTTACTTAGTGGGAATTTGTATGTGTTAGGAAGACTGAAAGGGAAAAATTGTTATTTCTGGAAGTGCCAGAAGTCTGATATCCTGGAGTTTATCCAGGTATCTGTGTTAAAAAAACCCACTGAATCTTAGTCTTGCTTTGGTAATTTCTGATTAACTTAAATTTATAGCACCGTTTCACAAAAATCTCCATTATCTGTTTTTAATGATATTGTTATTCCCCTGTTTCTAGTACTTTGACAGCTGTCTGTATTATATTATGTTAAGTGAATGGTTGACAGATTGTTAAGAATAGAAGAATTTAGCATAAAATTAACTTCCAGTGCCTGTTTCTTGGAGTTAGAAAGAGGAGTCTATTAAAAACTCTGTGCTTGACTAGGTAGTATTAGAATAATAGAATATGAATAAAAAAATCTATGTTTCTGTTCTAAAATATTCTACTGTAACATGCAAATCTTGAATAGACACAGAACTCTTATCTATTGTACTCAAAATCATGAATTGTACTTTATTTGCTATAAATTTATAGATGTATATGAATTTTCAGTAGAAAGTATATAAATAATATTTTAATTTGATTTATTGGAAAATATGATGGGAGTACTTTTCACAAACTTCTATTACACTTTAGTAATTATAAAGCTTTTATATGGAAGGCTAGAACATGAACCAGGCAGTTAAGTTGCAACGTAATGCTGTTTAACGTTGTTTTCTCATTTGCTCAGAACTTACATGTTTTTGAAAAAATAACTGAGCAAAGGCAAAACCAGGAAAATAATATACACAGAAGAGAAGGGATTTCCTCAAGGAACCAAATTATGGAGGAGCAGGAAAGAAAGATTATCTGTTGTTTAAACATTACCGATTGGGAAAAGGACCCCCCTTTATGAAATCCTAGCCCTAAGTTCTGTCACTGATTTTCATCCACGTAAAATCTATCTCTACGTCAAGAATATGTTCCTAGTATTGACTAGACTAGAGTAGAGGTACAATATTTTGTGATGGCTGACTTTTCCTTAACTCACTTTGGCTTCTGTATCTTTAATGACAGTCGTACATAGGTCATGATAAAAACTGAAATATTAAGAATTCTTAATTAACGTGACAAAAAAGTTGCTTTTGAAATGCAAACAAGATTATTTGCTTGATATTTGCAAAAGAACATGGCAAATGGAACTGTTACATTTAAAATTGGGGAACTGAAAAAATATTGAAGATTATCTTCTTTGAAGTCAAAAGAGAATAAGATAATATTAGGAATAACACAAAATGGAAAAAAAAAGATAAGAAAATATTTTTAAAATATTGATAAATATAGTTGATAAGATATTGTCTTGATAAAATGGGACTTCATTTTTTGACACCTTTAAGAGTAAATTAGGGAAACACCTGGAAGGAATTATTTAGAATTATTTATGACTTAATTATATTTTTTGCCCCTGCTTATGATTCATTGACTTCCATGACTTCAGCTTACCTCAAGCTATCATTTTTTTAGGTATCAACAGTAATGGTTGACTTTTTAATTGAGTTTCACTAACTGCTTTAATAACCAACAGAAATTTACTTTTCAAACTGATTTTATTTTTCTGATACATTTAGGAATCTGCATAGAGTGCATCTGACGTATCGCTGGACACGTGCAGCCATGGTCATTGGTCCAGTCAGGTTCAGCATTGGTGATAGGCTTAGCCTGTGGTTGGACTCAGCTTAAAATTGTTGGAATCCAGCTTAAAATTGTTTGAATGTTTCCACTTGCTTTCTGGGCTTTAGGGGAGACAGAGTACTGCTGCTCAGGTAGCACATCTGGTATGTCAGCTGAAAGCATTCTCCAGTGTTCCTGAAAATCCACTTTCAAAGTGGCATTCTTAGAAGTGATCCCAAGTCAGGGATGAAGTTACTCTCACTAGGTCTGCCGCCAAATTTAAAGAAATAACCACTGTTCACTTTCCACCATTTGGATGAATATTTAGGCATCTTGTGAATTCATAAACATCCTACCAGTCACTCTGAATTCTATGCTCCATGTATCTGTTAGTTCTGTGCTCAGTAAGTAAATTTATGAAAAAAAAATTGAGGATCTCCCTAATAATCAAATCAATGAACTTTTGTAATTCTCTAATTTTTGGTTTTCAGCAGGTTTTGTTCTGTGTCAGTTGAGCTTGGCAATTTTGTTTTTTCAAAGAACATACTTACTAGAAAAGTTTAACTTATCAGAGGTATATGGCAAGTAGCTGGAATGAGTCAGTCATGGCATATAGTCCCTTGTTCAGGATTAATCTTTTGATTATCTCTGAGTATAGAAGAATAGCTTGTATTTTCTGCTCTCTGAAAAAGTTGTATGTACCCTCACTGTGCCTCCTCACATATGTAGGGACTTGTCATTATTTTACTCTCCATGTTTTTGGACACAAGACTCCAGCCCCCCATCACTGACTTTTTTGTCTGAGGAAAAGTGTGTGATCCTTTGTAAGTGAGCATTATTTCTCACAAATTTAAAACCTGGCTCTTAAAAAGAGTTGGAGTACTTTCCACTTCTACCAGATGTTCCACCCATGTTTAATGGGAACAGATGAAGTCATTTAAGGATGTGAGGATATTTTTTGATCCTTGGATCTTGGGTTATACTCTTTGCAAACATCTGAAATATCCCTGGTGCATTCAAGGGTCTAAATGGAATTCTGCATCACTGAAGCAATCCACAGGTTATCATAACAGAGGTTTTTCTTTCCCTTTCCATGTCTCTATGATACTTAAACTTGAAGGATAACCATATATTCAGTAAGTTAAAACTGTGGATATATTATGTTCCTTATCTTTTTTTTCCTTATTTTTATTTTCTTGCATAACAAGGCGGATGATCTTGATCTTTTTGTGAATGAAGACTTTTGTAAGCAGAAATCTTTATGCACCTTCATGTCTCTATTAGGTGTTTGATACAGTTATAAGTGTAGAAGATGGTGGTGATTGCTGCTTCAAGCCATCCTCTAACATGAAATATATTTTCTTTTTAATTACTATGTGACAAGCTAGAAGATCTCCAGTGGGCAAGGGGCTACTTTGTTCTAGCAATATTGCATAAATTATACTTTACTGTTGCTTCTCATCATATGTCTCCACCTCTTCTTTATACTTGGAGGAGACAAAAAACAAAGAAATTGCTCTGTTAATTTCCTTTCACTGTTTTCTATGGACCTTTCTGTTGAGTTGGTGCCTAGGGCTTTCTTTTTTAATTCTAGTGCTGCTTTTGGGTTCTACCTTTTTAATAAGCTCTGAAATACAAACCATGTTTCACGCTGTTCTTATGATGCCTTTTTCTTTAGCTTCACTTACTTCTGGTCATTCCTTTCCCTTGGAGCTGAATCCTTCATCTAGCTTGACTCTAAATTCTGCAAAAGAACAGTCCCAGTTTCAAAGAGTGGTTCGTAGTCTTAGAAATGCACTTGCATGTTGATTTATTATCTAACTCTATTATGAGCTCTTGCTCAGAATGAGAGCAGAATGTTCTCCTGTCACCCTGCATGCAAGGCCATTGTGTCAGGAGGTCACAGTTCTTTCTACTGATGTTGAACACTTGAGTATTATCCTGAAATTTCCTTACTCTATTAGAATACTGAGGATTCCCATGACTTGGATCAAATCCATTACCAAAACACCTTGATTAGAAATCTTAATACTTATAACAGCACAAAACAATTTTGTATGAAATAAAGCATGGAAAGTAAGCTGTACTTCTCCTCTTGTCTGCAATGGCAGAGGATTAGCATTACACACAATTTCTTTAACTCAACCACCTACCACTTCTTTTGTGTGGGTCAGGAACCAGGACAAGAGCTCTGCCACTTTCAAGCCATGGATGTCTGGATAGAAGTGCTATAGGAAGCCCAGCTGCTTTGGGATTGACTAGTTACTTCTAAAAACTGCTGCCAGCTCTCCAATAACCCCAGAATTTCTTTTCCTGTAAGGTGGCAATGCTCAGCATAAGTTGTTCTACTGTCTGGTGCCTCTGAAGTCTGTTGCACTTCTACCACAGAGGCTGGAGCCAGCTAAGAAACATATTTTCTCACTTAGCTGGCCAGTGACATTTTTGTGCAACTTCAGCACCTTCAAGTCCTTCATCATTTTCTGATTACATTGACAATCATTCAGGTTTTACCTCTGGGAAAAGAATATTCCTCCATGAAATTTCCATGCAGTTTCTGCTCATTACTTGCAACTCTTGATCATTGATTTTGCACTGTGATCTCTTTCTTCATCAGGATCCATTTATAAAATGACATTTCACTCAGGCTTCAAAGTTCATCTCGAGCAGACTCTTACAGGAATTGCCCAATCAACTGCTGCCTTCCTGTGCATCTGGTCTTCTGCTGGCAGTAAAAGCAGCAAGCCAGGCAATTATTAAATTTACAACTTTCCCATATTGAGAATCATCTATTAATGAAGAGCAAAAATGAACTGATATTTAAACACAACTCTAATGTACATTTCTACCTAAAGGCTGTTTATTGTTTCAGTTCTTGAATGTGCTAGATCAGAAATCCTAGGATTACCTGATGTCTGTTTCCTTTTTGTGCAGAAGTTACCAGCCATAACTGTTGGGAACAGTTGGGAAAACAGCATTTTGAGGCAGGACTGGATTTTCATCTTGTTCCTGTTATATCCAAAGTGACACAAATGAAACCACTGCTAAAATGAAGTACTTCTTTGTAGAGGTGCTTCCCAGGATGATTATTACATAACTCACAAGGTCAAAATCAGATTTTGGAGCTGCGAGCGGCATGTTATCAAGTTGTTTTAAGATAGTGATCTCATCACAGAAGAAGTTTTGAGTGTTATCCAGTGCAAATATATTTAAAACAAATATTGCCTACAGCACTTCTAAATTTAGTTCTGAGTTGATCAATATGGATTATATTAATTCACAAGAGATGAAAATAGCTCATGATGTGGTTTATAAGATACCTGAGTTACAGAGCAGCTGTTGAATTAGCAAGTTCCCACACACAGGGTACAAGAGTACTGGAGTCTGCTACATGTAGCCTTTTAACTTTAATTAATCCTACTTTCATCCTTTTCTTCTTTTTTCTTTTTTTTTTTTTTTCTTGTGGCAAATCGGAGTGATTTTATTCAGATGAACTTTCTGTACAATTCAACTAAATGAAAATGATATAGTGAGAACAGATTCTGTATCTTGAGTCATGCTTCAATGTACTCTGAAAATGATAGAATGTTTTGAATTTGAAAGGGACCTGAATCATCTTGGTCCAACCCTCCTGCCATGGACAGACTTTCTATCAGACTGGGTCACTCAAAACCCCATCCAGCCTGGCCTGGAACTCTTCCAGGAATGGGACATCCACAACTTTTTTGGAAAACCTGTACCAGTGTCTCACTAACCTCACATTTTAGTATTTCTTCCTAATATCTAATCTATATATAACCTATATCTAACCTGCCCTCTATTAGTTTAAAGTCTAAAGGTGCCGAAGTGCCTATTGAACTAATATAGCATTGTGCAGTGAAAAAATGGGGAGCCTCTTATTTTTATTTCTTTGAATGGATAGAAATCTGTAGTATTTCTGTAAAATCTTACAAGTCCAAGAATGTCTATTTACCAAGTTTAGAAGTTTCTGTGCATTTTAAATACTCTTGTCTTCTGTGTTAATGACTAGTAACTGAAAATCAAATGCACTGCTCTTTTTGTAAAGACCTATTTCATTCATGAGAGCTATTGACCTTATGTAATTTAATTTCAGATTTTCATAAAGACCTAGTTTAAATAGTAATAGTACTGGAGTTTAAATAGGAGTAGTCTCTGCTCAGTGTTTACACAAAGAGACAAGGTTCTGAAACTGGATAACCAATTTAAGTGTTTGTATCTCTAGCCCGGAGTGCCTTCATTAGCATCACTAAACTGTAAAGAGCTGTCACTTAGCTTTGGAAATACAGATTTTCAACCATGCTTATTTTAAGGAATGGCTTAAATGATGGGGATTGTGGAAACTTCCATTTTGCAAATCCTGGGCTCCAGCTACTATTTTCCAGTTGTTTCTTCTCATGCATTCACTCTAGTTTCTCTTACCAGCCCCACTCCCTGCTCACTATAACAATGCAGAATTCATTTCAGAATATTGACTATGCCACTATGGTAAACCAAAGTATGTTTATTGGAGGAGTGATGGAAAATGCAGAAACATTGATTTGCCATGAGGCTGTTGATTTTTTGTCCCTTAAACTACAATGTGCTCTTGCAGAGATGGTTTGAGAACGTGATGTGGCTGCTGACAGCATAATTAAGTAAATGTCTTGCATTGCTAGTTCTCTAAAGCCTAAATTCTAAGTGGTGTAATTACTATAGAACCTGTGTTTATTAGCATTTCCTACTGAGGTGGTGCATCTGAGCCCCTTGTTGTGCTGCTGCTTTTATATCAGATCTGGTTTTGCTGATTCCTTTGCTGGTGATTCTTTAAGCGACCTTAAAACACTCATTTGTAATGCCTTTGTAAATCTTGATGTTGTCTAGAATACAACCTCATTAGGGTGTGAGGTGATACCCTGGTGTCCTAAACACAGCCTAATCTCTTACTAAATTTTGCCATTCACAGGCAAACAGATTATCAGAACCATAAGTACACTTTATGTATGGCATGTCTGCTGAGGTGTGAAGAATTATTGCTCTTTACCAGAGAGGGCTCGATCCCATGAGAATTATCTGTTATATACAGGTGGGAATTGAGCTTGCTCAGTGTCTACATTTATCTCTGAGCTTATTGGTTCCTGGCTGACTTCCTAATATTTAGTGGCTGGTTTTAGGGGTTGATAAAAGTAAAAATAGGCACAGAATTTCACTGAAATGTCAGGCCAGATAAACCTGAGAGCAGAAATTATGTTTGAAACTAGAAAAAAAAAATTTTGAAGCACAGAATATTTAGAGTTGGAAGGAATCCACAAGAGTTATCAAGTCCCCCTCCCTCTTAAGCAAATAGCCCATACTAGGATTGGACCTGAAACTGGTATTATTAACAGCATCCTTTCATCAGCTGAGTTAATCTCAGAGTCATAGATAAGGAATATCAGCGTAGCTGTCTACAATATGTACAAATGTGATCATTAGTAACAAATACAGAAGTTGATGTAACTCAATCGAACTACATGACTTGAACACTATTGATTGGAAATTATTTAAATATGTGTATTTTTTAACCATTATGCAGAACAGTATATGAATTTAAAAGATGCTGGTTCATGACCAGTCTTTTATGCCCCACCACTTCATCTGCTCCATGTCCTCTCCTCACTGAAGGACATGGGAGAGGGCCCTGTGTGGCAGCTGGGAGGAAAAAAGGAGAATTTGTGGTTGGTTAATTTGGGCTTGGGAGAATTGACTTTCACATGGTTTCTCCAGTGCTGAATCATGCTACCTCCATGACTCACATCCTCAGGATGATGTTCTGAAAACACTGTCCACACCAATATGCACACCATGAAATTCTCAGGAAAGCTACTTTTGAGTAAAGTCCTTCTGAGTACTTGCACTCAGTACTTGAGTATGCAGCAGGCCTCAGTAATAATGAAATGTTTATTGATGTGCATTTTATATTTTCCAAACTTTTTAATTGACTCAGCACAGCTATGTTCCTGTCTATTTTATTCTTTAAAACTTCGCTGAGGGAAAGCAAAGGGAAAAAAAAATTCTTCCTGAGCAAGGAAGAACAAGGGCTACAATGCCTGTTTCAGGAGGAGGAAAACAGACATAAAAGAATAGTAGGTGTATAAGTTTTGAAAGGTATTTTTCTTAATCCAATCTTCAATATATTTAGGTAATATCAGTGTTCCTTCTGAGAGTTTCCACAAGGAAACAATTTTCTGTCTACATAGCCTTGGCTAATGCAACTTGATTGTAAAATAAGCAGAAACTTAATTTGAAACCACAGAATCCTGAGACAAAGAAAGGCATAGAAAATTTTCACAGTGTGGGAGGAGGATGACACAATTTTTGATTGTCTGAAGCTAGATAGGAATGTAGTGGAGACCTCAAAATGACTAATTTGGATACATTTTGTGCTTAGATTTTAGACTGCATGCCCTCACTGGGCACCATACTGTTTTATGCTTTACATAAGAACATATTTTTCCCCTCTTCAGACTCATTATTTATGAAATAACATCAAATGCTACTGACAGGTAAAGAGCTAAAAAAAATAACCATTTTAATAATTTAAGAATAAGAATATTTTAATGGATTAGTAAATATGGTAGCAACATGATGATCTACTGGGGGTTGTGCTCACATCCACTTTGTGCATCATCTCTGCTACCATGACCAGGATAAGGGCTAACAATATATGCTTCTATATACTTCTTATACTTCTATTCAATTTTTTGGCATAAATTTAAAAAAATAATTTTTTTGTGAAGCCTGGGAGATCAATCGTCGATTTAAATCACAAGGCTACTGCTTTATTACTGCAATTTTCCAGGTTTAACTGTAGATTCAGTTAAAGGCAAAGTTTATAAATTTAGTGTTACAATGTTTCTAAAGTCATTCACACGAGATAGATTGGTTAGAGCATAATCAAGGTTTGTAAATGATTCATGTTCAAGGAGCCAGAATACATCGGCCATGAATGGTGGGGAAACTTTCATGCTGTAAACAGAAATATCATTGTTGTATAAACAATGGCCCAGAGGTGCTACACTTCAAAAAAATATTGATTCTGTCAGATTTAAACCCTCTTAGAGTTGGTATTTGCTATTATGTACTCTGCCCATGGTATAGTTATTAAGATTTTTCATGAACTTTTTTTAGCCAAAGTAGGTATTGTCTACTCCATGGTAGTTAATTTGCAGAATTTCTTAAACATCTCTCTTTTAGAGGCTGTTTTTTAAAGTGGAAAAAAACTATACAGAAAAAACACATATGTGTGTGTCTTCAGACAGATATATATACACACATATATATGAACAAATTCACTGACAGCAATCAAACTGCATCATCATAAGGTGAGATATACATTTGTTCATGGCTGAGCTGCTCAGTTTCCCAACTATGGTGGGCAGAGGGAGGATGGGAAACTATCCAAGACGTTCCTTTCAGATATCCCCAGATAGTGCCTTTCTGAGATACAATTTAGAAAGAAAAACATCTTTTGATCCTTTGTTGTGTTGGGGAAGGCAAGCAACAGCAGGGTTGCTTTTCAAAATTTCTGTCTTATTTGCACTTAACTGAAAGGTGAAAACTCTTTCTGTCAAGTGTGGAGGTGTTTGGCGAAACTTCGTGTGTGAGTGGGCAACACAGACACTTCCTGCCTTGCTCATTCACAAAAATCCACTGCTCTTCAGTGGTAATCAAAAGAGGCTCCCTGTTAAAACAAATGGGGCTACATTTGAACCCAGACTTGTCTGCTGCCTGAATGAACTTTGCAAACACAAGGTTTTACACAAGTATGGGTATAAGGCAAGCAGGAAGCATCTGAGGGAAGAGAGTAGATGAGGTCTCTTAGCACAAAATAGATTAATTGGTCATGGGTACTGGTGTGCCCACAGTACAAATAACCCATGACATCTTGGAAAGGCATCAAGATAACAAGCTGGCCCTTGTTATCTTGACCCTGAAAATGGCAATGGCAGAGGGGGTAAGGGCCTTGAGTACGAGAGCAAGGAGCCTCTGCTTGTGACTGCTGGCATCCATAAGCTACATTGGTTTCTAATGTAGGTATCCTTTAGTCACAGGAAACTAGGGAAGCTGCACTCCCCTTTGACCTATCAGCCTCAGACCCATGCTAGCCAGGCAGACAGTCTGATGAAAACTAACATTTCTGTGTTATTTACTTAATGTTTTTCTCCATATACATTCTGTCACAGAACAGCAAAGCTTGTGTGACACAGCTCTGATGCTTTTCCCAGAGCTTTCATGGATGTGTAGGGACAGACATGGGGAACATCAATCACCTAGGTACAACCTGTAAATAAATAATTAGGGAATGGCCCCAGAGGTCTTAAATACTGCTTCACCTGAGCCAGGCAGGCTTGCACACCTCTTTAAAGTGTGAGGATTCTTGAAGATTTTGTGAAGGTGGTGAGGGACACCAGCTGCCACTTTTAGTAAAACCTCCTAACGCATGAAAGTCATATGCTTATTGTCTAAACACAAAGTGTTCCCACTAGTCTGTCTCCTGGACACATCAATCTCTGAGGCCAGAAGTCATTCTGTCCCTTCACCTGGAGAAGAAATGCTGAATGATGGGCAGGAGAGCATCACCAAACTACTTCAAACCACTGGCCTGTCCCTCTGGTATCCACAGCTTGCTGATCCCCGATGCAGCCCTGGGTCGGGATGCTGTTCCAGAGCGGGGAAAGCCTGTCCGAGCCGGGACCGCGCGGGCCGGCGGGGGCGGCACTGGAGCCGGTCCCGGGCCAGCAGGGCCGTGCCAGGGCGCGGGGCCGGCGGGGGCGGCGCTGCCGGCGGGGCGGCTCCGCGGGGCCGGGGCTGCCGCGGCGGAGCGGGCGCCGGGCAGAGCGGCACGGCAGCGAGAGCAGCGGCGGCACGGCAGGGACGGCGAGCGGCCGCCTGCAGGTCAGAGCGGTCCCGGGGACGCGGGGCCGGGCGGGTTGCCCGGAGCTGCATCCCTGCAGGGCTGCATCCCTGCGGGGCTCGCCTCGCTGCAGGGGCAGCCGGGGACGGGGACAGACACGGGCCAGGCGCGGGCAGGTGCAGCCCCGGGGCGGCCTCGGGCACCGTTGCGCAGCCGGGCAGCCGCCGTGGGGACCGTGGGCGCCGGGGTGCTGAGATAAGGAAACTTGTGCCCCCTTCTTAGCAGGCAGCTGGTAGTGGACCGTGTCACTGATGCAAGGTTGGGATTTTTTATTTTTTTTTTTTCTCCTTTTCTGCAACGTGACTGCAGTGCGTGCAGCAGATTGGACTTGCATGACACCCTGTCTTAGTTTATTGGCACGAGATGAAATAATTTATGTTCTGCTAGGTCCTTCTGTGCCATACAGAAACCTGTTTTATTCTTGCAGTGTAACCAGTACCACATAACTGGTTAATGTCTTTAATAGGTTGTGGGATGGGAATACAGACTTTACAAGAATTAGTGAAATAGATGGGTTTTTAATAACTGCAGTTATATTTGTTTCTGTACCTGAAAAGAAAAATTTGCTCTGTGGGCCACTTCTGATTATTATTATTTA
This sequence comes from Taeniopygia guttata, assembly GCF_048771995.1. Classification (NCBI taxonomy): domain Eukaryota; kingdom Metazoa; phylum Chordata; class Aves; order Passeriformes; family Estrildidae; genus Taeniopygia; species Taeniopygia guttata. The sequence goes on along the minus strand of NC_133027.1, from coordinate 26,299,762 downwards.
GCTGTGTAATGCTTAGATGTACATAGCATTTACTGTGCTGAAAGGATCTTGTCTTCAAGGATTAAAAGGCTGGGAAACCAGTGCACTGGTTGGTTCTCAAAGTCTTCTAGCTTTCAGGAACCTGAGAAAGCCTTGTGGATCTGTTGGAGTTAGTAAACTTACTTGAAAATTTTCTCCAAACCTTATTGATTGTGGTTGTTCTTACTATATATATCACTCAAGTATTTATTCAATACATAATACTGAACTAAAGGATGAGTTCAGTAACTAAACTAAATATTCCTTTGAAAAATTGTGCTAAGTAGTTTCCTTAGGAAATTTATTTTTCACCATGAGGACTTTGACAGGATACAACATGTTAACGATGTGCAAAATCAAAAATTTCATTTGGGGATGCATAACAGGATTGTAGCAGATGTGTGATGGCATCTCTTGGTAGTTGTGTCTTTGAGGTTTGTATCTGGTATCAGTACTATATGGGATTCTGGACACCAAAGTTCCCATAGTCTTACTAGTTCAGCAGGAGATGAGTAGCCAAAGGTGGTCAGAGATCTAGGAAACATAATCTTTGGGAAAACAGTGGAAGAACTGGAATGTTGCAGTCTAGGGAAGCAAAAACTGATGAGAGATGTGGTAACAATCTTTAACTGTGTGATTGGTTTCTGCATAGTGGTGGGAAGCAAACTCTTCTCCACATCCAGTGGAGATATAACAAGAGCCAGCTTGCTGAGCTGCTGCAGGACAGATTAGGTTAAATTGGTAGGGAAAGTGCTGTCTAATTGCACATGTAATTGAGCATTTAATGCTGAGCATTTAATGTTCAGCCAGTCACCAGAAATCCTCAAGACAAATGTGATCCTGCCTTCCTGTTGTCAGAGACACTAAATGACCTCTCCAGGTCCACTAAAGATTCCAGGGGTGGCAGATGCAACTGGGAGTTCACCAGCCTGTGAACTCATACACTCTTGATGAGGATCATGCATATCAAAGAACCACCTCTGTGAGGTAAACACGGCTCAGTGATCCATTTATAATATTTCACTCACATGCCTAACTTTTAGACTAGATTTTGTGATTCTTCTCCCTTCTGCTCTAACTGCATTTGCCATTGAATTCTAAGAACAGTGGTGTGTGATTTGCTGATGAACATCATGTCTTGGTTTGGTACCATCGCAGTCAGTAAATTGACTTATTGGTAAATGTTAGGAAATTTCAGCTTAGTTTTGAGGTACAGTGCTGCAAAGCGGATCATATTGTTTCCTTCGAGTCCTCAGTAATTACCAGAGTGTCTCAGAAAGTCCATGAGGCTGAATTACTTTGGTTTAATTTATGTCTATATTGGCTATGATTATCATTGTGGTAAGTACTCAGAATATAATTCAGTTCTTAAATATACTTTGAAATTTGTAGTTTGTCCTACTACATGTAACAAAATTTTGCCTGCAATTGTTAGCCAAATTATTAGCCAAACTAGTTACAGAAATAGCTGACTGAAATGAGTCTGGGTGGTACCTCCATTGCCTAGAGCTTTTTGCTGCTTTGCTCAATATTTATTCCTTTATTGTGTTATTCTTTGTATTATTCTTATGAATGTAAGTGTTAATTATATTGCAAATTCTACCACATTTTTTCTTCCACAAATTAACTTCCTAATTCAAAAAAGGATCTCTTAAGTTTTTTGAACATTCCTATTTTGAGTAGGAACAGACGAGGTCTAACCTGTCTTTCTAGATTATTTGCTATTATTTTCTGTCCTGTGTTCTCCCCTTAGTGTTTAGAGAGGCATTGAATAAAGCTGATTCAATCTTTCTGATGTCTCTTTATGAAAAAAGAGACCCTTTCAATGCTCTTAGTAATCTGTTTTATTAAGCTGTCTTTGTTTCTGCCTTCTTTCTCTTCTTTGAGCTGACTGACCAGAGCTGAGCCCAGTAACCCTGCTGAAGACATGCTGTTCCTGAGGCATCTTCTGCTCCTTCCTTCTCAGCTGCTTTCCATCACACCCAGGGTGGCGTGGCAGGCTAGAGTGCTTGAAGTAACCAAGATGTGCCTTATAAAATGTCTTTCATTTATTTTTTCTGGTTTGTTACTCTGGACCCCCTCAGAGTTTCTCTGAACCATCTCAAGGATGAATTTTGTCCAGGTACAGCAGCAGGGGCTCCCCATGGAGGGGTGGCAAGGATGAACCTAGCCTGTCCCACTGCCCCAGCACAGAGCAGAGTCTCTGGAGGGCACCAGGGCAGCTCCAGCCCTGCACATCTGTATCTCCCTGGGAATGGGCTGAGGCCAGGCTGGGACGTGGGTCAGCAGTGGGACCTGGCTCGAGGAGGCCCATGGCCAGTTGGGCTGGGCTGTGGCATCACTGGGACAGGGGCTGAGGCCCCAGGGGGCTGACATGGGGCTCTAGCTGGGGGATGGACTGTTGGTGCCATGAGCGCTTGACACATTTCAGATCTTAGCTGACTCAAATTTTGTGTTGATAACATGTGAAATCTACCCATTAGCACAGCTGTGAGTATCTGAAGTATCCAAAAATGTTGGGCTTTAGGGAGGTTGGGCCTACACAGAATGGAAGGCCAACTTTGCCATGTGTCCCTGGGTGACAGTCACAAAGAGACTGCCTGGGAGTTTAGCTCCCCCAGCTACACAAACCAACGTGGCCTCTAGAACAGGCATTGTGCAATAGAGACGTGTGTGCTTGTGCACTGCTTTGTTCTGCAGCATTTCTTGGCTCGCCTGTCCTGCAGCATGTTGGGCTGCAGGGCTTGCTGCCTGCTGTGCATTCTCTGCATGGAGAATCCAGTGCACCTCCTCCAGCACCAGTGGTGGCAAAGCTCAGATCTTTGGATTAAAGGTGGCTCCTCCAGCCAGGTCTGCTTGTCAGTAGCCAATACTAGTCATCTGGAGTAAAATTTAGGGTAAGCAGAAAATTGTCAAGAAGATTGCTACACCATGGCACTACAAAGCAATCTTTTTGAGAAAAAACAACCCCATAATCATCAAGGCCTGACATTTCTTCCCTTCTTTTTGCCCATGAAAATAGGCTGAGCCCTGCAAGGCTTCTGTGTTCCTTCATTTAGAACTGGTCTGGCTCTGGAAAAACGCAGTATGTGGTAGAAGAAAACTTAGGCCTGTTTCTATGCTCCTGTGGGGAGCATAATAAAAATGTTTTGAAGGACTTTTTTCCTCTCTCTGGTTTCTGTCGTACTGGGGTATCATGAGATTTACAAAAGAAACTTTTCCAAGTTACTATTAATCTTCATAGGCATTGTTTCAGTGCTGATTGATTTAGTCTTTGAGGGTAGATGTCAGGCACACTATTCATGATTAACAGCAGATAGAGACCAGGGAGATGAGCAGTGTTGATCATACTGAATAATACTATGAGTAGAAATGAGAGTACAAAGTAAATATGTGTCAACCTTTTGGAATTTTATGTGATTTATATAATTTCAATGTTGAGCAATTTATATAATTTCAATGTTGAATAATTGATCTTCTTATCAGTATGTTTCATGCTGTAGTAAAACAGGAATTAAATAGTGAGAAGTTAATATCTGCTCCAAGTAAAACACACAGGCACTGGAATGAGACCTAATCTCTGTAACTAAAAACATGCAAGAATTGCAGGGAAGTTTGTTTGGACTTGATGTGGTACAAAATAAAACTGTCATTCATGCCAGTGAGATTTGCATTTTTCCTTGAATTTTCTGTCTGTTCCAAACAAGCCAACTAAGTGTACTGTTTTAGCACATAGGAAATTTACATTTCTACCATGTATATTTGTAGTTTAATGCCACTTAATAATTCAGATTTCTGTATTCCAAGGTTTTTCTGCTGTGGTTGGTTCTGGTAGCTTGCTTTGAAGCTCTAGTTTGAACTAAAACCAAAGAGGAGCTGGAGGCTTCTTAGTAATGGCAGAAATGAATACAGATGTGGCAAAATGAGTGGGCTATGGAGATCACAGAGAGTAAGACAAGGGGGGACTGGGATGAATTCCAGGTCCTCTGAGGCAAGAAGGGTTGAAAAGTGGCTGCAAGGGCCCTTTGTGGAGCTAGTGGTGGGGGTCTTCTGGCAGCTGACAATGGGACAGAGGCATGAGTAGGGCTCAGGGCATTTTTAGGACAGGGAAGGTTTGGCAGAGATTTGTGGCAGCACGGTCTCTTTCATTCTCTCACACTTTCTATCCAGACCAGTTCTTCTCATTGTCTATTTTACTGTCCCACATCATGGGGTGCCTTTTGTGGCCTCTGGAGTCATCCATTTTTACTCAATCTAACATTTTTTCTTTTCCTTTTCATTGCCCCTGCTAATCCCGCCCAGGCTTTGGGGGGATCCAGGGCTGGGATCTTGGGGTCACTTGTTCTGACTGTCAGGAAAGTGATAAAGGGAGGTATGAAGAGAGGTGAGAGGCCTGTGCAGAGGTGAAGACAGCGCCTCAGTAACATTTTAGAGAGAGATTTACTCCTTCTAGAGTCCTGCATGATGTGAGGGATATCTGGCAGAGAGGTATAGCAAGTCTGCCTCACATTCACTCAGTCTCTGTCCTTGGAGATGGTGGTAGAGTACTGTGTAAATAGATGCATCTTCTATGGCTGGAGTGTACATTAACAGTACACAGCCTTTCGATTAGCTCAGAACTTTTTTGTATATTTTAAAGACTGCTTGCTCTACCCAAATTTCTGTATTTTTTTGAATTTAATCTAGCTTACAAAAGATACAATATTGACTTGCATTATCCACACTGAAAGTTCTTTTCCCTTTTGTGTGAATCTTCAGAGCCATAGTGATGATAAAACATGTCCTAACTTGTCTGAACTAATTTTTATCCTGCATCAAAAAATGGAAGAAAGAAAACAAGCTCTGAGCTCTAGTTTGAAATTAAGCCAACACTTTTTAAAGCATACCAGCTTGTATTTTCCAAAATATGTTATAACAATCTGTACTTTCTTCATTAAGTAAAGTTAATGATTTCCAAAAGTTTTCTTTTTAGCCAGAACTGTTTCAGCATATAAAAATAAGCTCAATTAAGGTGACTTGAAGAAACATAAATGAATAGTGCTGCAGCTGGTATAACAGCAGGAGTTTATCTAGGCATAGCCTTTAATAGACATTTGGGAAGTCTTGTGAAAAGTACCCTGTGCTTCTTTTGGTCTCAGTAGGTAATTCCAATTCCCACCCCCTTATAATCTCCCTAATTCTACAAGAGTTTCCAGGGTCTTGTGTCTAGAGGTCTAGATAAATTTGCATAGTTGTAGTAAGAGTACAATTTATAAAAGTATCAGAATGTTGAGCTCAGTTTAATATTTGTGGTATAACCCTTGCTTCACTAAAGTGTGCAGACTTTTGCCAGACTAGCAGAGAAATTTCCAGTGAGCATGATGGGCTTTATAGACTGTCAGTGTAATGCATATATTTGAGGGAAGATGTATGAAGTGGCATGTAATTCTTTTCCTGACATTGGACACTGAGAAGATTCAAATTGTAGGTGCAATTAGAAAAGTACCATTCCAAGTGTCCTCAAATGTACTATTTTTTTTTTCCCTTAGTCTTTTAACCTTTCTGGGGTACCCTGGAGCTGTGGCCCCAAGAGACTCCATTAGACAGAGAGCTAAGCAAGGCCGTTTTAACCTCTTTAGATGCAAGCTTCCTTGGTCAGATCAGTATGTTCCTCCCTACTTGCACTTGGGATCTGACCCTGGTTTTCTACCATTTCCCCTTTCCTCATTGCACATAGAAAAGATAGAATAATATTCCCAGCTGATTAAAAAGGCAGATGAGAAAATAAAGTGTGAGCATAGCTGCAGTGTCCCGTGTGGAGAAGAGGAGCAGACACATCTGTGCAATGCTCTGTGCAAAGGGTGGGTGAATTATGCAGAACATGGCTTGATAGAAGAAGTGGGAATGGACCATGCAGAACTGGTGGTATTGTGAATTCACTTCTTTCTCAGTTGTGGGAAATGTTTCAAAAAAGCATTCTTTGGGGAGTGCTTCTGAGATGACACTTTATGCCCAGGATAAAAACCCGGGAGAAAGTTACATAATGCTGGACTTCCATTTTATCAGAGGTTTGATTACCCATGGAAAGTGGACGGGAGTCTCCAGCTTTTTAATTCTTGGGCTTGATAGCAAAGGACTGTAAAGGGTAATGCAGATCACTCCTGGAAAAATACAAGCTGAACTGAATGCCAGTGTCTTGGTAAGAAGCTATGTGCCTTCTTTTCCCAAGTGGAATGGTATCTGTCTAGCTATCACATTTTGCTTAAAAAGTTTCCTTTAGGAGGGAGCAGAACTGGGTGGGTGAAAGTGACAGAACATTTGAGATATACCATGACATTCTCTGTCAACTCGTGGGACAAAACAGTGTGGAAAAATACAGCCAAGAATATTGGAGTTACAGTGCAGCCCTTCACAGCAACTTTATGTGGAAATATAATAATACGAAGTGTTAATATGTGGAGGGGACTTTTCAAAGACAATCCCCCTAATTAACTTTCCCACTGAAAAGAAATTGAAATGTTCACCTGCTGAAAAGGACTCCTCTTTGTCTTCCAGAAACTGTCATTTGCAGTGAAAGTAGCATCAAATGGCAAGCCTAAGCAAACCAACCAAATAAATTAAATGGCATCTTGAATAGCTCTGGAAGTTGAGAGAGAAAGAAAAATGGGGAAATATGGCAATTAGGAGACCTGGAAGCATTTTCTCCTATCCCTGAAAAGTAAAATTGAGAATTCTTGAAGTCCTATGTAGAATGCCATCAGCCATGAGAAATCACTGATAATAAAATGTATCTAAATGCTTACAATATAGTAAACTGGGAAAAATATGCCCTTTCAGTACAAAGAAGATAAATGATAAAGGAGTTTTTTTTCTGTTTTACTACCATGGAAAAGAATAAGGGTTAGGGAAGGGGAGGAAGATTTGCTGAATAGAAATAACAGCAAATTCTTTTTAAAGGTCCTAGACAATGGAGGTTTATGTTTGTTATTCCCTGGTGAATTTTCAATGAGGAGAAAGGAATGTAATTGTATGCCCCTGTGATTAAGTCCATTTGCTGTGCAAAGGGGCCCACATGGCCATGGCGTGCTCATGACTGGGCTGAAATGAACATTGACAAGTTTTGCCAAAAAGGGGAGGGAAGCCCGAACGTGAAGGATTTCATTAAGGAGCTCAAAAGAGAGGACAGCTGCACCTAATTTTCAGAAGCACATAGTTGTCTTCGAGGAAGCTAAGCAGTACCAAGAATAAAGATTAATTTTTATTTCCTAAAGAGCAAAGACATTCCATTTATTTTATCTCTTGTTTTCTTTTCTGATCTGGATTTAAATAAGGTATCTGCCCTCTGAAGAGGTGTTTCTAGCAAAGGAAAATTTCTTCTCTGTGCATGAGTAAGTATACCTACTAAGAACTCACTGCAGTTACCAGTAGTTCATGGTTTGATGGTACCTCTCAGTAGGAAGGAAAAGGCATTCAACAAAACCACCCTGGAGCTGTCCAATACAAAGCATTTCCTTTGAAGAAGACCTGGTTTTCTCTGTTCTTCAATACTTTGAAGTGATCACATGCAGTTTTGGATTTGTTTCATGGTCACTGGACATGATTTTTAAATAGATCTGGGTGATACACATCTCCCACTCCTGCAGAATTACTTATATGATGCTGGTTGGGCAACTACAGGCAGTGAAATCTTTCACAGAAATCAAAGAGCTATGAAAAATCTGTTACATGGTTATTTCATTCTGAAAACTCTGCTCCATTAATACTACAATAGAACTCAGGCACTGATGATTGACACCTGAAGTAAATATGTAATCACTTTAAATAGTTAACCTGTTTTCTTCTTTGAATAAACAGGAAGTAGCCTTTCTTTCCTGAAAATGAATAGGTCAAGATGTTGGGAAAATTTTGATACAACGGAAAATATTAATAATTTTTACAACAATTGTTATGAAATACTCCTATGTCCTGTTATGACACAAACATTTTTGTACTTTTCCCATGAAGTAGTTATTTTCTAGTTTTTGTTGCTTACACCTTTTTCACTAGTTGATATTTTCAATTTATTTTTGTTTTCATGGAAGCTTAACAATATTATGGAAAAGAAACTGTCTTTCTGTATTTGTATATGCACTTTTTTCTCCTTTAATACTATCTGAGAACCAGTTATCATGGACATATATAGAGTTCCTCTTCAACACGTCGATTCCAGAACATACACAACAGTATCTGATTTTAAAGAGCTAAAATATAAAGCAATGCTTATGTATTATAATAGAGTTGCTAGTTGTTGTGGCTAAATTATAGCTAAATTCTGTGAATTCTCATGAATTATATAGGCCAAATAAGAACCAAGAATGTAATCACACATTTTGAAATAAGGCTCAGAGACAAGAAAATCCATTTTAGTTTAAGTAAGAGAATGGTATATGATACTATACACACCATCTTTGGCTCTTGATAGTAGATTCCTCCAAAAAACAATTTTTTTAAATGGAGATGACCATTATATAAAATGAAATTGTAAATTACCATATGAAATAATTTAGCTTATTTTGTGGATTATCTAGAATTCACACACCACTTACATAACTGAGGTCTCAAAGTACCTGCAAGTACTACCATTTTTGTAGTGGCTAATATAACTTCTATAGAATTACCCTGAATTAATTAAGTTAGCATTCTCGTAGAATTCAATATTTCAGTATTTTTTTATTTTGTAAACATATTATCAAAATTGGAGGAATAGAATTTCAAATAATACTTTTTGCTTCTTTTACATGAAAGGCTCTATTTGGTGGAGGTTTGAGAATTGCATTCTGTAACTGGAAATAGAATAGCTGGTATTTAAAGTTTCAAGTTATATGATGTAACATGTATGCTTATTTATTTTGATGACTTCTTGATCTATTTTGTTTGCAGGCCCAGTTGTACAGACAATGCTTTGTATATTTAGGCCTTAATGCAACAAATTACAGTCCAGGTGCAGATTTTATGATCCATTGAGATCACTATTCTTTTTTTTTGTTTGTTTTGAGTGGAAACTGCAGTCTATCCATTCATTTTAAGTTGAAGAAGTCACACTCTGTACAATACTGGGTTTTGTCTGAACCCACAGATGTTAGTTTTACAACTTGTAGGTAAATGCTATAGTTGTTTTTACATGTCTGTGTTAAAGTTTACGTATTTTTTATACTTCAGCAGAATGTAGACAATAACATACTTTATTAAAAACAAATTTGTCTATCACTTCCTTAGTATTAAATTCTGCAAAAAAATCTCTATATTCTTTGGCAGAAGTAAGGTAACATTATTATTGGCTTGTAGCCAATAGCACGCTTAACAACTTCTTTAAGATTTTCCTCTTCAGGATGTCTCTGAGCAAAACCAAAGAAAGGTGTCTCTGTCTCTGGTCTTTATATGAGGTCACTAAGACTGTATGCATGGTGCTTTTGTCCAACTTATAACAGTATAATCCTTAGTTTCAAGTGCCACAATAAACCCTAGAAACACTACAAGTATTTGCTCTGAGCTGCTGAAAGTGATGCTCAAGATATGTTCCCTCTTGTATAGAAATTAATTTTTTTAAACAAACAGACAAACAAACAAACCAACCAACCTAAAACTGACCACTTTTCTAAGAGCATGAGTCTGATATTAAAAAAGAAAAGCTCATCTCAAGTTGAATAGCTCTGGAATATGTCTGAAAATGCATTTGGCATCTTTTGAAATGTCAAATTTCTGGCACAAATAATAATATATTCCTTTCACTTAAAAAAAAATAAAACTTACAATAATATAAAATCTGGGTTTTTTTTTTAATTTGTAGTATTCCTCTGAAAGCCTAATTATGCAAGAAAGCATGACCTATACTTTGTTCAGACCTGTCTGTTACCATCAATATACTGGATAAGCAACTTGCCATAGGTCCTAGTAAGTGAACATATGTCCTAGTAATGTTGCTTTTCTCATCCTTTTGCAAACTACATTGCTGACACTTCTTAATGGACTTTATGGAAAATAAAGTACTCATGTCCTGTACATTTTGAGCTATGGGAACTACTTCAGAAAAATTAATCTGTGTTTTTGAAAGAAAAAATGTTCCCTATACTGCTCTAACCTCTACTGGCCATTTAATTCACCAGTGGCTAATTTAAGTCAAGTTGACTGACTCGGAAATGTGACACTCTTGAATTATTAAGAAATTATAGGACCCTTCATGTCAAAAAGAAGCAAAAAGCAGAACTGTTTGCACTGTTCTCTTGAACATGAAAGTGGAATGACATGAAGGAGACAGAATAGAATCATAAAATCCTTAAGGCTGGAAAAGACCTTTAAGAACATCAAGTCCAACTGCCAACCCAGCACCATTACTATGTTGACCCTTAAACCATGTCCTTAAGGGAAAGTCTTTGGCTATTTACTGTATGGATTGTAATATATAACCCATATATTAAAATATGTAATCTCTCAGAATAGTCTGTGTTAGGTCTTCTGGTAAATAATATTTAACTGTTGCTCAAAAGAGGGAGAAAAGTGCCTCATTTATTTCATTTTCCTGGTGGGAACCTAAGAGATATGTGGGTGATGAGTGCTTATAACTGTTTGGGATCACTGCTGAGTATAGTAATAAGTCTCATGGCCTGGGGGCCAGACAACTCTCTAACCCATATATTGAAGATTTCTTCATGGATGTAGAGTGGGAGGAAGGAATTTGCCTTCTTCCCATGCGTAAGCTAGCAAGATGGAACAGGATGCAGCCTTCCACCCCCACTTCATCCTTGCAGTGCCAGCTTGTAGGCAATTGCCTGGAATGGCAGAGAAATTATTTTCTGCAGTTTTGAACATTGAGATTTCTAAGACATTCCAAGTGCAGAGCAAACTTGCATGGCCCTGTCTGTTGTTATTGTAAAACCAAATGACACTCAGCCTTGAAGGTAGTTCTCGCAATATCCTGGAGATTTAGGGTTACAGTCCCACTTAGATTCCCCCAGCCCCAAGACAGTACTCACCAGGACTGCATGCAGCTTCTGCACCCTCACTCTCCATACCCCAAGAGTTCCCCAGAGTCCTTCAGGCATCTGGCTTTCCTCTAAGTTCTCTCTCAGTGACCTGTAGCAATGCTGACACTCCCACAAGGGGCTAAATTACTTTCTTAAAGGACATTCTTTAAATAATCAGAAGCAGGTTTACTAGCAGACACTGAGGAATATCTAAAAAAAAAGCAACACTTCCTAGATTATCCAGAAAAATATTTTTCATCAATTTATTCTATGTAGGTTACTTCAGCAATGTTCTTTTTTGTTTGTTTGTTTGTCTTACTATTTCATAGATAACCACCTCAATATGCACTGTTGTTCCAAGACAAAATAGAGCAGAATGTTTGGATGTGTGAAGTTGTATTGGTTTTGCATGGCCAGGTTTTGATATCAGTGGGGGTTCTGTGGTGGCTTCTCTGAGAAGCTGGCAGAAGCTTCTCCTGTGTCTACAGGGTCAGTGCCAGCAGGCTTCAAGATGGGTCTGCAGTTGCTGTTGGCCAAGGCTGAGCCCATCACTGATGGTGCTAGTGTCTCTGAGATAATTTACTTAAGAAGAAGAAAAAAAAACTGTGCAATGGCAACTGCATCCAGAGAGAGGAGCGAGCACATGTGGCAGGAACAGCTCTGTAGACACCAGGTTCAGTGTAGGGGGGCACGAGATGCTCCAGGTGCCAGAGCAGAGATTCCCTTGTAGCCCATAGCCAAGACCATGGTGAGGCAGCTGTGCCCCTGCAGGTGGTACTCCACTCTGGAGCAGGTGGATGCCTGAAGAAGTCTGTGACCCGGTGGGAAGCCTGCGCTCAAGCAAACTCCTGGTAGGACTTGTGACCCCACAAGGGACTCACACTGGAACAGTTAATGAAGAATTTTAGCATATGCAAAGGACTCATCTTGGAGGAATTTCTGGAGCATTGTATCCTGTGGAAGGACCCCATGCCAGAGCATGGGAGTCTTCCCCTGAAAAGCAGCAGAGAAAATGTGTGATGAACTGATTGCAACCCCCATTCCCTATCCCCCTGTGCTGCTGGGAGAAGGAAGTAGAGAATTTGTGACTAAAGTTGAGGCTGGAAAGAAGGAAGGGCTGTGGGGAAGGTGTTTTTAAGATATGCTTTTATTTCTTGTGATCCTACTCTGATATGATTGGTGATAAAATAATTTTCCCCCTAGTACAGTCTGTTTTGACTGTGATGGCAACTGGTAGTGATCTCCCCCTGACTTCATCTCAACCTATGAACCCTTTGTTGTATTTTCTTTCTTCCTTCCAGCTGTGGTGGGGAGTGATAGAGCAGCTTTGGTGAGCACCTGGCCTCTAGCTGGGGTCATCCCACCACAGAAGTACAGGGCTTTTATGTAGAAATAGGGAATTAATCTGGGATCTTACGATAACAAGCATGCTGAAATAAGAACAGCTCCCTGTTGAGATGCTTGCCTGGAACATTGGGAAATATTGGTCTTTTTCTATGTGAGAGAGTGATTTAAGACATCCAGGGAGAACTTTGTATGGTATATGCTGGCTTACTTAATATTTTTTCTTAATGCTTTTTATCTTTTTTAAGGTGAAAGCAGAGAAATACACAGGAATCTTCTACAGGAGGAGTACCCAGAGACAGGGTTGTATAGTGCAAGACTGCTGCCCATCATGCATCTTTGCAAAGCCTTCTGGATGCAGCTTGTCCATTTATTTCACACTCAACTCTGCAGCTACTTTGTTCTTAGTTGCTTAGTGGAGTGAATGACACCGTATGGTAGGGCTAGGAAGGAATTTTATACTTTATAAAAGTAATAGAAGTAATTGTCTACATAGGCTGTAAGAGTCATTACAGTTCAAAGAAAGTAAGCTGCAGTATTTGCTGGAATATCTTTAGTCTTTTTGCAGGTGTAAAGCAGCTGGGTGTAGAAGTGCCGCATGGTTTTAATTTTTGCTTGGGATCATACTTTTCTGGAAATGCGAGTATTTCTAAAAGTACCAAATTTTGGATATACTTGAAACAGCAAATGTTTGTTTTCCCCTTTGAGTATGCATGTGCTAGAGTTCTTTTTTCTTCCCTCAAAAAATTGTTTAAAATCTTAAGGATTTGATTTAGCTCCACTGAATACAACTGTAATTCTTTCAATGTTTTACTAGTTTAGGTCCTAAATTCCTCTAGAATTTCAACTATTTCCATTTTTTCAGCCATCACAACCTCCTTTGAGTGAATTGTTAATATTTTCAGTGAAAACAGGACTAAGTAAATAGAATCCTATGGTTTAAAAACAATAGAATTGGAAAACCTAAAAGTCTTTTTTATCTATTCATCTTATACGATTCTTCCTGGATTGATGTCATTGAGTTTGTATATTGTTAAAATACTAACATATAATCAAATGTTTTAGAGAGCAGTCTGCTTCATGATACTTTATATATAGTCTAAAGTACTACATTAAATTGAGTAAACATCCATTCATTCTATAGTGTAAACCAATGACATTAGGTTTTGAAGCTTGAACAGATAGTTTAATCATCCTTTCCGGTGGCTATGGATTTTTTTTTAAAGATAAGTCGGATTTGCTTTTAATTGACTTTTTCCAGAAATTTTGGGAAAAGTGAGAGTACAGTTAAAGAATTGCAAAGGAGTAGGGTTTCAAAGGAAGTTTTGATGCCTTTGGCTAAAGCAGGCATCCACAGCATTATTCTTATCCTTTCCAGCCTTTGAAATTATTTATACTAAAACAAATAATAGCCTAAATTATAATTTGTGGAAAAAGACAATGAATTTCACTAGTGGGCTTGCTGCTGGAATCCAAACCTGTTTGGAGGATGAATAGGAGAAAGGAATAGAAGAAAAAGATAAGAAGACTGAAAAATATAATTTATATTTCTGATTCTGGTCCTTACTTGCAGGAGGCAAAAAAAGCCTACAGAATTACTCTTTTCTTTACACAGTAAACTTATTTTAAATCTCCTCTTATGTATTTCTCACTGGATCTCTCTTGTTTTCATGGCAAATGTTGCAGTCACCACATTGCAAATTAGCTAAGCTGACCTTACCCACCCTTTTTAAAAGTGTAGAACCAAAATAAAAAGATGAAAAGAAAATAAATGTAATGGGAAAATAAAGAAGTGGGTGAGGCGCTATTAGCAGAAATGTGTGTCTCACATACAACAACCTAGTTGAATCTGGTACCACTGTCAATGTTTAGATCCTCAATTGTCTTGCTTTTTTGAGGACTTTGAGACCATAGCAGTATAACTGATGAACAATTCTGCGTATCTCTTATCAAATGGGCATGATCCAAAATTAGTCTTTTAATTGCATTAGGAGCTCTTACTTGGATTGATTCCATTTTTAGGTTGCCTTTATGACTCTTTTTATCAACACTCATTGTTAGAGATTGTTGTGCTTTTCTCTTAGATTTAAACTGATTTCTATAGTGGTTTCACTGCTAAATGATATATAATTTTATGTAATTATATACAATTACTTTATATAATTTCTAATTATTTCATTATTTGCCCCAATTACTGTTTCTCTTGTCACTGGCCCAAGTGAACTCTAAATTCCTTAGTGCAAACAAAATGTCCTCCCAAACTATTGAACCAGGTTGTAATTACTATTAAGTTTTTTCTCTTTCCCTGTTTGGTAACATAGTTACTTATACAAGTGCACAGTCAAAATTTGAACTTTGAGATTTCCCCTATGAGTTGGTTGAATCTTTTCTTAAGTAGACTCCTATTATGATATGCAAGGTTAATTTCAACTGTACAATTTGAGTGTCAGATTTTATCCTATTGATTAGCTGTTTTGTTTTTCTTGGGTCCATCCAAGGAGGGAAAGTTCTGTGGAATCTCATGATGCTTGATAAGAGAGAAGTAACAGCACAGGTTTTTCACAGACAGGATTAAATCATGGTTTCCAGGGGGACTTCAAATTCTTTTGTTGCCGCCAGAAATCTGAGCTGCCAAGTGTGGTTACTTCCTTAAGTTGCCCATCCTATGTTGTTTCCCAGTCAGTCGTGTATCAGTCCAGTAGCTCAAATGCTGTGGTAAGCTCCTTTTTCTATAACCCATAATATCTTATTGCCAGGTCCTGGCACAGCATCCTCTTGGAGTGGGAATAAATCCAGCAAAGTACAAAGTGCCAGAATAAATTTGATTTAAAAATACAAGTCTTCTGTGACTTCAGATGTTGGAGCATGAATCCAAACTCTCTGCTGTAGACTGGAGGAACATGTGGAGTTTTATGCTGTACTGAATCATATGAAAACTAAATAGTCAGCCCATCTCATTTAAGAGCATTATTTGCTTTCAAAAATATGTATAGTCTTACTTGGGTTATAGTATGTATCAACTGCTTGCTTTAGTCTTCAATGTTTAGCATAGAACTTGGTATAAAACCTTTATAAAATTGATAGAAAACCTTATTTTCAAAATCTGATGATACGATGATGAATTCTTTAATTGTCTCTGCACCTTTATATAGTCTGCATAATACTTTATACATCATAGATATATAAAAGCTACAAATATGAAGTGTAATCTTAGCCTCTGCTCTGCCACGCCGCACCTTCCCCCTTTGACCTTTTTGTTTTTAGAGTCCCCCTTTTTTTTCCGGTTGACGTATTTTCTCTCGATGCACTCTGCGCCGGTGCAATTGGTTGCTAGAGGGTCTTTTTTTCTGCCCTTGGTGGTCATAGGAATGAAGGCTCCTCATCTTCCTTGCAGATTGTCCTTGGCCTAAAAGTTAACTTGTATATAATTAGTTACACAGTCTTCTATGCTAGCTGCATTCCCTACTCAGTTCAAATTCTTATCTCCTTTAATGCTCGTTTTGATGAACAAAGACCTTTCTATTTTTTACACGCCTCTTAACCTTTTTTGCTGTTGTTAAAAGAGAAATAGCAAAGGTAGTGGAAATGGGTCAGGTGGCCCAAGCAATACCTGCATTAGGCTTTTCTTTTCAAGGTAGTCCAGGCATTACTTTCTGCTCAATTTCAGGGTTAGGAAATAAAATATCTGAATATCTGTGCACTATGTGTACTTTATATAGCCATGTATTCATGACTTAGTACAGAAGACAAAGTCTAGAAGACTAGACTTAGTATAGCTACGAATTAGCCAGAATTGAACCATTTTATAATGTTGTAGAAAACTCCTGGCATGAATGTAGCTATACTGCTGATTATGCCAAGTTCTTTTGTTCCAAAATAGAAACAGGAATAAATGATATGAGGGATACTGATGTACTTGTCACTTTTGGAGATTTTATCTATTTATAGGCAATCTTGTATATGTACGTATGTGCAAACCAAGCTTAATTTAAGCTTGGTTTGCACATACATACATATACAAGATGCATATGTATGTACAGCCTCACCCTTCCAAGGAAATGCTGTATTTTAAATGTTTGCAAGTATAACAATCTCATACATTGTGCCCATCAAGAAAAACAAATGAATAGGAACAATATGTGGAAAACATGAATGCAGAATGAGACTGAAATCCAAGTGGAAATAAATACAGATTCAGATTAATTACCTAATGAAAGAAACTGACTTAGAATAGGCTCATAGACATTTTGAATGCTTAGGACTGGTAGTATTAGGTAGAGATAGAAATAAATAGTTGAATGTCAATTACCCTAACATTTTATTTGCAAATCCCATTAATTCTGAAAATGGAGGGAGCAAATATAAAAAGGTGCTGATGAAATATTGCATTAGTTTTCCAAATTACTTAATGCATATTATTCAGGATTTTTGGGGTTCCTGTTTTTCTTGCTGCACAGTTCCTGTAGTATTGAGTAAATTTTGAAAATGCAAAGAATCTTCTGTATGTCCTTTCAGTCATTATTGTTGTAATGTCTTCATACTTGTCCCTTTTTATGCCAAATGTAATGATCTCTAGCTGAATTATGAGAGGCTTACACAGTGATGCAATATGAGAGAAGTATTAACTTATTCTTGGAAATCTTGCTAATATATATAAGCTATAGTCTGCTTATTTTCTCAGAATGCTGGAAAAGGTTAAAACCATACCATTCCTGACTTTCTTCTTAGGAAGTAACTAGCAGTGGGAAGAAGTGAAGAAAGAAACTTTTCCTTTCAGTGTAGTTCTTCAGCAAGAAATCTTAATGCAGCAGAGAAGCCAGGGTTTTCAGAGAAATCTCTCTATTAATTTGAATAGTGACAAAACTGCACTGAAGAGCAAATATTTTTGATTCTATAAGATTCCAAATTGCTCTAAATGGAAAGTTTCCTCGGAAAGTATTCATGGAAAGAATAAAATTATATATTTGTCTGGGCACTGGAAAAATTGCTATGGAAAGACTGCATCAGTAAACTGCCCTTTGAGATGCAGAAGGTGCTGCTTTTAGGCATCATAAAGGCAAGATGGAAATACTGTCTAATGTGCTTAGATGCATAAATTTTCTCCTGAAAACTTAAATTTGATGTGAAATTATTCTGCTGTGCATGCATAAGAGATGTCATTTGAACCTCTGTGCACTTCTGTGCAGCAAAGCTGTTCTGGGAATTGTATGCTTTTGCCGTCTGTAACACACTGACAGTCTTGAATTAGTTTGAAAATCAAGTAGAGGCTGTTGGTTTCAGTAACGGCTGTACCACATTTCCACTGTATAGGAAACCTGAGTTCCATTCCCTTCCCAGCCAGCAGCGTTCAGTGGCCCTGTTGGTGCAAATGCTGCTGTGCAGCAAAATTGCACTGCCCAGAAGAAAGCAAGAAATAAATTGCAGGCACTGTCCAGTCGATTAAGGCTGCCTACAATGACAGCACATGGGTGAGTTGCTGTGTCACCGGTTTCCAAACTTCATTGAGTTTCCTCCTGTGCACAACTAACAGTGAATGGGCATGGGGGAGGCTATCACCTGTCTCTGACCATGCCCTCATAGGGTCTGGGCTGATGCAGCCAGGTTTATGGTACCACCTTTCTGTCCTACCTTTGGTGAAGACAGAAATAATGCTTTGTGAACTCTACTCTGGAGAACCTTACCAAAAGGTAAAGTCCTACCTTACCTTTTGTGTACTCTCAGATGCAGAGGAATTTGCCTGAATCTTGATTCAAATCACTCAGATATACTGTGTGTGCTCTACAGCCCCTCATTTTGGGAGCTCAGAGCAGAAGCCTTTACATAAGCAGTTTGTTTTCCCCGTCTGAGATAGGCAGTTTTCCATAGACGGCTGTTTCTATTCACTCAAACATCCCTTTTGCTATCAAACTGGCATATAAAATACCAAGATAAAAAGCATACAGTGGAAAGAATGGCCGTAATGAGTCACAATAAAGGTCCACCCAACCCAGTATCCTGTCTCAGTTAATACCTCATTACATCTTGTGTCATTAATTTAAACAATTTGGTGGAGCTGGGAGATAGCCAAAGGTTTGCTCCTGCCACCCTATACATCACCAGTTACAAAGCCTGGGGTTGGTTGCGGGGCTCTGTCCCTTTTAAAGTGGAAAAGTAAACACTATGAGGATGCCTTGAAAAATACAGTAACACGTGTGCTATTTCTCCACTAATACTCTCTCAGTCTGCCACCCTTTACTTGAGCTGCATGCAACATCTGTGTAGTTATTTAGTAACCTGTATGAATTTCTCCTACATCAACTTAATTAAAAGTGGTTGGTATAACTGAAAAGTGGGAAAGCAGTTCTATGTGTTTTCCTGCTTATGTTTGGTACAACCACAAACTAATCACTAGGGAAAATTTGGCAAAAGACAGAGGCCAAAAGTTTTATTTAAAATATTCATTTCTGAATTGGATGCTGTTTCTGTAAGTTTCAAGTACACTTTTGTTACCTGTTCAATAACTACTGTGTTGACAAGATACAGCAGCGAGATCTCTGGAGTTGTTGGTTTGGCATCTTTAAAAGTGCAGTGCTGTAATATTATTTTCATTCTGGTAAATTGAGCATTAGAATTCTCATTATCTGGTTGCTTAAGCTCTGGTTTTATCCTTTTAATTTTGTTTTCTGTTAATAGGTCCATTTTGGCCTACTAAACATTTATTCTGAATTATATTTAAAATTAAGTTCTCAAGTACAAGCTTTGTTGAAAATCAAATAGAGGATTCTCATAAATGGAAAAGATGATCTTTCATGGGAATACAATTTGGTTCTGTGAATCAGATCAGCTTGTTTTGACAATTATTTTACTGATTCCTTTTAAGAAGTATAGGTTGGACCATGGTTTTCACCAAAAGAAATCTTGTGACGTTTTTCAGCATTAAAGACATGCACTGAAGGCTGCTGTGGCATTCCTGATGCCTCTCTGTACCCCAGGACAGCCAGAAAATGCTGCTTTCCCATGTACCTCTCCCAGGATGCAGTATTAGTGTTTCTGTGGAGCAGCTCCTTCCCCAGGGGCGCAGAGTTTCCTTGCAGACCCCTGCTTTCCCCTTTCCCTTCTGAGCATCTGCCTCTTTCCTGCAGCTTCTCTCATTCCTGCAGATCTGGGAGGCTCATCCCTGCAGGTACCAGTGGGCAAGTGCTTGCTGAAGGATGAGCAGAGATGAAGGGCATGGTGCAGTTAAAGGAAGGCATGTGTGGTTTCTGCAGGGTTGGTGAAAGGAGAGCAGTGCCAGTGAGTAGGATCCCAGTGTCTGCACCTGACCTGAAATACCTGTGCTCATGACACAGCACATTCAGTTCACATTCAAGGCAGTGTGTTGTTAAAATAATTTTTTTAGATTTAGTGTGCTGTTTTAATTTCATTAAATAGTTGCAGCATTTATGGTAGCTGGTGTTTTACTCACTTTTTAGTGAAGACTGGTAGCAGTGAAGTCACTAAATTGTCTCTTTTCTATTTTCCCTTTACATAAATTCTGTGGGAGTTACATAAGAGGTGACAAAAAGCAAAACTTAGTTAATGTTCTATTTTGTAATTAGTTAATATGCTATTTTGTTCAAACTTTTTATTCAAAACTATTCCTTATAATGCAGTTTTTGGGGTTTTTTTGTGTCGGTGGGAAGAATCAAAAGGATTTTATAGTTTTTTAGGGTCAGCCTTGTGCCTTTTTATATGTATATCAGCTCTCTCTACTATAGTCTATGTGGAATTTTTTTCAGTTATAGGCTGACATTTTTCTGATATTCTAAAAGCATGCAGTTGTCCTTCAGGCACCTGCAACATCCCACATAGACTTAATTTCATGTATTATTCTTTGATATTGCTCAAATTGGGCTCATGAGAGACATGTTTTACCCCACAATAAAACCTTGCCACGGAAAAGGCTGGAAGAGATTTTAGAATGATCAAAAATGTATTTTTTATCATTATGATACCTTTTTTCAATAAATATTATGAATAAGTATTTCTTAATTAAAATAAATTAGTCAAATAATATTTTTAACAGCAATATGAGACTAAAATGGCATGATTATCTGACAGTGGGTTATATTTCATAAACTGTGATAGCAAAGGAGACGTAAACAGAGGAAAAAATCA